>NC_048599.1:64138759-64810009 GCF_003668045.3 Cricetulus griseus | reverse complement strand
AGATGGGTTGCTTCTTGTGGATAAGCAAAGAAAGTGGTTTCATAATCAACTGGTAAAGATGTTTGGTCATTATTGAAATAGTATCAAAGCACCTGCCCAGGTGTCACACCACATACAGTGGCCTGAGCCCTTCCACATCAATCATTCATCAAGAAACTGCCTCACTGATAAGCCCAATCTAATGAAGGCAATTCTTCAACTGAGGTTCCTCTTCCAAGGTGACTCTAGTTCTTGTCAAGTTGACAAAAATGGACCAGCATAGCTATGCATGAGCCCGACACACTTGTAGATGACAATGTCTGATTACAGTGTCAAAAGTTTAGACACCCCTGGTCATGTAGCCTTGATAAGAAGTTTGGAAGACAGAAGTGGTTTAAGCAAATCTTCTCATTCTTGGAATTCTGATTCTTTTAAATTGCCTTTATTGTTAAAAAAAAAAAAACTGTGGCTTCATCCCCCGATTTGGAAAATAATTATATTTAACTTCCTGCCAACTTTTAAAGAGTGTCTTGTAAGCAAGAGACAGGAACAAGGTGGGGGTGCATATTAACTTCCCATTCCTCTTGATGCTAGCTGATAGCCCCTCCAAACTTAATCTCCAAGAAGCCTAACCACCCTACCCCCACTAGTAATGCCACAATTTAAATTGTGAGGGAAAAACAAAACTTACAAACACTAAAATAACACTGTTGTGACTTTGTGACATAGTAGAAGATTAGGTACATTCTATACATAGATCCAAAGATAATAGTTAAAGTTGTAGGCTAAGCAAGATTTTCACAAGGCTAATTATTATCAATATATTATGCCCTGTGTTTTGAACTTAGTAACAGCATATGGGTATCCCAGGTTTGATCGTCTAGACTAATTCAGTAACTCACTTATGAAAGCTTTTTTGTGGGCACCATCTGTGCTCTGAAAATCTCCTGCTACCACTTACCAAAAGTTGCCCACAGTGTGTCCTACCCATCCTGTCAGGTTTAGCTACCTTCCCTAACTGAAGCAAAACTTCTGTGGAGATGCAGCTTCACTTCCCAGTAGATCCTGAGCACCCAAAATGGGCTCTGACCCGTGGAATCTAAGAACAAACTCACCTAGTTCATGATGCTGATAGCTACTTCAGGCTGGTGTCACTGATTGCCAAGGAAGCTATACCCAACTTCCTTCTCTCTGAAATGTGGAAGATGCTGTAATAAGATGATCACCTACCATCTGTTGAATGGAGCAGAGCTTTCTTATCTCCTTGTCATTTTCCATTCACCTACCCACACCAGAACTCCAGTACTGAGAAATGAGGGATCGAATTTGAGAACACAGGGATTCTTACTCTTGGCCAGAAACTGCTTTATTTGTTAATGATATTAGAATTTTAGTTTCTGAGTCCATGAATCCAGTCTTTAAACATTTTCTTTCTAAGCAATATATTTGAATTTGGCTTAAATGGAGCATTTGGTAACTTAAAATGCATCAGTGGCACTGCTGGAAATGTCACTCTTTGTGGTAGCCAAATATGTTAGGCTGGTCGAGAATCTACATCACAGTGTGTCCTTTTCTGTCTGTAAAACGTCCCTTAGCATTAGAAGCATGAAAGCCTTTAGTTCTTATCACTTTCCTTAAAACCCTTTCTCCTACGACCTGCTGGATGAAGGTTCTAGGATGACATATAAGTTAGTCTTCAATCTCATTATCAGGCGAGGGCATTTAAGGTAGCCTCTCCACTGTTGTTAGAAGGTTAGTTGGTGTCATCCTTGTAGATCTCTGGACATTTCCCTAGTGCCTGACTTCTCTTTAAACATATACTGGCTCCCTCTCTGATGGTATCTATTATTTTGCTCTCCTCTATTCTTCCCTCTACACAACCTTCCTGCTCCCTTATGTCATCCTCACCCCTCCTCTTCTCCCCTTCTCATTCTCCTAGCTCCCTCTCCCCTCCCCCCATGCTCCCAATTTGCTCAGGAGATCTTGTCCCTTTCCCCTTCTCTGGGGGACCATGTATGTCTCTCTTAGAGTTCTCCTTGTTGCCTCGCTTCTCTAGCGGTGTGGATTGTAGGCTGGTAATCTTTTGTTCTATGTGTACAATCCATATATGAGTGAATCCAGTTGCAAAGAAGGAGGAGTGATGAGCAAAGGTGTCAAGACCAGGTGGGTGAAACCCACAAAAACATCTGACCTGAACAATGGGGAGCTCTTGTCCCCCAGACTGATCACTGGGAAACATCATGGAACTGAACCAGACCCCATGAACGTGAGTGTCAGTGAGGAGGCCTCAGAAATCTATAGGGCCTCTTGTAGTAGATCTGTACTTATCCCTAGCATAGGAATGGACTTTGGGAGCCCATTCACATAGAAGAATACTCCCTGAGCCTAGACACATGGGGGAGGGCCTAGACCCTATCCCAAAGGATATGACAGACTTTGAAGACCCCCCCCCCATGGAAGACTTCATTCTCTCTGGGGAGCAGAAATGGTATGGGATAGGTAGGGCATTAGTGGGGGGCAGGGGAGGAGGGGAGGGAGAAAATAAAAAAATATTCAAAAAAGAAAAAAAAACTTTCTCCCAAAGGCTCAGAAATTCTACAGAGTCCATTGCCTCTCAACAGAGCCTGCTTTGCATATCCCATATGTTATTTCTTTTCAAATCGCCATATTCTAAGCAACACTGCAGGTCTTACCTGCTGGTTTATTCAGTTTGGATGTACTATTTCTTGCCACTAAATTCATATGTAATGACAGCTTGGCCATAGTTGACTTGCTACATCATGGACATGGCCAACTGGAAACTAGCCAGTGACAGAACAGCATAGGAATTTTTCTTTCTATTTGGCCATGCATGTAGTTTAAAATCATTTGGCATGAAAAAAAAAATCATTAGTTTGTTTCACATTTGAGGGAAACTTGAAGCCTGAGAGATTCAGTTTTCTTCTTAGCATCTGATTGGTAGTGAATCAGAGTAATGTACATAAATGTCTATCAGGACTCTTCAGGGGAGTTGTATAGCAAAGGAGGGCCACAATGCTAATTAAATCTCCTAAAATGATGCGTTCATCAAAGCCAGACCATTTAATATCGTTGCAATTTTATAACTTGAAATATAATATATATAGTGATGACATACCACATATCCCAAAATATCTAGCTTAAATATTCAGTTGTTTGCTTGGGGAATCCAGTATCTCTTCTTTTAAATACTTTGTGATCAATATATACACTAATGTATATGAACTCAATTCCACTGTTTGACCTACAGCAGAAAGCAACAGTGAAGTCAGTATTCTCTTGGAGCGTACATTATACTGTTGTATTATAGGCAAATGTGGTATTAAAGGAATAGTCTCACCTATAGGGTAGATAGAAGCAATGGGTGGGGAAGTAAAGCAAAGAGACCATGCGGGAGGACTTGGGGATGAGAGGTGGCAATGGATATTCTTCTCCTTGGTGAGATCAGTCAGAGAAGATGGCATTTGAACTGAGACATAAATGCAGTGAGAGAAACAGCTATATAGAGTCTGGACAAGGTACTCCGGGGAAGAGAAACCCTGGGGGCAAAGAGTCTCAGATGCACATAATGTGCTCAAACCTCATCCGGCCACACAGAAATGAACGTGGGAAAGAAAGGGTGGTGTCTCCAAGGAGCCAAGGCCTTCTAGTGCATTACGAACACTTTGGAAGTTATGCCAAGTATGCTATCGGGGGAAAGGGGGCAACTTGAACTACCATTTCTAAATGAAGGACAAAGAAAATGAGAATGGAATGTTAATAAATGCTGTCGTGTCATGCAGCGAGCATGTGTTGTGTGCTAAGCCCTGTACCTGCATTACCTCATTTAACCTTGACAGCAATTACTGTGGCTGTTCTTGGAGGACAGATGAGGCAGTGATTAAGCATTTGGTCATGAGTAACTTGTCCATAGTCACACACAAAGGTAGTAAGTGGCAGACCTAAGTTTTATACAATGTTAATATTGTAAATCCTTTAATACCCTTCATGGAGTATGTCAATAGAGATCATTATGATTGACACTTTGTTCATTTATTTGAAGTCATCTTAGGTCTCCCATAGATTATGCTGTGGCCTACTTATTTTTTTCTCTGGGTACTTTAAAAGCATGAGGGCTTATTTTCATGCATAATGATATCATCTCCAAAGTAGAAAACTTTGTAAAACACCCAGAATGAAATCTTCTTATTAAATAATCCCAGAGCACAGACTCTTCATCTGTAGACTCAGAATTATATATCTGTCGTTAATTTCCATAGAGATCTTATGTATTTCTTTCCCAGTGAATTTACAAAATATTGATCTGAGTCAAACATCCATAGGTTTTCCCAGACTGACAATGAACTTGTGAAAAGGAAGGAGACTGTGTGGGGATTCTTGTGCTTGCTCTTGAACTCCAGCAGAGTTGCTGCCGACACCACTGTATTATGTTTGGGGGTGAGAGAGAACACGATAGGCGTATGGTAAAGATCATGGAGGGGCCAGCTACAGCTCAAGCAACCACATCTATCAGAACTTTTCCAATTTATTTATTTTTCCAGGTATAATTATTATCATTCCCTTTCATTCCCAAGGGTGTTCTAGACAACACTGAGTTATTTGACTGCGGCTAGCTACAGCCATGCTCAAGAAGGCAATGTCTTTAAATATGATCTCCAGGCATGTGACTCAAGTACACTCTTGAATTCCTATAGTAATGAATGAGTGTGATCAAAGCTATATGATTACACAAGGGATATTATGTAAGAAAATAGTTTAATCATAATTATTTCTCTCCCACAGCCAAAAAGGAGCATAAAATGGAAGAAAGTCACTTGGAGAATGCACAGAAAAGGTAAGTAGCTCTGGTTTGGACTTAGTTCTTTCTGACTAGACTTTATCTTTATTTTTATTATCACAAGGAATATGCCCATTGCTGTGTAGCCATCTTCTCTAGAACTCCTTCTGAAACTCTGAAACTGTGAAGCACTAACTGCTTATCTCATCCCTTCCCCCACAAGGCCTGGGTGGCATTGCTCTACTTCCTACCTCTCTGTGGAGTCTTGTGCCATTTGACCATTTATGACTAACTTATCTCACTTGCTTTGTGTTTGAACAGCCAGCCCCTTGGTCCTGTTTGTTGAGACATCCATGAAAGGCAAGCCAGAAATGACACCTCTCCCATCATACATGTCATGATCCTGTTCTGTCCACTTCCCTCTCCTTCCTGCTCTGTTCCTGAGCCACCTCATGGAAGTTAGGAAGAGAGCTGACTTTCTTTCAGCATCATAACTAGGTTGGACCACCTCCATAAATAGCTAGGAGAGTGACTTCAGTTTCTTCGCTCAGATAGTGGAGGGTTTTATAGACGAGAAACAGGTGGAAAGAGAGGTTCCCCTCTGTGTACAAAAATTCCCTCAAGTCAGAAGAGACCCGAGGGTTCTTTCTTTGAGCCTAGCCCCTCTTCCTGACTCCTACTTCTTTTCAGTAGAACACCAGAGGGTAGCCATCACCTCACCTGGTGGAACCCAGAACCGCTCTATTCTAATCCCGGTGGAAGGTTCTCTTTGTCAGTTCACCACAGTTGTCCCCCGGCTGTGCTTCCCTTCCAGAAGGGAGTATATTGAGTCTTTCAGGAGAGAGTACTGAGATACATTTGACTGTTAAATATTCTAAAAGTTCCAGGTAATTAAATGAGGGAATAGGGGTAGGAAGCAGCATCTAAGGAAAAAAAAAGTAAGCTTTACAAAATAGATGAGAAGAATTTCCTAGTTAAGAACGCATAAACTAGGAATGAGTCCTTTCCCTTCACTCTAGCCACAATTCTGAAAACCCAGAGACAGGTGCCAGCATTTAGTCCTGCTTCCTGCTGTAATTTGCCAACAAAATTAAGATACCGATGAAAGCAAAATGAAGGCCAGTCTTGTAGTTTTCTAAGTGTAGACATGTTCTTGAATCATGAGCATCATCATATCATGATAATTGTTGAAAACTGAGACAATTACACGGTTGTGCTTTTAGATTTTGGCTCCCCTCTATTGGAATTATCCCTACATTACGCTTTCTTTCCTTGGTGTGCAAAATGAGTGTCTGTTGGAGACATTCAGCACTCAGAGAAGAGACTATCAACAAGGGCAGGATGGTATCAGGCCAAACAGCAATTCAGCTTCCGGGGTGCATGTCAAGTTTCTAATCCCTTTTCAAGACTTTGCTGAAGGGCAAGGGGCCCACCTTAGAGAGGCCTGGGCTGCTGCTGTGCATTAGGCATGCTAAGAGGAGTCATAACTTCTGGTTGTCAGCATTTTCCGTGACTTTGTGGTGAAGGTAGTCTAGCTTTCATGTCATACTTGAAATATGTTAGATCTCATCTTCAATGTAGAAACCACGGTTGTTTGCTTGCACTCTTTAAGGAGGCTGTGGTCAGTGTTGCAATATTCGTGTGAGACTTAGTAAATTCTTATGTTTTATTCTCAAGAGAAACAATTTACTCTGAGGCCAAAGGATATTTGATTTTCCTAAGCAGTTTCTAAAAGCACTCATGAGAAAACGGTGAGGGGATGTGTTCTGCTCTGGCATCGCCACAGTAATCGTGGAGCAGTTTGCTTATCTCTGGCCTCTTTGGTAGAACCATCGTCTGTCCTTCCCACCCCCCCCAAAAAAAAAAAAACTTGGCCAAATTAAAAGGACCAGACAAGGAAATTTAATGGAAAAGAATCAAGGACTAGTTTAAAGTGGGATGGAATACATTGGTATAAAACAAAACATAATTAGAAATTATCTTTTTAACTTAAGTAGAATGCCATTTGGGAGTTATGTGCTGAGAACTGGACATTTCAAAAAACACAGAATCCTCTGTCTTCTGTATATTGGAGAAAATTACCCCCTCAATTAAATATCAATGATTTTCTTGTCCAAATTTCAAGTTTTCAGTGCAGTGTTTTGTGAACCAAAACAGAATCTTTGTGATGAACATTTTGACTGGGCAGGGCAGTAGTCTGGACGTTACAGACAGTGGTGGGTTCTTAGTCTAACTCTGAGCTTTTTCTTAAATAGAAGGGGAGCTTCGGGGTCAAATGAGACACCTCCTTGGAGCAGCCGTGTCTGTCAGCATCACAGTGCTGTCATCAAAGCATGCCCTGGACTCTCCTTGGTTCTTCTGAACAGAGTCACTTGCTTCCTATGTTCCCAAAACACTTAGGGAAAACATGCTGAAATGCAGTGTACACCTCTTTTAATTTTCAACCCCTCTGACAGAGAGACAAGCAGGGCCTCCCAACACCACTACAAACACCACACACACACACACACACACACACACACACACACACACACACACACACGGGAGGGGGGAGGCAGAGGGGGTGGCTGTGAGGGCAGAGTTGGAGAAAGAAACCCTCAGGCCACTGACATGTTTATGATAAATGTCAGACGTATTGTCACTTCTGACTCTGCACCAATGTCTAGTGTGTCCAAATGTGAACTCCAGATAATGTGGAGGTGTTGGAGTGATGGAGGAATCATGGCAACAAGTCCTGTGTGCTCATTACTACATCCTGCTGTGGACTAGGAAGCTAATGAGTTCCTGTGACTACAAAGTGAAACATTTTCTCTCCTGTGTTTGTTTCCATGCAAATCTGTGTCTGTATAGAAAGTGAACATGATGAAATAGGAAGCATGATGGTGTGCCTTCCTGGGGTGATCCATGTGTGACACATGAGTCTGAAAAGAGAAATGGGAGGGAGTGACTGTCTTGTTGGGTAGTTGCCTGTGTCAGTACCCATGAGCAACTGAAGGGGAGAGCAGGACATGTACCTCACAGGGAGTTGGGAACCTGAATAGAGACCCAGCTCTGCCAGTGGTTGAGGTCATTCTGTCTTCCCAGGCCTCCATTGTCTGTTCTGAAGAGTGAGACTACTGGAAATGTTAACCTGCCCAGTCTCTCTAGTCCTAAACCCAATAGCTCAGTAGGAAATCTACATTCTGCCTCAACTGATTGTATAATTCTCTGCATAGCCTCACATTACAGTGTAAATTCCATGTTGAATGAAATAAAGGTATACGAGGTAGAGCACTTCCTTGGTTTTATCAGTATTTTGACAGCTGTAGTAGGTATGGGTGTTATGTCTGGGGTGAGAGTAGACTTCGCTACTTTCTTCGATTACTGGTTTTGCTCCAAAGTATGTGTGTTTGGAATTATCAGAAAGTCCCTTCAGAGATTACTGCCATCATTGCCTTTCTCCACTTACACACTCCTAGTCTTTTAATAACTAGGGGCCAAATTCCCTGGCCAGTAGTTTTAATTTGCATTAAAAACAGATTTGTTATTTACAGAAGCACACAGAATTTATGAGATTTGGAGCAGCAGCTCCAGCTTGGATCTCACCTAATCGTAGCCATGGAATCAATTAACAGTTCATCTGTGAAATGTGATAAAATCTTATGAGATACATATTGCCCAATAACCGAGAAGGAGATGAAAGTATGCTCCATACTAGTCACAGGGCTTCGGGGTTTTACAATCGCCACTGAATAGAGTCCCATTAGAAACTCAGTATTCAGGATGGCCACAAAAAACACCATGCCTGAGCAGATGATAGAGCACTGAGTAATAAACCTGGCTGGCCGTTCCTGCTTTGATTAGTTTCCAACACCCTTGAAAGGGGGCTGTTTAAGAGTTCTTGCTCTTGGCAAATGAGCCTGTGAAGCCTGGGGTGGGTGAGGGCAAGTGGGGAAAGACGGAGTTCAGAGCTATAAATCGCTGCAAAGCTAGTGCCTCCATGAAGGGCTGCTTGGGAGGCCCAGTCTGGCTAGTGGGCAGTGTGCCTTCACGGGGAAGGTCATAGCATTATCTAAGAGCCTAATGTTAGAAAAACCTGAGCTCCTTCCTACCCTGACTGGAGATTGTTTCTTTATCTAGCCCTTGCTAGGCTCACTATTATGTCTGGTTTCATAGGTTGGTGGTTTATATTCTTTTTATCATAGTCAAGTTTTAGGATGGAGCACTTTTAAAGACCATATAGTGTAAATTTCTTATTCTACCCTTGAGAAAATAAAAGTGAAATGCCAAGTGATGGAGCCAAGAACCAGAGCATGCCAGAATATACAGAGGACAGAAGTTTCCCAATTTTCCATGGTCCTGACTGGCCATCAAACTGACTATTATTGGAGCAGTCTATATGTCATAGTCTGACATGTAGTCATTAAATGCAGAGTGAAGGTCAGAAAATTGACATGAACTTAAGATGGGGAACAAACTTAAGTTTAAAGTTATGTAACTCCTGGAATTGTGCTGGAATTGTGAGGAAACATAGTAGTTTCCTCAATCATAGTGACTCTATTGGCAGATCTATACAGGCTTCCTGAGGTTTGAGGTACTCTCCAATAACTGTGAGCCCTGACTCCTGTATTAGGGAATAGTAATGAGGGAAGCTTCCCACAGTATCCCTTCTCATCATCCTAATATGTTTTGGTGTTGACAGTTATTTATCTTTTGCATGTTTCTCCCTACCTTCTACAGTTTTGAAACAACAGTGGGATATTTTGGAATGAAGCCAAAGACTGGAGAGAAGGAGATCACCCCCAGCTATGTGTTTATGGTGTGGTTTGAGTTCTGCAGCGACTTCAAGACAATTTGGAAACGGGAGAGTAAGAACATATCTAAAGAAAGGTAAGGTTGGACAAGGCATGAATGCCTCCCGAGCAGTCCATCTTTTCAAACATGCCTGTTTCACATGTGCCAGCGCTTTCTTTTGCATCAAGTCGACATCCAAGAAGGATTCTTGCCTCCCAGCTCCTGGAGAAATTCAGGGAAAGCTTGCTGCCCCCCTGGGCAAGATACACTCACATGATCTGATAAGCTCCTTTCTCTTAACCCCTTCCAATTACTAGCTAGTAAATGAAAGGCAAGTTGTGCTAATTTGCAACAGATTGCTTCTCTGTGTATTTTCATGTTGGCCCAAGCTAAATGAGGCTGCTTTGCTGTGGCAGACAGTACAGACAAATAAAAGTGAATGCTTTCCCCATTAATATACTGCATTTGCATCAAAGGGAAATCTCCCCAGCTCAGGCCACACTTCACACAGTGTTGAAGCCCCGCGCTGGATTTACAGCATCACTTCTGACTCCCTGTATCCTGCTGAGGACATCAAACTGTGTGCCGCTCGGCCTCCTTGCAGTCTCTTGATTTTATTACTTGGGAGTAAAAGAAAAAAAAAAGTCAGCTCTGAACATAGGCACTGTGTGAAAGAGAGACAGAGACAGAAACAGAGACAGAGAGACTTTAGCACTGTTTATCAGAAAGAAAGCATTTCTGCTTGACTGTGGCATTCAGGCTGCTATGGTTCCATGAAGGCTGTCAAGGGTTGAAACTTCACACAGACCTTGTCTCTAACTCTTGAGGAACAGGTATGAGGCTGTTATTCAAGATGACAGGGAAAAAGGCAGAAGGTTCTCTAGAGTGAGAGAGACTGTTCAGTTGTAGCTTCTATACTGCAGTAAACATTGAGACCTGAAACTCCACAATTAGTATATTTGTTCTCTAATTTACAAAAAACTGTCACATTTGAGAGTATATATGTACAATGTGTAAGACAATGTACATTAATATGTGTTTTGCCTTACACTGCTTTTTAAGTTGAAAATTTAGAGAATTTGACTCGATATTATTAAATCTCTAGATATTTTCTCAAAGAATTTTTTAAAAAGACACTCCCTTTTTTTAAAAAAAAGCAAGTCAAAACTCCTTTTTTTAAGCTGAGTCCAGCTGTGAATGACCACACCTATAATTTCAGCACATGGGAGTCTTGAAGAAATGGTCATGAATTCAAGGGCAGTCTTGGATATAAAGTGTGTCCCAGGCAAGCCTGGGGTACAAACAACATGAGACCATGCCTTAGAACAAGAAGAATATTTATCTGCACATCTTCCCAGCATAACCTCTTCAGGAAGGAAGGAGATTAAAAATTGAACGTACTCAACAAAGGCAAAGAGGTCCATACCTACAGTCGCAGTACAGGAGACAGAAGCCAAAGGATTGTGAGTTTGTGTAAAAGTTGAGAACTCATGATGAAGATAAAGTGAAGTAGAGACAGACCCACAACATATCAAGGCAGCATGACTGACACACAACTGCATTTCATAGTGAGTGGAAAGGATTCTAGATGGTTCCAACACAAAGACACAGTCATTTTCAGTGTTTCCCTGGACAGGTACTCCAACTAGATCATCATGCCATATATACACTGAATATACAAAGAAGTCTTACAACAAATATGAACAATTGGGCATCAAGAATTTTAAAAAATTATGAGACGTTGAGAAAGCAGCTTATTGATCATATTTTGAAAAAGAAACCCTGACAAATGGTCCCAAATCTGCATTCTCACCCTAGGTAATATAACCTAAATTAGGTTCTATGGAATCAAGTCTTTTTGAGACTAGAAAGTGAAGTTCCTCTTCTTGATTTAATGGTGACTACTGGTTCATTGCTGAGTCTCACCAGGCTGCTGGGCACCGGGCTGGGAGTTCTGAACATGCATACATTGCTTAGGAATTTTCTACTCAGATTTCCAGTGTAGTTCTTAATGAATTGTCTCTGAAGCCTAAAAATGATCCAAACACAAACAAACAAAAACACAGAGGGCAACTAATTGCTTTTTGTTTTAACACATCTGTAGAAATCTTGAACTGTAGCACACCCTGCCCCCACACTCAGAAAAGTTAGACCAAACTCTCTGTGGTTCTGCTGTGGTGGTGTCCAGTCATCCTTCAGAGGGACTTTTTCTCTGATTCCCAGAATGGGCATTGGCAGCATTGCTTCCTGGGTTCAGCTGGGGAATTGCTTGCTTCACACTCTGTAAACCAGCACCTCCCCAGGGTCATGACTTCCCAAGAGCCTTCCCTGATCATTTAGCAGTTTCCGGGGTCTCTTCATTGCAGCCATGCTCTGAAGAGATGGATCACCAGCAAAGTGTCAGACTAAGACATCTCTGAACTTTAAGGATGGTTTAGGAAAGATTTTTTGGAAGCAACATGCTAGAAAACTCTCCCATTAAAGACATTCCAGCATGCCCATTCAAGCAATTAGATTGATTATCTAGGATTTTCTTATGAAAATTTTCTTATGAAAGCTTTTAATTTTTTTCTTTTTTATAATAAGGAGTTTAGCTTTTAGGCTCTTAAATGATATATTCATTAGTATAAAATAAGCTAATTAAGTTGGCTTGTTATAATAAAACTAGAAGTAATGGGATTGCTTTGTTAACACTTATTTAATGATATATGATACTATATTTTTGATTATGGTTTTCCCAGAAATTAATTAAATCTCTGTAACACGAAATGCCATGAGGCAATATAACATCACTCACAAGAATTGTTCAAAGGCACAAAAAAACAAAATCCATAGCCAAATGAAAGCCTGATATCATGTAACTTTTGGGGGGAGAATTGTGGTTTGGGAATCTCATCACAAGAAATTGAGATCACTTGATTTTTAAATGCGTCTGAAGGCCAGCTGAAACCCAAGAAGTTACTGGAAAAGATTAATCAATAATAGTATTTTCAAAAAGAAAGACCCAAAGGTAAATGTTTAAACCCTGCTTCCAAATGAAATGAAAGAATTGGGACTACTTTAATCCACTTGAGGCTAATTTTAGGTAACAGAGTATTTACTTATCTTTCTGCTTAGTGTGTCTTTCATGAATATGCATTAGGCTAATATAACATTGAGACCCATGTGCCTCCATAGCAAGCTAGCAACTCCCCTTCATGAAGCTACAGCACTCTTTAAATGTTCTATTAAGATGTCCAATGTTGCTGTGCCATTAAACTAGTAAACTCTGTAGTTAAGAGTAGAGAGGGATAAGCCTCATTGACTACAATATTGCCACTGTGCAAAGTGGTGCACGCCTTTAATCCCAGCACTCAGGAGGCAGAGGCAGGTGGATCTCTGTGAGTTTGAGCCCAGCCTGGTCTACAGAGCTAGTTCCAGGACAGCTAGGGCTGTTACACAGAGAAACCCTGTCTCTAAAAAGAAAAAAAGAAAAGAGAAACAAGAGGGAGGATTCCCTGGGGACATAGTTTAACCAATTAACTGTGTCATTAGAAATGCAATTTACTACATAGTAGTATGGCTTTAATTTTTCTTCAACATTTAAACCAGTATTAGGCACAAAAAAACCCCAAAACAAACAAACAAAAACATGTTTCCATGTCTAAGCACAAATCCAGAAGGTTCCTTCTCTATCATTGTGTAGCCCCCAGTGGTGACACTTACCCCCAGTGAAGCCTACTGATTCCTTCTCCTCTTTCTTCAGAATACAGCTAGTGCTCAGTTGTGTGAAAGGGACCTGTAGACAGAGGGCAGATCTCACAGTCACTCCCCTTCACTTTGCCATTAATTTGCTGTGCACCATTAGGCCAGATGCTTGCTGCACAGCAAACCAATAAATGTGAGTATCAGAATGGAGCAGGAGCCAAGCATTAACACTCATCTCTTCTAGCTTGAAGTCATGATTCTGGAAACGACTTTCTGGTTTCCTAAGACCGGTGCAATTTTGAGATAATGGTCCTCACTTTGGCTCCTGAGATTATTAAGGGTGATATTGGAAATTGTTGGAAACCAAGATCTGATACAGGACTGGGAGGAGATTGGATCTAGAGGAGTTTTCATTGCCCTTTAGACTTTGACAACTGTGTGCAGTATCACTCTCCCAGTTTTGTTGTTTACAAAATACTAATGTTCATCATGAAGGTCTGGTGCTTTAATTGAGGACATACACACAAGTGCTTGCTGTGCTCATGTCTCTGCGGTGTTTGGAGAAATGTTGTAGTTCACCAAGACTGTATTTCATACTCAGTGGCAACTTTGCATTGGCTTTACCTTTTCTTCTGCTTTTGTATCTGCATCTCTTAACATTCGAACACTTCCTGGGTTTCTGGCACACACCTTTTTCCATCCATTAAATCCAAATATCATCTAATCACATGCATAACAACTGCAAGAAGATAACCTAAAAATTTTACCGTTCTCCACTCATTTTCTGTACTTACTTTTTTGAGTCTTTAATTGTTTGTCCTTGGATCCTTGCTTCTGAAACATTTTATCAGTTGGGATATCTTCAGACATTCCCCACATATGTCCACATGTACAAAAGCCACACAATGAGCTATGAATTAGCAAAAGGTGAAGATGCCCCAGGGGAACCATGACTCCAGGAATAAAGTCCCTGCAAATGCTTCACTCTGAGCCAAGGCAAACTTTAAAAGTGCCATTTAAAAAACCCACAATGGGCCAGTGAGAAGCAAACAAGAAGTTTTGTAAATTTTATGGGCAATGCAAATAAGAAATTTCATTATATGCATAGCTATAATTTACACCATGGGAGAACAGAGTTACTTATTTGGTGTTTTTAGTTGCAGTTGAAGACCAACAGGGTTTTGTTTTGTGTGTATTCCTTGAAGCTATTATGGTTAATTATGCAGCTGCCACAGCCTTGACAAAAGATCTATCCAGGCTGGGTTAGGTGATCTCAAAGGCAGTTTTCGGAGCTCCCTATTGGCTATGTATCTGTAGGACCAAGGACTTAACAAGGTCATCCCTCCACCACTTAAGACCCATTGATTATAATACAATGCTGCAAAAATTCATATTTTTACATGGTGAAGTTTTCCCTGGAAAAAATCACAGTTAACCTATTTATTTATTTATTTATTTAATTTTGCTTCCTTACTAACATACATACATACATAATCATTCCCGTGACTTGTCAGATGCCAATTTTCTTTTTCTTAGCCTTCCATTACATAGGGTTATTTATATACACCTGACCACTAAAATGCCTAAGGATTTAAAGGTATCCCTTCAAAATACAAATAATCAACCGTTAGTTATTTGGCAAAATGTTAAATTTCCCTGTCATAGTTGAAAACAGTTGTGTAAGTACACAAACAGTAAATGCCCTTATGGACCTAATTTAAAAGAAAGATTGTCATAAATGCAAAAAAAAGAAAATCTCCTTATCTTGCCTGCAATAAATTTAAACCTACTTCAGCACAATAAAAAATATGTCGTTTAGGTTTGATAGATGGCTCACCCATTAAAGCTAAGGCTCGAATCTGAACAGATGGATTTGCCATGAATAAGTAAGACTGGGTTTTTAAATGTGTGTGTGTGTGTGTGTGTGTGTGTGTGTGTGTGTGTGTGTGTGTACACAGTGTTTGTGGAGCCAGAAGAGAGCATTGGATCCACAACATCTCATGTGGAAGGTGAGAACTCAATTTGTGACCTCTGGAAGAGCAACAAGTGCTCTTAACTGCTGAGCTGTCACTCCAGCTCCTATCATTGCTTTTGTTTGTTTGTTTGTTTTTAAGAACATCTTCTGGCCTTCTTTCACCTGTCCACTGTTAATCCATTTCTTCTACTTTCCTTTCTAAGTTTGAGAGTTTATTATTCATTTCTTTACCAATATTATACATCTCAGTAAGAATAAAGTTCTCACTCCCATAACAAAGACCAAAATAACTGTTACTTAAAGAAAAAAATTAATTTTCCCCTTGTATAATAACTTAGAGGTAAGAAGTTTTATTGCTGGGGACCTGGATTCCTTCCTTTTGTAGCTGTCATCCTTAAGAGGTGGTCCTTCTTTGGGGAGCCCCTTTTGAGGGCCTTACCCTGCCTGGAGAGTGGAGGGGGGATGGCTAGGGGCAGGTGGGATGTTGGGGGGAGGGGAGGGAGAGGGAGAAGGGATTGACATGTGAAGCAAGCTTGTTCCTAATTTCAACTAATAACAAAGAAAAAGTTTCCTACAAAAAAAAAAAAGAGGTGGTCCTTATTTGCAGCATTGAAGATGGCTCATGTGGTGTCTGCCTTTACCACTATCAAGTTACTGCCAGTAGGTAGTATGAGATGAAAGGTGCATGTATCTGTTTTATTCTTAGCCCATTAGGTAGAACTGAGTCTCTTGGACACATACATACAAGGGAGACCAAGGAATGCAGGCTCAGCTGCAAGCCTGTGCCCAGCTGAAGCCCCACTGATTTTGTTACTATATGAGTCAAGAAAATGATGACAATTGGCAGACTTGGCCACATTTCCCACTTGTATAATCCATGGTTAACTTCACCATTGCTGCTTTTTGACAATAGCACTTTGTCTCTGTCTCTCTCTCCCTCTCTCCTCCCTCCCTCTCTGTCTCTGTCTCTGTCTCTCTGTCTCTTTCTCTGTCTCTGTCTCTGTCTCTCTCTCTCTCTCTCTGTCTCTCTCTGTCTCTCTCTCTCTCTCTCTCTCTCTCTCTCTCTCTCTCTCTCTCACACACACACACACACACACACACTTCTCTTTTCTCACAGCACACTGGGTCTCTTTTTCCTCCTATCCTTAAGCATGAAACCTTCACAAGTTTCAGGTGCCTGTTCTCCTCTTCATGCTATCCTTGCTCCTGTGCTAGCCCTGGCTATGCACGATTCTACCCATAACCTCTGCCTTAGCCTCCTGGGTCTTCCTAACCAGAATAGACACATTTTCTAAGGCTTAGGCCTGAATCTCCCATTGCATAATGAAGAGGATGACCAGCCTTCCTTGGCAAATCTTCTGTCCCAGACAGAAATCTTTCCTTCTCAACCAAGGCCTACCCCTCAGAGCTTCCCCAGTTTTCAGTCACATCAGTACCCTTGTCTTGACAGCCCATAATAGGCAGGGAACCCAGTTTATCATCAGAACTCCAAGACAAATTCTCTGTCTCTTTCTGATCCTTCCTGGTTTTGCCTCCTCAGTGGTTACTGGTCTTCACGTCACATCCACAGTTCTTCCCCAAACTGGAAACTCCCCATCCCACTCCTAATTGTTCTGCTGCCACAGCATTGCTCTTGTCCTTGACATCTCTTAGCTTTCCATTCAGTTAACCTTCACCATATTCTATTTCCCATTGCTGATGAAATAATGAGGAAGGGTGAGCCTAGCCATAGTTGGTCCATTAACTTTGTGGGTCCTCACAACTCTGTAAAGGAAGAGGGTGTTTTTTTCTTTTACTATTAAAGAAACACAGGGAAGTAATTGAACTACCAACACCACAGTTTCTCTAATACCAGTAGAATGAGGAATAACAATCTAGACCGGCAGTATATTCATGTTGCAGCCCCCTTGCTCCACAGCCTCTCCCCTCTGCACCTACTGTTTTCTCACACTTACACTTTCTTGCCTTGATACTCTGTGTTGTTCTCAGCTTTTCCTGCTGACCAAAGCATAGTCACCCTTCAAAACCAGCTCTTTTAGAGCTAGCTCTTCTTTAATTTTCCTAGCTAGGTAGAATTGTTTTCTCCTCTGGTCTATAACAGTGTTTTCCTTACCAACTGTATTAGTCAGGAATCTCTAGAGAAGCAGAACTAATAGAATACATACATGCATGCATACATACATACATACATACATACATACATACATACATACATACATACGGGATTATTAGAGTGTCTTACTGGTTGTGGCCATAAATTACAACAATGGCTATCTCGCTATGGAAAGTCCAAATGTCCGGTAGTTGTTCAGTCCATGAGGCTGGATGTCTCAGCTGGTCTTCAGGAGATGATGGAATCCAGAAGAAGTAGGCTCTAATGCCAGAACAGTGGTGAATTTGCTGGTGAATGAAAGCAAGAAGGCAAAGAGCAAGAGCTCCCCTCTTCCCCATGTTTTATATTGGCTGCCACCATAGATGTGGCCCAGATCTAAGCAGATCTTTATGCCTCAAAAGATCTGGATTTAGGGTGGCTCTTCCTACCTTGGATGTTTCAATCAAGAAAAAAATCCTCACAAGTGTACACAGCAGCTTGGGTTTTACTTAATTGCAATCAAATTGACAACCAAGAATAATCATTGCACCATCCTTTAGCATTTAATCCATAGTAACTTAATATTTAGAAACTTGTGTTCTCTCTGAAACCCCCAGGATATAATTCTGTTCTCTTTGTGCCTTTGGTGGCAAATTTCCTCTCACACAGCCCAATATGTGTTCATCTGCATGGAAAGAGCCTCATAGTACAGTCAAATATTACTGAATGGACATTAAAGATTCCTTGTGATTGTGGAGAAGAAAATGATCTCAGGAAAATGTGGGAATATAGGGCTTTAGGAATATCATTAATCTACCAAAAAGACTACCTTAAGTACAGTTGAAGGGGAAACAGAAGTCAGTGGGGGAATCAGTGGCTCCCTCATTAGGGGCACCCTTGGAATCACCAAAAAGCACTGTGGAAATATGAGCCCATTTACTGAGTCAGGAGCCAATGCGATAGGGCTTAGATGTCTGTGGTCTTGAACAGTCCCAGGTTGTGTTCTATGCTTGACTAAGATTCCATAAATGCCTTGATTCTGCTTCCCTTAAAAAAGAGATGTAAACATTTGGTAAACACCTCCCCAGTTACTTAGCCAAGTTTGGAAAGGACTACTTAGGTCATCTTGAAGGTCTCTTCAAACCCTAAGTTCCTGAAATTTGGGTTATGACACTGCATGTTGACAGAACAGATGAATTCGGTTACTTAGAAAAGGGGAATGAGGACATCCAAAGGGGTCACATTGCAAAGTGTGGTCTTGGGAGACTCAACACATGCTTTAGAAGAATTATGTAGTATGACCCCTGGGCTCAGGCTCATTAAATACTATCTTTTCTGTTTGGTTAATCTCTCATTAACCAAATAGGTTAAGCCCATTCTCTCATGTATTTTCATATTCTCAAGTAAGTTTGAAATACATAAACACACATTTGAAAAAAAATATCTATTATGACAGGGACTTAAATACATGCTTTCAAAATACCCATTATTCCCCGGTGGTATACAAGGTATGAGACTATTCTTGAAGAATTTAATGTAGTGATTTCAGACTGCTCCCTTCATGAAGTTTTCTCCAACCTCTGTTTAGCTGTCTTGCCCAAGAACATAAGTGCAAAGTCTACATATGATTTTTAATTTTCTCTGTAGCACTTACTATTTCCTTGTATATAGCAAGTGCTCAATTAATTCGAGAACACATACACTGTGTGTTTTATTTGGCCATCAAACTGATTATAAGATTTTATGTCTATGGCTGATAAGTGAGACATCTTAGTTACTTTGATATTGGTGATAGAAACCTCAAATAAGTCCCATATAGTTCATTTTTGCCCAACAATATACAATCTTAATAAATGTGTAAAGGGAACAGACAGGATGAGAAAGACAAAGACCAACTGCTGTAATAAAAGAATTCCCAACTCTGTTCTTAACTACATTACTTTCTATTTGTTTTGAAAAAAATAAAAGAAAGAAGTGAAAATCCTTGGAATCCATTGCTATTCCAAGCCTCAAACTCCTTTGGCACTCAAAGCAAGACCTTAGAGAATGTCTGTCCACACTCTGTTTCTCTAGCTTGGCAGAGACTGGTGGAAACACAAAGTAAGTCTTCATTTCAGCCAGAATATCTCTAAAGTACTTATGTGTGGGATTCCTGACAGCTCCAGCCTTGGGCAATAATATAACAGGGGGATACCCCAGTAGTATGATTTGAGGGACACCAGGAAGAACAGGGTGCCCTGCTCCAGACAACCTCTTCACCCTGCTTTGTTATTGGTTCAGCCATGTCAGAAACAGACTGTGTCAATTCTAGTCTTTGGTGAGACTCAGTAGGTGGTAGAGGTTTCAAAACCAAATGGTGGGGGAGTCAGTGTCTACAAGCACATGCCTGTCTTCAGTATCAGAATCCAGATTGTCTCCCAGAGGCTGCGTGCCCCTTTCAATGTGATCTGTGAATTCATGACGCAGCCTCCTTCATTTCCAAGCTGCCTCCCAAATGCCCCTCCCAGGAGAGGAAATGAGGTGCTGGTGCCTTTCACTCTGCACCTATATCTCTAGGTCGGCCAGGGTGTTATGTCTACCAAGTGCAGAGTGATTGGCTTTAACTGATTGTGCATTCCAGGGTAGGTCTAGCCCCACACCACTTCCACTCCCCTGTGGCCTGGACAAGAAGCTCTGCCAACGGAAGCAGCCTTTGTTCTGCAATTAATCACTCCAAGTCAAAGTGTGTTTAGGTACTAGAAGTGATAACCCTCGAGAGCTACGAAGTGGCTGATTTGTGTAGCTGTTGAAATCTGGGCTGTGCCAGGACATCCTTAGTTGTAAGTAGATATCTTACTTAGGCTCAGAGTAGAGGAACTGTGACATTTCAGGAAGTAGAAATCATAGGCTAATTCATCATGGAGTAACTTTTAAAGGAGAAATCCCGATATGTAAGTAGTTAAGTGTTCTAAGCCCTAGTATCTATGCTGAATTCCTGATGATCTGTCTTGTGATGGCTAGTGATATGGACCTGGGGGCCATGAGAGTGGAGGGTAAAGGGTAGTGGTCAGGGTCAAGGGTCAGACTCCAAGGAAAGAATGGAGCTAGAAGAGTGTGCATTTCAAAGTATGTTGCCCCACTGGCCTGCCTGCGATAAACGAATTGGAGTCACACATTTTCCTCATATTCTCTGTGGCTTTTTCCTCTGTATTTTACCTTCTTTCCCCAGCACAGAACCTAAACAGAGATATCCTCATCAATTGCTGCAGTGAAGAAGTTTCCTTTTCTGCTGATGAATTAACACATTGGTCGTTTTGTTGTTTCTTTTTTTTTTTTTAACCTTCACTGCAGAGTGACTTTAGTTATTTCCTTGGCTTCCATAACTATTAATCATGTACCAAGGCTCTACCATTAAGAATTCAGAAATGCCTAGAGAGTGAATTCTGTCAAGAAAGATGAAATGATAGTGGTTCCCACTCAGGGAATAGTGAAAGGTCACTTATTTAGAACTGTGCCTGGACACAATATCCTCAAACCATGAAGAAACAACTTGACTCTTCAAAATAGAGACACTACTTTGTGGATATAGGAGAGGCATCCTAAGACCAGAACTAACTCCACAGGGCCAAACCAACAAAGCTGTCTAACATCCAGCCTACTGAAAGAGAGATGTGGGACCAAGAGGGACATCTATAATATCCTCAAAGCCCACTGAAACAGCCTCTATAATGACAATCCCATCTCTGCTTCAGAAAATCCTAAAGGAGATAATATGAAAATGCTGTTCCTGGTCTTCTCTACCTAAGGTGTCATCATAGCATTCAAGTTCAGTGCCTATATTCACACACTTTACCCAGGTGGCTCTAGTGTGAAACTAAGGCTGTGAGCACTTCCTTGGGCAGGAGCATCAGACACGCATCCATTCTCACATGTTGGCTTTCCCACAGTGCACACTGGCAGCCATTTCAGTTTGCTAGAGCCTGCAGTGACTCTTGGGGAACACATGAATTACAGTGAGAATGAAGAAAAGATAGTAGGATTTCCAGAAGTTTTGTTACAGCATTTATGTACCAAAGTTACAGCCTTTTCTCTCTCTAACATACTCATGTTTGAATGCTTTCCCCTGTATTTAAAATTGCAGCTGAAGGGCTCAGTAATGGCCAGCAGTCATGAACAACTATGGGTGATATTCTAGAATAAATGTTTAGACCAGAAACAAAAATAGAACCCACATCTCAGCCAGAAACAGAAACAAGTTTCTAAACAATTGAGTCAAGAAGGCTGAATATCTGTATAGCTAGAAACTGTCTAGCCCGCCTATTTTCTTCAGTTAAATGCAAAAAGAAAAGAATGTCTTTACCTCCTGGGTGAGATGAGGAAACACCTGATCTGGGACAAAGTTGTAACTCTTCTACTCTCAGTCCCCTTGTGGGTAAAGTACTCTGTACACCTTCAGGAATCCTGGCATGTATACGTTAAGTTGGCATGTATAAATGTTTATCACGTTAGGTGGCCTACAGTACCCTTTCTCTTAACATATTTATAACTAGAACTTGCCTTCTAAATATGGGATTTTTTCCCAAAAGTCAGGGCAGAAAGCAAGTTTACTAATAAGTCTTTTACTAAACTTTTAAACTGATTAACATGGGAAGACATCCTTTCTTCAGATATGTACTAAGGACTGACTTGTATAGACACAGGATAGATACAGAAATAGAGAGGATTTCTGGTATACAGAAGACCTAAGTACCTCAAGAGAGACACAAAGTGCTTTTTCTATTGAAAAAAGAGAAATTGCTTCTGGTTAAGAGAAATGGAACAAATTTTCATGACATGAATTTGAATGCATGAGTAAGACAAGAATGGTGCCTGATTTGGCTGGCATGTAGAACCAGCTGATGGAGGTAGCCATGTTTAAAACTTTCTTTAGCTTTTACAACAAAATTACTTAGGTGTAGTAACATGCCCATTTTTAACAAATGAGGAAACTGAGGCCAGAGGGGTTACGTGACTTATCCAAGAACATTTATCTAAGCTAAACTATCATGATATTCATATGGAAACAGGTCTGGATCTTTAAAGAGGAACTGCAGATTAAATTTAGAACAGAGGGAGGAAATTTGACTGCTAAGCTAAAGACTTTGAATCCCCATGTGTGTTGTTGTTGCACTACAATAACAGTTGAGTATCTACCACAACAGCCCAACAGCCTAAAATACTCTCTGACCCTTGATGGAAAATATTTGCTGACCTCCATTTTAGCTGACTGGGGATCGTTTGAAAGTGTTGGAGAAAGAAAGCCATATTCTTATAGTCATGCATTACTAACTGGGGCCATCTTAATCGGTGGGACAGCTTGAAAGGATTATTTTAACACTACTTCAGTTGTCTGGGCCTCAACCCTCTCATCTAGTCTCCCACAGTAGCCTTCCCCCCTAAGTCTCCTGTCCAGGCTGGTGACAAAAGCAGGTGAGATGTGCTAAGTGCTAGAAAACCAAACAATACAAGGAAGTTGGCAAACGGCACTGGTCAGTTGCAAGCTCCTGGCTGAGAATGTGGTGGGGCTATGGGAAGTGCCACAAACTGAGTTGGCCCTTCTGTACCTGATATTCACTGCACGGTACTGGCACACGCTCCAAGCTCATTGACTTTATTGTTGGGGATATATAGAGACTAGTAAGAATTTGCCAGTTTGCTTCGTGCAGGATCCATCCTGAATGGATGGGGTAGCCACCTACAATTTAAGGAACTCTTGCCTGTTGTCCTCATCACTGTCCTTTTTTATCATTTCTTTTCAATTTGCATGTGTGTTTATGGGAGCGTGCAGATACATGTATGGGAGAGTGTGTGCACGTGTGAATGTAGAGGCCATGGGTTTGTGTGCTTTCTCAATCGTTCATTCTCCATCTTGGTCTTCAAGACAAGGTCGTTCACTCACCAGTTGGCTAGACTGACTGGTCATTGATGTCCAGGGATCCTCCTGTCTCTGTCTCCATCCCAGCATTACAGTTATAGTCATGTGCTACCATTACTGGCCTATGTGTGGATGCTGGGAACCCAAACTTGGGTACCTATGCTTGGAGGTGCCTTACCAGTTGTGCCATCTCCGAAGTCCTTCATCACCATTATTAATACCTGAATTCCTTTAGACTGATTGCAATAATTTATTATCTATTAGTCACTTGTTATATGTCAGATACAGTGCAAAGACTGAGGATAGAGACAATGAAATTGTATCCCCCACTTTGGAGAAGCTTCAATCTGCTGTGATAGGGAGGTATTTAAAAATGATCACAACATAGTAAGATATATGAACCTTAGAATCAGTTGCCAGAAGAGAGGACAGAATCCACTCTACCCAACTAAATGTTCATTTATATAACTGGCCCCTAGGAGAATGTTACAATGTGGACAGGATTGTGGGTTAGTGTCCAGTCCCTCATGGTTTCTCAACCCACACAACAACTACCCCAGCTCCAATTCTTGGATATCCAGAGGACCCAAAGAGTGGCCATAGAGCTCCCAAGACACTCAGAAAGTGGAAGGATGATGCTAAGCAGAAGCCCAGTAGCAGGCCAACTCCAAAATCAGGGACCAGAAGTGACAGGTAGAAAGGAGCAATTAAGCAAAAGATGAGCCAAAAATTTTCCCTTCAAGCTAGTGACCATGAGATAAATGATAAATTGCTCTTTGAACAGAATCCTAGCTGGAAAAACTCCAGAAAGAACACAGGCTGAGGGTTCGTTTGCATCTCCATTGGAAAACCTCTCTTAATGGTTGTTCTCCAGTGTAGTCTGACCTGGATTCAGTCCACTTAATACATTCTGTTCTTGGCTGGATTTTTTTATTTGAAACCCTAAAGGAAAAAAACAAAAATGCTAAATTCTAAATGTCTATGAATTAGCCAATTTTTAAATAGTTAAATTTTTTTAAATTTTGAGGAAATTTTGAAAGTAAAATGCATTTTTTCATCATCTAAAATTATATATTCTCTGAGTTTAAATAAATTAGCATTATTAGTGTTATAGATTTAAAATGGAATTCTACTTAATATATTACTCAGTCCCATTTCTTATCTTTCTAGTAATCACGTCTCTCAATAATTTATCTTTCCAGCCTCTTTTGAATACGCTCATGTGTGTTGAGTCTATTAATGACATTATAATTCTTTTCATGTGCCATTAACCACTAGTGTGTCATTTTTGAAGAAATGTTTGTTTGAATGCCTGCCCATTGTGAGGAAACAGTAATTCATCTTTCAAAAAATAACAACCTTATTAATCCTTGGAGAATGTAAACTAAAATATCTTCATCTTATTTGCCTACCACTCCCGTAACCCTGTATCCTCATATTTATTTGTTTGCTTGCTTGTTTGTTTCTAGAAGAGCTATTTATCAGCAGATGTCCTGGTCCTCTGGCTCTTACAATCTTTCTGCCCCCGTCTTCCTAGATGTTCCCTGAGCTTTAAGTATCGAGATTGTGTTGTAAATGTATTTGTTTATATGAAATTATATATATATATATGAACATATTTATTAATTGTGGTGGGTACCATAATTCATCTTTGAATTATAAGTATTCATATATATTCTAGACAAAAGTTCCACATCAGATACATGATTTCCAATTTTTATTTACATTTTTAGGTTGTATTTTTACTTTCCTGCAGTGGATTTATGAATTTGATACTTACAGTGTTCATATGTTTTGTCAAAATTTTCATTTTCCAAAACTGTCTCAACATTATCTCCTGTGCAGATAGTAGACTGAGCACACTGAATGGTGCCCCATTGCACATTGAATTCTCTTCATCTTGAACTAATACATTGTTCACAAAAGCATGACCTCCCCTTGTTCATCTCAGTGGGCTCTCCAGTGAAAACTGAATTGTGGTTAAGCAGAGAAAGCATTTCTACCTAGAGTTTAAATGCAATAGCAGCAAGCTATAAACAAGCACCTGGCTATATTTGCACATCAGATAATGCCATTCTGGCCAACAACTGAACACATAAACAACAATCTATGAAAAGTAAAATGAAGGGAAGATCAGTATGTTTAATATTTACAATGTGCCTTTTCTTTGTTTTGATATGTTCAGATATGTGTGTTGTAGTTGCTTGTGGGATTCAGTGTAATAACATACCCTACAGGTTTATATTTTAGGTGCTCTTGTGGCTTTCCCACTGGGGCTTGTGGATATTCACTGAATAAGTGTCACTGTCACAAAATTACCTAACAACGCATTGCTCAGAATGTATCCCCGTGGTTATGTGACACTTTACTGATTTTCAGAATACTAACCGATGGATGACCTTTGCATTCAAAAGTAGTAGGTTTTCTGTTTAACTCAACCCCCTTCCCTTTTCTCCTTTTTTTTCTTCCTCCTTTATTTTCATCTCTCCTTTCCCATTTTTATTTCAGATTGAAAATGGCTCAGGCATCTGTCAGCAAATTGACATCAGAGAAGAAAATAGAAACAAAGAAAATTAATCCCACTGCTAGTCTGGTAAGCTGCATTTTTCACCATAATCTCTAGGTTTTTCATCATACCTTGGGTACACTCCCAAGAGTATGTGAATTTAAAGGACAAAACTCAGGAAAGAGATGGGGTATTGGTATCTTTCCTCCCATCTTAATACCACATGGTTTAAAACCAAAACAAGACATGAAGGGACAAAGCATGTTTTCATATGTTCCCACTGCAAACCCAACAGAGATGACCTGTGATGAAGCAAATTGTGTCGCTTGCCATTTCATATTCATCTCCAATTCTTTCCCTCTTGTCTCCAGGTGCCTTCCTCCTGAAAGGTCCCTGAGCATCCCCATCCTTCTTCCCATTAATGAAGGAGGCAAGATGTCCCCTAGGAGTTGTTAAGAAAGTTGAGATGCAAAAATTTACAGTCTGCCTAATGTCACTTGGCAAATATATGACAAAAAGCCTGACCAGAAGGGAGCGGTGATCTCCTCACATTTCTTCCTGGTATTGGAAACCAGCCAGTGTCTTTATGCTTTTCTAAGTTTGAGAAAGGCATCCTCCAGAGTCCAGTGTTCAGTAGAGGTCACAATGATTCTCCACCTGTGTGTCACACACTGTCTTAGTTACCTTCCCTATTGCTGTGACAATATACCCCAACAAAAGCAACTTCAAGGATAAGAGGCTTTGTTTTGGCTCACGGTTTGACCGTTATCGTCCATTATGGTGGTGAAGTTACAGAAGCAGGAGCTCAGGGCATCTGGTTACATTTTACCCACAGTCCAGACGCAGAAAGCAGTGAATACTAATGCTCACGTGACTGCCTTACATAATCCAGGTTCCCATCCCAGGGAATGGTGCTACCCATGGTGGGCAGGTCTCCCTACCTCAGTTATCTGAATCAAGATAATATGTCACAGGTGTGCCCAGAGGTTAACTAAACCCGCTCAGACATGCCAGTACGATTGGCTCCCAGGTGATTTCAGACCATGTCAAGTTGAAAACTAACATTAACCATTGTACCGACATTAGTCAGCACTGCTTCGTGATTAGGGACTCAGGATTATTGGGAAGGAGACAACTGAGGTTTAAACCTCGGCATTACCATAAGACCTTAGTGAGGTTACTTTGCTTCGTTCTCTTCGAGGGAAAGAGGGCAATGACGATACCACCATATTTTGAGGAAACTGAGGAAAGGCTTGTAGAGTACCAGTTACATAATAGAGGTTCAATAAATTCTAGCTACTGCTCTTACTTGGATGAGTTGCAGCAGGTGTAGATCCTGTGATGAACAGCAATAGTGGGACAGTGGGAATATCTTTCTCGACGCTGTGTGGTAGGTTGTTAGAATCAGATAACTGTGGAGTCTAAGGGGGGGGTGGTAGAAATACTTTAATTTCCAGGGTATTTAGTATGATTATACTCCCATTTAAGGCCAGAATTTGGGAAACTTACTAGAATGAGAATAAAAGTGTTTAAAAGGTAGAAATGACAATGGATATGCTTTCTTCTTAAACAACAGAAAGAGCGACTTCGTCAGAAGGAAGCAAGTGTGGCCACCAGCTAAGATGGAAACAGAAAGAAATTACAGTTCGAGAGGAGGCGACCCAATGCTCCTCTAGACACAAGTGCCATGGGGAGTTCTGACAGATCTGTTACAGAACGTTTGCTTTGCTTATCTCCTTCTGAGGTCGTCTGCACCAAGTGCCCTGTGCCTTCTTGGAGAAGTCCCTTGTTAATCCACAGGAACAATGCAATGCTATGTATGGGAATATTACAGGAATATTTAATTGTTTCTTAAAGAAGTCCAAAGTCCACCCTATAAAAGAATCAGGAGATGTACCAAATTTTTTCACATCTTGCTTTATGCTGAAATTCTAAGCTTTCCAATGTATAACCATCATGTTATAAAAGAGGTACATCTTTTATGGTGATTGCCTTGAGGGAACTCAAGCCTTGTACCATATGTACTATATTTTTTTTTGTATTGGTCTTAATCTAGAGCCAGTTGTACCAAGCTCCTATGGCATTTTTCATCAAAAATGTTGAAACTTACCAGAACTGCTTTTAGAGATTTAACACTGTGTATCTCCCAGACTAGGGAAATAATTTTTGATGAGGACAATGATGATATAATGAAAAGGAAATAAATTAAAATTTCACATGGGTGGAGAGAGAGACAAATACCCATAAACCTCATCCTGGAGTCTAAGTTAGGATGCTGGGAGTGAACATTAGCTGTTGAGATAGGTCCATTCAGTTAACATGGCTTCCTGGCCAGTAGAGATTCTGTACCAACTTCTGGTATAAACGGGGCAGGAACAGACTTGGATCCAGTACCCGTTTGGACAAGGGACCATGTGAGTAGCAAATGAATGCTTGCAGACATGCAGATGAGGTCTACATTGTATTCCACCACTTGCAACTTGGTCTATTTCACCACTCCCAGCAGTTTCTAGACAGGAGGGCAAATGCTCCTACCTACCTTTTATCATGACCTTGACTTGTAAGCATGTGAAGGAAAGTAGCCAGTTTGCTGTCTAAAAACACGATCAGAAAAACAATGTTCTTTACAGTAAAGTGAAAACAGGGTGGTTGTGTTAGTACTGACCTCTGAATGGACTGTCAGGGACAGGTTGTGTTTTCTAACTCTGGCCCTTAAACCACAGAAAAAAAAAAAAGGCCCTCTGGGACATTTCCCTGACATTTTTCTCCCTAAGCCACCATTGCTTGAGCTTCCCTCGTGAGAAAACAAGAAAGAGGACTGGGCATGAACTGAGGATTGTATTGAAGACTGTGTTTTTGAGCCTTGGTGAAATGAATGACTGTGTTTTCTTCTCTTGCTGGTGGAGACAGTCTAGAGTTACTCAGAATCGTGCATCCCTTGCTGATCTGGCTACCTCTGGCTACCACGTGGGGCCTGCCTCTTGCCTCAGCAACTTTCTAGAACCTTTGGTCTTGCCAGATACCTTAAGTGTCTTCGTGGAATCTTCCTGCCAGTCATGAGTCCCCACCCTGACTCAGGGACACTCTGATAATAGATGTAAGCTAATGAAAGCCGTACCATAGTCAGATATAGTGCAAACCTTGGGAATCATGAGTAGTTGCCATCTACTAAGTCACAGATGCCATTTCCATACAGGTGCTAATTGTCTTTCAACGGCCCAAAGGAAGGAACATGGTCAAATGGTTTATTTTAATCAAAATGAAGGGATGAGACAAAACAGACAATCAAATAAGAAACTTAACATGGCCAGGATACCTTGGCCTCACTGTTCTTTTCCTATTGCTTTTTTTATATACATGCTGTTTCTCTTTTTTTCTCACTGTAACTATGAAGAAAAGCAAGGAACTTAACCAACAAGGCAAATTCCACTTGCAGACATCCTGTACTCCATGGTGCCCTTGTTAGAACTGACATGCAAAAGAAAATGCGATTCTGTCTATAGCACAGGCATCATGTCAACATTCTGTGAGGTCTGCACAAGCCTGGACCCTTATGAATCCTGTGCATGGGATGAGTGAGAACAGGGGCCCTTTCAGTGGTGTTGATGCCACCTCAGGTCTCGAAATAAGGTGTTCATGACATCACAGGTGGCACCATCTCTCTGTCCTTCAAGAACACATCTCAGGCTGTTAGGAACCAGGTCATACTATTGGGGTTGATGGGGTCAACGTTTTGTTTCCTCATATCCTAACTCTATTTTGTAGTACTTCCCACCCCCCCCCCCCCGCCTCCGCCATTTAAAAAGTCAAAGATAAAACCAGTTGGGGTAAGGATGCTGCTGAGATGGCTCAGTAGTTGAGCGCGCATACTATTCTTACAGATGGCCTGAGCTTGGATTCCATTGCACACTTGGGTGACTCACAATCACCATAACTGTCTTGAGCCTCTGGCATCCTCTCTGTCCTCCATGGACAGAACACACATACACAGTCCTCCATGGACAGAATATACACACACAGTCATACACATACCCACACACTGACAAATATACATGCACATAATTAAAAAAACAAAAATAAATCTTAAAAAGTAAGTGGGGACATGCTATGTCAAGATAAGTGAAAAAGATCAAAAAGTATACTTTTTTCCCAAATGTCTCATTTTACAAAGTAGTTTAAATTGTGTTAAAAATCACTAGTAAGAAGTATGTTTTTCCTTGATTTTCATTTTATTTTTACCTATAATTATCAAGGGTAAAGAATACCAAAAGATGATGGTAAACTTATGCTTCCTTAGATTTGTAAATCTACAAAACAGGGGCATACTATGAAATCTGAAGTGGTTGGAGTCCTAACTAAGCATGTCTGAAATTGAATGGCTGTGATGGCTGCTGGGTGCAACAAAACTGCCAACCATCTGCGTTAGTCTGCAGCTTATGTCAGGCCATTTCTACTGCGGATCTGAAGGAGTCCAGGAGGGAAACCTAATCTAGAAAAGGCCATGTAGAGGCCACAAAGAGAAAGGCATGGCATTCTAGAGTTGGATGTGTCTATGTCCTTCCTCTGAGTTCTCCTAGGGGGAGTTTAGAAGGGAGTGGACCATCAGAAGACCATGAATACTGCAATTCATAGTTTAACTACTCTGGCTTGAGGGATCCTACAGCTAAATAGCGTGAACTTGATAAAGCAATAAACTGTCACCCATGTCAACTGCTTCAGCTGCATAAGGAAATCTGCAATGCAGTTGAAACAAGTCTCCTTCCAAACTAACAGAGTTATAAAAAAAAAATTACCTCTCACAAAAAGGCAGATAACATGGGCTGTGTCTCCATCTGCCAGCTGTAGAAAGCTGCTTAGAAGCTATGACCGACACAGAATTATCTTAAAGGAAAGCACCCCTAAAACTCAACTCAGCAGCCCCCTCCCTTTACATTTACACAAGTGTTCTTCTTGCTGGTGGCATTGAATCCAGGCACAACCAGGCTCAGTGACACAGCTGTATGTGACCAAGAGGCACATTTTATGTCAGTCCTGCTCCCCGTCAGCTGTTGACGCCTTGCAAGGAGCCCTCATTATGAATTTCACCATTCTTCACCCCCAGCCACAAGGATCTACCAAATCCCTCAAGATAGCGCTTTCTGGGGAAGTGATAAATTTAAAAGTTTCAGCACATTTCACATGAAGCCAGTTCAGGAGCCTTGTTCGTTCCAATGCAATGCCTTGTATCACATTTGGGGAATTTGAATACTTAACAGCTTACTTGGACACATGGAGACATTAAAATGGTGGCTCACTGACTGTGTCTCTTCAGCTGTCAGGTTTCTACCAAAAGAATAACTAGAAAAGCAAAAGAAGCCATATGCTGTCCTTGAGCGAAACCTGTCTGCCTCCATTTGCACTCCATCTCTGCCATTCTCTGAACACCCTAGAGATGACCAGTGCCAGAGGCCTTTTAGTCACTGCTTTTCTCTCTCCTTGGATCTGTAGCTCACATGAAGCCTACACTTTATTCCATCTTGTCACCAACTTCGGTTACTTCTTTGTTCTTTTTTTTTTATTAAGGAACAGATTAAGCCTTCATACTCAATACACTACATACCTCATACATACTACAAACTCCACCCACCTGCAGATAATTTTCTGACCTTTAGTCTTATGTATACAAGGAATCCCCTGGAGGCTGATCCAACTACTTCCATGGTTCCATGGTATTTTTCATGGTTCCTGTGAAACATGACAGCCCTGGGATGTCAAAACACAAATGAGTCAGTAAGCTCAGGCACAAGTGAACATCCCAACGATTTGACAGGGAATAAACAGGACTCTACAACATTAGGGTTGTCAGCTAGGCTGGGGGTTACCCTAGGGAAGTCTTGTGTTCTCCCCCTTTGAAGCTGTAAAAGTGTCTTAGAGAGAATGCTCATCCCATAAATAGTGTGAATTCCCAATGAGCTGTATTTGTATCAAGTAAGAAATCAAGTGTATATCAGAGCTGTTGCCAAAGTCATGCCTGCTCTCCTCCACTGTTCTCTTCCAGGGGTTTCTTCAACTTCCATCTTATAAAGCAAGGTTTTTGTTTTTTTTTTAATTGCTCACCTAAGTTGACTCCCCGAGTTCATATTTCTCAAACAAAAGCCCAGCCCTGAGGGAAGTTACTTTGCCTCACCATAGCATAGCTGATAGATGTTCAGAAATGAGCAGTTCTGGGAATCCACAGGATAGATTTTAATTCTAGTTTATAACTAGAAGGTATGAAAAGAAGCACACAGCATGCACAAATTGTACTGATCTTCCATTGAAGGGCAAAAAGCTTTTAGAATACTTATATTGTAGGTATGTTTTTTACAAATATCTTTTTCCCCTCTTCTTAAGAGGGACGTGCTTATTTTTATTTTACATGTATGAGTGTTGGTCTACATGTGTGTATGTGTACCACCTGTGTTCCTGGTGCCTGTAGAAACTAAAAGGAGGCTGTTAGATCCCCTGGAACTGGAGTTACAGACAGTTGTGATCCACTATGTAGAGTCCGGAAACAGAGTCTGGATCCTATGCAAGAACAGCAAGTGCTGTTAACAGATTTTCCTATCAGCTCTCTCTAGATATAACCTAAATTCTTCATGTCTGACCATCAGTCTCACTAGTGATTCTGCCTAGAGCTTGGAAGGCATTCACTACTCTTGGAAAGAAATCCATGAGCGAAGAAGAAAGTCTTGAAGTGATTCTGTCTGCAGTGACTTAAATAGGATTTGTGGGGTCTACCAAAGGTACAGGTTTCTTCTAAAATCATTAATTTTATAATTCTCCTCTTTTACAACTTCCTGAGTCACAAATACCATGCCCCTATTGCCCCACTGACCACTGGGTATGTAATCTTTGAGGAATGTGTATTTAAGGAAAAAGGATTTCCCTTCAAGGGAACAATCTAAGATACTCTCTGAAAGGCAGAAAGTTTACAAATTAGACACTGGCTAATTTTTAAGAACCTTTAGTGGAAGCGTGTCATCCATTCATCACAGTCTTTTTCCATCTTTGAATTACAATCCAGACGAGTGTGGGAAGCAGCCTCACTGGACTTGGATTTAGCGATCATGTTTTTGCCTGGAAAATAAGCATTGGCCTGCATGTCTAGAAACTCTCTGAAATCAGTTAGCATCCTAATATGAATCAGATGCTAGAAAAATGTAAGTTGCTTTAACTCATTTATGGTTTGGCTTGGTTTGCTTTAATTTTCTTAGCACCACCTGGAGTCACGGAGCCTGCTTCCTAAGAGTCACATGCCATTGCAGTGTCCCCTCTCCACCTTCTGAGATCACAAGCAGTATGGGAGGACAGGAAAACCAGGAAACAAGAGAGAAGAAAAACAAAACAAATCCCTTGCAGTGTTTCTGCCAGCCTTGTCATGATAGTACCAGAGACAGCTTTTTGATAGGAATTTAGGTCATTTGTATTAGGCAGATAGGGGTGTCCTGTGTTGTTATAGCTCAAGGACAGACTTTGTGCTGAAAAAGCAGGTACTCCAATGAAACTGACCCGTGTTTAGCTTAGTAACTTCCAGCTTCAGCTTCTGCTTGCCCAAGCAGATCTTTCTGCTTCCTCTATGCCTGCTCACAAGCCATCTCAGCAGCTAGCATCATCTAGCTTTCCTGCATCCCATAGTTCACCTTCAGCCTCCACTTCCTTCACATACCACAGCCCTTGTCTTCTCAAGGGACCTTTGCAGCTTCTCCTGGACCCAGCTACTCTCTACCTCTCTATCATAGATACTGAATGTCCCTCAGCCCTCTCACACCCTGTGCTCCAGCATTCAGTGTTTGGACAGAGCACCAGTGTCACCAAGGAGCCTGTGTGAGACACACTGCTGAGACTGCCTCTTGTTAACGTCACCATCACCTCATCACTTAGGCAAAGAGGGGAAAATCCATAAAAGAGGTGGAAAATGCATTTCTTTTTTCATTTTGTTCTACTTTATTAAAAAGGTTGGGTGTTCTAGTTCTTGGTGTCTCGAAGATTTTTAAACTTTCTAATTAGAGAACACTTTTTGATCCATCACAGCAGATCACCAGCTATGACAAAGCTAAATCTTGAACTCTCAGCTTCCTGAGCCACTGGACAAATTGGCCTCTGCGCAAACATTTCGAATCGTAAGACTTCTTATTGCCACTCCATTCTTACTGCTGCTCATGACTCAAGCATCTATCACAATCTGAACTGAGATGTTGACATTTTGTGGTTACTTTCAGACTAACAGTAACTGTTATGCTCTCAAAAGCTCTCAGAGAGACTGTAAGCATGCCCTGCATAGTTGACTACTTTGCCATGGTATTCAAATATTAAACCAGGCCGTGAAGTCTAACTTTAAGGAATTTTAACCAATCACATAGAGACTACTTTGGAAAGGAGATGGCACTTCAAAGACATGAAACCTTATATTACATGGTCTTGGATGTTTTTAAGCATAATAAGCTACCTGGATTTCGGTACTTTCCTTTTAAGTTAAAAATAATCTGTATTTCTAATTGCATATTTAATTTTGTCAACCAACATTGAGAAATGTTCATGAGTTGAATCTGTAAATGTAATTTGCAACCAAATGAAGTATTTATTTTTAAAAAGAAAAGGTGAAGGAACCAATATTGACTTGTACATAATGAAAATATGTGTGTATATATTTTTTCCTTCTTGACACTACTTGATCATTATGTCAAGTGTATTTTTGTACATAATATATATTGGTTAGAAAAATTTAGATTGTCTATTGAAAGAAATTCTATCTCTGTGATAGATTATATTTATCCTAATCTATTGATATTCAGTTGATTTGTTTTAAGAGACAGAACACTATTTTTTTGAATTTCCAGATAATTGCATTGACTGCACTACTTGTGAATACATTAATGGTATTTTAATAAATCTTAGTTTCATGTCCATCTGGTGTGTGATGGAGATTTTTTCCATAGCCATTTGATGTGGTCATTTCTAACTTGTGTTACTGCCCATTTCTAGTAATTCTACTGGAAGTAGAGTTGCAAGATCTAGGTCTCAGTAAGTCCATCATATAGCATCTTTCTCTAGGAAAGATGACTAGGAGGACATCCACCTAGTCAACAATGGGCAATCCAACAAGGGCTTATCCAAAACAGCTGCACTAGAACATAAATTTCTGAAGGAGGGCACACACAGGGATTGGTGACTTCAAGTTACAAGTGGAAAACTATATACTAGGGAAATGTAACAGAATATAATTACATGTGTTCTGGCATCAAGAAAAGGTACAAGGTTTTTGTTTGTTCAGGCAATGATATGAAGTATAGCAATATTTTATAAGTAACATAAAATCCCACAGTTTAAATAAAAAACATTTCTACAGAAATTGAAAATGTTTCTGATCAACTCATTTGTTCAGTGTTACAGTTTTTATATGTTTGTCAGACAATGCCACTTTATATGCTCTGACATAAATGCACGGGTATTAAGATAATTTGTGACTAGAGCATCTTCCAAATTAGAGTCACTGAGCTGTGGAATTCTTGAGACAGTGGAGAAAAATCTATGTCTAGAAAACCACTGAAGTTCAGTGGACTCACTGAAAACTACAATCAGAGTATGAAATATATCAGGGCTGAATCTTGATATCTTGGCAATGAAACCAAAGCCCTCTGACTGCTTGTCTTCTTCATCATATTGAACTGACCTCCTTTGTGGAGACTCTTTCTAGGGCTATTGTCTGAAAAAAAAGGTTATTCGCTCAATTAGGGCATCTTAGAAGGGAGGAGGCTTATGTAGCTTACGGAACTAGGGAAATAGGTCAGGCTATCATAGAAAGACTCCCCTTTCTGCTTGAACCATGACTTATTCTCCCATGCTAAAGTTTTCACATGGACAGTTTTGCTAATGTAGCTAATGTTCCAATTTTCAAATGTAGATGGTTTTGTGTTATTATAACACTGCCCAAGACTGGGTGAGGTACAAACACAAATGTAAAGGTTCAGTGTACTAGAGATTGGCAAGCCCAGTGCCACAGTACCAGTATCTGGCAAGTGCCTTCTTGCTGCATCATCCACCACAGCAGAGGGCAGAAGAGCTGGAGCAAAAACAGCCCCTTCATAGTAAGACTGACCAGTATCACCATGAGAACAGAGCTCTGAAGGCCCAATCTCTGAGCACTGCTATAGCAGTGATGCCCTTCAACATGACTTTTGAAGGGAGAAACATTCAAACCATAGCATAGGTCATAAGTTCCCAATACTAAATTGTCTGCTTAACACTGCAGCTTCCCTCTTTCACCTTTATGTGGTTTATGTTTATGAGAATAAAAGACTTAAGAGTTGACCTACATTAGTTCTGTTTGTATTCCTTTGCATTGGGTGCCTCTTGGCCTAAATCTTTTCAAGATGAGTAACATTTGCTGCATACTCATAATTATCCAATGAGGAATTGTATGAAAAAATAACAATATTAGTTATTAACTGATGCATAACAAAAATTAAAACACAACCAATCATTTCCTGTTTTTTTGTGGCTTTTGATAGTCAAGAATTTGGGAAGTGCACATTTAAATGCCTGGAGTCTCTAGTATTTCATTGGTTGTAGTATTTGTTGTCACAATTGGGTCTGTCATCACCTGAATGGCCAAAGAGGAGCTTCGAGATGCACTTCCTTGGTGGCCAATATGGCTGGCAAGGTGCTGTTGGCTGTCAGCAGGAGGTCTATTCCTCTCCATGTGGACTTTTTGATTGCTTTACCGTGAATAATACTTTTATTGTTATTTTTATCAAATCTAGGAAATCAATCCCAGTCAGGCATCATATTTCAGTAGTTGAGGCACTTAGAACAATCTCCCCAAGTCCCTTCCTGTTTATGGAGCTTGTTCTGAATCACACCATGAGGACATAGTCTGTCACAATGCACCACACCGTGAAGACATGTGAATATACAGTGTGTCACGATGCACTGCACTGTAGGGACACGTGAATACAGTCTATCACAATGGCTCACCCTGCTCTGGGAAGTCTTCTTTTCCTGGTCATTCTTTTTTTTTTTTTTTTTTTCTGTCCTAACACTAAAGTTGATTTTTTTTCAACTGTTTCCTTCCTTCCTCCTCCTCCTCCTCCTCCTCCTCCTCCTCCTCCTCCTCCTTCTTCTTCTTCTTCTTCTTCTTCTTCTTCTTCTTCTTCTTCTTCTTCTTCTCCTTCCTTCTTCTTCTTTTCAAATCTCCCTTCTTTTACTGTGTATCAGAATATAAACAGTTTGTCTTCCTAGTCGCTATCTTTTTAAAAGTGAGATATATCTTGAGATTTTAAAATAAACACTGGAGGAAAAAAATTGTAAAACTTTACTTCAAAATCCTACACATGAAATTCTCTTCATACAAAAAGGGATGATGATCCACACTGACTCTGTTTCAGCCAGTAAGAAGGGATGATGATCCACACTGGTGCTGTTTAGCCAGTAACTAAGTAAAACTTTCTCGGGATCTTACTATGGCTTTCATTGACTTTGATCATATCATATGTATGTGTGCATATGATACAATAATATTAAGCTTTAAGAAGGAAATTACTACATCAGAGATGAACCTTGAATATAAGATGCTAAGTGAAATAAGTCAATCACACAATCATAGTGGGAGACAAGAATGATGGTTCCTAGGAGATATGGGGCAGTGGAAATGAGCTGTTTATTACTTAATGGATATTGTTTAAGTTTGGAAAGATGAAAAAATAATGTGAATGTGTTTAATGCTACATAATTTTAAATTATTAGAGTGATGCTTTATAAATACCTTGTAATAAAAAGTTTCACAATATAATGCTGCATTAAATAAAAACTGGGAAGATGACTCCATCAGTAAAGGCATTTGCTACCTCGCCTAATTATCTGAATTCAATCCCTGGGATATACATGATAGAAGGAGAGAACTGACTCCCACAAGTTATCCTCTGACCTCCATACTCAAACCATGGCATGTGCGCACACACAGGCACGCACACAGACACACACACAAATTAGTAAGTGTTTATTCAAAACACCTGTGTGCCTGGGACTATGAGCATTTTTGTATTCATTACTATGTTTAATACTTCAGGCAAAGATTACTACTATCCCCATTTTACAGAGAAAAATGGACATTGGAGTTACTGACAACTAGCCCATGTGGCTAGTGAATGGACAAAACAGAAGTCAAATATTTCAAAGAAGTAATGTCAGCCACCAGTGTGCCTCTGAGATTGTCAAAATGACATTTTCTGGTTCTGGAAATAATACGGATTGGTAGAGAGTGGTCATAAATTCTTGCAAATCATCTAGTAAATTTTTAATGATATTAAAGTTTGACATCTAACAAGTTCCTTCTTTTTCATGCATCATTGATCCTTCCAGTCATGGTATGCTTTTTGTCAAATAGAAAACCCAAGAAAACTGGTAGTACCAGCATTCTGTACAATTCTAAATAAACCAACACAGTACAACTGTGTTTGTATGTGTCCTCCAGAGACAGGTCATGTGCATCATACAGAACTTGCTTCTTTCCACTGGTGAGATGAAACAGTATAGATAAGGCACACGTGGTCAAGAGTTGCTGAGAACCATGGGAGGATCTATCTTTGAGTTGCTATCCTGACATTACCACTTAGTGAAGCAGCCTGGAAATACATCCAACAAGGGAAAGCATACTTTTTCCACACACAAACAAACAAAGAATGTATAATGAAAAAATCTGAATCATGTAGTCTTCAGAATTTTCCAGAAGCACCTTTCAACATTGTGACTCTGTCTACTGCTTGATGTGAGACCAAAATGCCACCCAGTTTGACCTTGCTCAGGGTCACAATGGTGACATTTCCTGCTAAAGTTAGCTTTTCTGTCAAAACATTTTTATTGTTAGTGGAAGAATGACAATAGACTGTTGTATTCAATTTCTGAAAACATTTTCATTGTGCTTCTTTTACTTATTGGGAAGGAGGAGTGGGTGTGCTAATGCCACAGCATGTGTGAGGAGGAAATCAGTTTTCTTTTTCCACTGTGTGAATCCTAATGATTCAGTTCAGGTCTTCAGGATTGGTTGCAAGTATCTTTACCCTTTGAGCCACCTTGCCAGCATATATTCAATTTTGTTATGCTGGCCAGAACCAAGAGCAAATCAAAAGAAAAAAATGCTTCAAGAAAAAAATATTATCCTCTCATCTTTCACGTTCTAGAACTCATCAGAGTTCCTAAGTTATTAGTGAGAAGACTTGGGGGAAAAGGTGTTTGCTAATTACTAATTAGGCTGTGATGCAAGTCTTATCAGATTTAATAGAATCAGATATAGATACAGGCATTGCATTAAAAATAAGGCAACTTAACTGAAAAGAAATGATCTTTTGGACACAGAAACATGTATGGTTGTGGAAATTAATAATTCAGTTGAAATAAAAGTAAATTATGATGAGAATTTAAAAATACTTTGATCTTAGTGGTAATATTTCATGGAAAAGATTGTAGAAGTGAGCAAAAACCACTGGAATATTCAAGAGGAAATTTATAGTAATAAATATACAATTACAAAAGAAGGCTTGATATTACTAGCTGACATTCATCTCAGGAAATAAGAAAATAACAGTAAATAAATTCTAAGAAAGAAAAATAGTGAAGTAATTGAAAATTCAAAGTAAGTTTATGAGACCTACAGTTGATTCTTTAAAAAGGTATAATAAAGGGTTGGAAATGTAGCTCAATGATAGAATGCTTGCCTAGCATGCATAAGGACCTAGATTCAGTCTGCAGGGCATCAAAACAAGGGAGGGAGGGAGAGAGGGAGGGAGGGAAGGAGGGAGAGAGGGAGGGAGGGAGGGAGGAACAAATGAAGGAAGGGGGAAGAAAGGAAGGAAGGAAGGAAGGAAGGAAGGAAGGAAGGAAGGAAGGAAGGAAGGAAGGAAGGAAATTACTTTTTAAACCTTTGGCAAGACTGAATCAAATACTACCAGGAAAGAGTTAACCAGGAAGGAAAGAAGATGGCCTGTGGAACTATACTGGACAGTAGGAAATGATTATATTTTTAAATACTTTACACCAATTTTTACATTGCAAAATATAAAAGAAGTGGGCAATTTTTATAGAAAACAAAAACTAGAAAAGAAACCGTCTCCAAATTTATAATAGAAATTCAACATGATTAAAAAGAAAAACTAAACTCAAAGCCTTCACTATAAAACAAAAAAACCTCCACCATTGAAGGAATGTTTTTAGACAATTAAAAGGGAAGATAATCAAATGATTTGATACTAAATCTGATAGTCACACCCCAAGGAAAGTCAAAAATGAATCTCAGTTATAACCTTAAGTCTGAAAGTCCTTGACAAAACAGTAGCAAGTTGGATTCAGATAATATGTTAAAAGAGAATACACCATGCATAAATTAGATTGAAATTTCCAAGAAGGCTACACTTATTCAATATTGGAAATTTGAACAATTTAATCCTCCATAGTATTATAATAATGGGAGAAGTGATCACCTTAATTGATGTCACACAAAAGCATTTCATAAGATCAAGAATTGATTATAAAAAAATATATTCCTTTTTTTTTTTTTGGTTTTTCAAGACAGGGTTTCTCTGTGTAGTTTTGGAGCCCATCCTGGCACTCGCTCTGGAGACCAGGCTGGTTTCGAACTCACAGAGATCCGCCTGCCTCTGCCTCCAGAGTGCTGGGATTAAAGGTGTGTGCCACCAACACCCGTCAAAAAATATATTCTTACCATAGTAGAATAAACATGCTAAGGACATACTTATCAAAAATAGTCATAAGCAAACATTATAAAAGTAGTGAAATGTTTTAAGTTTTCTGAGGGGACCTGAGAACAAGGCCAGGCTGCTACTGCTCTCTCTAGTCACCTTCTTACTAAAGTGATTTCAATAATCCATGAAAGTAAAAATTTGCAACTAATAAAATTCAACCATAGATAATATTGTGTGCATATAAAATCCAAAATAACCTCTGGACAAATTATTAAATTTAAGTGTACAGAGGTTTGGGGATATAATGCAAGGTAAATGACATATGTATAAGCAACCAACAAAATAATTTTTGTCATTTAGAATTGCACAGAAAAATAACAAGCAAGCTAATGAGAAGTACCAGTTCTTCATAGTAACGCATTTACTGGTAGAAGAAAGCATGGGTTACATACTCCCAGGTTTGGAAGAAGCAAAAATTTTCTAAGAAAAACTCCAGTAACACAGAAAAGACCCCAAAAATGGGCAACTGGGAATATGTGGTTAAAAAAGTGTCTGCCCTACATAGGAAACTATCACCAAAGTGAAGTGGCAGCTGACAGAATGGAAACAGATCTAAAATAATGTATGTGACACTTCGGTTGCAAGAAACAGAGAAATCAATCTGAAATCTACCTGGAAACGTCCTCTCTGCTTGCCAGCGGCCGTAGAATTAGGAGATGCTATGCAGGCACCTTGGTGGTGATGGGGGATCATCAGTGGTCTTACCCAGTGATGGACCGTGCTAGACAAGATATGCTTGCTGGTGCAGTAGTGGCGTGATTGTTAGGTAACAGTGACTTTCTGATTGGACTTTAGGCCTGTTCCACAGGAGGACATTTCAGGTCTGGTGCTACAACCTGGTCAAAAGTCCATCACTGTGGCGGTCACAGGTCCTAGGGCTGAACTAGCTGTTGTTACTTTACTAGATGGTCATGCACTCGAAGTGCCTTCCTAATAACCATATGCTCATAACCATATGCTCAAGGCTGCTCTTAACCTGGGTTAGAGATGCTTCTCAATGGGCAGCAGTTGATGGAGGGAAAATGTACAACTATGCTAAAAATAGAACACTCAGTTTCTCAGCCCTGACTGAAACACCCACACAGCTTGAACCCAATATGTTCCTCAAAACTTCAAGCTCTGGGACTGCTGAGAAAAAGTCCTGGGGATGCGGGATTGAGTGAACAGAAGGCCTCTTCTCCTGAGCTGTCGCCTCTCCTGATCGCCCTTCGGGTTGGTGACAAGCTTCTCTTGGGAGCCATCAACAGCCGACTTAAAAGCTTCAGCTGTGGCTGGAGTTCATATTTCAGAACCATAAAGTAGAAAGACATGGTTTACAGCCTAATACCTGATATCCAAGGAATTGATTGAAAATTGTCTGGAAAACCTGATAAACGTGTTGATACGACAGGTCAGGCTGAACTCCACTCCCACATTGCAAAGATGAGCTACACCCCGGAAAGCAAGGGCAGAGGGGTGAGGGCCGGCATTTGTTGTTTTCTTATCTTCCATTGAACTGCTTGCTTTGGCAGCTTGTCTTCTGGAAAAGGCTGGAAGGGCGTTCCTGGCAGGAGGGGCTGGGTTTGTGACCTGACTGCTGCATCGGTTTGCAAAGTTTTTTTTGTTTGTTTTTTTTGTTTTTTGTTTTTTACAGCCAGCCTCCTCTGGCTCACAGTACTTGGATGGGTAGGAGCAGAGGTGGCTGGACTGAGATTTGATAAGAGAGCCAAGCCCGAAGGAAGGAGTGCTCAGGGCTGGAAACTTTTTCTTTAATCTCAGACTAAGGATGGTGCCTGTCTGACCTCTGGCACCTTTAATTCCATTTCATCCTAAAATATGAAGGGCGGGACCACACTGGCTGCTTTACAGGTAGTCACTGGGCTCAGGTAAGACTTTGACCGTGGGAATGCTTTTAAATGTTGCATTGGTGTGATCTTCTCCACTATTCCAGAGCAGGAAGCAGAGGCAAAGAGAAGCCTTGTTCCAAACGCACTGAGACTCGAACCTTTTTCCACCGGCAGCTGGTGTTCTGCTCAGAACAGGCTGACTTCTTGGGAACCATCATTTGTAGTTAGACGCCCTTGCGGGTGGGCACTGGGCCAAATGGCTTCAGCTGTTCAATTGGGAACCTACTTGATATTGCTCCGTGAAAAGTCATCAAGGGAGGTTCAGAGCTACATAATTCCTCATATCTGCCCCCCTGGATGAAGCCGGGCTCACATTTGCAACTTCACAGCCACAGTGAAATTAAACTTACCTCAACTGATGGCTGACAGAGGCTATGCCACTGGGAAGAAGTCTTTCACAGAGGGGGAGCAGCATGCAGAGGAAGAAGGGGGCTCAGATTGGAGTCCCGTCACTTAAATCAAACTTCTTCGGCGCTTTACTATTCGAATGTTCTGAAGGGAGCATTTTTATGGACCTGGCTGAGACTGAAAGCCAAAACCTTTGTTTCAGGGTAAAATGGCTGGATTGAAGTTCCTGCCTCAAGTAAAGCGGCTTTGTTTCCTTACAGAGTAAGTGCACAAGACTCTGCCTGGCCCCACTCATAAGCTACTGGCAAGTTTTTGGCCTTCGTTGAACCACCCCAGTTGCCTATATATAGCCTTGTCTTGGTTAAAGAATTTAAAAAGCATTAGAATGCAGAAATCAAAGAGACAATAAATTTAAAACCAATCTTATTGTCTGCAGTCTAAAGTGTTATTCAGATCAAAGGGGAGGGGACATCTGGCTTCTGGCTTGCTGCAAAAGGCAGATCACATTACCTACCAATAGCCGGATTCATCCGCTCTCTCATATTCGGGGGGTCTAGAGAGAATATGGCCTTTTCGGCTCTCAGGGAGGCAGATTGGGGGAATCAGTCAAATCCCGTATAATTTCAAAGAGAAACAAACTCCATGGGATCATATAAACCCGTACTGATAATTTTGTCCCCGAGTTTCACTTCCCATCTGTGAGGTCTTCAAGAGCTCAAAGCCATGGCCATGCCACTGTGGCCAGTCTATGATCCAACCCCCTCTAGACCCAACTCCCCCAAACCAGAAAATTCTGGTTTTCATAGCTAACTTAATAGTCAAGAATACACTTTTGTTGCACTATTTGAATTAGTTTTAACGTCCAAGTCACAGTTGGGGACTGAGTCACTGACTGTTTAGCTGAAAGCTTATGTTCATTTCCCCCTCCATTTTTGTTATAAAAAGCAGATTTGTCTTATTGTAAATGACTCAGTTTTAAAAGAAAGATTCATGGTGCTCTTTGCCTAAAAATGTGCTTATATCTGTATAAATTCATGAGTCCCTCACAAATAGGAGGGAATATTATAACAATGTAAAAGCCTTAATCAGTATTAAAAACTAGGCTGTCCTCAGTCAGCACACACATACGACTCTTCCATGAGCATACTACACAAACACAGAATATTTCCTCCTTCAGATTGTTTCAAAGTAGAGTAATCAATGAAATATCTGCATTAATATTTTCCAGTTACTCAATATCTCTCTCATCAACTCCTCATCCCAAAAGTATAAAATAAACTAAGACAATGTCAATGGACCTGTGCTTGGGACACCACGTAAAGCTCCCAGCAGCTATATTACTATGGGTTAACATATTGGCTCACTCTCTGATATGATGGATAGTTGAGTGTTTCTGGTTAGGAACCCCCACTGCTTGTTTTCCTCAGTCTCGTGTATATTTCACTACAATTTCCTTCCACTAATTTTGATTTCTTTCATAAGTGCCTTTTGGAAACTTACAAAACAAAATTGTATATCTTCATATCTTACCTTACAGCCTTGGTCCTCCTCATTTATTCTTACCTTTCCCAATCTTTCAGGTGGAGGATTTTTTGACAACCAAAATCAAGAAGAGAGGTGACCAAGAGGTCATGACCATGATCCCAGTCTAATAACCTTTTCCAAATCACAATTCTTTTCCACAGTCTTAATTCATCATTTACTATGTGTGCCATTAGTTATTGATGGAAAGCTGTCGTCATTCACAGGCATGGATAGTCTCAGATGAGAGGTAAGCAAAGGGAGATTTTCATTAGATTATGTGACAAATTTCAAACAAGAGGAAGAAAAAGAGGAGGGGGGGAGAAGAATACAGGCTTTCCCATTTAACATTTCATCTCCACTAACAGCTCTTTAATTCTGATTTGACTTGTGTCCAGTTCCTCTTGAATAATGAGTAAACACTGAAGGAAGAATTTGGTTGGAATCTGGCATTTAAGTGTTTATAGTATCTGAAAATATGAAGGACGAAAAGAACTCCGTTAGCCTTAAAAACAAGGCCAGCCTGGTCTACAGAGTGAGTTCCAGGATAACCAGGTCAACACAAAGAAATGTTATCTCCAAAAACCAAACCTAACCAAACAACCCAATAACTGGAGTGGTAAATTACAGTGCTGAGACTCATGGCAAGAAACACAAACTGCTTATCTTTGAAACTCACTTCTATTCCCTCCCTTTTCTCTCCTTGTATTTCAGTGCCACACCCACAAATTTTGTGAAATGCCTTCATTCTTGCAAAAAAAAAAAAAAAAAAGGTAAGAGCAACAAACATATTCTAACTGCTAACTAAAAAATATTATTTTTCTTAACTGAGGTATTCAATTGCCTATGACTCTTAAAAGAAGCTGGGGTACCCCTGAGCATGTTGTGTATTACAATATGTCTGTATATTTATAGCAGACACAATGGCAAAAATATTTGTCTTCCCCTTTAGAGATCCTAGGTTTAATTTTGATAGGCACAGTTCCCCTTAATTTCTAAAATGTTTACCTTGTTCCTCCCTTGTCTCATCACTGCAGAAAATATAATCAGTAAAGTCCAATTTTGTCAGAAGAGAAAAAAAAAGTGAAGAGTAGAAATGAATGTCAAATAATTGAAAGCATCATGGATCCCATTATGGTTTATGGCTTTCTTCTAGGAGTCAAATGAACGCATTGTAAAGAATGTGGCACTAAATTTATTATCATGGTTATCATCTTTCAGACAAGACATAAAGTAGAGGACGCTTCTCCCATCACCTGCCATCACTATAGATCCCATGGCACCTTCTACAAGAAGAGTCGAGTTATCCTGGCCCAGATCCAGATCCTACTATCTGATGACTTATATTTCCTTTGTAGTATGCCTGGGAGACATTATGAGTTCTTCCTCTTTGAAACTGTCATTACTGTAAGCACAGCCAAAGTGGGCTCCTGCAAAGTGATGTGGGGAAAACATTCTCACATTCCAGCATGTGGATCAAGTGAAACAATGAGCAGTCTGGTCAGGAGTAGGGAGTTGATCTATGTCATCAAAGTCTTCCTAGTGTGTCACTAAGTGGGTTCCTGACCAACCAACCCCACTATGACTGTTCATCAATATCAACTCTCATCGATTAGGTTAGGGCTATCATGGGGTACTCGACTAGCATATGTAAGACTCTAGATTCAATATCCATTACTGGAAATAAAATCCCATGTTTTGAATGGGTCACACTAATGTCACACAAATTCTAGTTTTTATGAATTCCATCATGTGCCATGTATTTCTCTCCATCGTGTAAAATCAAAAGAAAAGAAAAATTTTATTTTTCCTGACTTGCTCTTAATTCTAAAACAATTTCCTATGGAATTAAAAAAAAAACAATCACTCATGCAACATTCTGCAAATCATTTTCACCCTCTGGTTTCAGCTTATTCAAATCTAAATGGCAATCATGGGGATACCTGTGTTGCATTTTTCTAAAAACTAATGTGTACTAAATGAAATAATGTATGCAAATGTACATCTTCTTTCTATTTTAAATCCCTCAATTAAATAACAGAAGATTAGTTTGTTGGAGACTGGTGACTGCATTGAATTCATGAAATTCCACAAAGATAAAAGTAAAAAATTTTAAAGCTATTAGAATAAAGAACAATGAAATAAAGTAATACAAATTTGATTTAAATAAAAATTTCAAGGATACAAAATATTAACCTATGATGAAGATATGTGGTTTTGATATTTAGACAAAGAGTAGGAAGGAATGTTGATAGATAGTGTAACAGGTCCCTCCATGGCTTCAATTGCTAGCTCCTATCTGTAAAACAGAGCAATAGACAGGCTGGGCAGGAAGGCATCTCCACTATATGCAAAGGTTCTGCCTTCTACAGTACTGGTTTGGATACCACTGATGGGTTAACCAATTCCTTATCCTATTGCTGTGATAAAATACCCTGATCAAAAGGAGTTTCTCTTGATTCCAGATCAAGGATTCATTCCATCATGTAGGGGAAGTCTTGGTAGCATGAGATAGCTAGCCAGGAACCAGCCAGTGTCAGACGCTATGAATACTAGTAATCAGCTACTTGTCTTCTTTTTATTCAGTCTGGCAGTTAAAGTGGGTCTTCCCACTTCAATGAACCTGGTCTAGATAATCACTTACAGGCAATGCCAGAGCTCATCTCTGATGATGCTAGGTCCTGTCAAGTTGACAGTAGGCATTACCATTACACAGATGTGGAGGAGTAAGTGTAACACATCTCTACCTGTATGAGCTAAGTTCACTAGGTAAAAATAAATTTAAAAAAATAATAATGCTGTTGGAAACTTTCTTAGCAACTTGATGTCATAGTTAGGGTTTCTATTGTTGCGATGGACACCATATCCAAAAGCAACTTGTGCAGGAAACAGTTATTTCAGCTTGTAATTCTAGGTCATAGTCTATTACTGAGTACCATCGGAGCAGGAACTCAAGGTAGGAACCTGGAGGCAGGACCTGAAGCAGAAACCATGGAGGTACACTACTTATTGGCTTACTCCTCATGGCTTGCTCAGCCTGCTTTCTAATATAACCCAGGAACACATTCCCAGAAATAATACCACCCACAGTGGGCTGGACCCTCTCACGTCAATCATGAAAATGCCTGCCCCCAACTTGCCTATAGGCAATATTCTAGAGATTCCTTTTCCTAGATAACTCTAGCTTGTGTCAAGTTGACAAACAAAACAAAATATGACATTCAAGTGTTGATATTATCCAGGACTATTGGATTGCAAGTCACAGAAAACCAAATCAAGCTAAGACAAAAATTACTTTTGTTAATTTGTGGATCCGAGAGCACACAATTTCCTAATCCTGTTTCCTTTAAGAGGTAAACACTTGATACCCTCTTCTTAACTGTGGGAAAACTTGAAGACTTGATTCCAGCAGACCAGTTGAGAGACATGAAAGGATGCAACCTTGAAAATAAAGTCGTGAAAGTCATTGTGCTATCTCTTGGATTGCTCTTGAGAGGAAGCCAATTGTGTGTTCTGAAGAGAGCTCCACATTGAAAGGCCGTTGAGGGCTCTGACCTCTCACTAGCCATGCAAGCACTCCATGTTGAGTGTTTCCGCTCGAATGCCAGTCAGCCTTTAGATGATTACAGCCTCTGTGAAACCTTTCCTACAACCTGACTCTGAGTCAGAACCTCCACATTAAACATTCCTAGAACTCTATTAGACAATGTGTGAGGTAGTCTTTGTTGTTCAAACCTACTAAATATGCCACTTGTTACAGAGTGTTGTTGGGCTGACTTCAAATATAGCTCAGTTTGGGAAAACATTGCTTCAATAGCATATTCCATCTCCTGGCTTTGTTGTTTAATGGATAGGGACTTCATTCTTTAATCTATACACCCAGGAGAGAAAAGTGTCAACAGATCAATCTCAGTATAACTTTTGAGGCTAGAGGGGTAAAGGCCTTTCTTCCATTTTCCATATTCAAAATTTTAAGAAGATTCTTTTAAAATTTCTATTGCATTTGTTTATTTTTTTATTCTGAGTGTATGTGCATGTGCATGTGTGCAGGAATATGCCTGCATGCCACAGCTCACATGTGGAAGTCAGGACAACTTGGGGCAGTTGGTTTCTCCTTCTACCCATATTGTTCCTGGGGATTGAACTCAGGTTGTTAGAATTGCCAGTGGGTACTTTTCCATGCCAGTCACCTTGACACCCCCTTGAAGAAATCCTTATATTCTTCCTCTCAAGTTCTTTTTAAAAACCCATCATGATTATCAACTGGAACCAGGATTATTACTTTATGGTGTCATATCACACCCATATCTAGAAAGAGACAAGGAAATAAAAGTGAGGAGAGTGGTACCATGTGGAGAGAGAGTAGTTTTTAAAAGACATTACACTGTCTTAAAACCCTCCCCACATGTAGACTTTAGTTGTCACTGTGATGTAGCAATAAGCTTCCACATGCCAGGAGTCAATGTAACTACTCTTGGCAGATTATCTGGAAGCCAATGAAGCAGCTCCAATGTGTGTGCTATGCTACTTAATGACACACAAGGAAAAGGGAACAAGAAGCATAGATAATGACGAAGTTCATTTGTTAGCATAAGTGTGTAAGCCCTCTTTTATGAGAATAGAGAGCTTCAACAAAGGGAATAGTTATTTTAAATGCAAGAAAATCTTCAATTACTAGAAATTCATTTTATTTGAACAGTAACAGATAAAATCCAACCTTGAATAAAAAGCCAAGTGAAGATGCAGTGTCTGTGACTGGAGATGCAATGTTATACAGCAGATCTCTAGAGCTTTCTTTCCTTGTTTAATTGAGAGTGTGTCTGTTGATAAGTGATTGCTAATCCAGTCCCTAGAAGCCATTGATTCTGATATAGACTGTGGATGTCTTAGAGACCATATATGTGAAGTATTTGTCTTTCTTTGCTAGCTTATTTAATATCCCATAATGTCCTAAAGATAGATCAATGTTGCAGAATTATTGTTTAAAAGTCTTAGCCATACTCTGGTGTGTGTGTGTGTGTGTGTGTGTGTGTGTGTGTGTGTGTGTGTGCGCGCGCGCGCGTTATTTTAAATTCATTCATTTGTTAATTGGTGTTTCTACCTCTTGGGTGTCATAAATAGCTCTACATTGATATTTTGGATTCTCAATTATAATTTCTTTGAACAAATATTTAGGGGTAGGTTTGCTGGACCATATAATAATTCTGTTTTTAATTTTTTGCCCTCTTAATTAATGTATATCTATTGTACAAAATAATAGCTTTCCTTCTTACACTTTAACACACACATTCCACATACTGTGTTCATAGTCAACTAATCTATCTTGTTCCCCTTCCTCTGTCCCCTTCCTCTTCCCAAATAGTGAGCATTCTCCTTCTATGTCTTTTCTAAGGTACAGATTCTATATATGAAAGGAAAATCTCTTTTTATATCTGATTTATTTCATTTAATATGACGATCTCCAGTTTCACTCATTTTCCAGCAAATGACTTGATTTTGTTCTTTTGTGCTTAAATAATGCTTATTGTATACATATGCTATATTTTCTTAATTTGTTCACTTCTTGATGGATACCTAGAGTCATTCCATAACGTAGCTACTGTGAATAATGTTATGATAAACATGGAATGCAGACATCATTATTCTATGCTGACTCTGATTCCCTTGGGTATATGCCCATGGGTATACCCAAGTGGTGTACCTGGACAGTGGCATGTTTGGTCATATGATGGTAGTTCTGCTTCTACTTTTGTGAAGAGCCTTCATACCATTTTCTAATGTGGTTTGCCATTTTGCACTCCTACCAAAAGAGTGTAAGGGATCCAACTTCCTTACGTTCTTGTGAGCATTTCTTGTTTCTCATTTGTTTTTTGTTGTTGTTGTTGTTGTTTTGGGGGGTTTTTTTGGTTTTTTTTTTTTTTTTTGGTTTTTCAAGACAGGGTTTCTCTGTGTAGCTTTGGAGCCTATCCTGGCACTTACTCTGAAGGCCAGGTTGGCCTCGAACTCACAGAGATCCGACTGCCTCTGCCTCCCGAGTGCTGGGATTAAAGGAGTGCATCACCAACACCTGGCCTCATTTTTTTTTTATTTATAATTGCCATTCTAATATGTAAGATGATATCTCAGTATGGCTTTGATTTGCGTTTCAATAATGGCTTGTAATACTGGGCAGTTTTCATATACCTATTGGACTGTAGATCTTCTTTTGTAATAAGGAGGTTTGTTGTTGCTACTGTTGTGTTTTCCTTGTGGTTAGGTTGTAGGAGTGTCTCCTATTGATTTACATTTAACCATTTTATTGGCTAAATGTTTGCAAATAATTTCTCCTTCCAAAGTTTGCCTTCCTTTCCTACTTGTTTGTTTGCCATGTAGAAAGAATTAGTTTGATATAGTGCCACTTGATGATTTAGATTTTGTTGGTGTTTTGTAATCAGTCTTATGAAAGCATTACCCGAACTAATGCTATAAAAGTGTTACATTAGGGCTGAGAACATGGGTCAGTAGGTGAGAGCACTTGATGCCAAAGCATGAGAAAATCAGTTCAGATCCTCAGCACCCACACTGAAAGTGAGGCAGGACAATATGTGCTTCCTAACCCCAGCACAAGGAGGCAGAGCTAGGAATATCCTGGCCAGTTACCTGTGAGCTCCAGGTTCAGTAAGACCCTCTCTCAAAAAATAAGATGGAGCTGGTGGTGGCACACCCCTTTAATCCCAGCAGGCACTCAGGAGGGAGAGGCAGGCAGATCTCTGTGAGTTTGAGTCCAGCCTGGTCTAAAAACTGAGTTCCAGGACAGTCAAGGCTACCCAGAGAATCCCTATCTCAAAAAACAAACAAACAATCAAAAAAGATGGAGAGCAGTAGAGGCAGACATCTAATGTCAACCTCTGGCCTCCACATATGCATGCACAGGTAGGAGTGCCCACACGTGTGTGTGTGTGTGTGTGTGTGTGTGTGTGTGTGTGTGTGTGTGTGTGAGAGAGAGAGAGAGAGAGAGAGAGAGAGAGAGAGAGAGAGAGAGAGAGAGAGAGACTTTTTCTTCTAGGAGTTTTAGAATTTGAGGTCTGACATTTAAGTCTTTAATCCATTTACATGTGGTGTAAGAAAATGGTGCAGTTTAATTCTGTGTGTGTGTATCTAATTTTTCCATGCCATTTGTTTAACCTATGATCCTTTCCCTATTCTGCAGACTGAGCCCTTGTCAAACATCAGTCAATTGTATGTACGGGAGTTCTTTCTGCTCTCACATTTTGTTCCATTTGCTCATGCCCATCTTTATTCCAATATCGAATTTTGACTATGTTTTTTTATGCATGTTTACTGTGACTGTGCACTCTATGTTGATAACGAGAGGTGGTCTCTCCAGCCTTTCTTCTTTTTCTTTCTTTTTTTTTTTTGTTTGTTTCTTCTTTCAGTATTTTTTTTCAACTTTTTTTTTTATTTGAATTAGAAACAGGATTGTTTTACATGACAATCCCAGTTCCCTTCTCCCACCTGTTCTCCCCTACCACCCCCAAACTAAAACCCTACCTATCACATATCCTTTCTGCTCCCCCTGGATGGTGAGGCCTTCCATAGGGGGTCTTCAGTGTCTATTGTATCCTTTGGGATAGGGCCTAGGCCCACCTCCGTGTGTCTTGGCTCAGGGAGTATTCCTCTATGTGGAATGGGCTCCCAAAGTCCACACCTATGCTAGGGATAAGTACTGAACTACTACAGGAGGTCCCATGGATTTCCGAGGTTTCCTCAGAGAAGCCCATGATCCTGGGGTCTGGATCAGTCCCATGCTGGTATCCCAGCTATCAGTCTGGGGAGCAAGAGTTCCCCGATGTTCAGGTCAGCTGTTTCTGTGGATTTCACCAGCCTGGTCTGGACCACATTCCTCTTCACTTGTCTTTCTCTGCAATTGGATTCCAACTCAGTTCAGTGATTAGTTGTGGGTGTTGGCTTCTACTTTCACCAGCTGTTGGATGAAAGCTATAGTATGGCATATAAGACAGTCATCAATCTCATTATCAGGAGAGGGCATTTAAGGAAGCCTCTTCTCTGTTGCTTAGATTGTTAGTTGGGGTCATCTTTGTAGCTCTCCAGACCTTTCCTTTTGCCTGATTTCTCTGTTAACCTAAAATGTCTCCTTCTCTTATGGTATCTCCATTCTTGTTTTCTTCTATTCTTCCCCTGACTCAACCTTTCTGCTCCCTCATGTCCTTGGCATCCCTCCTCTTCTCCCCTTCTCATTCTCTAGCTCCCTCCCCCCACTTCCTATGCTCCCACTTTGCTCAGCATATCTTGACCCTTTCCCCTTCTCCAGGGGACCATGCATGTCTCTCTTAGGGTCCTCCTTGTTTATTAGTTTCTGTGGCAGTGTGGATTGTAGGCTGGTAATCCTTTACTCTATGTCTAAAATCTGCATATGAATGATTACATATCATGTTTGTCCTTTTGCAACTGAGTTACCTCACTCAGAATGGTTTCTTCTAGTTCCATCCATTTTTCTGCAAATTTCAAGATTTCATTGTTTTTTTTCTGCTGAGTAGTACTCCATTCTGTAAATGTACTCCATTTTCTCTGTTCATTCTTTGGTTGAGGGACATCTAGGCTGTTTCCAGTTTCTGGCTATTACAAATAGTGCTGCTATGAACATCGTTGAACAGATGTCCTTGTTGTATGAATGTGCTTCTTTTGGGTATATTTCTAATAGTGGAATTGCTGGATCTTGTGGTAGACTCATTCCCATTTTCTTGAGGAGTCAACATATTGATTTCCAAAGTGGCTGTACAAGTTGGCATGCCCACCAGAAGTGGAAGAGTGTTCCGCTTTCTCCACATCCTCTCCAGCATAAACTCATTGGTGTTTTTGATTTTAGCCATTCTAACAGGAGTAAGATGGTATCTCAGAGTTATTTTGATTTGCATTTCCCTGATGGCTAAGGATGTTGAACACTTTCTTATGTGTCTTTCAGCCATTTTAGATTCCTCTATTGAGAATTGTCTATTTAGTTCTGTACACCACTTTTTAATTGGATTGTTTGGTGTTTTAGAGACTAGCTTCTTGAGTTCATTGGATATTTTGGAGATCTCTGTCAGATGTGGGGTTGGTGAATATCTTTTCCCAGTCTGTGGGCTGCTGTTTTGTCTTGCTGACTGTGTCCTTTGCCTTACAGAAGCTTCTCAGTTTCAGGAGGTCCCATTTATCAATTGTTGATCTCAGTGTCTGTGCTACTGGTGTAATGTTCAGGAAGTGGTCTCCTGTACCAATTAATTCAAGGTATTTACCACTTCGTCTTCTAATAGATTCAGTGTAGCTGGGTTTATGTTGAGGTCTTTGATCCATTTTGCCGTAAGTTTTGTGCAAGGTGATAGGCTTGGGTCTAACTTCAGTCTTCTACATGTCTGCAACCAGTTTGCCAGCACCATTTATTGAAGATGTTCTCTTTGTTCCATGGTATAAATTTGGATTGTTTATCAAAAATCAGGTGTTCATAGGTGTGTGGGTTAATATCAGGGTTTTCAACTCTATTCCATTGGTCTACCTATCAATTTTTGTACCAATATCAAGCTGTTTTCAGGACTATAGCTCTGTAATAGAGCTTGAAGTCAGGGATGGTGATGCCTCCAGAAGTTCCTTTATTGTACAGGGTTGTTTTGGCTATCCTGGGTCTTTTGTTTCTACATATAAAGTTGAGAATTGTTCTTTCAAGGTCTGTGAAGAATCGTTTTGGGATTTTTATGGGGATTGCATTGAATCTGTAGATTGCTTTTGGCAAGATTGCCATTTTTACTATGTTGATCCTACCTATCCAAGAGCATAGGAGATCTTTCCATTTTCTGGTATCTTTTTTAATTTCTTTCTTTAGAGACTCAAAATTCTTATGGTACAGGCCTTTCACATTTTTGGTTAGTGTTACCCCAAGGTATTTTATGTTGTTTGTGGCAATTGTAAAGAGTGATGTTTCTCTGATTTCTTTCTCCACTAATGTGTCATCGATGTATAGTAGGGCTACAGATTTTTTTTTAGTTAATCTTGTATCCTGCCACTTTGCTGAAGGTGTTCATCAGCTATAGGAGTTCCCTGGTAGAGTTTCTTGGGTCACTAATGTAGACTATCATATCGTCTGCAAATAGTGAGAATTTGACTTCTTCCTTTCAGGTTTGTATTCCCTTGATCTCCTTTTGTTGTCTTATTGCTCTACCTAGAACTTCAAGGACAATATTGAAGAGGTATGGAGAGAGTGGAAAGCCTTGTCTTGTCCCCAGTTTTAGAGGAATTGGATTGAGTTTCTCTCCATTTAATTTGATGCCTTTTATTTTGTGTTTTTGTAGACTGGGATTATCTATTGCCTATGTTTATGGGAGTTTATGGGAGTGTAGTTAATTTCCTTAGGTTGGAGTTTTCCTTCCAGTACTTTTTGTAGGTCTGGATTAGTGGTTACACATTGTTTAAATCTGGTTTTGTCATGGAATATCTTGTTTTCTCCATTTATAGTGATTGAAAGGGTATAGTAGTCTGGGCTGGCATCCGTGTTCTCTCAGAGTTGGTAAAATATCTATCCAGGTCCTTCTGGCTTTCAGAGTTTCCATGGAAAAGTCTGATGTAATTCTGATAGGTTTGCTTTTTTTCCTTGCTGCTCTTAATATTTTTTCTTTAATCTGTACGTTTGGTGTTTTAATTATTATGTGACAAGGGGACTTTCTTTTGTGGTCTACTCTATTTGGTGTTCTGTAGGCTTCTTATACTTTCATTGGCATGTCTTTCTTTAGGTTGGGAAAGTTGTCTTCCATGATTTTGTTGAATATGTTTTCTGCACCTTTGAGTTGGGTTTCTTCACCTTCTTCTATATCTATTATCCTTAGGTTTGGTCTTTTCACGGTGTCCCATATTTCCTGGAATAGCCCAGCAATCTCAGCAGAGTCAGGGTCCCAGGGACCTCAGGGACCGACTCAGTCTGCCTGCAGACCCCAGGGCCACCTTTCTTCTTTTTCACGATTGATTTATTCCTTTGTGGTCTTTTGTGATTTTACAATGTTCCTTCTATTTATATAAAATGCCAATGACACGTTCAATGCAGTGGAGTTGCACTGAATTTGTAGATTGCTGTAGGTAATATGGACAGTTTAACAATAGTAACTCTTCCAGTCTTTGGATGCATGATGCCTTTTCATTTGTGAACGTCTTTTTATTTTCTTGCACTAATGTATTGCAATTTTCAGTATGCAAGTTTTTCACCTCTTTAGGTAAGTTAATATCTTTAATCTTATTCTTTTTTATGTTATTTTTAAATTTTATTTATTCTTTTTCTCATATATTACATCCTAACCACAGTTTCCCGTCCTTCCTCTTCTTCCAACCCCTCCCCCACTATCTCCCCTCTCCCCCATATCAGCTCCTCTTCTATTTCCTTCAGAAAAGAGCAGGCCTCCCAGAGAGATCCACCAAACATGACCTGAAAAATTACAATAAGACTGGCCACATACTTTCATATCAAGGCTAGAAGACATCAAGCCAGTAGGAGGAAAAGGGTCCCAAAAGCAGGAGTTGGGAGTCCCACAAGAACACCAAGCTACACAACCATAACATGTATTCAAAGGACCTATGTCAGACCCTGCAGGTTCTCTGATTATTCAGTCTCTTTGAGCCCCTATGAGCCCTGGTTAGTTGATTCTGTGCGCCATTTTCTTGTTTTGTCCTTGATCTCTCTGGCTCCTACAATTTTACCCCCCTCTCTTCTACTGGAGATCTGCGTAATGTTTGACTGTGGCTCTCTACATCTACTCCCATCAGTTGTTGAATGAAGCCTCCCTAATGATGATTATAATAGACTCTGATCTAAGCGTATAGTGGAATATCTTTTTGACATTATTGAAATGACAACTTTTCTTAATATTTTTTCAGATAGCTCACTATTAAAAATCTAGAAAAAAATCCCTTATTTTTGTATGTGTTAATATTGTAAGACTGAAGTGATAACCCTGGTGGTAATGTATTTGCATAAGGACCTGAGTGTGCAAGCATAAGGACCTGAGTTTGAGCCTCAGAACTCATTTTTAAAACCCCATGTGGTGATGTATTCATGTAATGTCAGTGCTGGGAAGATGGAGACAGGCAGATCACTAGAGCTCACTGGCCAGCCAGCCTAGCCTAATCTGAGAGTTCCAGGCCATGTGAGAGATTTTTTATCTCAAAAAACCAAGGTAGACAGTACTTGAGAACCACACTCAAGGTTGACTCCTTACCCATATACACATGTACACATGTATGCACACGACATGGACACACACACATGGACACACACATACACTTCAACTTTACTGAATTTATTATTTCTCTTATTGGAATCTTCTGTTTATTTTTCTTCCCCACTTGCTATGGTGATAATGCCTCATAGGCAGAAAGGGTAATGGTGAGCAAGCATCCTTTCCCTTTTCTGATCTCACTGTTTCTCACCACTCAATGTGGAGCTAGCTCTGGCTTCTTTATGTGTGGCATTTGTTCTAAATAGGTTCTTTCCTCCTGTTCTTAGTTTGTTGGGAGGGTTTTAACTATAAGAGGTTGTTAAGTTTTGGCAAGTGCCATTTCTGCACGCACTGGGTTATTATGTGATTTTTTATACATATGCTTTTTAGTATGCTGTCTTGCACTAATCTATTTTTATATGTTGGAGTGCCCATGGACCCCAAGAATAACTGTAATTACCCATTTCACTGTAATTGAACTGTTTAATTACATTTGCTAATATTTTATTGAAGACATTTGAATCTATGTCTATCAGAATTATTGACCTGTAGTTTTCTTATGATATATTGTCAGGATAATGCTGGTCTTACATAATGAGTTAAGAAGTATTCTTTTCTTTTCAAATATTTTAGAAGAATTTAAGAAGTATTAGTATTAACTCTTCTTTAAAATTTGGAAATCAGTAAAACCATGTAGTCCTAGGTTTATCTCAGTTGAGAGCATGTGATTGCTAATTTGAACTCCACATCAGTCCAAGGGCTATTTGGATTTTCTATTCCTGACTTAGCCTTGGCGCATTGAATGTTTTGAGGAGTTTACTCGTGCATTCTAAACTATTCAATTTCTTTGTGTCTAATTGGTTGCAGTAGTCACTTACATTCCTTTCTATTTCTATAGTATTAGTTATGAAGTCTCCTCCTTTTTAAGAAAATCTTTCCGCTTTTTTATTTAATTTAGAAACAATCTTATTTTACAGATCAATCCTAGTTCCCTCTCCCTCCCATCATCCCATGTGCCCCACCAATGCCCCCCATCCTACCTACCCCCATCCACTCACCAGGGAGGGTGAGGCCTTCCATGGGGGAATCATCAAAGTCTGTCATCATTTGGGGCAGAACCCAGGCCCTCCCTGTGTATCTAGGCTGAGAAAGTATCTATCCATGGGGAATGGGCTCCCAAAGTCCCTTTGTGCACTAGGGATAAATACTGGTTCCATTGTCAGAGGTCCCATAGATGATGTCTTCTCTTTCACTTGTAATTTTTGGGTCTTTTCTTTCTGCCTTTGTCTCATGAAGGTTTTTGCTGATTTTTACCTATCTTTACAAAACACCAGCTCTGCTTAAGAACTCTCTCTACTCCTTTTAAACAAAAAGTCATGTAAGGTGGATCTCATAGTGATACACTCTTTTTCCCAGGAGGGGTGGATGTAATGATCCTCATGAACATTATTCTTAATCAAAACTTTATTATAAGGAACTTAAAAATAAAAAAATACAGTGCAGTGAGATTAGCCAGACCCAAAATGTACCCATCTCAGTGAACTCTTCAGTTCAAACAGCTATGCTGAAGCTGTGAAAGTTCACAACGGATCTTACACATTCACTGTCAACTGTATTTTTATACATTCATCAAGACTGTAAGACTGCCTTAGTTCAAGCCTTTATTTTCCTTCCTAATGGTTGGCAACTAGACTAGAATGTTGAGCAGTAGGTGCACACTTGGTTGATGAAACTATAAACAGGTAGAAGAGGGGATTTGTACTTCAAGAAACTGGTTACTACTGGTGTGCAGGAAAGAGTTAAAGTGGAGCTAGATATGAGACTTTTGGAGAAATGGGAGTTTCTTCTTCCTAACCTGACTGTCAGAAGGAGCCTGTCCTGGTAACTTTTTTTTTTTCTGTATATTTTGAAATAAGGAAATCCTTCAATGTTGTTAGTTTTTAAAGGTTGTTCTGACTATTCTGAGGTTTAGATTTTGTTATGAATTTTAGGATCAGCTTGTCAGTTTCTAGAAAGGAGCCAGCTACAAGCTGATAGACATTATGATGATGGCTCTGTAGAGCAAGGCCAGTTCTTCTGAACATGGATTAAAGTGGCCTGCCCATTGATTTTGTTTTGTTTAGTTTTGTGTGGTTTTTTTGTTTTGTTTAGTTTTTATTTGGATTTTGTTTTGTTTGTTTGTTGTTGTTTTGGTTTGGTTTTGGTTTTGGTTTTGGTTTTTTGAGACAAGGTTTCTCTGTGTAGCCCTGGTTTTCGTAGAACTCACTATGTAGATCAGGCTGGCCTAGAACTTAGAGAGTCACCTGCATCTGCCTTCTGAGTGCTGGGACTAAAGGTGGGTGTCACCGTGGCCTAGGATTTTGGTATTTTTAAATATCTGTAAGCAATATTTTATAATTTTCAGCAAACAAGGATTTTACTTCTTTTGTTAACTTTATTCATTTCCTTTTTTAATTTTTTAATATTAATTAGAAAGAAGATTATTTTACATGTCAATCCTGGGTCCCTCTCCCTCCCCTCATCCCCTGCCCCCTCAACTAACATGCTACCTATCCCATACCCTTTCTGCACCCCATGGAGTGTGAGGCTTTCCATAGTGGTTCTTCAGAGTCTTTCATATCCTTTGGGATAGGGCCTAGGCCCAACCCCTTCTGTCTAGGCTCAGAGAGTATCCCTCCATGTGGGATGGACTCCCAAAGTCCATTCCTATGCTAGGGATAAATACTGATCCACTACAAGGGGCCCCATAGATTTCCAAGGTCACCTCACTGACACCCACATTCAGGGAGTCTGGATCAGTCCCATGCTGGTTTCCCAGCTATCAGTCTTGCAACAACTTTATTCATTTTCATATATTTTTATAGGACTGCAAATGAAATCATTTGCTTAATCTTTTCATATTTCTCATTTTCAGTGTATAAAATGATATAGAATTATAATTAGTTCTTGTCTTTTACACTGCAACCTAGCTGAACTTGTCTCTGTGTTCCTTTATTCACTTCTTAAGGTTCTATGTATAAGACTGTGTCATATGAAAATAGAAATATTGTTACTTCTTTTTTGCCAAGTTCTATTTTTTTTTTCTAGTGTAACTGTCCTGGGTAGAGGCTCTAGAACGAGCTGAACAGAAATGGGGAAAGATTGCCTGTTTGCTACTGCTCTGAAAGAAGAAACTTTTTAGTATTTGCTATTGAGCATCAGTGTGGAGTTTTCACAGATGCCATATTTTAGATGGAGAAAGCTCCTTCTAATTTGTTCAGTGGTTTTTTTATGATGGATGGTGTTAAATTCTGTCAAATAAACTGTCTGCTTTGTTACATGTTCATGCAGTTTCTGTCTTGCATCCTATTAGCATGATAAATAGAACCAGGTTATTTTTAAACAAACCCTGAACTGGATATATATATATATATATATATATATATATATATATATATATATGTAATATATATATGTATATATATATATATTGCATTAATATATATATATATATATCTTGTGAATTTTGCATTAATATTCACAAGAGGTGTTTGTAACAATAAATCTTTCTGCCAAGCCGTGGGCACTTTCTGCCAGGCTGCCTGAGTTCCGCTCACTACCACATTAAGGTCCCAGGTAACACAGAGACATATTAGGTACAATGCTGCTGGCCAATCCCTAGGAGTTCTTACTTGCTAGCTCAGTATTAATTATCATCCATAATCATAAGACTTATCTTATGGAGGATGCCTTCACCTCGTGTCCTGTTCCCAGTCACATGGCAACTGCAAAGCAGAGAGCAGGAGGAAGAGAGAAAGGAATGACTTCCTTCTTGCCCTTACTTATATATGAATCTGCCTGCTATGTCACTTCCTGTCTGTATCACAAAATTTCTTACTACATTTCCCAGGAACTTCCTTGACGTCTAGTCTGCCTAACTTGCTTCTTCATTGGCCAAACAGTGCTTTATTCAACAATCAATAAGAAACATAAACAGAAGTATATTCCCCCATCAGATGTTAGTCTATAGTTGTATTTTTATAGTTTATTTATATAAATTTGTTATCAAGGTAATACTGGTCTTATAGGACAAAGGAAACGTGTTTGCTCTTCTTTTTCTTTTAATTTTAAAAGTGTGTGTGTGTGTGTGTGTGTGTGTGTGTGTGTGTGTGTGTGTGTAGACCAAGGCATGCTTAAAGAGGTCAGAAGGCACCTTGTAGGCATTGTCTCTCTCCTTCTACCATGTGAGTCCCAGGGATCTCACCTCAGTAGTCAGGCAAGCACTTTTACCCACTGGACCACTTCCTGACCTTATCACCTCTATTTTCAAGGATAAATTGGTAAAGAACTTATATGAAGGGTGAGGCCATTGTATGTGAGCTTTACTTTGCAGAAAAGTTTTAATTGTTCATCTAGTCTCTTTAATTTATGATAGCTAAATTCAGACTTTTAGTTCTATTTATGGCAATTTTGGTAATTTGAATATGTAAAGGTGTTATGAACACTTCCATAAACAATATGGACTCCTCCCTAAAATTTGGTTCAGTTGTTTAGATGATAATGGTACACACAACTCCAAAGAGGACAAACAACCATTAATTCCTGTTCTGCTGAACATAGCTTGGGAAAGCAGGGAGAGGAGACTTGCTTGGGTTTTAATAGTAATCAGACAGTTAAGGTTCCCCATGAGGCAGCGTCTGCATGCTGTGAGCCCTCCATTCCTGCCACATTAGGGAGCCTGGCTTTACAATCAACTTGCCCAAACATGATCCAGAAGGGAAAGAAGAAGAAGTAAGACTTAGAATATGTCATCACAGCCTAGAATCCATAATTAGGTTGGATAGTAATCAAAATTTTGTTTAGGAAGGTTTCTAATGGCTTGCTATTCATTGCAATTGGACTTTCTTAAACTGTTAGTCTATTCTGAGTAAAATTTATAAAAGACAAAAAGCATAATCAGACTTTTTTTTGCTATATTTTTTAAACTGCATAGTGATTCTTTGTGAATTTCATGTCATGCACCCCAATCTCACTCATCTCTGAATCCTTCCATATCTATCCTCTGCCTTTGTGACCTTCCCAGCAAAAAGAAAAAACTGTTATCGTGGAAGCTACAGGGTGTCACAGTGCATCACCCAATATACCCTTTTGACCAAATAGCTTTACTTGCAAATGTTCATTGCAACGATTCATTGGTCTGGCTTGAGGCCTCTGGCTTCTGCTACACTATTAGTACTAGCTCCTCATTAGGACTCCTCTCAGATATCCTGCTGTTGCCCTGTGTCGTGAAAATCTTCTATCTTTGGTTCTGCAGGACTGGCCCCTTTACATGTTCCAACAGTTCTTAAATGGGGTAGATATTGGGGTGGGCCAACTCAAAGCCCTGGATCTGGGTCTGAGTGGTAATCCATTGGTTAGTCCTGCTGCTCTCCCACTTTGACCAGATGAGGGGTGGGTCCATCTCTCCTGCCTTTGGAAGCTGGCAAGGGGCAGGACTGGCTCACCTCCCACTCTGACCCCTCAGAGCCAGCTCTCCCAAGCCCACACTACCAGCGCCAGTTCTACTGTGCTGCCCTGGTGAGGCACAGGGCTGACTCTCCTGAGAACTGTAACTCTCAAGGGACAGAGCCACCTCTCTTGCTCTCAGGGCCAGCTCTCCCACCTACCATGGGCAGGGGGTGGATGGGTGGCACCATCTCTCCTGCTCTGTCTAGGTAAGGGCCAGGGCCAGCTCTGTGCAGACCTTGGACATCAACAAGGTCCCAGGTGACAGCCCAGATCAGGGGCATCTGCATGGCCTATGGTGATAACATGCCATGGACATCAACCTAGACCCTCCTCCCAGACATGGCCCTCAGTGGCAGCATGGGCCAGGACACCTCCACCTCCATGGCCTCAGGTGGCAGCGTAGGCTACTCACATCAGGTGTTCCTCTTCACCCTTGTATCTGGAGTCCCACCTCTTCATCGTGCTCAAATAGTTCTGCTTCCATTTTTCTACCATTTCTCCACCACGTGATTGCTCATGGTAGTGGTATCTGCCCTGCCTGTGCTGCAGAGCTGCAGACGGGGGCTTCTTAAGTGTCTCTCATGCACGGTCCACTGTTATGCAGTGCTGGAAGCCCAATCTGAACTTGTCATTCTCCAGAGTTGGTCCCCATGGCAACTTCTTTATAAGGTACCAGGTCTCTTTTTTCAGCTCTGAGTTAATCCTACTTATCATTATTGTCTCTTAAAGTTTGTCTTTACCAGCCGACTTCAAGCTCCATGAGAGCAGGAAACCACATATGCCAAATGCCAAGAAGAGGTCTTGGCTCAGGGTCAACTACGATCACATCTCCAGTTCCACCTCTCTTCAATACAGCACACTGCTCCATTTTTCTCTCTTTCCCTCCTCTCTTTCACATTTTTGTTTTTAGTAGTGGTGTCCGGTGTTGTCACCACAGGGCATAGATAGATAGATAGATAGATAGATAGATAGATAGATAGATAGATAGACAGATAGATATAGATAGATATAGATAGATATAGTAGCTGTTCAGAGTATTTTTATAATGCATTTAAAATATTTTTTAAGGGCAAGAGTGATGTTTGTTCTTTCAAAAAAGTGGTTTTTCTTGTTTGGTTGGGTTTTTGTTTGTATGTATGTTTGATGCAGAGACTCACTATGTTGCTCTGGCTGGTTTGGAACTCACTATAAAGTCCAGTCTGACTTGAACTCACAGAGATCCATCTACCTCCACTCCTGGGTATTAGGATTAGAGTTGTCCTATTTGAGTTTAGTCTCTTTCTCTTCTCCCTTCCTCCCTCCCCTACTTCTCTCTCCTTCTTTCTCATGTTTGATTTTCTACCTTGTAGAATCCGCTTTTGGCTCTTCTAATGAGTTTTATTTTGGCTACTAGTTTTCCAAAGTTAGAATTTCTATTTGTCTATTTTTCATAATTCTTCTCTTTTTTGCCACTTCCAGGTTTCCAATATATCGTATTTCTATTTTTTCCTCTACTTATTTAGAATTTGTTTATCTGCTGACTATGGGCACAGTGACAAGTGCTTATAGAACCAGTAGCAAAAGGACAGAGGCAGGAGGATGACTTGAATTCAGATATTAGTCTCTTCAGTGATTCACTCTTACATGCCTTGCTTCTATGGCGGGAGATGAGGTTGTTTTGAGCCTGCAATGCTCTTCTATGTGGAGTTCCACTCACACCATTCCAGCCTTATTCAGATGTTGCCTCCTGAATGCAGCTTTCCTGAAGCCCCTGAATGTTCCAGGCCACTCCCCACCCAGGCAAATAGGCTTCAATTTAGCCCCTCTGAACTTGAGCTCCTATTCTAGTGCTGCCTAATATGAGCATGGATGACCTTAATCAATAATCAATAGTTGGATCTCTTTTCTGTTGTTAAGGAGAGAAAAACCTTATAATTTTTTTAAAGATTTCTATTCCTTTAACAATTTTTACTTCTACTGAAAAACATCCTAGAATTTTTAAGGACCTGGGTGTTACAATAAGACCACAGGAATCTGAGACTTTCTCTTAGGGAGGATACCAGAATCTTCTCCATTAAGCTATCCTGGGATACTTCAATGGAACAATAAAAATTAAACTCTTAGCATAGTGTGCAACATTAGCACTTTGCATACATGCTTGCACTGGGATTTGATTACTGTTGACAGCTAATCAAACCGCATAATACTGTATGTCCAGTGGAGTGATGAACTCCTAGAAACTTTCATGATCTCAGAGAACTAACTTTCCTAATATTCCTATGGAATGATGTCTAGCAGATTTTAAATATTTTCAAGAAAAACAAGTGTGTTTTCTCCAAGTCAGCCCATGGTATTGCTGATCACTCTCCCTATTACAACTCTTTCTTCTATTAAATTCAAACCTTTCTCCTCATCTTTCCTCCTTGCTCGCTGTAATAAGCCTATCATCAAGCCCTCTGCTTTCTGCAGACCTCAGTCATAATCACTGCCTTCTAACTGTGCTTGGGGAGATTGCTTATGATTCAATTGAAAACCAGCCTTATTTGTCTTTGCCTGCCTGCGTCTGAGGTGTCACTACTGAAATCAAGAGGATCAGAAAAATCTACCTGGAGGATGGAGAAATGGCTCAGTGGTTAAGAGCACTGGCTGCTCTTCTGGAGGTCCTGAGTTCAATTCACAGCAACCACATGGTGGCTCACAACCATCTATAATGGGATAAGATGCCCTCTTCTGGCCTGCAGGCATACATGCAGATGGAGCAGTCATGCACATAAAATAAATAAATCTAAAGAAGGAAGGAAGGAAGGAAGGAAGGAAGGAAGGAAGGAAGGAAGGAAGGAAGGAAGGAAGGAAAGAAGGAAGGAAGATCTGGGTGCAACGAATAGATTCCTCTCCAAACAAGAGCCATCTTTGTACTTCCTCCTTTCTGGGTCCAATGAGTCCTTGCCTCAGGCCCTGCTGAGAGACAGCCATCAATTAAAATTCAAACACACATACACAAAAAGAAGAAGTTTAATTTATTGATTGCTTTTTTGGCAAAGGTTATATAGAATGTTATTAGGGTGAAAATAAAATTCTAGTTACAGATTCATAAAACTTGAAGCCAAATTAGCTTTTATGAGACCATTAAATCCCACCTCATCCTCATCCATAGCAAAGTAGTTCGATCATAGCCTATATAATCCTTCGTTGTTTTAAAATGATTAATGCAGATTAAATACACAGTGTAGATGGTATTAAATATCTTGAGGAATGACAATAGAATTTCTTTCACTCTTTCAGCTCAGAATTCTTTTTTAGCAATGTTCTGTTCATATGTATTTGTGGACTAGCCAACATTATCTGCTATTTGCTTGTATATGCACATTGTATGTCTCTCAAAACAACATTTAAAGTCTTTCCTAATGTTTCAGAAATGTCAATCTTTAAGGAACATCCAATTTTAGAAAATAAAAGTCATCCTTGACTCAGTAACATCTCTTCATATGTGACAATATTGTGTTTCCCTCTGACCTGACAAAAGTCCCTAACAACATACAATGGCCAGTTTCTTCTTTGCCCAACTCAGAGGCCGTCATATAAAATATAGAAAGAAAGCATGTTTGAAATCACAGTAACCAAAAGACTTGAATTCATAATTACATTAAATAACCATAACTTTTTGCTTATTCACATTCCACACGGTGGAAATTATCTTTTCCTCCAGATTTTTCACTTATAACATTGAGCTGTGAAGAGTACAGTTGCAAGGACACCCCCAGGCTTACAAGGTATGTGATTTTTTCTCTTTCAATGCCAAGCACAAAGAGAACAACATTAAATTCATATTTGATATCTGACATTATTTTGATAGGCAAAATCAAGATCACAACTATCTTACCATAAGACATTTCTACTAAAATGGTGGAGAAAATACACATCATTACATCACTAATGAGTCCAAAACAAGCCACAGACAGGGCATCTTTGATCAATGATGGAGGACATGGAGGAGGTGATGGTCTTGGTTTAGGCATAGCAAGGAAGGCAGGCATTTCCCTCTTTGGCCAGTAATGTTCTTTAAGGCTACTTCTATTGCTGACTGCTCCCATGAAGTTAATTTTGAGGCAATCCTCTTTATGTTAAACCAAATCCAACTTACATGAGAGATTGTGGTACAAGCTCCTGGAAGGTGACTGTGGCTGCCAACCTAACTATTATTTATAACAATACTGTATGTTTGTGGCAGAATTAAGACATTCGGTGTTTCTTAGCACTGATTGTCATATTTCGTCTCTCATGTGGTTTTAAATTTTCAGCTTCTTTCTCTTTTATTTTTCACTCTTCACTAACCTCAAAACTTTGTCTTTGCATTTGGGGGCCTAATCAAACCCATCCTACGGTGGTGGATTCAGGGAAGGAGCATACAGTACATATGAAACACAAAGACTATGCTTGCACAAATTCATCTACTCTGGAATCATCAGTAGTGACTTTTAAACTTTCAAAGTTAGACCCAATGTTTGGGAGTTCAAGATAGTTTTTATCTTACAGCATAGTTTCCATTTAGATGTCACATGGGAGAGTGCTAGACCAAAATAAAAAGTTTCTTTATATCCAATGTTTCTGTGACTGTGGCAGCTTTGATGGGCAGTGAATGTCTCCCTTCCAAATAACACCTAACTTGACTAGTGACTCTGAGAGAAAAAGACAAAAAAAAAAAAAGGCATTTATAGCTAGAGTCTCAGTCTTAAGGAGTATTATTTAGCCAAGCCAAAATGTATCAAGGCTACCTTTCATTTTGTCCTTTACATAAATGCTAAGTTGGCATTTGGGAAGCCCAGATGTTATTAGAGGACATCCATAGTAGGCATAATTATTACAATGCTGAATTGACCCAAGGGGAATAGAAGGCCTGTTATTATACCTAGTGTTCTGCTTTCCCAATGGAACTTTCTTATGACCTTCTAAGAGCAAAAATAAGACAAGATAGTCTGAGCCCTATCTCTCTTCCAGACACTGCCTAGGCAGATGCAATCCCTTTGAGTCCACCCCCTCTCTGATTCTCTCATAACAAGAGCCAAAACAGAAAACCCTCCTTTGTGCCTAGCTCAAATGGAGCAGGTAACTCTCTCATCTTAGGCAGTTCCTCATTGGCAGATGTGCTCAGCAAAGGAAGGATTTTTAGCACAAGGTTGTACATCTCAGAAGCATTTTGCAGGAATAACAAAAAGCAACGTTAATCCAACAAAACTAAGCTAAGGAGGTTTGTTTGTTTTGTATTTTCCTATCCCAGTGTACAAGATTCTCAGTTGTCCACCTGAGAGGCAAAGTAAAGTAGGAGGCCATGTTTCTTTCTGTTTCACTCTCTTGATTTTTAAAACAGGAGCGGTCATTATTTCACTTTTAACTTTGGGTTACAGTTAGTGTCAGGAGGTTGCAGAGGCAGACACAGAAAATTGGGGTGTGTGTGTGTGTGTGTGTGTGTGTGTGTGTGTGTGTGTGTGTGTGATTATATTTCACCTCTGTGCATCTGGGTTCTTTTAAATACCAGGAAAACCCTTTCACTCAACCAAGGCTCACACTGTTTTGGAGAACAGCTTTCAAACTCTGGACATCCTAATACTGAATTTCACTGTCCCAGACTGGTCCTCATCCTCAACACTCCTGTGTCAATCCTCCGTCCTGTTTGTCCTCCGTCACACATCTCCCCGCATTCTGGAGGTTCTTCACAAGATGGAAAACATTTATACCCACGGTCAAGTGAATGAATTTAGGGACATGGGCTAAGACTGAGATGTCAGGGAGAGCAAGGGAGGCATGTGTTGTGGGAGCGAAGGGCAAGCACTGAAAGGCTCCAAGTCTCCTGCAGCCCGCGGAGTTACCTCTTCCATTAGTATTCATTCTCAAGTGAAGTCCTCGTGCCCAAGAGGGCGCATGGGACACAAAGGCAAAGCCAGCTACAGCCCTGCCCCTGTGGGTGTTTGGGTCCAGCGGTGTGGGAGTTTCCGACCATCTGAAGCAGAGTAGCAGGAAGTGCATTCTAGCAGAGGCTGCTTCCGCTGGTGTTTGGGAACACACACAACACCCATGCACACTCATGTGCATACACTATGCGTAAGCAGCCTCCAGCTGGGAAGCAACTGCTGGTTCTTCGGACCTCTAGATTTAAGCCAAGAAGGAATCAGGTGGTTTAGGTATGGCTCTCCGCATGGCTATGACAGGCTGAGTATGCCCGCTTTGGTTTAATCCAAATCAATGGATATGCACCGACACTGCTTCACGCGTGTGACCCGTTTCTTCTTGGTGGGTGGCTGTAGCTCAGGACAGTTGAGCGTGACCATCATGGTGGTGAACTTCTTGGGCTTGCAGAAGGAGCAAGACTGAAAGGAGCCTTCCTCCTTCCTGATGTGTCTGGGGATGTAGAAGGAATTGCACTGGCCGTAGCAGAAGCGGTTGATGATAGTGCGGCTGTTGCAGCCCTCCTCGTGAATGGTCTGCTTCAGAGGCTGAGTTTTGCACCAATCTCGCTTCAGGTACTTGCGCTCTGTCACGTGCAGGGCCTCTTGGCTGGACTCCAGCACTTCCTCTCCTGGCATGGCGGTGCCTCGCCCCTGGCCCCGCCCCCGGGTCCTGGAGCCAGGTTGTGGTGGGGATTGGGTCTGCTCAGAGTCATTATGCTGAGCCTTGTCTGGAGGTGGGATGGCTCCCTGGGACCCTTTCTTTTTCCCTTCAGCTGCCGGTAGTAGGGTCCCCAAGAGGAGAAGCAAAGCTCCCACAGTGTAGGCGGTGCGATTCATTCTAGACAAGGGATGCAGAGAAGGGGAGACACAGTGAGAATGTTACTTAAGAAAAATTAGTAATTTCACCTAACACCTTATATTGTATTCACTACACACTTCAGTTGCACTGACTTTTACAGTATCACTAGCTATTAGATACTATTATTCCCATTACTCTCTCATCCATCAAACTGAGTAATTCAATATAGGTCACACAGTGAATTGGCCAAGCTTTAAACACAGCCAGGACCTGTCTTTTCATTGCACCGACTCCGGAGAGAATTCCTTACTGGCTCCTGACACAATTGCATGTGACCTTTTTTATGCTCACTTAACTGTATTTATTCTGGAATTTGACAACATGAGACTTTTCACTGTTCTGGAATTGAAAAGAGACCAGGAAGCCTATGACAGAGCAACCTAAGAGGAAGGCCACTGGACAGGAGGCAGGAGGACAGAGATGCCTGGTGTCATTCTTTATGGAATGATACACCCCCCCCCCGTGTGTGTGTGTGTGTGTGTGTGGTGTGTGTGTGTGTGTGTGTGTGTGTGTGTGTGTGTGTGTATGTGTGTGTTTATGGCTTGTGTGAGCCTGAGGAAAGCAGAAGGCAGAAGAGGCCCCCAGAATCACTGAAGCTGGAGTTATAGGCAGCTGTGAGCCACCAAGTGTGGGTGCAGGCAACTGAACTCAGGTCTTCTGGAAGAACAGAGTGTGCTCTTAACTGCTGAGCCATCTCTCCAGGCACCACTGTTCTACCTTCTTAAGTGGTGAAATATATCAGTCACTCACCTACGTGCCTCTATGTATGTATAGAAATGCTTTTGTCTGATTATTTGACCAGGTAGGAATTTAATTTATTTGATTTCAATATTTAAATTCTTGTACGAAATGTTTCATTGTGAATTTTCATACATATATTGTCACTGTGCCTTGTTTGTGTTTAGCTCTCCCACTGCTTTCTGTGTCCTTCCTCCCCCCAAACAGTCCTTCTTCTGTTTTCATGTCACATGTACATTCTAACATATATAATGATGAATGAATAAATAAAGGTAGAAAATGGGCACAGTAGAGTAAGTGGATATTTACACTCATAAGTATCAAAAGCACTGTTGACAGTGAATTGTGAGCAAATCTGGACCTCTGTAGGAGTCATATGTGGCAAAGGCATCACATAACAATAAATAAATAAGTGAATCACAACTTGGGGGGAGTAGGTGGGACTGGAAGAAGTACAGATGGAGAGACAGGAAAGTGAAAAGAGTGAACAAAGCAAAGTCAGAGAAAAGGGGACTCTTTCAGAGGCAGAGTTGTTTAGAAAAGACAGTGTAGACAGGAAGAGAATGAAAAGAGAGGCAGTGGACATCTCCTTGTCCTAGATACCATCATCTGGGGAACTGTTATATGTAGACACTCATTCAGTCAGTCTGCCTTTCCACTCAGCTTAAGGCCTGTAACACTTGTTGGCATGGGGCACACCAGGAGTTATTAAAACATCGAAGGATTTTCTTTTCAATGAGAACAGTTTCAAATTCATAGCCTCTCTTCCAGGAATGGCAGTACCCTAAAGTTTCCTCTGTCCCATGCCTATGGTCAGCTCCACAAGAACACAGCTGTGAAACATCCATTTTCTCTCCACTGAATACCAGTGTTGTATGTAACAAACACTAAGTGCATATTAATATAACCTCATTTAATATAACCTCAGTCTCCAAGAAACCAGACAAGTTGGTATCATTATCTAGACCAATTATCTTTAAGAGACAAAAGCAGTGTAAGATGTATCTTCTTTGAGGGACAACTTCTGGCAAGTGAGGACCATTCAAACCCTAAGGCTAATGTCAAACCAAGATAATTGAATGTTGCATTAAAAAATGTTCTTAAATGTCATCATTTTTCCAACATTAACTTAATACTTTGGAGCAGGTTCAAGTTTGGAGCTGATAATGTGACATTTAACTCCTGTTCCAACTGTAGTTTCCCTGGCTTTTGTCAGCTTATGTCACAACATCTCTGTTCTTTAAACAGAGCCATGTTGACCACCACAACAAAAAAATTAATTGCTTTGTTTTGTCTTATAAAACATTACTTATGAAAATAGCCCAGTTATAAAATAGTACAGATTTTCTCCAGAGGCCAGGATAACTTGATCCATGACCACTCTGTTTCCCAGGAACTATATTGTGAATCTGAGACATTTTCACAATTTTCTAATGTCTCTCACTTGAGGGCCAGAATCTAAATAAAAGGCCAAAAACTAAAATAAAACACATTCACTGATAATTGTAGGGAAATATTACATAGATGTCCCTAGACCTAGGCTGACAATCTTCTTCCACGTCTACTAAAAATAACCTCCAAGCCAATTCACTCCTTTCAGGCCCAAAACCTCAATGTCCACAACCTCAGAGGCCAACAGAAGATGACTGTGGATGTATGTTGGGTGCATGTGACAATTAATGTCATAGGGCCATACTGTTTTACAAACATCCATTAACAAAGCTGCAATTTATTTTTCCAGACCAACCCAGAACTCAGGCTTATAGACTGAACCATTTTTTCCTGGCATATTTACATCTGTTATTGAATAGATATCTATTCTGAGAGTTGATGAGGACTAATCTGTCATCTGACCCTCTGTGCCTGACACAGAGGGGGTACTCATGAATATTTGTTATGTGGTTAGTTATTATACCACATAAATTTGACACAATTTCTGTTATTTGTGTTCAAAAAAATCATCCGTGGTGTCAAGGTGTCACCACACTGCAGGGCCTTTGGTTCTTGACACTCAGTACAGGCCTAGACAGCTTCCTGTAACGCTTGTTTTTCTTTTTCTAGAAAAACTCAAAGTGGTCTCAAGTCCTTATTTGCTCCTGTGCAGGATACTATGGATTTGATTTTAACCTAGTGATAAAGCAATGTATTCACAATTAGTTGACTATTGTTTAGGGTTTAATTTTGGAAATCTTTCTGTTCCTATGCATGTGTGTGTACCTCATAGGCCAAAAGAGTCTATAGCAGGCTTGCTTTTCACTAAATCAAAAAAAAAAGAAAAGAAAAAAACTCAAACTAAGATTTACTTGGTGCAGAAAGCGTAGTTTTCATTTAAAAATGCTTATTTTTTTAATATTTAATGTTTATTGTTGGGCTTTCAAGCTCTTAAACTTTACAGTGTTTCAGAGAAAAGTTAAAAAACAAAATCCCTCCAAGAACATGAATGAATAAAAGCCACAGTAGCACCCTGCCTCCAGTAGAGTGTCCATCATGCTTTTGATAGTCTACTAGAAGAAAGATACAGGAAGAAGTAGCACAGGCAAGGCTGAAGCCAGGCTCTGCCAATCAGTGTCCATTTATCCAAGCTCCCTACCAACTAGTCTGGATTACTTAATGAATTTGGGGTTTTTCTCTTGAAATTGCACCTGTGTTTCCACCAAATGTTTAGTGTTTTATTTGTATCACTGGTATTCAGGAAATAAAGAGGATGGGATTTCCTGGAGGACAATTCTTTCCATGCCAATCCTTAGCAGTGTGCTAAAACACTCAAAGTCAATCCAAATGCTGGTCTAGATTTAGGTCCCTATGACTTGCCATCCACATCCAATCATTAACTCCATAGTAATTTCCATTCATAAAATAACTTGTTCACATTATTACATTCAGCAGCTTCCCATGAACTCAAAGTGTATCATGACACCCAGCTAGCATCTCCCTTGGTTCTCCTTTATAGACAGTATCATTCCTCATTCCAAACTCCACCTTAACATCCTGTTAATGCATTTCTGCTGTTAAGCGATCTGCTAGTACTTCGAGGTGAGCTTTCTCTGCAACCCTTCTCTGCCAGGATGCTTCCCTTCCCCCTCATCTCCTTTTCCTTTTGCCACTGCCCTCCTCCAACCACTGTTCTCAAAAGAGAAACCCTCAAAACGGGTCTTCACTGCCTTCCACTTGCTCCCAATTCTCTAGGTGTTCAAGAATAAACACCTACAAGCAAGATATACCATAGCAATCACCTCTGCCCTGACAATTTATTGAAATTTCCACAAAGGCACTAAGAATAATCTTTGGAGTCTGGAGAGTTGGAAACCCAAATAGTATGTATGACTTGTTTCCAGTGTTCTTGGTGTATTTAGGGAATCTAGAGCCAGTTCCTTTCAGTACATTTCTCATTGTGCTTCTCCCATTAACCAAGCAACCTACTAGGTGAGTTAGATGGAGTTTTCTGGTAAGAATTACAGTGAACTTCAGATGTCTGTACCTGAACTGGTCCGTTGTTGCTGTTAAATAACAGGCAACAAGAACGGCATCAGCTCGTTCTCCCTGAACAAAACAAAATGGAATTGACTGCAAATGTTTTAAGGGCTGGCCAGATTTTAAAAGAATCACTTTCTTTTTCCCTTGAGATTTAATCTTTAGGAAGCATGAGAGTTAATTTTGGTTAGATCTTTAATTTTAAATTTTAGAATCAGCCTTTAGAAATTAACTAGAGAATCCATTTTAATAAGACTAAAGGTTGATTTATTTCTCAGACAAGTTACATCAAGGAGATAAGAAAAATTAATGATTGGCACACGTCATAAATTTTATTCCCTGAATGTTGCAATCTCTTAACTATAACCTGCCTATTTGGGTTGAGTCAGGCTGAAACCCAACACCACACTGGGAGGGGAGGGGATACCTGGTGGTTAAATAACTTCCACAGTTCCTTGGAAAATGTATTTTTTAGTAAAGTTAATAATTGTATACAATATTTACATCAACAAGAAATGATTAGAAAATATAAATATCAAACAGCATTATTGAGTGATGGCCAAGTTATATACTGCATTTTGTAACAGAAGCTATGTAAGTATAAAGTGGGATTTAGACTTAAATTCAAAATCATCCTCTGGTCTCTCCTGCCCAACACAACCACTAGAAATAAGAGGTACCTCTCATTTTTGAGCCCTTACTATGTCAAGCATTATGCTAAATAGTGTCCATGTTATGTCATGATAAAATATGAGGTATATAATAATGTCTTCCTGTTATTAACCAGGAATCCATCCAAGGTCACATAGTTTGTAAAGTGGATAGTCAGGATGTGAGCCCAGTTCTGTCTAACCCCAAACATGTCCTTAGTCACTTTGCCAATGGCATCCAGCACAGTACATTTAACAAGGAACATGTGGATTTGCTTTCTAATGCAATAAATTTTGAAGAATATTGTAAATCTAATAATTATCTATTTTGTGTCTTCATGTTTGCATGCGAAGGAAAAAGACTTCTCTTGTCACAGGAATTCCTGTTGTACTTTGCATTTCTAAGAACATATGTTAAAACTAAAGAAAATTCTTTGCAGATGTAAGACAAGGGCTGGTAGCACTTGCCTGGTCAGTGCCTTTCAGTTAAATCTGCAGTCCCTGCTCCTAACTGCCTCCCTCCTCTTCCCCATACAAAGGCTTGACTTTTCCCTGCATCTTTGGCTTTGCATTCTGAAACACACTCCAAAGCTTTGCTGCTACCAAGCACTTCCTGGGGGAGAAGTCTAGGGCATGGAGTTTCTTTGAATTCTATCACTTTGGATACTGTACCATTAAGACTGAGGTCACCAAGAGCTTCAGTTTAGAAAAGCAGGAGGTGGACATTGGGAGATGTGGGGACTTAATGTTTCTGTTCTTCCCCACTGTAAGCACTGGAGTGAGAGCTATGTAGCCAACCTGGATTTCCTATAGATTGTAGGTTACCAAAATATTTCACTCCAAGTGAACTTTAAAGAAGATGGGAAGGCTGTGAAATTACAAAGTTTACAAAAGGCTCTAATTCCTACAGTGACCTGGGGGTTAAACACACACACACACACACACACACACACACACACACACACACACACACCTTAAATAATTAGCATCTTCTAACAAATGCGACTGTGCACTGTAGCCAATGGAATAATGGAAGCACCTACATCGGTAGACTTGGTTGAGGTGGTGGTGAGGGAGGATTTTGTTTTCTTAAGATCTTTTTCCCTCTTTGCTTTGAAAAGTCTGTACTCCCAAGTCCCCTGTGCCGCCTGCCTGCCTCGTCCCAAAAAGAAAAAAAGGGAGGGGGGTGAGGAGGGCAGCCCTGGGGTGAAAGAAGACTCCTCACCCTGAGATGGGGTTATCTTAACCTCTTCTACGCTATTTATTTAACTTGTAAGAGCAGTCAGAAGGAAACCACCACTCTGGAGTCGCAGGGACAGCTTAAAGCCCTAGTGACCCATTGAACACAATAGATTGTTTTAATCAGTTCGTATCCTGGCACCATCTCAGGGGAACATAAACAGACGTGCGCACCGCTTGGGTTTGCTCTTTCCACCAAGAGATCCAATTACCTACTGATGGTCGTCATTCTGCCCTCCAACAGTTAAGAGGGGATTTTAACCCCTCACTTCTAGGCTATATTTCTCCATCAAAGGGCAGAGATTTGGATTCGGTTGAGGAGGGGAAAACAGCTGCTGAGCTAGACCAGCGAGCCAGCCTAGGCTCTCAGAAGATGCTCCCAGCAGAGGCTGATCACCCCGCATCCTTGCCAGGCTCGCTGGTGGATTGTCGCCTGAGCAGGGCATAGGAAAATGCTAAGACAAAGTGTGCCAGGGGGGAAACAGCCTATGCAGAGCTGTAGTGAGTTGGATCTTCCCAAACTAGAATTCTGCAAATAAGGAGGATCAGGGAGATGACAGCCACATCGTCTTCCTTTTCACCCTAGCTTTCCACCAGGAGCTAGAGAGGGCTCACTGGAATGAGCTAGGCAGCCAACAAGGAGTAGATGCGATGCGGACATTAGAGCGCAGTTGCTAGCGAGGTGCAGCGAGGGGAGACGAGTGCCTGTTGGGTACAGATCGGCCGGCATTCGCGGAAGTGGGAACCAGCCGGTGGTGCCTGCCCGGCGCCTGCGCGTCTGCAGTAAGACAGATGAGAGCGTGGAACGCAAGAGGCTCAAAACAGGCAGCCACCCGCAGGCCAGCGCACAACTAGCACAAGAGTGTGTGGCGCGTGCCGCGGGATCGCCTCAGTCACCAAAGCACTCTGGCTTCCAAGTACTGAAACCCCGACTCTTCGCGGTTGTTGAGCCTGGCGGATTCTGTTTCACCAATCTCCATCACATCTGCCATTCCCTCAAACGCACAAGCCACTAATTCTCAAGTCCGCAGCAGTTACCACTCGCCACCCTGGGACCGCAGGTCCTACAAACGCCCCAGTCCCAGCCCTGCACCCAACCTTCAAGACTGTCTCTGGTTACAACTTGCAGTGAGGTCGGCTTCTGCTCACACATACCCGACTCCCGAGCTCTGATCCCGGCAACTTTGTGAGTTGTCCTGGCGGGCGACTCCCCCGGGCTCTATGCTTCAAGCACTAGCACGGTGTTTGCGGGGCTCGGGCACGTGGAAACGGGATGCACGCTCTTGACATCTCCTCTCCTTACCTTTCCCTGCAGACCTAACGCAGCTAAGTCACTGTGCGCATCTACCTCAGTGGCAGGGAAGTACCAGGCGCACCCTAGGGAACCCCAGGACCTTGGTGCACCAAAGTGCTGAGGCGCAACTGAGAGGGACTTGGGGGTGGTATGGACCCTGGGATTTCCTTGACTAGACAGAGTACCAGCGCATACGCGAACACACACACACACACACACACACACACACACACACACACACACACACACACACACACACACGAGAGTGCCACCGCGCTCACCTGTCAGTTCAGTGCCGTGAGACTTTGGGTCCTTCTTTGTAGATGGTGACCCTGAGTGCGACCGCGGCCCGAGCCACTCACGCTCAGTACGGGAGGAACGAAGGAGAGTGACGCTACCGCAGTGCCCTGGGTCTCCAGGTCCGCGAAGGGCGCACCGAGTGTCGGGCATCTCTGGGTCTCCGGTTTAAATGCCGCCGGCTAAGCGCGGCGCCCGGGGCCGCGTCTCTCCATTGGTCAGGCGCCGTCGCCGCCGCGGGACCCGCTATCCGCCCCCTTTCCCGGTACTGCCCCCGCCCACTGCACCCCTCCTGCTTCCCTGCGGGGTCCCCTCTCCGCCCGCCTCGCCTCTTTGTCTACTCCCTCCACCCGCCTGGGTGGGAGAGGTCACCCCAGGGAACCGCGCCTGGAATGCACAGCAAATCACATTTTCCGCTCCCGTTAGAGAGGGGAGCTCGGGAGGAAATCCCCCTCACCCGGAATCGCAGCCCCTCATCCTCTCCAGCCCCAGGTCTGGGCTGCTCCTCTAGCCGGCCGAGCTTCGCCTGCGTGGAGCCCCACGCTCAGGAGCCCGAGCTGCGCTAGGCAGAGCAACAACCAGCGGAACACGACAAACTAGGTGGTTCCTCACCATTGGGTGAAACGGGGCTGCCGGACGCTCTGGTCAAGCAGAGGTGGAGGCTTGGCGGCTCTGCCCCAGGCCCCCAACTCAGAGGGCGCTGACCCTTGCGTTGGTGTTAACCCAGGCCGGCTCGCCAGCAGCCTGTAGCCAACAGGACACCCCTTTCTCCTTACCCTCCACCCGCTCCTTCAGCTCAGATGCCCATCTGCTTCAGCCGAGTATATAGCAGGAAGAATAAAACTAAAAGGACCCTCGGCAGTCAGTCAACGTTTCCATTTGTAAAAGGCCTTAAAGAGGGAAAGAGCAATCGCTAAGCGAAAAGGGTTTTCTGTAGCACATCGGAGATGCATAAGCCAGGGGAAAATAATGTTAGGCAAAGAAATAATTTCCTAGTAATTTCAGACAAAAACCTATTTAAGGGAAAACCTGCTGGCACATTCCGTAGTCATAACCAGCAACCTGGTGGATAGAGAAAAACACAGTAATAGTATAAATATTTTCCCACTAATGAGTGAACGTGTTCATTTCTTCTCTTAGCCTGAAAATCGGCTCTGCGAAGAGCCATCGGGTTTGCGTGTTGAAGCTACAGTTCGTGCCAGGTCTGAAGACATTAGCCAGGCCAAGGAAAGACTTTGCAAAAGATATGTCAAGAAGGAAATTTGAAGATGCCTGTGATGCTTAAAGCAAAAAGGACCAAAATACTTATGAAAATTTGTGATATAAGCACTGGACTAGGAAAATAAAACCAAGCCACAAACTGGCATGCATGCATACATACATACATACATACATACATACATACATACATACATACATGTCCATGCATGTATATTTATACATCCTTTTGCCAAGTTTTAGGGGAAGGAGCAAGAAACACATTGAACACCTAACAAGTACTGTTAGGAATTCAAAGAGAGGGTTTGTTTGTTTGTTTGTTTGTTGCTTTTTAAATAATAAAGCAAGAAGGAAGCCTCTGTTACTATCTCAAGAATTAGTGTGTAGTAAATGCTGTTTGTGCAAATGGTAGGTTCTGTGCATGAACTCTGAAGTGCATTCTACCCCATCTCATAAACTGTCCCATAGTTCATAGCTGTCTACAGAACAGGAACATCCAGTGGGCTTCAAGATCTATCCTCATCAAGTGGGCTTAAGGAGAGTTATGAGTCACAAACCCACAGTGTTCTTATTCAATGAATGCAGAGTTCCCGGGAGTCCACAAGCAGGGTGCATGGAGCTAGTGTGAGAACAATTTCCCCCTAGAGAAAAGGGGGGTTTATTTTACAAACTCCTTAACTCCCTCTCATCTAAAGTCAAAGCTTTAATTACCCCTCCCCCCCACACACTCACATGAACTGTTCCGAACAAAAATTCAAAGAGGTGAAATTAACCTCCTTTAACAAAGTGATATTTTTTGAGTCCTGATGCTAGGGTTTTCTCCACACCCCACTTCATCTCCCAGTCATTACATCATTTTTCTTCATCGTCATCTATCACTCCCTGTCACCCAAGTATTTTCTAGAATGTAAACTTCATGAGAGCAGGGCCTTTCTATTTTGGTTGCTTTGATTACTGACACAAAATATGATGTCTAACACATAACTGGGATTTGATGAATTCTTGTGGGCTGAGAAAGTTAGGCATACTTCCACTAAGCAGGATTGTCAGCTGAGCCAAGTGCTGAGAACATGACCCTGTGAGTGCTGCAGCAGCGGCCTCTTCAGTTTAGAGTCTAGGGTGTTTGTCGATAACTACTTAGATATGCAAGTTTTTTACTTTGTATCTGCATTTCCACAGCTCACAACCTGTTGCTGTCAACCATTTTCTAATCTGGATGAAAGTAACAGAGTAGATTCTTTAGAACACTTTAAGCCTAATTGCACAATTAAAACCCACTTTTAATAAGGGGGAAATAAGTAGGATTAACTCAATGCCATCAAAACTAAAAAATTTTTAGGAGAGGGAATTTAGACAGGGTCTCAGAATGTGGCCCAGGCAAGCTTTCTCCTACTTACCTTCCAAGTGCTGGGATTACAGGTCTGAGCCACCACGCCCAGGTCAAAGTGAAACTCTCAAATCTGAGGTGCTCCATCAAGGATGACTAAATGATAGATTCTTCTTCCTGAAGCTACTTTCAAATACCCTGAGGTACTGTGAGAGCAATACATTCCAATTGGCTACTGGTTTGTAAATTCGTTTGTAGAATGTGTATCCCAAAATGCTGACAAGAGCTGTTCTCTGAGTTTGGGAAGAACCTGAAGGCATTTGTAGAAAAGTTTTGCCTAGAGCTCTCTCTCTCTCTCTCTCTCTCTCTCTCTCTCTCTCTCTCTCTGTGTGTGTGTGTGTGTGTGTGTGTGTGTTACAGTTAGCTTTTATCAGATGCTTAATAAATGTCAAATGCTAGGTTTTAGATTTGTGTTCTCATTTAATTTGTATAACCATCATGTTGAGTTTTGCTTTATTTTTTCTAAGAATATCCAGAAACAGGCGTCCATATAGATTTATTATTGAGGACACAGAGATATATGAGTCAGGAGAATTCACAGCTATCTCTATTCACTCATTTTGTTTCTGTACTTTATATTGAGGATTGAATCCCATAACATTAGAACTGGTATTTAAACATCATGACTTCTGTAAAAAAAAAATCACTGCTAGTGAATATGATAAAAAAGAATGTCATATTGTCATATTTGTGTGTGAAAATGTCCCAATCATTGACCAGGCATGACACTTCTTCCTGTAACCCTGGCACTCAAGAGGCTGAAGCAGTAAGGTTGTCATAAGTTTGGGGTTTGCATGGGCTAGTGAGTTCCAAGCCACTGTTGCAAGGGCTACAGTGTCGAACCCTGTCTCAAAACAAAAGTCACAAGGGAACTACTGTTTTATACAGTTAATATGCACAATAGAAATCTTTTTTAAAAAAAAAGCATGGAACTTCAAAATGCAAGGTGATTTAAATAATTCAATAGCCAATATTGTCAGCAAACTGGGTCATGTAAAATTATAAACATATATTTGAGTAATTTGAGTTTTGAATACATAGGATTTTACTTATGGAGAGTTCTGAACACAATCGTTGAAAAATTAGATGTGCTCTATGTTCTTGGGGTTTTCTATAAAAGCCCAGGCCTTCCTTACTTCCTTTATGGCTACTGTGACTACAGGCATCTATTTTTTAAAACTTATTTATTTTTTATTATTTGGCAGATATATATATATATATATATATATATATATATATATATATCCATATATATCCATATATATATATGGAATTTTGGTCATTTTTACCTTAATACCATGTTTTATTTCCCTATACTCCACACCCTAAAACCTTTATTCTTCAGAAAAAAAATCCTTTCCTACTTTCATGTCTTGTGTGTATGTAGTAACCCACTGAGTTTAAATAAGGTAGCCTAGCTGTGCATGGGTAGGTTATATACTGGAGTATGGACATTTGCTACATCACTAAAGCATATGACACCCTTCCGTTAGGGCTACCATAGGCTAATGATGACTGGAAGAAGGGGAAGTCTCATGAGTCCTTATCTCTTCTATGATAAAATGTTGACAGGCTCAATCTTGTGCAGGTCTTATGCAAGTAACCATAGCAACAATGAGTTTGTGAATGCATTGGTTGCGTTATATCCAGATGACACTCCCCAATCTCTAGCTCTTACAATGTTTCCACTCACCTCTTCTGCAATATTCCCTGAGTCATGATGGGAAGGAGTGATGTAGATGTTCTATTTAAAACCAAGAACTCCCTGGGCAGTGGTTGGCGCACACCTTTAATCCCAGCATTCAAGAGGCAGAGACAGGCAGATCTCTGTGAATTCAAGGCCAGCATGGTCTATTGAGTGAGTTCCAGGACAGCCCCCAAAGCCACAGAGAAACACTGTTTCAAAAAAACTAATAATAAATAGATAAAACCAAGAACTCCACAGTTGTTTATTTTGGGCACTTGGCGAGTTATGAGTCTCTGTATTAACTGTAGTCCACTAAGGAAAGCTTGTCTCATGAGAGTTACAGCTGAACTCTCTATGGGTTTAAAGATAAATATTGAGAAGACAATCAATACCATCTCCACTTAGCAAAATAATGGTAGTAGGTTTTCATCTGGAGCCCATGACCTCCCCAATCACAGGATCTTGGACAGGGTTATGGTATCAAGCATGAGTTCCTTCCTGTGGAGCAGGCCTGAAATCTAATCAGGAAGTAATTGGTTTCCCCCATAGCTGTCATGCCATTATTGCACCAGTGGGCACACCTGGCTAGGCTGCTCACCGCTGTGGTTTGAAGAGTGGACATCTAGGTAAGATCATTGATGACCTTTCCCCCCAACTGCCTGCATAGCACCTTCTGGCACTATGTAAGTTAGTCAACATAGAAGAAGCTCCCAGGGCAGGCTTGATTTCTTCATGTCCTTTGATCAAAGTATGTAGTGCTTTTATTAAAATGGTTTTATCATCAAGTACTGGTGGGTAAACAAGAGCAAAAAAAAAAAAAAAAAAGGTCTGTATTGTTTTGAGACCTCTAGGACCTCCCTGACAAACAACTCATAAGGAAATGGTCCACATTTGGCACTTGGGTTTTTGTTAACCTAAGGTTTCTGGGAGGTGTGCTGTCTTCCTATCTAGGGCACCTCTAGTCAACCGCTCCACCACTTTTTGTCTTTTCCAGACAGGGTTCTTTGTGTAGCCTTGGCTGTCCTGGAACTAGCTCTGTAGACCAGACTGGCCTCAAACTCACAGAGATCTGACTGCCTCTGCCCCCTAGTGCTGAGGTTAAAGGTGTGTACTGCCACCACCTAGTGAAACCCCCTTTTCAAAATAACATTTTCTTTATTCTTTAAGTTCTTCCTCCTCTTTCTCTTTCGCCTCCTTTCTTCCCATCCAAGACAGGGTCTCACTATGTAACCCCCACTGGCTTAGAACTCTGCAGACTAGGCTAAACTCAAACTCAGAGAAATCTGCCTGCCTCTGCTTCCCCTGTGCTGAGATTACCGGTGTGCACTACGACACTAGGTTTCCTTTTTCATTTATACAATGTATTTTGATCATATCCATTCATCATTATCTCTTTCCAACTCACCTTAATGTCCCCACCCTATCTCCCTCCTAACTTCATGTCTTCAATTTTTTGTTAAACTCCTTTTAAAAATTGTATGTATTTTTAAGTGTGTGTGTTCCACATAGGTGTGGCTGCCCACAGAGGCCAGAAGAGGGCATTGGATCACCTTGGAGCTGAAGTTACAGGTGATTGTAAGTTACCAAATGTGGGTACTAGTATCCAAATTCAGGTCCTCAAGGAGAGTGGCAAGCACACTTGGCCTCTGAGCCAACTCCTTCTTGAGCTCCTTCTGTTCGAGTTTTGAAAAGCTTATAAAACAGTTGAGTTTCTTTAGTGTTAGTTATCCCTCTACTTACCTCACTTCTGCCCTACCCTCCTATTATTCTCCACATTTAAGCCTTTCCCTCCATTCTCCTTTCACATTTCATACCATGTGGGAGTTTGAATGCAATTACCCCCCCATAAGCTCATAGGGGGTGGCATTATAAGGAGATGTGACCTTGTTGGGGTGGGCATGGCCTTTTTTGGAGGAAGTATGTCACTGTGGAGGCAGACTTTGAAGTCTCACATATGTTCAAGCCATGCCCAGTGTCTCAGTTCACTTCCTATTGCCTTTGGATCAAGATGTAGAACTCTCAGCTCCTTCTCCAGCACCATGTCTCCCTGCATGCCGCCAGGCTTCCTGCCATGTTGATAATGGACTAAACCTCTGGACTGTAAGCCAGCCCAATTCCTTATAAGAGTTGCCATAGTCATGGTATCTCATCACAGCAATAGAAACCCTACCTATATTCTATTATTCATTCTCCCTTGAGACCTTTTTCCTCTACCTTCTAGTGGCTGTTCTCTAGTTTCCTGACTTCTACAGTTACTCTAAATCAAACACAGAAATCTGAATTTTTGAAGCTAGGACCCACACTTGAGAGAATATGTGGCATTTGCCTGTCTAGGTCTGTGCTAGCACAGGTCTATGTTTTAAATTAGGAGACTATAAATAAATAATATATAATATGATCAATTTAAATTCAGTTTTGGTGTTTGGTCAAAAGAGAAAGCATACAAATAAAGGTGAAATAGTAAATTCCAGGCTTGATTTCCCTTCTAGAGATAAATTTGAACTTAAATGCCACTTTGTATTTGGCAAGCCAAGGTCAAAATTTAAATATTTTAAATTTTATTTATTCATTATTATTGTGTGTGAGAAAATGATGAGTGTGTGGGGCGTGTGTGCCACAGTGCACATGTGGAGATCAGAGGACAATAGGACAATCTTGTGGAATTGATTCTCTCCTTCCATTGCTATGTGAGTTTTGGGACTTGGACTCAGGTCACCAGACTTACGTAGCAAGAACCTTTACCCACTAAACCATCTTGTTGTCCCCAAATTTAAATCTTCTCCACTCCTTTGCTCTCTGCATTAAAAGGGTGGATCATTTGGAATATGATTCCCTCATTCCTCTTTAAAAGAAAGACCAAAAAATATGTAAACTATGATTTCCTCACTGCTTGAGTCAGAACAATGCATGTGTGTTTTATATAAACTAACCATTTGTCTATTAATGCAAAGAGTTTCATAGACATAAAGCATTTGAGACACTCTTCCTAGAGAAACATAGCATCTATTAGAAGAGTCAGACAAGGAAGAAAACAGTTGTTAGAGAAATTCATTTGTACTTACATCCAGAATGAAACAAAAACAAAAGCAAAACACAAAACAAGCCCCTCAGAGATGAGCATCCAGCCTGTTTGCCCTGATGTTGAAATAACTCTGAAAGTTAGAAAACATTTCCAACAGGGCAAGGTAATCTTGACTATGGTCTTTCTTTCTCTACCCTATATTACTTGTCTATATGACAAGAGAAAGAAAATAAAGTGGACAACCTTGGAAGTGGGCAGCATGGCTGTGTCCCCAGACATGATTTCATATGATCTCCATGTGACTACCAGGTGCAGTGAGATTTCTGGTAACTCTGATCCCCACATCATCCTGAACAGCAAGGGGATCACAAAATCTCAGGCACCAATCCATGTTCCTTCATTTCCTTCATAGTGGAGGGAAGTGGCTGGGCCACACAGAGCTCTCAGATTGTCATGAAGGCATGTTGGAATAGACTGAAACTTGGCTGAAAATCAATCATAATGATTCGTACAGCAGCTACATTGCCAGCCACATCTTTAGGCAGCATGGGGTGGATTTTCCTTCAAGAAATGCTGATAGTTGTTTCTTCGAACTCTAGAAACTCTTGGGACACTAGCCTGAGACTCTTGTTAGACTTCTGAACTTCTTGGTAAGGAAGGAGAGAAGGATGGAGGGAGGGAGGGAGGAGATAAATATAACTAGAGGAGTAGAGAGAAGAATGGAGAAGAGGGGGGAACTTAATCCCTTTTAAATAAGAATTCCCATTTATTTCAGAGACTGGTAGATTTTGTAAGCGGTCCCTAAGCTTTAGCTTTTCTATAACTGTTATTACCACATAGATTCCATGACACTAATCTAAGGAAAATAACCTTGCCACCGTAAAGACGAAATTCAAAGCAAGAACTGTATTTCCAATGTGAGAATATAATATGGACATTCAGTTATCCAGATACAGCAAGGGATTTGAGGAGGAGGAGTCAATGCAATGATAGTCACTTGCTCTTGCTCTGTGTTCATTGTTGACCTGGTGGTCTCAGTCTTCCTCTGCAAATCCAGCACTTGAGCAAACAAGCCTGGAGTGCACTGAGAAGTATATCCCCCTTCTTCTTCAAGTCCCTGTGTGGCTAGCACAGGCTGGGCTGAATCAAAACCAAGGTGTTGCAAGTCTCATCAGCCGCACTCTGGCTTCTGTTTTATCCTATCACTGAGGAAACCATGCTGGTGTTCACCCAAACCTTGGTTTCCAGTGGCAGTTCACGTATTTAACTGCAAAATGCTCCCAGTCCATGTCAGGTCACATCTGAATGACTGCCAAGGCTTTGCTACTGTCCTGCCCACTTCCACCATGCTGTAATGGAGATTCTTTCCCACCAGCCCGGGTCCTGCTGCTGCTTCTGCCCCAAATAATCACACAGACGCTATATTAATTATGAAACTGTTGGCTGGTAGCTTGGACTTCTTATTGGCTAGCTCTGTCTTAATTATTAATCCATTTCTATTAATCTATGTATTTCCACGTGATTTTGGTTTACTTACGGGAGAACGCCTGATGCATCATCTCTTCCCATGATGACTCTTATGTTTCCCAGAATTCTCCTCATCTCTTAGCCCTGCCTGGCCAATCAGCCAATCAGTGTTTTATTCATCAACTGATAAGAGCAACATATATTCAGAAGGACATCCCTATCACCATGCTGTCTCATTAACCCTTGAGCAAACCTCTAGAATTTCTACTTAACTCTATCCTTCTTTTGTCTATAGCCTTCCTACCTCTAACCAAGCTTTCATATTACCCTGTTTGACAATTTGTCTACTTTTCATGCATTTCCTCCACCTGTCTGTGAAATCTGTGTGGGGACAAGAGCCATTTTTTTTTTTTTACTACCTCTCTGCTTGCCAGCTTGGCACATGGAAGTCAGAAACATTTGTTGAATGGAGCCATCAAAAAAGCAGAGTTATTGTCATTCTCCTTCGGGTGATGAGCATACAACCACATGACCACACACAAGCCTCCCCCAACTCACTATCCTCAGCCTGATTCAGTCTGTGTATTTTAGCTGATACTCCCTGGAGAGCTGAGCATGTGGTTCTGGATCATAGTCCTCCAGCAGAGCTTCTGTTGGTATGTTTGCTGTGGAATCAAAAAGCACACTCCTGTGCTCATTGGTTCCCCCACCCACCAGGAGCAACACGACAATGACAATATCTACTCACTCTGGGAACTTTGACCCTTCCCTATAAAACCAATAGAAAGTTACCATTCCTCCAAGCTTTGGCATCTTCTCTCTGCCAAGTGTTAGGTCTGTTCATCCCTGGTAACACCATGTGGATTTGGACGAGTGTTTTTTCTCATGATGGGATATCTTATTGTTTTTAAAGAAAACATAGATTAGAGGAAACCTAGCTGTCTGGCCCAGTTAGAGCGGTGGGCTGACATGACACCTACTGAAGTTTGAGAAGGCCTTATCACCAACTAGAAGTTATAGAAGCTGGTTTAGAACTGTGCAACTATGTCTACACATAATGAAACATGGAAATGCCCAGAAGTGGTACCAGGGCCCATGCAATCTAAGGGAACCTTAGGGAATAGAATCCAGGGACCCAAGTGGACAGTTGAAGCTAATGCAGCATAAGTGTCCTTGGTTCACATGGTAACAAAGCATAGCATTTACTGGAGGTCTGAGGGTTAATGTTTTAAACTTGGTGGCTTTAAACAGGTGAAGAATGGAGGAGATTTCTGCACTGAGAATTGGGTTTCAAGTTTTGTTACCCTGGTACAATCTGTATTATGAATATGAAGCTGTTTCTTCTGTCATTTCTAAAAACCCAATCCATTTCTGGATGTTATATAACTATTGAATGCAGATATAACTGCATAAACTTTATATATATTTTTTTTAATTTTGAGGTGACACTTTTGTTATAGTTTACAGGTGATGTTCTCCTATTTAGACCTCAGAGCTATCTAGGGATCCATAAATAAGTAAGACTTCTGGCAGCTTTAGTATTTGATATTCAAAGATTCATAGTCTTTCAGTTAAATATGACATTGTTTGCCAGGAAGAATATGTTTTTCCTTTTGAACTTCTGACAATTCTAATGTTTTAATAGCTAGGAAAAATTAGGGTAATACTAAAAGCATAGGGAAACTAATGTAAAAGGATGGAAATCACTTGCAAAATAAAGGTTGATTTCCACAAATCCTAAAGAAGTAAGTTTTGTGTCCTGTCACTCTGGATATTTACCTTACTAAAAACAGTGAGATAATTTTCACAAGACGTTAATACTGCACTACTATCTTGGGTTTCTGGTAGACTGAAAGGAAGTAGGAGATATTCCATCTTTCTTACCCTTAGTGTAATGACAACAAAGGAACAAAATCATATTAAAATAAAGAATAATTGAATATGTGGCTGGGGGTGATGCAAATTTTACCAGATTTTTTAAACTCTTGTTTTGGAACAAGGTGAAGACCACATTTCCTTGAGAGTGACCTTGATTGCAAATGTCTCTTCATTTTCATCTCATTTAGGCAGGACTGAGTATCTCATTGTTATTTATCTTGTGAGAAGAGAAATTGGCACCAGTGTTCACCAGCTGAAAGCAAAATACAGGAGGCCTTGAAGAGCCCTGGAGAAGTTGGGCTGATTATAGAAGCCCAGAAGAGGTCTGGGACTACAGGAGTTAGGTTAGGGGAAAGTCCAAACATGCTTTTCAGATCTGTTTGAATTCTGTAAGACCATGTGTAGTTTCACATGCTGTTCACAAAGCAGTGAGGTGTCACATTCTACTTTCTTCTCTGGGCTCTTATATTTACTCATCTTCACACCATCTCTGTTTGCAACTGTATACAGTGTTTCCCCAAATCAACTATATCAGGGTCAATGATAGAACTTAAAAGAAAAAAATGATTCTCAGGGCATGCTCTAGACTACTGAATCAGAATTTCCTGGGCTGAGGCCCAAGAATCTGTATTTTTTCAAAGGTTTCCAAATGATTTTGACAAGCAGCCAGCTTTGAGAATAAATAATTCATGTAGTGGAAAGAATCCTATTTGCACCTGGGCTCAACTACTAGCTACTTGAACAGCTTTAGACAAGTCAACCCCTAGGTCATCAGGAAAACAGGGGAAGTGATGGCTACACAATAGAGTCTTTGGAACATTAACAGGCCTTTCGTATGTGATCCATCTCAGTGTGACTTTAATTGGTGGAGTTAGTTGATACTCTGCTGATGACCTAGAAGCCTACCAGAGGGTTTTTATCCTTCCTAAAAAAGGGGTTCAGCTTCCTCTCCCATATTTAATTTCTTATGAAACTTGGCTTCTCCCTTCATCAGTCACCAAGGACAAAGCCATATGTAGATGAATCATGAGACCATTATGCCATTCGTTCTAAAACCCTTCCAAGTTCATTGCTGCAAGAAACACTCAACAGTTAATGCATATTGTTTTTCGATATCTCTTTCCAAATTGCTAGTACAATTTCCATTTCTGGGAAATTACATAGACATGTCTGGATCCAGCTCTTTTATCTTTGTATTTCCAACTGCTCTGTTTTCCTTCTTTCTTCCCATCAAATTCTCATATTTTGACATTTTTAAGAGCAGCTCTTCCTTGATCTTTTCCTTCCTGTAATACAATGCATCGAAAAGAGCCCATTCTCCTTGGTGTGCTTTCCCTCCAAATGCAAAATACTCTGAGGTTCAAATTATCTTCCTCTGAGTGAGTTAACATCACAAAAGCCTTGTGGTTTCATCCATCATAAACACGGGTGTTTTAAATGAACTCTGCTTCTTTTCTCACAAGGAATGCAGAAAAGTTGGGACAAAGTAAAGTGAAATTATAAAAAGAAAGATGTGTACTAAAACAGTGGGGGTAAAATTGCATTGTTTCAATGGGAAGAATGTTTAAATTGTTTCATATCTATAACGAATCAGGATAAAACCATTTTGGCCACTTGAAAAATCTGTTTCCTCTGATGAGTGTTCACAGATTGTATCCGAAGTAGCCCTTTCTCTTAGGAGGGGGGGCAGGGCAGGGCAGGGAGGCACCCTACACCCACAGCATCTGACCTCACTTTGGGAATGTTGGAGTTTTGGTTGTGTGCCCAGTGATCTGAGAATATTAACATAGTATTAGCTGCTGACAGTGTTTTCTATCAAACATATCCATTGCAGAAATAGAAGAAATACTATATTCACATTTTCTATCCTGCTTTTCCCTTAACAAAAATGCTGCAATGTGGTTTGAGTTGTGAATCTATTGAAGTCATCTTTGATGAATCAAGTCAAGACATATGTAAAAAGTGATTTGGGAAACTCTTCATGGGTTATTGGTAGTGGGTAGAATAGAGTATTTGGGGTGTTTCTTCATTTTCTTTCTGGCTCTTCCATTGTCCCCTATCAGTCCCTAAGATCATCTGCTTTTGCCAGAAAAATTACTTCTTTCTCTGAGTATTATTGGCTAGTTGCAAAATAATTTGAGTTTTCTTGGACAACTGGTACTATCTCAATATGATAGATTATTTCTCTGTCAAATACTCCAAAATAGCATAATTTGAGTTGGAATGTTCCTAACATTTGGGATATTAAACTAACAGTCTAACCCCACACACACACACAAAAAAAAAATAAAGGCAAGACATATTAAAAGAGGGCAAAGACACACTTCCATCTGCACATTTTTCATTAATGCTATTGTGCATCTGAGGCTGGAAGGAATGATTCCTATGTCAAAACTAATGGCATAGCTGAAGTTTGGCCTTTGCCTGTGCTATGATCGCTTATTTTCTTTAGAGTAAGCCTTCTTATTTTACCAGAGAGGAAAACTAGAAAATACAATTTTTAAATTTCCACAATTATACCTTTCTCCTTAAGCTATTAGAGTAAAGTGGATTAATGGCTAAAGTGAGATCAATACAACTGGGCAGCACATTGGCTCTTGACAAAACAGTCAAGATACCAAAACTTTGGCTTCCTCTACATAGAAAATAAAAATTGTAGTTGGCAGTCAGGAATCTGGAGGCAAACTAGAGCACCAAATAAAAAGTATTCCCACAAGACTCTGACGGAGGAGGAGAGAAAAGCCTATTTGCAACTGCTGTTTCTATTACAAGAAACCATAGCTGCAGGCTGTCCAGACAATGACTTTGGGATGTTGCATATCAGCCTTAATGTTGTTGTCAGAGCAGTGACACCAGCCACCACTTCCTGACCTCCAGATTCCAGCCATGCCAATGACCTTGAACTGACTAAGTCCAGCCATTGATTCCTGTCTCATGCTTCTCCAAAGCTTCAAGTAATTTTGTAAGTACCTAATGCCTCAGAGTAAATTCTTTTCATTTAAAAAATTCAGAGTGAGAAGAATGTGTTCCTTGCACTGAAATCTCACTATTTCTAAATTTGACATATAGATTGAGTTTTAAAAGAGGTACTGTATTGTAGTCAATTTACCTTCACATCAATTTCATTAGGTAAGTGTGGCCATGACCATTTAATTTGTCAGATGAAAGAGCTAAGATTCCATGAAATGAAGGTTTTCTATTTATAAGTTATACATCTTACAAATCTTAAAACTCAGGATCAGTGTGACTCTAACTTACAAAGTTTTGTGTCTAACTGCTCCACTCAACTGCAATGATGCAAGATTGAATGCAAGTTGACCATTTGGTGTTTATTTGCTCACCATATTGTACTATAAGCTCTATAATGTAAGACGCCAAATCTGCATTTTTGCAAAAGACTCCTGTGCTGGTCAGTTTTTATTTTCAATTTGAAATAACCTAGAGTCACATGGGAAGAAAAAAACCTCTAATGAGGAATTTCTCAGAACGGCCAGTGGCCATGTCTGTGGGAGCCTGTTTTGTTTTTATAATTATTTAACTTTATTTTATGTGCATTGGTGTAACAGTGTCAGATCCCCTGGAACTGGAGTTCAGACAGTTGTGAGCTGCCATGTGGGTGCTGGGAATTGAATCTGGGTCTTCTGGAAGAGCAGTCAATGCTCTTAACTGCTGAGCGCATGTCTCTGTTCCTCAAGAGATTGTTTTGATTGATGATTAATTTATAGCCCAGCCCATGTGGACAGCACCATCCCTGGGCAGGTGGGTCTGTATTATATAAGAAAACTAGCTAGGATGATCAGGAGAGCAGTGTTCATCCTGGTGTATGTTTTAGTTCCTGCCCTAACTTCCCTCAGTGACAGACTGTCTGACCTAGAAGCATAAACCAAATAATCCCTTTCCTCTTCAGTATGATTTTGGTTATAGTGTTTTTTTTTTTTTATCACAGCATCAGAAAGCCAACTAGGAGAGCCTCCCAGTTTCCGAGCACAGCTCAGTATTTAGCACCTAGAATATGTCCCTGACAATAACTACTTAATGAATATGTGACATGTTGTAACAAGGAAAGTGATAACAAAAGATGAAAAAGTCATCCAAAGCCCTGCTTTGGGGGAATTACTGTAGTCGCCAAGTGGATTTTGTTAACATGTTTCTCACTTCTTGGGTCTTTAATTGTGACTGCTAATGCATATATTTTCCCATGTATATATAGTTTTGGTTTCTGCTGGGAAGAAGGTCTAGCAACAATTTCTCCTACCATACTAAATGTGTCAAGCAATAGGATGTCCAGTCCCTCTGGATAAACTTCCAGGTCTGTTTATCTCAGCCTTCTTGGTAGCAGCAACTCTTAAGAGCTTTTCTTTTCAACATCTAAGTTGATATGCTTCAAAACCCTAAATTCCAGGACATTTTTCTACTAGAATCTTTACAGCACCCTCTTTTGGTCACAGACTTTAGAAGGAGGTGTATTCTCTTGCCAGTGTTCTCCATGGACTCCTCTGTTCTCATTGCCAAGCAAGTTCTCTTTCATTCAATGCTTATGATGAAGTTTTATGGCCCCTGTTTTCTCATGGGACTTTTGGGCAAAGAAATCTGCTGTGTAGGAACATCCTGATAGCTAATTCTTGATAAAGTCTCTTTTCGTCTCTAGAAAAATGAGACAAGGGCTGTGAAGAACAAGCCTGAATCGTGCTACACCCAAGCCATGGGGAAATGCAGTCCTTGTGTGATTTCACATTCTACTTTTTTTTAAGAAACAGTCCTAGTTAGGTATATCTGGTTTCCAATAAAGCTGCTGAATAATGTCTTGGAGGCCACCTTTGAGAGGTAATTGCCCACTCCCCTGATCTCTCTTTGCAATGCTCCTACAACCCTCCAAGTAAGCCCACCATTTCTTAGCCAGCTTTCCCCAATGTCTATCTCCAGCAATTCCTAAGGCTATTGCTAAGGTGCTTGATACAAGTTAAGGGAGCTCATATATCCTGCATGCTGCCCATGTAGCTACTGGGTATCCCATGGTTAGGGAAGTGCCAACTGATGAAAACCCATAGTGGAATCCAATGCAGTAGCTTCTTTCAGACCAACTATCATGAAGAGAAGAATTGTCAACCTGTTCATTATGCATTCAGGCACAGCCATCCTTGGAATGCAGCAAACATAAGTGTTTAGATGGCCCTCTACTGCTTTACCTTGGAACTGTTTTCATGGGGCGGTAACTTTGGGGAAAAAAGGGAGCGTCTCTGTTGGACCATTCCCAGAAAATCCCGAGAGTCATCTGCATGTCTTAAGGTCATTTGGGGGGGGGGGGGTCACAGCAACCTTACTTCTTTTTGCAGTGTGTGTATGTGTATGCATGTGTGTTCCTGTGTATGCAGATGCCACGTGTGAATGTATTGTGTGTGTTGTATGCATGTGTATGTGTTCATGTGTGTGTGCACGTATGTAGGTGTGTGTGAAGCCAAAGGTTATTGTCGGGTGTGTTCCTCTATCCCTTTTTTTAAGGCAGGGACTCTTAATGGTCCCAGGGCTCACTTACTGGCTAAACTGATTCAAATGGCACTTCTCCTAGTCTTAGGGTTACAGATTGTCACCACACCTGCTTTCATCATGTAGGAGCTGACAACCTGAACTCAGCGACTGCTTCTTACTGACTGAGGTATCCCAGACCTTAGTTTTCATTTGTTTGTTTGTTTGTTTGTTTGAGACAGAGTCTCTTGCTGACCTGGAAATTACCAATGAGTCTAGGCTGGTTGGCCCACAAGCCCCAGAGACTCACCTATTTTATAGTACTGGGATTACAAGCATGCCACCATTCTTGCATCTTTAACTGTGGGTTTGGGAATCAAACTCAGGTTTTTATGTTTCCATGAGAGCACTTTACTCACTGAGATACAGAGCCCATCCTTTTTTATACACAACCTAAGATGATGAACCTTTTATAAGTTTTTCAAAACATTCCTTAATGTTCATTCATTTGGCACACAGGTATTGCTTTTGGAAGGTTCTCTGGAAGATCTCAAGCTAAAAGAAACACAAGACAGAGCCCATGGCCTCGAGGAGTTATAACCCTTGATGAGGCAAACACACAATAAGTAAACAGGCACTGTATAGCAGCAAAGCACTGGATGTTGGAAATAAGATAATAAATTCAAGAGACTAGTGAAAATTGAGCAGTTTTTAACATAGCATCCTGCAGAAAAGGTTGCTGACATAGAGAAAAGGCAAATGTTTTTTTTTTTTATCTAGAGCAAGAGAATGATTTTTAAAGCCCCTGATGTCAAGAAATCCCTATCCTTTCCTCCCATAGGCCAAGAACTCCCCCCCTTCCCAAACTCCCCATCTTATTGGTTTAGGATACACACCCTTGTCCTTCTTATAGTTTTGCACTCATTCCTTGGGCTAAAATATTCAACTATCCACATCTCTCCTGGCTTTGAAGGTTGTCTTTCTATCATTGTAATAAATACTTAAAGAATTAATATACAAACAGAAAACATACACTTTGCTTCACTGTTTAGCCACTTTACCTGGTGACTGATTATAGCCATTGCTTTGGTTTTTAGAAACATGTCACAATGGGAGTGTGTGGCAGAGGGTAACCAAGAAGCAAAAGTGAGACAGAGGAAGGGCAGCTTCCTTGAGGGCACATCCTCAACAACTTGAGACATCTCAAAGAGGCTGTTACCTATTAAAGGCTAGGTCAGTTCCCAATAACACTACACATGGGAAGGAAGCTTTTAATACAGGCATTTGTCCAAGGTATCATAAGTGTTCAACTTTCCTGGTGCGTTTCCTCTGAGAAGGCTACTGCTCTGTTCCTACTCCTTCCCCTGCTTCTCTTTGTCTATTTTGAATGTTTTGAGATTGAGTCTCACTCTGTAGTCCAGACTGACATGGAAGTCACAGCAATCCTCCTGCCCCATCCTCCAAGTGCTGGGATTGTAGGTATAAGTCACCATGCCAGGCTGAACTTCCCTTCTCTGAGTCTTTCTTAGACTTCACAGATGTTTTTCCTCCATGATGTCTGCATGTGATCAGCCTCTACACTGTGGGTCTAGGATTATAAATCATTGTATGTCCCCCATGGCACATGCTTGATTCATCAAACACTTGTGTAAGTCATATCTTCTTACAGAGAAGTCCTAGTCACTCTCATTGTAACAAACTGGATGCCCAATGAAAGCCTTTTCTAATGCCAGTGTCTTCTATGTTTGGGGCAGTGTGTTTCCTTATGGAACAGAAGCAAAAACACCGTAAGGCAGAATCATGGGCTCTCTCTGATTATATAAATGTATGGTAAGATCCTACTGTTCTGGGATAAGTTTGTGGTATAGAACAAGCCTGTCTCTATTTTTTAAGATGAATTTATCTTTCTTTTATTTGTATGTGAGAATGGCTGCAATCATGCATGGCTGGTACCTGATCATACTACATCAGATAACCTACACTGGTGCTTGGGGATCCATTACTGATCAGTTGGAATGATATGGTGATAGGGCTGGGGTACTGAGCTAAGATTGAGTCATGGGTCATGGTAACTCCCATTCAGAGCATACTACATAAAATTTAGAAGTAGGGAAAGGCTCTGTCTAGAGTTTTATAATTGCATCATTATTACAAAAGTAAAACAGCACAACAAAATAGACCTTCTGACACCTAAAAACAGCATCCTTGCTGGCCACCCTCTCTAGTGCTGCCGCCAGGAGTCAGTGGGAGGAAGGATGACCCACCAGATGGAAAGGGAGTTCATCATCACTGTTCAACCCACATGAACGCTCTCTACACTCCATGTTTGAAATAAATCATGGTTCTTTTATATTTTAAATAATTTTCAAGCACATAATTGGCTTAGTGGTAGATAGTTTAAAATCTCCTTCCTGAGAAATAAGTCTTTCTTTTGTCTAAGTCACGGCTGCTTTTCTCACATCTTTTAGTAGAGTCCCCCAAAACACACTAAACCTAGACAGTATTTTCTATATTGCTGTAAGAAGAAACCTCAGAAACAATGTTTATTGACCCATATTCCCTACTGTCTTCACTCTTACTCTTCTGTTAAATCTCACTAGCCCACCAGCCATCCAATTAATGGGGTTAATGACTAACCATACCACTCCTTATCTACCTCCAGTCTCTACCCACTTACCCTTCTCCTGGGAGGATTGTTTCCAGAACTCATCTCATTAGTATTTTTTGTTACCTGCCCCTTTTTCTGGCCTCTAGGTCCCTGTATGCTCAGGCACCTTAATGAATGCTGTGTGATCTATAGCAGATGCCTGGCTACACCTGTTCTCTGGGTCCTATGTCAATGCTGGATGAGCTCTGTAGCATGTGCCAAGGAGGACTTGTAGCCCTGAAAGCTTTCAAAGGAGGGCAGCAAAGAAACCCTGTTTCTGTTGCCTTGCAGGTTTAATGAGGGAATAGGATTCTTGATCCAGGATGGTCAGGAGGTGTGCAGTGGCTGGTCATGCTGCCACTTGTATGTCAGTCATGGTGAGATGCTAGATGACAACAGTTTACCAAGATCATATCATCTCCATATAGCTGCACAATTCTAATAAAACCTTAGTTCCCTGGTAGAAACACTTGATCCTTTTAGGAATCCTACGTATTCTGGAATATTCTATATCATAGTGGCAAATATATTTTGAATAGTCATTCCTTGAAGACTCAGCCTAATGATTCATGTGGTACAAGAGTAGTTTCAGTGACAATACATACAACAGAAAACATTGAACATCTCTCTACCCCGCCCCCCCACCAGCAGCAAGAGCAGAGAGGATATTTTCTTCCAGAAGGGCCCCATTGTATCCTCCTCTGGAGCTGGGGTTTCACCAGCCCTCATGCTGTGTAATTGCATCCAGGGGCCTTGAGTGGGCTAGTATCATAGTCAGAGTTCAATCAGGACAATCCTGACAGTGCCTGTACAATATACTTTACTTCTACCCAGTGTGCCAAACATGTTCTTCTTTTGTTCTCCAAATGTCCCTGGGGTGACTACAACCACCTTCCTGATTTCAAAGATCCTTGGCTGTAGTACTATGGAAAGACTGATGATAGAATGGGTGGTAATGACCCTTCTCAGCCAAGGAAGAGCAATGTCTCTGCCGTAGATGTGATCCAGGACCCACCTGGAGAAGCACATCCCTTTCAAGTTTATTAGTCTAATGAAGTCTCATCTAAGTTTCCTTCCTCTTCCATGAAAATCTTTTCCTCCTAGTCACTCTGGCCCCTCTCCATCCAATTCACTTCATTCCAAACCAAATTTTCTCCCCCATGGAAGCCTGTAGTATATCCTTCCATGATGGCCAAGAAAATGTTCTCCACTAATTCTTCATATCCATATGCATAAAGATTTCTATCTTATTTACTATGTTTCCAGATCAATGCTTACCATAATCTTGTCTTACTGTTGAGTATTACCTGCGTTGCTAGTGTGGAAAGTTCCAAACATATGCAAGTAGACAGGAAATCCTAATGTACATTGAATCCAGCTTCAACAGCTATCAATATGTGGCTAATTCAATTCATCTAAATCTTCAGTTCCCTCCCCATCACTATTAATGAATCATTGTAAAGCAAATCTAAATACCATCTGCACAAATTTCAATAGACATCTCTAAGACACACGAGCTCTTTAAAAGATTGCCATAAAATTTTGTAATAACCAAATTGCACCAAATACTCAGCAGTGACTCATGCTTCTCTAACTGTCTGATAGATAGTATTGTTTTACTTGAATCAGGAAACAAAGAAACACCTACACAGATTTCTTTTGCTTCATATTTCTCTTAAGTCCTTTAAAATTTATAGCATTTCACATGCACAGGGGTGGGAGGTGTTTCTTGCCTTGAAAACCCTTCCATTCTGGATTTTGCTGATTATTCCCATCATGTGTTGAATATTCTCAGTCCTAGCATATGTGAAATGGGGATCATCAACTTCATAGCATTATGCCTAAAATTAGATAGTCATGCATGTTACTTTGCTGTATTAAGCAAAGAAATTGATTTTATACTGTTATTTTAAAAAGAGAAAACTTCACAAGCCAATGCTTGCACACACATTTATTAAGAAGCAGCCAAGAGAAATGTGTCAGCCCCTCCTCTTGAGTTCAACCTTCTTTATTGGTGTGTAACAAGGCCCAAGGGCTAGATGCACTACATAATCAAAATCAAATGCTAGCTTTTTACAGACTTGGCTCAAACTGCACAACCAAAAACTGTAAGAAATTTGAGTATTTCATATCCGTGTTTTTATTATACTTGACATATACATTTTAATTGTAATGCTTCTTGCAGATCCACATTTAAAAAACCCTCAAAAGAAAAGGAGCTTTTATTCTAATTTAGCAGAAAGCACAACCATTGGTGTGGAGGCAAGGCAAGGACTGCTGCTTTCCATCCATAATTATCTATGTTCGACGCATGCTGCCACTCACGGGGGCTCTAGTAACATGCACAAAAGCACTGCGTGGGTTTCCACCTATTGTCTTCTCTTTATTCTGATTCCTTCTCCTCTTCTGAAAAGTGAGGGACAGATTTCTTTGCCACAACATTGTCCAGCCTCTTTCCTTGTAGATATGGATTGACACTCTGAAAAAAACAAAACAGAACAAAAAATCCTTTGGCATTACACTCCTTTGGCACTACACGTGAACCTCCTCCGACACAGACATCTCACACATAAGTGTAGAAGCATTTACCACTCCTTTGCCAAATGATGGTTCCAGGGAGTTGGTTAATACCTCAGTGCCCCATAATGCAGTATACAGTCTCACTGACAGATGTTACCAATAGTGTCTTTCATAAAACCACAGTGTTCTTGATCAAATGCAATGTAGCCTTTTTATTGTTATATTTAGCTTACAAGTTTGGGGTGAACCAGAAAAATTCTTGCTACTACCTTAGGTACCAAATCTCATGTGAAAGAAAATGATTATTCTGTGGTACTATTTAAGTGGGAGGGAGAATCTGAAATGCCTTAATTAATCCATAGGAAGCATGTTAAAGGAAAAGACAAATAGGGCCAAGTGGGAGTTAGTGTCTGAAGACTGGCCCATGGCTGCAACTCTTCTATGCATGCATTCTGTTAAACACAATTCATTATGAGATTTAGCAATCAAATCCAACCTTCCCTCGGTCAAACTTAAAAGGCAAAATAAAACACAAAGCCACCGGGAAGGGTCTTTGTTTTTTACTTAGGCCTCCATATTCTGGAATCTCATTTGTTGATGTGCTGAATGAGTCAAAGAGTTTCCATTGCTTCTCTAATAATATGATTTTTTTTTTTTGAGGTTTGGATTTGAACTGGTAACTGGAGCTGTGCAACATAATCTTTAGTGAGCAGGAAAAATTTCAAACGCTTTGGAAGGTATTTGTTTATTGAAGCTGCCTTCCAGCAGTGCAACAGAAATGTAAGAAACAGGCTGAGGTTACAGATGAGGAACCATCCTATTACAATGGTAAGCTGCTGTGAGTGAACAGACGCAGTTCTTGTGTGGGCCTGGCCTGCACAGTTCTCCTGAAAGGTCTTCAAAAGGCAAGGACTGGAACACATGAGTAGCCCTTGTCAATGGACTTCACATTCTGGTGTATAAAAACGTAAATCAGGGAGGACCCCAGCCACTCTGAAAAGCTGACTCACAAACAAGGTAAGGACTACAAAACAAGCGGTGTCTTTACATATTTGAAAAGAAGCATGTCACAAAAAGATAGATATCCCTAAAGTATTCAAAATAGTACGCTTCCTGTTGAAATTTGTCAAATAGCGTGCTCTGGCCCAACCTAAGGACTCATATAAGAAACTCTGAGTAGGCAGATGTACTGTGTTTGGAAAGAGTATATTCAATACTATAAATGCTTTTCAGTTTCATAACAGTATTGATTCTTAAAATTCTAATATGTTAAAAGAGAATTTCAAATATTCATATTTGTCAATTGTGGGACTAAGCAGCTGATAGACTGTTTAAGATAATTAGTGGATTCAAAATGGTAACAAGACACAGCTTTAGAGTTAATTTTTTTCAGAATCACTTAAAAGTGCATTGATCTTTTAGTTGCAAAGCAGCTAGAAATTCAAATGGCCTAGAGTAAGTGAAAAAAGTCACACAAAATAACCTGGAACCATCATTTGACAAGGAGGTGGCAAATGCTTCTGCATTTATGTGAGATATCTATGTCGGAGGTTCACATGTAATGCCAAAGATGTTAGGGATCCAGGTTCTTGCTAAGAAACTGTCATGGTGCAAGATAGGCTATCTAGACCCAGAAATGCCAAAAGTTGGAGGAAAGGGAAGAGGGAGATGCCAAGGCCAAGCCTTGACATTTTTTGGTTAATGTTCAATTATCAAACCAAGTGCTTTGTTTTAAGTGTGTTCTGAAGACCTCATGATGATACTTCCATATGTATGGTCACTCATGGTTAGGTCATATAGAAATTGCTATTCACATCTGACAACTGGAAGGACAGCTTGGGATGGAACCTTGCTTCCTGTCCTTTTCAACTCCCAGTAGATGGTGAACTTCATTGGAGTAAGCCTTAATTCTTCAAATAAGTGAGCTATGATTTCTTTATATTGATTCTTGCTCCAGAGAGGGTGGTTAAGATCGCCAATCAAGATAGGAACAGCAGCTGAGGCGTGGTAATGGGGGAGGGGAGGACTTTTGCTTCCTCATAAGTCTGCAGGGGCCCAGGGCTAAAGGAATGAGAATGGGCTTTATAGATGTCTGGGAATAGAAGGAACCTGAAACCCTGGGTCACAGTGACTCTTATTTTCCTAAATACTAAGCCTTGTCTATGTGGATGAAGTTGAGGCCAAAGTAAAAATCCTTTACAACATATGTCTTAGCCAGAATCTTGAGTTTTGGTAATCACTGGTCTCATGGAAATATGATCTAAAGTCAACCTAAGTTCCTCCAAGTCATGGCAGAAGGCACGGTGGGCCAGCAACTAGAGATAATTAAAACTGCATACTGTTATTATTTGGGGTCAGTCACTGGCCTTATTTGGAAATGTCCTTGCTGTACCATGGGGGATATTCAAGCCATCTTCCTGGTAAATTGTGTGTATTCTGAGCTCCTAGAATAGAATTTCTTGATGTTCTCTCAAGAACACATTACACCCTTCCTGTCACCATCTGCCATTGGAAGCTGTAATCACCAAGAAAAACCCTAATAACCCTGCTTATTCTCCCAGAGAAGATCTGCTTCCAGATGTAACAGCTTTCTGCTTCTTGAGTAGGAAATGGTCTGTGGGTCTTTTGTGTTTGTCAGACAGCTGGGGCCTTTTGATTAATACCAAGGCCAGAAACTCCACACTTCTGAAAACATTTTCTGATTGAACTTGGCTAAGCTCTTTAGATTGGGCACAATTGCCACTGTCTAGATTCCCAATTTCCCCTGAGATCCAGGTACTTGTTATTCCAAACAAATCATCAGTGGCCTTGGGTATACAGGTTAGTTTGCCTATTTTAAGTAAAATAATTGCTATAGTAGTAATGTACTGTACAATAGCAGGTCTTTTAGCCCTCTTGTTGGGTCAGATAAGAGGCCGTGTTCTGATCCTTCTGTCCAGTAAGGTACCAGTAGAATAGTAAGATGGACATTGACCACTGTTAAGTCTCAGGGCTATAACATGCACCAGAAACCAAATATGACTTGACATTCAGATTTATACCAAGCAACACCGTATAAGGAGTAGCAAAATGAAAACATAGAGACCAAAGGCCGTCTTGGACAATCCTCCCAAGAAGAGCTAACTAAGCCAGCACTAGACTTAGCAGTCAGCAAATGAGAAAGGTGCAATGCATGTTACACCATCCTGGCTAGGTGTATGTAGATATGTAGAAGAAATTCAGAATGACAGCCTGCAGTATGTACTTTCACACTTTGTTTTCCATCATGTGACTTACATAACTGATGCAGATGTGTGAGCCATTTCCTCCACTGGCTTCAGTGTATGTGAGGAAAGCTATGCCCTCAAATCCTCCCTGCACACTCCTACCCTCCCTTTGTGAGGTACCATTCCTGGTTGCTGGCCAGAAGGGAAGTAATGAGTATTCCACATCATGTCCTAAAGCTTAGGGAGGAAGCCATGCCACCCTAGAAACCAAGGGTATATCTGCTAGGTGTGGCCCTTGCCATACAGGATTTCTGATCTGTTCTTTGGTTTTGCATCAGAAAAGATTCTGCCACTTTCCCCAAACCAAACGCTTCAATTGCCCTACTCAGAAGCACTAAATGCCCCAGCAGCACCCGGCCCTTGTGTGACTTACCCTTCGCTTCCGCCTCTGCCCTCCCTTCATCTTCTCATAAAGGAGTTTCTTGTTCTAGAGTGGAGAGAAAAGAAAACACAAATGTACAAGTATGGATTGCATTTGGTAACTGTCTATTTTAAAGCGACACTTGGTGTGTCCCCTGGATATTTGCATACACATATTTTGGAAACAAAGCTAGATGAAAGGAATGTCGTGTCAGAATGACAGACCACAAGAGAAAAGCTGGTGACTGTGGCGCTTTTCACAAAGTCCTCTGCAGTGCCTCGAGGCACACAGTGTCATCAACAATCTCATAAACAGGGAAAGATGGCATGCTAAAATAGCAGGGTGTGGGAAGCTCATCTCCTCACTTTGAACCGTCTTTGTTTAAAATAAATAACTTTATCTCAGTATCTAATTCCCTTTTTATGAACTACACACATGACTGTACTCTGGAGCAGTGTCCGGCCATTAACAACAATCGTCTGTATAAATAAATGAGATGCTGACTTCTGCAGCCATCCCTCCCATGGCTCATGTGAGTGCCCCCATCAAGCCAATCACAGGACCATTTGGTCTATAACATTTTTAATAGAGTGAACCTTTTAAAAACTGCCAAAAAACTTCTTGGCAGAAGGGAGAGTTATAGTGTGTGTGTGTGTGGGGGGGGGGGTGCTTCTCTGTGACCACAGTTTGTTTAAGTGTTCCCACATACTGCTGTGTGTCAGGCACGGCAAACTTAAATGAGCTCTAGAATATCAGACACAGACTCAGCACATTGCCATCTAGTTGAGACAATAAAAGACAGAGAACACTTAACCTGAATGTGGAACCAGAGAAAGGGATGTGGGTGTTTCACTTGTATTCTTTTATTTTCAAATCATAATTGTAACTACAATACCCTAACACTGACTTGTAAGAAAAAGAGCCGACGGAGTTCTGGTGAAGAACAAGTTTAAACATCATTTGTATCCTCCGAACTGTCTGGTTATTAACTGAATATTTAAATGGTAGACTTGAAAATGAAAGTGACAAATGCCAAGAATGAGCTTCATTGTTTTCTTGCTCATTAAAACCCACCACCTGCCGTTTACAAATGCGCAGCTTTGCTTAACCTCAAATATCCAGGAGCAGGGAGTATGCCAGGAGCAGCACCTCCACAGGCACTGCCTGGGGCCATTATCTCTGGCTCTCTTGGGGTATGGAACAAGTAAATATCAGGAGGGAGAAAAGGTAGGTCTACTGACCTACCTTTTCCCATGAGAAGTCAGAATATTGTAGCTGGTCTCCACTTCAGTGTCTGAATATAAACGACAAGTCTAATGCACATAGAATGTTCTGGGTGCGCAGGCCAAAGTTGGAAAGGAGATTGGAGTAAAGAGGGTGAGGATAGCGACTGTTCACATATAATACTCCCTTCAACTGTCTGAACTGGAGGGAGGACAGAGGGGCCTGCCAGCTGGTGCAGTGGAGCCCACTGCCCATCAGTCCTGGCACAGTTCCAGCATGCTGCTAAATGAGACGAAGGCAGCAACATCTCAATCCCCCTTATGAATCTTGGGGAAAATTATAGGAAGAAGCAAAGAAGATCTGGAAATCTTCCTCTCAAAAATGTCCCTGCTTTCCTGGAGAGTTAAGGTCAGGACCAGCACGCTCATGCCCCCAGCCCCTTCATGGTGAATGTGTCTGGGCTTTGTCCATTAGCTCTGTGTCAGTGGGATTTGATGGCAGAGATTGGCAGGTGTGATGCGAATGAAAAAAGTACACAAAATGAATGAAAATAAATCAGCCACTTCCCTGACACCCACTTGTTAGTTCCTTGGGGAGGAGTGGCCTAATTTCCAGGAGCGCAGCTGGTTTAAGTTCATTAAAGGCTCTCCATTATGCCATCAAGATTTTGGACAACCCAGTTCCATTCCTAAAAGAACCCTGGGGGGATGGATAACTTTTTTAGAGAACTGTCTGATCCGAGGGCTAGGCTATAGAAAGTACAAGGATTAGTGATGCTAAATATCTGATTGGCCATGAAAGTAAGAATGTGTTCAAACAAGTGCTAGAGTTGTGTCCAAAGGAAGGAAAAGACAGCTTGAAGAAATTCCTACCTGTTAAATACAGGACATTTTGAACATCAAACTCAGTAATGATGAATCTAAAGAGGTACCAGATAAATAAGCAGGTTTATAAGCATTCAGAAGAAAGTGTATTAAGGCTAAAGGCTAACACCAGCCTTTGGCCACAGGCCTTGAAAATTGTAAGTGAAATGGGGCAAGAGGGTAATATCAACCTTTGGTCATAGACCCTCAGGATTGAGTTAGTTATGTACACTGTGGGGAAGGCAGCGAGTCCTAGGACAGGACCCCATAGCCCACATTATAAGGGATGAGTTATGAAGAGATACATATATTTACTGTGTTTGTTTGTAAAGATGGGGTTCAGTAGGATGCAACTTAGCAAATAAAGAAAGAACAAGAGAGCAAAGCTCATGAATCTACAACTACCATAGTTATAATTGATTCTGGTAAACACCACCAACGAAGTGGTTAGCAAATTGGCAAAACATATCGGTTAGCAGTGTCATGGAGATCAGAATATTTACAGTCTCACAGTAGTTTCCCACATGTTAACTAGTAATTTCAAATGATTTTATATTTAATTAATTTAAATATATTAAATTAAGTAAAATAATTTAAATATTAATTTCAAATATTTATATGCATGGACACCACTTTATTGAAGGGACTGAAGTTACCACTAACAGTTAGGGGACAAACTGACACCATGCAAACTGCTGAGGATATACATAAACACCATGACTACGAAGCAACCTAAAAAGTTGATCATGCGAAAACAGAGAGAATAAGTGACTGCCAGAGCTGGGGAGGGTGAGGGAGATGGAGAGACATGGTGACAACCCACAGGTACATGTAGTTGAAGGAGGAACAACTGCAAGAGCCCTTTAGCACAGTGGAGCAACCATCTTAACAATTACTGTATGTGTTAGAACAGTGGGGAGAGAGTACTCTAAACATTTTCAATGTCAAGATAAAAGCAAAGGAGCTGGACAGATGACTTAGCAGCTATGAGCACTGCCTGCTCTTCCAGAGGACCCAGGTTCCATTCGCAGCACTCACAGGGCAGCTCACACTGTCTCTAACTCCAGTTGCAGGGAATCCAGTGCTCTCTTCTGGCCTGTGTGTGTACCGCACACACATGCTGCATAGACGTACATGGAGGCATAGCACCCACACACATAAAATAAAATCGTAAAATGTTTAAAGAAATGAATGCAGTCTGAAGTTATACATAGGCCAATCACCCAGATCTGATTGTCACACATCAGGGACCTGTCATTGACATGACACACTGTACTCTATGAATATGTACAATTATTATGTGTCACCTCAAGGAAGAAATGAAAAACATTGCTCACGTCTAATAATATGGAAACCTAAGAGAAACCAGGGCTGGAGAGTACTCCAAAATTCAAACATGGCAGAGCCATGCAAGATAAAGTCGGAGAGGGACCATGTTCTTCCTGTCTCCCATGGCCCAGCTCAGGCTCTGATGAAAGTTGTACAAAGCACTGGAAAAGGAGAAACATTTGTTTTTCTGACATGATGAGCATTCAGAAGAAAGTGTATTAAGGCTAAAGGCTAACACCAGCCTTTGGCCACAGGCCTTGAAAATTGTAAGTGAAATGGGGCAAGGGGGTAATATCAACCTTTGGTCATAGACCCTCAGGATTGAGTTAGTTATGTACACTGTGGGGAAGGCAGCGAGTCCTAGGACAGGACCCCATAGCCCACATTATAAGGGATGAGTTATGAAGAGATACATATATTTACTGTGTTTGTTTGTAAAGATGGGGTTCAGTTTCTAGGTCTGTCAATCACAAGGCTACCCAGATCCCTGCCTTGCATTTTCTCCTCGATAGAATGACAGTGAGGAGGATGAGCAGCTGAGATGATGAGATGGGGTGATTGAGGTAAAATGCTAGCGTAGTGTCTGGCATGTAGCACGAGCTCCACAAATTTTATGATTTCCTATTATATAGCAATTATTAGTACCGTCCCATTACCCACCACAGGGCCCAGAAGTCACAAGGTGTATATTTATAAATGTGTCTTGATGCAGTAATAAGGAAAGAACCATGCAGGAAACAAGTCATACACTGATATTTGTAACGTGTGAATCATTGCTAAAGATGCAACTCAGCTCCAGTTAATATAAGAAACAGGGAGGTGGTACCATCAAGGAAGGAGGCAGGGGGATTCGTGTGCAGTTTGTTTGGGAGGTAAGGGTTTTGCGAGTTGAAAGGATAGTTGAGCTGCAGACTTGCTTGAGCCTCATCTTTTGTATAAACACCCAAGCTTCTTAAAAAAAAAAAGAGAGAGAGAGAGAGAGAGAGAGAAAGAGAGAGAGAAACACTCAGTTCACACTTCCATACAAAGATCAAGCAAACACTGTTTTATTGCTAGCTGGTAATGAGAAAATAAACAAGGAAACTGAAGGGTAAACAAACACATAATTAGAGCTGAGAAGAGGCATAGATGTCATTCCTTGGCCAATGATCTGTGATAGCACTTTTTATACTTGGTCGTAAATTCTACTCCAGCTCTGATGTGGACAGTGAACACGGGTGACAGAGAGAAGCACAAGGCAGTGTTCCAAGGAAGGAAAGGGAAGGGGGCAATGGGGATGTGAGTGGAATTTGGTGACAGGAATCTTCTGAGGAAGAGGACATGGTGGTTTGTATTAATCCCAGCGCCCTGAGGCAGAGGCAGGTGGAGTTCTGTGAGTTGAGATCTAGGCCAGCCTGGTTTACATAGTGAGTTCCAAGACAGCAAGAGCTACATAGAAAGACCCTGCCTCTAAACATACATACATACATATGTACATACATACATACATACATACATACATACATACATACATAAAAAATAAATCAATGTGGGAAAGAGAAGTTGCCCTCTCTTCCCTGCCATCACAGCACCAGACAGGCCCTGCCCATACTCAGACATTTCCTCAATTTCCATTCTTCTTGTTCTCAGATCCAGCCTTCCAGTTAGCCATGCTCCTCCCCTAGGACTTCAGTACTAGCTCTCCTTAGTCCCTCATCTTCTGCAGCTAAGGAACAATCAGCCCCACTGGTCTCACATAGTCCTCTGCCTTAGGTTTCCATCTTTCCTAGCAATGGGACCTGGCCTTTTACTGTATCAGTGCAAAACTGGGCTAATTTTATCTTCATGCCTTGCGTTTCAACCTGCTTCAAGACTGTGAACTTGTTGAAAGCACAGCACCACTTCTTGATGAATACTGTAGACTGAGCATCTTGCATAGTATCTAGAGTAAAGCAAGCTCGGAACCCATTGGCTTCCTTCTGAACCTGGTCCTTGCTACTGCCTGGCCATACCTTGCCCATCTATTGTGAGTCCTTTGCCAGTGGTCCTCTGGAATATCTGTTCTTTCCTTGTTTTTCCTTAGTCCTTTAGCTGGCACACAAATACCCAATGCATCTCATATTCTCTTTCTCTCTCTCTCTCTCTCTCTCTCTCTCTCTCTCTCTCTCTCTCTCTCTCTCCCCTTAAAATGCCTCACAAGAAGAGTTTTTATTATCCCTTCCATATAGACTGTCTTTCTGTCTCTCCCTCCCCCTTCATCTCCCAGGCTATGTCTACACCACCCTATTTAGCTTATTCCCTTTGAAATGGCACAAATTCTTACCTTCACCACTACATTTAGGACCACCATAAATGGAACTACTTTTTTACTTTCCCCATCATCTTTCTGTCTTTAGTCTCCCTCTATTTTCTCTTACTATTCCACTGGAATACATTTTAGAAGAGATTTTCATAATATCCATGGTATTTTTTTCTTTATGTTTAAATTATAACAGTAGGAGAAGGCTTGAAAAGAGTTCTACAAGACAACTCTCCCTAACAGAACTATGTATGTGGAGGAGGAGAGCGAGAAAGAGTGGGAGGGGCAGAGGAAGAGGGAGAATGATACAAATTGTAGATGCAAGGTTAACTCAAGAGTGTTGCTTTCCTCCCTTAATTTGCAAGCCAGAGGGAACTCAACTGACTCAATGCAACATGAAATAAGATTCTAGGAAAAAATCAAAGTGATTACTAATGAGGATAACTTTCTTCCTCCAAAACAATGCAGAAGGAAAGGAAAAGTTTGTTTCCAAGGCTTAAAGTGTACATTGCAACACAACAGTGTCATTAGCACTGTCTTGAGAAGGGATGGATGAGGTCAGAGGGGCTTCTGTCACCTGCAGTATCTTTGGAGGAAAGACTCCTCATTCACTCTTTTCACAGAGGAATTGACCACCTACTTTCATATGTGAATTAACACTGCTTTTCTCACATGGCTTCAGCATTGGATTACACAGGCCCAACCACGGGCACCTAGACACATTCCCATTCAGTTTTAATCTTCCTTGGCTCATTGTTCCAGCCTGTTGGGATCTTCTTGAATACCGACTTGGTCATCCCAGAGTGCTCTTTTCCAACTTTGTGTCAACCACTGAGAATCTAAGAGGTATGTGATCTGTGTTTTTCTTAGAAACATTGATTAAAAATGTGGAGTGGGGTAGCACTCAAATAGGCAGGGTACCCTCTACCATCTCCCTCCCCTCCTGATGAATTCTCCAACAATCTGTCTTCTGGTGATTTTATGTTGACTTGGCTGTGTCTCTTCACCTCTTCCAATGGGAGATCATAAAAGATCTTGTCAAATACTTCGATGAAGTCCAAGTGCACCATGCCCACTTCATTTCCCTCATTAAGCTGGCACAAAGATACATAATGCTGGCAGGGGAATAATATGAGCAGATCGACAAAACTTGTTTTTAGCACATCAGTGCCAAGTGGCCATGATTTCTCTTTCCAAATGCTTATAAAAACAACACCCTTCATTGACAGCTACCCATGGTTGCATGCAACCGACAGCAAGCTCACTGCCACACATCTGGAGATTGTCTCTCTTTCCACAAAACAGACTGATGTGTGCCTGTTTGCAACTCTGGATGTCTTTATTTCCTCGATTCTGCAAAGATATGCACATATCTTCTCCCTTCGTCTAGGGGTCCACATTACATATTTTCTCAGTGTCTTTTCCTTTGAAAAAGTCTTTTCCTTTTCATGGAGTCCTATGGGGTGGCATGAAGCACTAGAGAGACATGAGGATGTTATGACTCAGGCTGTGGGGTGTAGCAAAATAGAAGCTTCTGGAGAGTGTCCCTTTCAATGCACTCAGTATACTGCTCCATAGACATACAAGTGTGCTCTGGAATAATAATTGCATGGAGTCCACCTCAGCCAGAGATTTCTGAGGAATCAACTCCTAAATAATTTTTCCTCCCCATCGCCATGCATACTATTCATCTCTGGTATTACCAGCTCCAAGAGATCAAAGGGAAAACTACCAGCCACTGAAGAGGCACTTACCCACTTGCCCAAGCCTGGGTAGTCATGTTCTGGATCAAAAAGGTGCTGGTTTAGCTGGAATTCTCGACTGAATTCTGCAGTGTCAGGGGCATTTTCTAGACATCCATCATTGGCTGTGGACAAAGGTTTTTGAGAAATGGTCAACACATCTGTTGTCATTCTATAAGTTAACTTATCAGAAACAATTAGACACACAAAGGTCATAGTCTGTTCATATCAGACACTCCAAATCATGTTCTTTCTGGGTTCCAATCCCCCTCTGCTTGTCACAAGCAACCACTCCAGAAGCAAAGACCTGTTGGCTTCCCTCCAAATCCACTTCCCTTTTCTCCTTGGCACACAGCAAGGCTAATTTTCCAGCCTTTCTTTACAATAAGGTGGAATCATTTGCCTGAGCCCAGGGCAATGGAATGTAGGTAGAAGTGATATATTCTACTTCCAGGCCTGTCCCCAAAAACCTCCTTGTGATAGTCCACTTTCCCCAACTCTACCCCATGTGCCAGTCAGTATGCATGTAGCCAGCCAGGGCATGGAGTGGGGACATCAAGAGTCAAGAAAGCAGAACCATCTACTGATGGAGTCCACAAGACTATGAAGTAGATCACTGTTAATCTACCTCTATCATTTCCTTACCTCCCTGTGACAGGACTTCACATAGTGAGAAACAAGTTTCTATTGGAAAGAACTTCTAGAATATTTCATTTACTTCAATGTCAAGTGTTTCCTTAGGAGATGCCTTTCCACCCACATGAATCCCTCTGTTTCTCTTGGGTGATGTCTTCATGACCACTCTAGTGCCTTCAGACAGGTCTTGGTGCTGTGTATTACAGCAGCAGTGGCATGTGTTTTACAGTCAAGCTTAATGATCAAATCCCAGCACTTGTGGGGTTTTTAAAAATTAACCTGGCTTCTCTAATTCTGTTCACTTACCTGTGAGATACAAATAATCAAATATTTACCTAGTTGCCCTAAGAAATGAAGGTGACCAAGTATGGTACTATTGTCAAATGGGAGGTTTGCAGTATAATTAAAGCCCCTTTCAGCCACCTCCTTTTAAATGAAAGTTTCTTCCAAGATAGCTCTTTTGTTGTTATTGTTTATTTTGCTTTCATTTTGATTGCTACCTTACAGAGAGCCTTACTCTGTGGCTCAGACTGGCTTCAAACTCATAATCTTCCTGCTGTCACTGCCTGCTGAGGCTTCGATTACAGGGCTATGCCATAGTGCCCAGCTTGATGGGTCACTGAAGTACTTCCCATTCAAACCATTATCTTTCCTGCTTCTATTCTTCTTCTAGAAGATCCATGATAGCTGGTATGGTCCCCTAAAAGTGAGTTTTTAAAACTTCCTGCTTCCAATGTATTTTAGACAACATCTTTAAAAAGAGGAGAGAAATAGGTGCAGAAGATCCATCTCAATGGTTGAGGGTATATATAGGACCCTGAGTTCAAGTCCCAGCATCATAAAAACAAGGTATAGAAGGAGAGGTGAAGACAGAGGCTGAGAAATTTTGTGCAAGGCCAGGGTAGGAAGGAAGCCCCGCCCCCTCCTGCTCTTTCAAAGGGATAATGACCTGTCAAAGTCAACACTGAGAGGAGATCTATTTGCAATTAGGGAGGCTGTCTAGCTCTTGGGAGGGACTAAAGTCTCTAGACATGCAGTGTCTCAGTCCTGAGCACCAGGAAGCTGGTGTGGAAGTTATTAGTTCTGCAAACAATTCCCCAATGTGACTCCCCACTTCTCACTGAGCCATTTCTAATGTCTTTATCATGTGGGAATGGGATACCAGGCAGAGTGTGGGAATGCAGCAGCAGTTTTGTAACCTTTTGGTAACTCTTTCTCAAGTACCTTGAGATTGAGCAGTAGTGATGAAGCCTTGCTGGGGGGCCTGGCTGAGATTTGGGGGGCTGAAAATGTGCTCTAGAAGTCACCTTCTAGCCCTGCAGTCAAGAGTTGGATTCTAGGAGCTGCACTGCTCTATGCAGGGAGATGGGTGATGATTCAGGCAAGAGCAGGGCAGGTCAGGGCAGGGCCAAAGTTCTAGTTTGTGTTAGTCAACTGTGCTGTTCTGTATCACAAATGTTGGAAGGTGGTCTCAAGAGATTCTTCTCCAAGAGTTGCTAAATTTAGTAAACAATTTCTAGTTTTAGATTGCCAGTTGTGTCAGCAAAACAATGTGGTGTATGTCAGCTACATGGAACGGCAGCGAAGGCAAAAGCAGATTCTGAGGCAGAGCCTAGCGCTGGGATCACTCTGGTTTGCTCTTGTTTGTGTCCTAAGTGCATACACAGAGTGCTATGTCACTCAGGTCTTGCTTGGGATAACCCGGAACCACACTGTATATTTCTTTAAGGTTTTGGGTGGGTCATATTTCTATAGATGAAGAGACTGAAGCCTAAAGACACACTGTGTGGTTAACCCTGGGACTCAGATCTCTTGGCTCACACTCTGGATCTCTTTCCCTTATCTTCTAAAAGTAGTTTTCAAACTTCAGTGTGCCCCAAGGCCAGTCACTACACACACAGGCATACAGCGTCTGCTTCAGTAAGTCTGATTCAGCCAGGAGATCTGCATTTCTAGCAAATTCCCAGGCTATGCTGCTGCTGCTGGCCCAGGGCCCCCACTTCAAGAACCTCTGTGCTATACTCTATCTTACCAACTTTTCCAGAACCCCCACTCTGAGACAGTCTCTCTTCCTGCCTATCCAGCACCCTACAAGCAAGTAAAAGGTGGCTGATGGGCTTGCTGCCAGGCAGTGACTAAAGATTTCCTGTCATCTGGGGCCAGCCACCTCACACTGGCCCAGTCATATCCAACTCCCATGTTGCTCCACCCAACATGGGAGCTCTGTGCTTCAGGGAAGAGAGAAGCCTCACCCTAAATAAAAGGAGGAAAACTCTTCAGAGAGAGCTCACATTGTAACTGGGGTCAGAATTTCCAGTTACCTCCCGTTATAACCCAAGGCCATGTTCCTTACCAGTCTTCCCAAGAGGACAGGGATTTGGAGGGTCTGGGTAGCCTTGATCCTCGCTGAAGTCCTTAGGAATGTTGTCACCAGTCAACTCTGCCACTATGTTAGGGATGTTGCCAAAAGGACCTAGGTGCTGGAGACCCTCATGAGCTCCACCTGCAGTGGGAGGAAACGTCTTGAAATTGACATTTACTCAGCAGACAGTGTGGACAAAGCACTGTGCTTGGTGAGCAAGGGAAATACAGCAGATGCTTCCTGCCACCTTGAGGTTTGGGATTTAGCTGCAGAAACGGACACACAGTATACATCGATCATTTCTTCAGAATGTGAATTGCACATGGCTCTCACAGAAATGTTAAAACCGGGTTATGGAGCTTAGAGGAGAGACAGTTCCCTTTAGCTGGTGGGATGATTGGGTTTTTTGGATGCTCACATAGGTGACCAGGTCTCTGGAGTTGAGTATGGATGTGAGTGGGAACGAGGGTCACACTTAGAGGCAATTGTCACAGAGGCCTGATAGATGGAAAGACATAATGGGGGGGGGGATTAAAGAAAATCTCACTAGCATCCTGCCACCCCAACTTAACAACTGAAAATTTGATTGTTCCAACTGTTCTCTTCTGTATATATTTTTTCTACATAAATCTTTACAGGGGCAGAGGCAGTGGCTCAATGGTTCAGAGTGTTTGCTGCTCTTCCAGAGGATCTGAGTTGGGTTCCCAGCGTCCACAGTCAGAAGTGACAACTATCTGTAACTCCAGCTCTAGAAATCTGACAGCCTCGTGTGGCATTAGTAGGTAGCCACCCTTATGTGCGCACTCGTGCGCACACACACACACACACACACACACACACACACACACACACACAAATAAATGTAAAAAATGTAAATATTTTATAATTTTTATTTCATATTAAATCACAAGATTCTTTCCATTTGCAGGCCTGTGCCCCATTTCTGAATTTATGAAGGACAATGTTGTTTTCTATCTCATCAGTGTACCATGACACATTCACTATTCCTCTATTGTGAGACACTTAGTATTTCCCAATTTACTTTTGGACCTTAATTTTTTCCATATTTTGGATTAATTTTCATCAGGATAAGTTCCCAGAAGTAAGTCAAATTACTAGGTCAGATGCTATAAACATTTTTATGGCTCATGATACTGTACTGCCAAATGTTTTCCAAAAAGGAGGTACTAATTTATAAAATATCGCCAAAACATGAAAGTACCATTTTTACAACATCCTCACTAACACTGGGTTTCATAAAATTTCATATTTTTCTTGCTCATTTAAATGGATTTGACTGCCAAATCAAACGAATATCTTCCATATGTTTATTTACTGGTTTTATTTGCCTTTTTATGACTTGTTTGTTTATGCTTCTAGAATTACAATGTTTCTCTTATCAACTTGTACAAACATTTCACTTAATAAAGATATCAGGCCTTTGTCACATTCTCTGCTAGCATTCCCCACATTGTCTAACTTTGAATTCTGGTTGCTATTATAATATTTTGCTAACATAAGCTTTTAATATTTGCATAGTCCGAGTTGTTTTTAAATCTCCTTTGTAATTTCTTTTTAACTGTCTAGACTTGTAAAATCATTGCCTCTTCAGAGTTATGACTAACATTTGGATATTTTAGTTTACTTTTAAAAAATTAACTCTATAATCCATTATTTATTTTAGCTGTTTAAAATAGATAACCTATTATCCCATCTCATTTGTCCAATGACTGTTTTCATTTCCTTCGTGCCAGCAACAGAAGTCCAAGCGCCTGATCCATACATACACAGACAGGGCAGTGAACCAGACGAAGTTCCCATGGTAACTTATTTTACTGTACCTACTGTGCCTTTTGACTGCAGGACTACTTCACTTGTAAGATTGACTTTTTTTTTTTTAATTAATTTGCTTTTTACATTCCAATCACAGTTCCTCCTCTCTCCTTTCCTCCCACTCCGTAACACTGACACTTTACAAGGTTGGGAAATTTCCTTTGGCCAGACCCTTTCTTAGGAAGACTTCGTATTTTCAACTGTTAGGAAACTGGTGCCCCTCCCTCATAGCTGCATTAATCTATGTATGTGGTGGCCACAGACGTCCAAAGTGGGGGGTTCTACTTTAAATCATCGGATGACCTGTTGTGCATTAATTCCATGTCCACAAGAAGCATGACCTTCCCCTTTGTCCACCTTACCTAACTAAGTCCAGCCAGGCAAAGCTCCCTTGACCCTGTGTGACTACACTGGTGTTGTCTTTTTGGCCAAACCCGATCCTCTTTGGATAGGCATGTTGTTTTCTTTGGGGTTGTAAACATATCCAACTAGGATCATCATGGCTAGACCTTGGCATCTCTCTGAGGTATTTTTCCATCACTGTCTCTGTTATGTTTGATTCAAGTTTAACCTTAAAGGGACAAACTTACTTCCCTTAGTAGCATTAGCCTTCAAATATAGACACTGCCAACATGCTGGGTTACTTTGCTTGTACTTATACTGTATTCCATTACTCCACAATAAGAGTGGATGTCTACAAGATTTATATATTAAAAAAAAAAAATGGTTGGGGCTTGCAAACTTGCTCAGTGGTTAAAAGAAGTGGTAGCTCTTCCAGAGGAGCCGAGTTTAATTCTCAGCACCCACACAATGACTCAGAACCATCTATAGCTCCAGTCCTAAGGCATCTAAAATGTCGTTCTAGCATCCATGGGCACTGCATGTACATTGCACACACATACACGCTGGCAGAACACCCACACATATAAAATAAAATAAGTTCAAAGTTCTGTTTTGTTTTGTTTCTGGGCAGTGGTGGCACACACCTTTAATCCCAGCACATGAGAGGCAGAGGCAGGCAGATCTCTGAGTTTGAGATCAGTCTTTTCTACAGAGTGAGTTCCAGGACAGCCAGAGAAACCCCACCTTGAAAACCAAAGAAACCAATCAACAAACAGGCATTCCTTTTGTGGATCACTTTAATTATGTGAACATTTAAAGTAAGCTATTTTGTGTAAATATAGCCAATATTCAACATTATTTATATAGTTTTATGTCCTTTTTCATATTTCATCATAATTCACATTAAAATATATTTGCTAAAAATCTACTATGACTAATAAGTATCTGTCAGCCTCTTATTTCTTACTATTTTCAAGCCAGCACTCTAATGCTATGTTAGTTAGTGTGCCCACAGGAATAAAATTCTTCATTTTAATTCTGTAGGTAATTGTTATGATTTGTAATTCTGTTATTAGCTTGTTACTCTCATTCCTCTAATTTGATCTGTCTTTATTTTTAACCACTCTGGATCTTCATAAAGTGTTATCTAAGTCACACAGTGCTTTCAGAAGTACTCTGGGAATACTTGCTTTTTTTTCCCTGAATTAATTTGTTTTTCCAAATTAACCTACAAACTGCAAAGGTTAAACCAATAGATCAGTGCATTTGGTATTGATATACTTGAAGCTTAGTATAACCTTGGCTCTGTAACCACCACTGTGCTTGTTACAGGGCAAGCTCTCTGGTATGTCAATACATGTCTCTGCTTCTGAAAGCGCCCTCGACTTAAGTGCCAGGAATTATCCAACTTGGCTCAGAGAGAACGCATGTCTTAATGCTCCATTAGTAATTAATGAAGGAAGCAAACATAGTTTCCTTCATGGAAAGCCTGCCAGAGCTCTGTTTACCTCTGTGCCGGTGCCACTTACATGAATGTAGCACTTGTTAGGAAGCAACAGATGTTTAGAACCAGGTAGATCTACTGGAACACAAACTTCTTTTCAAACCGTACTTAACGACATCAAATCCAGATGCACTCACTGAGGCAGGAACCCTGGGGGACATGCAGATGTCAAAGACACTGTCCTGCGCACATCTAGAAAATAAGCTTGAAAATAGTGGCATGTGCAACCAAATGCTGCTTTTCTGATTTGGTACATCGTTTAGAACAGGTCTGTGACATCACATGCTAAATCAGCCAAAGTGCTGTGATACCACGGGTTCTGCTCTGTCGGTTTACCTCAGCTTCCTTAATCCTCTGACATTATCCAAACATGCGTTTAAAAATCATTTTCAATCAATTTAAACTACTTATTGAACATAGTCTATGTATCAAGATTTAGACAAAACAGATTATCTAGATTGAGTATTAGACGGTGTGGTGGTTTGAATGAAAATGGCCCCCATAGGCTCATAGATTTGAATGCTTGGTTACCAAGGAAGTGATACTATTTGAAAGGATTGGGAGGTAAAACCTTGTTGAAGGTGATGTATCACTGGAGGTGGGTTCTGAGGTTTGCAAAATCCCAGACCAGACTCAGTGGCTTTCCTTTTCTGCTACCTGCACCAGGATGTAGAACTCTCAGCTACATCCCCAGCACCATGTCTGCCTGCATGCCACCATGCTTCATGCCACGGCAATAATGGACTAAACTTCTGAAGCTGTAAGCCAGCTCCAATTAAATGTTTTCTTCTGTAAGCGTTGCTGTGACTAAGGCAGAGAGTCAGCTGTAAACCAGATTATTGTGGATGCTGCTTTCATTGAGTTCTAGTATTTAGTGAGGGGGTGTGGAGACAGACATGCACAACACAGCCAGCTGCAATGCATGTATCACAAAACTGGGAAGCTACAGGATGTTACCATTGTATAGAGAAGTATGTAGCCCGGTCTCAGGGGCATGAAGGTCTTTCTGCAGGAAACAACACGCCAATTATTTTATTAGTGCTATAGAACATGAAACTGTGACAATGTGGTGGTTTCTGTTCTCTAGCTATTTCTACAGTCTACTTGGTTATTCAAAATAACACAATGAAACAACGAACAGGATATGCAATCCAGTGTGGCTATGCATGGCATAGGTATCATGACATCACTGTGCAGGGGTAAGCTGCAAGGAAAAGAAGCCTGCTTTAAGAATGCTGTTGAGGCTCAGGAGCGAAATTACCAGGACCAGGATCAGGATGACCACAGCAGGAATTGAAGTTTCTAGCAATACACACAAAGCAGTCAGAAGTCTGTGAAGCTTCCAAACAGTAGTGATCTGAGGGGTTTGAGAAAATACCAGTGGTAAAAACAAGATCTTTTTTACTAACACCTTTGAAATTATTTCAGATAATTAATTCTGTCCTGTGATGAGACATTACACCTGTAACACTCTACAAATAACTCTGGAAGAAATAATACCTAATTCTTGTTAAATGAGATTTGAGGCCAGTTTTATTTGTATAAAGTTTATGTAGTAAAATTGGTACCAGACCCCCATTTCCAAAATTTTGATAATACAGACTCATTGACAGGTGTGTGTGTGTGTGTGTGTGTGTGCGTGCGTGCGTGCGTGTGCGTGTGTGTGTGTGTGTGTGTGTGTGTGTGTGTGTGTGTGTGTGTGTGTGTGTGTGTTGTCACAGCAGTGACATTGTATTTAGTTATAACTAATGTAATCTAGGACTTTAAGTGGGTGGATGGAAGGGATGTAAAAAATAAGCAAAGGTCACCTGAGTTGGACTGATCTGCATGAAAGCCTGTCTTAGTTAGGGTTCCCATTGCAGTGTTGAAACACCATGACCAAAAGCAATTTGGGGAGGCAAGCATTTATTTGGCTTACACTTCAACATCACTGTTCATCACTGAAAGAAGTCAGGACAGGAACTCAGACACGGTAGGAACTTGGAGGCAGGAGCTGATGCAGAAGCCGTGGAGGAGTGCTTCTTACTGGCTTGCTCCTTATGGCTTGCTTAGCCTACTTTCTTCTAGAACCCAGGACCACAGCTCAAGGGTGGCCCCACCCACAATGGATTGAACTCTCCCACATAATCACTAATGAAGAAGATGCCCCACAGGCTTGCCTGCAGCCCAATCTTATGGAGACATTTTCTCAGTTGAGGCTCCTTCCTCTCTGATGATCCTAGCTTGCATCAAGCTGACATACAACTATGCAGCAAGAGCCCTGTTGCAACATTTCCATGGTTGCCTGTTCTGGAGTACTCCATCAGAGTCTGCCACTCTTTCAAGCACACCCTACTCTCTCCTACACCTCTATCCCATGATTTTTTCCTGGATTCTGCTCACACCCCTTTAAGCGGCAGCTCAGCAGTGCTTCTTAGTTTCAGCCTCTCCCTAGACTCTGCTTCCTGACAACCTCAGTTCCCTGCTTCCCCACCAATGTACTTGTCTGTCTCCACACAGCAATGATGGCAAGAGACACCCCTCAGAGTCCAGTACCTCCAAATCTCATTGACTGGAATGGAATTTTCCTGGTTAATTAAAAACTGCTTTTAGCTTCTAATTCACTTTCATATTTAAGCGATTTGGGCTCACTGTCAGTATGTAATAAGGGAAAATAAGGGAAAAAATCATAAAAACTGAATAGCAACAAATCACCAAATTTTATCTAGCCTTGACCAGGTATGGGCTTTCTGGTTCACTGAAATGATTTCTAAGGTTTTCATACAGTAGATCTATAGCATCACACAGTACTCTGAAGTCATTTGACTCCTGTGAGCAAATTTTGAATGCAGAAAATCCAAAGTGAGGTTCTCAGTTTTGGTGTTTCATCTCACTTTGTTAGAGAAGACGAATCTCCATGTACAGTTCCATGTTGGTCAGAAACAAGCTCAAATAAGCAGACAGATCTTGCCTCCCCTCGTTCCCTCCTCCTCCACCCCCTTCACCCCCACCCCCATGCTCACTTTGGGTCATGTTATGGTTTCAGGAGTTCCAAAGCCCTTTTCTATTCTGTGGAGAGCTCTATTGAGGTCAGTAGAGCAAGGGCTACTTCTCTTAAATAAGAGAATTCTGGAATATGGTTATTTGCCTAAAGCCCTTCAGCAAGTTTATAGTCTGCCGTGTAGTATTCTGAGGCTCCAGCACGCTGTGCACTCTGAATGACACCAGGAACATGCTATGGGGCCTTGTGCAGTGCATGCACTCTCTCTCCAGAGGTTCCCCAGTGGTTAAGATCAGCTTTCACTCTGGAGCAACAATGGCTTGTCAGGATACCTGGGGTCTCTGGTAGTTTCTAGCTCCCTCAGGGGTCCAAAATATGTCAGTGACCAGGGGGTTTGTCTTCCCACTGCAGAATAAGATAACAGCAGAAACACTCTGAGATGGGAAGCCAGCCCCTGTCCTCGCTCCCACAGTTCCTTCCCACAATCTCTGATTGTAGCCTCATGCCAGAAGGCTCAGCATGTCCAGACGGCACCCCTGCCCGGCAGACTTCGCCTCACAATTTGGTAACACCCTGACAAGCTTACAGCCAGCAGAGATCCAGCAGTACCCCATGCCCCATGCCGAGGCTGTCTGTGGAGTCATGTAGCTGGGCATCAGTGCTGGGCAATAAAGGAGAATTGTGGCGGGGCAGCCTGGTGCCAAGGAGCTAGTCACCCACCTCATAAAAGGGGAGTTCCGTGAGGAGAGCCTGGCAGGGAGAGTGCATAGACTCTTCAATACCAGCCATTCAGTGGAAGGGAAGGGATCCAGCAGTTTTCACTTATGTTGCCACAAGCTGCAGGCACTAAAAATACACTCTGCAGTCCCGTCCTGAGTTCCATCAGCGCCTCCATCCATCGCCTAGGAAGCCACCACCAGCTTTCTTTTGTTAATGTCTGGGAGACTGGAGCAACCACAAAAGCTGTTAAAGGTGGCCAAACTTCATCTTCTCTCTCTCTCTCTCCCTCCCTTTCAGACTCTTCAGAGAGAGCTGAAGGGACAAGAGAGGCCTCGCCTCTATTAGACATTGGAGAAGTGAGGAGAGAAATGGGGGCTCTCAGCCTGCAACTAGGACAAAAAGAAGTAAAGAGGGTAGAGGTATCTGAGTTCTCCTTCTAGAGGCCACAGACCAGGTGTGGAGGGTGAGGAGGCTGGACACTGTGCATGTGAAGTATTAGGAGACACAAAGGCACTAAGATGGACTCGTGATCCAGGAACTCTGAGGTTTTACTCAAGACCATCTCCTTTGCTCTGATAGTTTGGAAATTGTCCCTGCCCCACATACACACAACTTGATGTACACACACACACACACACACACACACACACACACACACACACACACACACTTTAAGGTGTGTGACTTTTGTTTATGTTGCATTTGTTTAACTCTGTGAAGCTGTGGTTCTTTGCCTGTCTAAAACATCTGATGGTCTAATAAAGCAGCCAATAGCAAGGCAGGAGCAAGGATAGGCGGGGCTGGCAGGCAGAGAGTATAAACAGAAAGAGGAACAAGGAAGTGAGGAGCAGCAAGAAGAAAACAGGAGAGGAGGAGGACTTCAGGGACTAGGCATCCACCCAGCCAGCCAGTCAGCCAGCTAGCCAGCCAATCACAGAATAAGGAGGAAAGTAAGATATACAGCAGTTAGAAAGATAAAAGCCCAGAGGGAAAAGGTAGATGGGTTAATTTAAGAAAACCTGGCCAGAAACAAAACAAGCTATGGTTGGGCATTCTAAGAATAAGCCTCCATGTGTGATTTATTTGGGTGGTGGATCCCTCAAAAAGGTGTGTGTGTGTGTGTGTGTGTGTGTGTGTGTGTGTGTGTGTGTGTGTGTGTGAGAGAGAGAGAGAGAGAGAGAGAGGGGGGGGGTAAAAAAAACACAACACACAATAACGAATGTTCTAAAATTCAGGCACATTATGAAAAGACACTATTTCCTTAGCTAAGAAGGCACAGACAACAGGAAGAACCATTATGGATTCCTGATGTTTTGCTTTGGCACTGGCTTCAAGCATACCTGCTGCCATATCGTGCAATTCCTTAATCTACCAGTTAGATCCCAGTTTCCTCCAGTCTAACATGGGAATGAGATGCTTGAAGGAGAATGAAATCGGACACTATGTGTTACACAAAATGCTCACCTCCGTGCTATGGCTCACCAAGCACTTAGTAGGTATTAGCTGCTTTTTACTACTACGCAGTCATCATTTCCCAACAGCACAATTCACAGAACCAAATTTAATCATCCTACATATCTTTCATTCTAAAGCCACTGTAGTACCACAAAACAGTTACATCTCTGTATCTGAGGTTTGGAGCTATAGCAGCTCAAAACAGTTGGAACATTTTGCTGACATCCATGAGCCCTCATCAGTTAAAACTAGCTATATTACTATGTGAGCTCGTTCTACTCATTGTTCTCAGAGCAGTCCTTCCCAAACTTACACTGCTCTTGAGGAGCCCCCCTCTCATTAAAGGGGACAAAAGATGCCCATTTGGACAAACATTGACAAAAGTGCCCAGCTGGTAGGGCAGAGCATGAGCACATGGAGGAAGAAAGACATGTTCATGAGGAAATGAGCATGCCACCCTTCCCTCTTCGAACATGGGTGTTGTCCTCCACCCTATTAGTGAAAGATGTTTAAAATGGACAGGGCTTAGATGGCAATAATTATACATTCCTTTGACTCATGATATATGACCCTAAAGCACACAACATTGGTAAATAGGGGAGAAAAACAAAGGGATGATTCTATCTATGCCCACTTGACTTCTCCTTGATTTGCCTCAGGGCAGGGCCTGGCCTGGGCAGTTTGCTTACAATCCTTGCACCCCACTCTCAAGTTTAAGCCTGGCCTTTCCCAAGTTCAGTCCCACAAGCCCACAGGGAGATATCTGCTTGGGGTGAGTCTGGCAGACCCACAAGTGATGCTTATTTTTCAGATGTTTGGGTTGAAAAGCACTTGTTTTCATTCCTCTTCTTGCCTCTGCCTTCTCCCCCTCATACTAGGAGCTAAAACTCATACTAGGATCTAAAACCCTTCAAGACCAGAGGCTACAAGAGCTACTCAAGGCCACTCGAGCAGTGAATGCAGGATGGAGGAGCCTGGGTGCATGGCATTTGGAGGTTCCACAGCTCCATGTGGTCCCAATTTAGGATCCCAGGCAAAGTTGTTTATTTTAGAAAGGCTTTTCAGTTCACTTTTAAGGTATTTTGCTTAGACACTGCTTGCTTTTCAAAAGAAGAAAAATGTCCATTTCTTTTTTTTTCACCAAAGTGTGTTTGTTTTGGCTGTTTACTCAATTGCCAAAGTTCAAATTTTATTCTATGAATTTAATTTTCGTGAAGCCACCATGAGTCCTGCCTCTCTCTCTACATACAAAACACAAAGAATAAAACAGAATACTCTGGATATGAGACAGTTTCTGGGAGACTTGAGAACCTGGTAGGTTTAAGGAAAGCCATTTTGAGTAAGTGATGTGCAGAAGCGCTTCTAGCTCCTTCATATAACTTTTATTTTTTATCTGAAATGAAGAATCGGCTCTCATTGAATTATATAGAGGCCAGGCATACCTTTCTACTGATGTCAAAGGCCCACATTTGATGCTTTAAAAACTTTATTCTTATTCCAGTGTAAAGTTCTATGGCCCATCAGAGTGGACCCCATGTTATGGTATCAGTAGTTATGAAAGTAAAATGATGTATCCATCATGGAGATGGTGGGGATTAGGTAAGGATATAGAAGGTGAGAGACTATGCTAAGTCTCCGTGCTCCAGCATCTGGTTCCACCCCCAGCTGCACTTTGCTTTCTGTTTTATCCTCGAGGCCTATGTGTCATTCTACAATAATGAGTGCTGACTAATAAACTATATGATAATGAGTAATTATCACAGCCACGAGTCATGATTAATAAACTGTAACCCACTGCATAACGTATCTACATCTTAGCGGACTTTTAAGATGGTTTGCTGTTCAAGAGGTGATTGGCTCACAGGAGTTCCAGACCCCCTGCTTTACCAGCTAATGAATCTAGTGGGGCTGTGTCAGGGTCTCAGGTCTCAGGTGGGAGAGAGTACATGACCAAAGTTAAGTCTGGTAGGCAGACAGAAATCAAGGTGAGCAGATATCAGAGGCCAAACTAGACCCAGGGAAACAGTTAAGAAACACCTAATCAGAGAAGAAAGGTCCATGGTTAAAACTTCCAACAAATAAAGGAGAGCCACAGAAACCTCAGGAAAGGGCAGTGATGAGTAGGGGTGGACTCAAGACCCAGGAAGGTGGATGTGACCCTCTGTCCCAGGCTCAAGGTTATTTAACAGTCTCTACCCAAGTTCAGCTTTCCAGCTAGCCTGGACTTTTAAAGGGAAGCAGGCCACAGGGTTAGGGTCACGACACAGTAAAATCCCAGTGGCACAAAATGGACAGAGAGGTAGCGGGCCCAGCACTACTGTGCCAGACCACGGTCCTACTCTGCCAGCAACCCTGGGGTACCAAGCCCCACACCAGCATAGACTAAGGGTACACAGCTTGGAAAAATAATCATCCCGCAATGTCAGTGTCCATCCCTGACCCCCAACCCTCGTCTTCAGTATAAGACAAGGGACTCAGTTTGGGTCAGGAAAGGCTTCTGCATCATGGCAGAGTACTCGAACTTGACTTTACCCAGTAGTGACTGCAATAAGCAGCAATGTCCCGTCCCCTCTCTCCACCCAAAGCTGCTGTGGATAAGTAAGTATCCTTTGTAAATTGCTAACACAAACATTTACTTTGGACGGACAGAACATTCTTTTCTGTTTCTGACTTTTAGCAGATATTACCATTAAAAAAAAAATTGTCCTGGGGGAGGGGAGTGGGGAAAGCATGTGTGTGTGATATGTGTGCTACAGGGATGGATGCTTAAAATAAATCCTCTACCAAGCTTTGGTGATGTTTCTCTAGCTTGTGGCTTTCCCTTCTCCACAAACACTCCCAACTTCTTCCTTATGCACCCATGTAATCTCTGCCTGGCAAAGGGGACATCACCTAGCTAATCCCGTTGATTTCTCTCTTACCTACACATGATGATATGTGCAGGTGAAACTAAGTTTTAAGAATTCATTTTAGCTTATCTCTGTATATCCAGATTGCTGTTATTCAAAATACAATGGGTATAAAAGCTACCATTGAGATGTTTTACATTCTTTTTCCACACTATCTTCAATATATTTTGTGTAGTTAGTACTTAGGGAATTATGCAGTTCAAGTGACCCATATGGCACATGCCTAGGAGCCACATGGGGTTGGTGACCAGTGTGTGGAGTGGCCAGGCATACACAGGAGGTTAGGCCCTCACAGCACAGCCTCTGTAGTCTGGCTGTTTGGGTTGGAATCTTGGCTTCATCAGAATTGCTGTATGGCCTCGTGTGTAAAATAAAGAAACTAAAAATACCAACATTTGGGACAGTATAAGGATAAAATATGCTTTTTAAGGCTTTTTGCGTGAATTCTGGCCAATATTAGGTGTTTAATAAAAGTCAGTTGTAGTCATCATTTTATAATGCACAAGACCTGTGTCAGCTGTTCGCACCTGTGGGTTGCAAGCTCCCACAGGGGTTGCTTATTTACATTACAATTCATAACAGTAGCAAAATGATAGTTATGAAGTGGCAACAAAAATAATTTTATGGTGGGGGGCACCACATGTATTAAAGGGTTGCAGCACTGGGAAGTTTGAGAAGCACTGTTGTATGTGATCCTGAACAAACACTCTTTCCTCTTTGCTTACAAGTGTCCTTCTCTATAAACAGGTGATAATAATAGCACCCTTATTACCTTATTAAATGTCTACTTCCTCACCCTCAGACTCAGGTGTGAATGAAGAAATAGCCAATGACAAGCTGAGTGCGGGTGGAGGTAAATGCGCCTGGGCAAACTGCAAGGTGACAGAGTGGAAGACAGTGTCCAGAAGGTGCCAGCCTGTCTCTGTGAGCGTCTTTTATAATCTGCCTACTGGAAACTCCTCAACAGCAAGCAAAGTCACTTTTCTCCAGGCTGACCCACAGGGTGTTTCTATCTTACAGAATGTGGTTGGGGTTTTAGCTTTATTTACCATTATCGTGTGTATTGACATATGAGTGTGTGCCACAGTGTGTGTGTGTGTGTGTGTGTGTGTGTGTGTGTGTGTGTGTGTGTGTGTGTGTGTAGGTCAGTCCATTTTCTTCTTCCAAATTTATGTGGTTCCAAGAATCAAACTCAGGTTGTGAGGCTTGCACAGCAAGCTGCCTTTACCTGCTGAGTCATCTCCTGGGCCCCTGGAGTTAGCATTTTAAAGGGATAGCCCTGCGCAATTGCCCAAGACCAACTAATCTCAGTTTCAAAATCTCTAATGGAAGTGGCTTTTGATGCTTTTCTACTAAGCAGTTTGTTTAATGGCTCATACAGGATTTGATTTAATTTTTTTTTTAAGATTAAAACCCTTCCGCTTTTCTGTATTGTTGTTTATCTCCTCCCCCCACCCCTTAGGATTGATGTGTTAAAAGTTTAGGAATTAGCCAGGAAGCCTTCCGAGGATGTTTGAAACCTATGATTCAAAACAGGGGGACACCCAAGTGACACGATTTGTTATGACATCAGAAATGAACCACAGGGTTCAGAGCCCTCCACCCTGCACTTCACGGAGGGGTTGTGAATCACTACCCTCTGTATTTCAAGTTCTCAGAGGCTCATTTCTGAAGAATGCTCAAACTGCCATCCAAGCTGGCAAACCTGCAAAGGCAACGATGACACAAAATCCCTTGTCATTTCTCCCTGAAATCCAAGGGAACTCTGAAGAAAGGGAAACATGGCTGTGTTTACCTAGTGGGACTCACCTTCAACAAATGACTGTCCTCTTCACAGAAACTCAGCAAAGCCGGAGCCAACAATGAAGAATGAATGAAGCAAACACAATGACATTTCTTCAAGTAACCAAGCTTTTTTGAGCCCAGATTTAAATCTAGTTCCAAGTTGTGTTATTTGGAATGTGGTAAGAGCAGGTTAAAAAACAAGAAAAGGGAAAGTCTAATGCTGACGTTATTGTTTAAATAGACAGAATGGATGTTTTCCAGAATGAGAACACATTTTGCGGGAGTTGGCATAAATTCCTGGGGTATTCATTTCTACTATTGATTTGGGACATTAGGCACACTTCAGGGAAAGGCCACCCGGATCATAAGCATTCCTTCTGTTCACTTCAAGACAGTGATGTGGATTTAAGGGACCTGACAGGTAGGAGATAACATCAAAAGTCAGTGTAAATTTTAAAAGCATTTTCATCCTATGATGCTAACGGGCCTCATTCACACCTGTATGTAAGTCCCCTTTGGACAAAGCATCCAGAAGAAGAATGGCCATGAAAGTCTCTGAGAAGAAACTAAAGATGTGGAGAGTTGGGAGGGACACTGGCCTAATTGTTCACCCTGGGCTTTAGCAACAGAGTGAGGCGGTGCTTTCCTGACCTCGGCTCTCTCTGGTGTTTCTCACATGGAACAGGCGATCAGTGCGTGTATATTTCTAGGATGGTCTTGATTCCATGAGGGTAAGAGGGTTATAAAATGCTTCTCAGTACACCTGGTGTCATTTATATAAACAAAAAGGCGGGTCCCATCTCACAAGTCCTAAGAGTGGATTAACAGTGAAGAGGAGTGAGGCCCCTCATTTGTATGAACTGCTTTAAAGGCCTTGCAGCTACTGTTATTAGTTTTTAATCCTATGTATATGGGTGTTTTGCCTATACACACACACACACACACACACACACACACACTATACACACACACACACACACACACACACACACACACACACACACACACCACATACACACACACACACACACACACACACACACACACACATACATATATACATACATACAGGCAACTTGTATATGTTCGATGTCTGCAGAGACCAGAAAAGGGCACAGAGTTCCCCAAAGCTGGAGTTAGAGACAGTTGTAAGGTGCCACAAAGGTGCTGGGAATCCAACTTTGGTCATCTACAACAGCAGCCAGTGCTCTTAATCACTGAGCCATCTCTCCCAGCTCTTTGGAAATTGAAAGTTTGTATTGCTTTTCTTAGCTTAGGGGCTCCAAATTTCACAAGCTTCAGGCCCTCCTGACCTTGACTCTGCTCCATGTTCCTAAAGCCGTCTGTGAAGACTGCCATGGCTTCTTCAGCTGTCAGGATTTCAGCTCCTTCTCATTCAGCACAAATATTAAGGTTACAAATCTGCAGCCACAAATAAGTGAGACTAGAGTCTATTTAATTCTGAAATGTCTTCCGATCCCCAGGGCAGGATTTTGGGAAGGAGGCAGAAAGGAAGATGAGAGGAAACAAAACTGTGGCTCCCAGATCCACGGTTGGCCTTGCACCAACAGCTGCCATATGGTGTTCAGCAAAGATCTTCTCCTCTGCAGACTCCATTCACTATGAAATGAGGTCGGTGGACAGGAAGTTCCCCCAGGTCCCACCCAGTCCCTTGATTCTGTCTAAGGTGATGGTTTGCTTGAATGTGTCACTTCTCATCGAATATTTACAACAGCCCCAGGCACCAGGCAGTGGAATATTCTGGTGAGCTTCAGGCAGCAGACTGAGTAGTCTTTCTGCTATGCTGAGCTGAGGTGTTTGCCAACTGAACAGTAAATAAGGTTGATGTCATTGGCTTTGATGGCCTTCAGCTCTGTCCTGTTGTCAGGCCGAGTCAAGAGTGCCCATTTGATAGGAAGCAGCGTTACAGCCTGCTCAGGGACAGAGGGACCTTCGCTGGAGCTGGTGCAGCAAGATTCAGGGAAAGGGTCTGTTCTTATGCCTTCATTTAAAACCTGGTGTTTTCTTCTCCACAGCTTGCCCTCCCCACTATGACCAGCTTTGTTGTCAGTAGAGTCACGTGAGTTACTGACAAACAATCCTCACCAGCCTTGGACGCCCACTGCACCAAACCCAAGCTCCTGGGAGGCCTGGGGCTCAGAAATCTTCCAGTTTAGCATTCTGGGCTAATCATTGAAGAGCCATCTGTTTTTAGGTAGACAGGGAAGTGCTCATGTCTCCTGCCAGGAAGTCAGGCAGGGCAGTACTGGCAAGTCTGGAGTAACAGTAAGAAAGTCCCCTCATCACGAAGAACACCTCCAGGAGGGTCCATTTATATGGAATCACTGTGACAAGAAGCTGTGTTAGTGTTCTTGGGGATTTGGGAAAGGGAGAGGGGGCTGGGGAAATGACAGGGATAGGGGATGACAAAATATTATAAAATGGATTGTTGCGATACAAATATCTTGAAAACCGTGAGACTGTATATTTTATTAGGCAACTATATATGGTGCAAAATATCTCACAGCTGTCACATATTTTAAACAAAAAAGAAAAAGGCCCTGACCTTCTACCCCAGAACACATACAAACCAAACGCATTGGGCCCATTCCTGATCATTGTCAGGTTAATTACAAACTCGACCAATGGTGTCCTGTGTGGGGCAAGAGCTCTCAGGCACTTTACCACCTCACTCATCTTAGGATCACTTGCCAGAGCAGTGATTCCATTCTGAGCCAATGGCACCACCTGGTGGCCATCACTCAATTCCACTGCTTCTCCCGGATTTTCACGATGCGCAGGCACCACCCCCACCCCCACCCCCACCCGCCGTATCCTAGTATCCTATGCATACTAAAACCTTAACATGTGAAGGTGAAAACACACCGCAGGCAATATGAAAGTGCCAGGCACAGCTATAACTGATAAAGAAGGAATGCATCGTGTTGAACACCTCAACGCATAAGAAAAACAAATACTTGCAACACATGGAAGGAAAGATGTTCAAGTTTGTAGCGATGAAATAAATACTAATTAAAACAGTAAGATGCCACTTTTATCTGTCAGTGGAATTTTTAAAGGATGGTGCTCACAGAAAACAAGTGGAAAAATACTGCCCAAGAAGGGAGGAGAGGGAGAGGAGAAAGAGGGAGACTGAGGGAGAGAGAAACACTACATATATCACTTAAACCGTTGAGAGCAATCTGACAGTAATTAGGAAACTGAAACTAAAAATACAAAGATCTTGGCGGAGTTATTCTTTTCTCAGAAATGTACACCCTGAGGAATTTATCAGGAGTCTACATAAAGGGCCAAGTGCATATATATTCACTAAGGAAATACTTATGGAGATAATAAATTGGAAAAAACTCGAAATGTCCACCACTTGGGGGAATTTTTGCACTGTGCATACAATAGAACATAATGCAGTTGCTAAAAATAATGACATTGACCTGTTAGGATGTAGAATAATATTTTTTCAGTAATATTTACCACAGAATACAGATAAATAATACTTATAAAGTCTGGAGAGATGGCTCAGTGGTTAAGGACACTTGTTCTTGCAGAGGACCTGAGTTCCGGTTCCCAGCACCCACAACAGGAAGCTTACAACCTTCTGTAACATCTGCTGCTAGAGTCTGGCCCAGTCTTCTGGCCTCTGCTCTCCTGTGCACATAGCTCCCCCACCATACACACAGAGAGACAAATAATTTAGATCCTTTATTTGAAGCGTTATTTTTAAGACTACCCGTGAAGAGGAAATTACTAAAGTAAAAAGGCTACCCCCCCCCAACCCAGATGCCAAAAGTGGAAACTTCTAAGTGGTAAGACTGTAAACAGTTTTTTTTATTATTATTATTTTGTCCTAATGATTCACAATGGCTTTTTATCACTTTTATGGTAAAAACATGTTTAAGCATAATTACTGAATCCTTAAAGTTACTCCCCAAATTTTGTTTGGAGTATTCAGTGGTGATAAGAAAGGGACAGAGATGCAGAGGAAACAAGAAGGGGGCAGAGAGTCAGAGACAGACAGAGAGAGAGAGAGAGGGAGGGAGAGAGAGGGGAAGAGGGGAGGGAGAGGGAGAGAGAGAGAGAGAGAGACAGAGACAGAGACAGAGACAGAGAGCTGGACCAGCATGCTTCAACAGAAAATTTTAACCTGAAAGGAACATTTAAAATCATCTGATCATCTGGAGATGTTTTTAGCTCACTGGGGTGGGGGGGTATCTACTGCCCTCTAGTGGGCAAAGGTGAGAGATACAGGTTATCAATGGGGAATTTTGCTTCTGCTCTAGTCAAACACAAAGGATCCAAATCTAGATCCCATATCCTTGAGCTGTTCATTCTTGGCACATTGCTCATACACAGAAACACCCACAAAGGATTTATGAGGACAAAACTGTAACCTACAAAGTACTCAGTAGACCCCAGATGAGGATTATTTCCTTTCTACTGGATCATTTCCCTTTGGCTAAGTAGTTTACTGATTCTTTTTACCCTTTTCATGGAGTCTTTATCCATTACAAATATTTAAAAACAAACAAACAAACAAACATAAACATATCCTGTGTGCGCCCAGTACCTGTGGAGGCCTGAAAAGGGCATCAGATCCCCAGGACTGGAGTTATAGATGGCCACCATATGGGTGCTCAGAACTGAGCCCTGGTCCCCTGAAAGAGCAGCCAGTGCTCTTAAGCACTGATCCATCTCTCCAGCCTTGCTCAAACATATTTTTGAAGTTAGATAAGTGCTACTATATTTCCTACAGATATTAGAGCTTTAAGATTGGATAAAAACGGGGACTGGAGAGATGGCTTAGTGGTTAAGAACACTGGCTGCTGTTCCAGAGGACCTGGATTCAATTCCCAGCACCCACATGACAGCTCACAACCATCTGTACCTCCTGTCCCAGAAGATCTGCCACCCTCACACAGACAAACAAGCAGACAAAACACCAATGTACATAAAATAAAAAGTTTTTTTAAAAAAGTTTGGGAGGAAAGGATGAAAAAGAATTCACCATTCTATACTACTGTTTAGCACGAGCTCACAGAGGCATCTGTTCTGAGCACAGGGGGCAACACAAGATGTGTCCCATAGTCAGAAGGCTGCAGATTATCTGAGAGGCATCAGGGTACCAGAGGACATAAATATCAGTGTCACACATGTTTCTCCCATCATCCACAAAAGCCGTATGTAAGTCTTCTGGGTGCCATCCAGCCATTTAGTTTGCTTGTGTTTTTGTCCTTGTTGAATGAACACTATGGATCTGCTTCTAGACATGAAAATAATGCTACTGAAAGAGCTCAGAATCCAAGTGCTCCCATTCTTACTGATTCCCCATAAGAACAGCGCTGTTTCTGCCCAACAGAGCAGGGCATACTCTGGCAGTTGCCTCTCAGCCTCTCTCACATTCAATGCCTTCTCTGAGGATGAGGGAGGTGATCAGATGTGCCTTATGGCACAGGCATCCTGAGGCAGGGGCATGAGAAGGCTCGAGAGTAGGGTAAAGTAGGCTTCGGGAGGATCATGAATAGGTACTGACAATTTACTGTAGCCACAGCTCCCAATCTGGCCAGCTAGGAGTTCTGACCACTCCCTGCCTGCAGGCACATCTTGCTGGTCCATGGCCCAGACCCCAAGGCACCAAAATGCTGCCTGTAAAAAAAGCCAGAGGCACTTACCAGGCTCCAGCATGCTGTATACAGACCTAGTTAAATGGGAGCTGATGCCAACAGTCCTATTCACTGACCACACATTAAAAGCAAGAGCCTTACAGTATTAGTGCAATGTGTCATTTTCTGTCAAATAACTGCTCTTCCCTCCCTTTCTTTGTAAACACTTTTAGACAATAGCACCTGCATCACTGCCATGTTTTTACACACTTCAGTGACCAAGAACTATTTAGGGTCTGGACAGACTCAACAAATGGTCCCTCCCATCATCTGCTGAAGGCCTGGAAACATGGAAAGAAGGGGAGAGACAAGAGAAAAGACACTCTGGTTGGGTTCAGGAGACAGACCCGCTCAGTGGTTTACAGCAAAAGAATTCTTCCCAGCAGGCCCGTCCGTTCCTGCTGCTTGTAGGGAAAACGTTAGTCATTCACGTTTATCCAAACTGTGCAGGGCTTGTTGACACAAGCCTTCCGAGCTGTCCTATTAGGAGGATGGCATTAGGAAGGTCTCCTGGGTCTTCCTCTGCAAGGCAGGCTAGTGACCTAGACAGGCTGTCCCCTCTGCCTCACGCAAAGAAAAATTAGGACAGTTTCCTGGGGAGAATGATTAACAGTTCCCAAGTCCCCTCCTGGGAGATCCCCTTCAGTACAGTCATCCCAGCCCTAGGTGAGTGTCACTCTGCCTTGGTCCGGTCTCTCTCCTGTGGGTTGAACCATCTGTGTACTAGGGATATTCTAACATGCTATGAAGAGTCTGTGCTTGGTCCCGGGGTGGGGTGTGATCAAATGTGTCACCTGCAAAAAGAACAGGTTCATGTCACAGAGAATGTGACCTCTGGTGAGTAACAGTTAAATAGCAAGCCAAAGAGACACCGGCCTCCATCTGCTGGCCTTGAAGTGGTGCTGGTGATTTGACCAACACAAACATACATGTAGACTGTCTTCCAGCCAGTACCACTGAGCACTACTGCTGTCACCACTGAGGGGATATTCAGATATGTGGAAGCCTTATCTGCAAGGACAAGCATTAAAGGACACCCTGCCAGAAGTACAAGATGGGCTATTAGAGAGGCAGGAGTTTCCCTGTGTGACCTTAGGGGCCTAGGGAATATAGACCGTCTGTGGCATTTACCAATTGTTCGGACATAGCCAAACCTGTTGGCAGCCTCAAATATGCCCATCGTCCCTGCCACACCCACCCCATAGGCATCTGTAATTGACACAGTGACTAAAAAGATTTTGTTTTCTTTACTTCTTCTACTCAAACTCGAGTACCCATGACATAAATCCTCAGAGAAGTTCCAGCTCCAGTGTGATGGTTATCCAAGTGGCAGCTTCCCTGGTCCCCTGTCCCCGACAGAACTGTTTCTGTAACAATCCACATATATAGGACTCCCAGCTTCTAGCCCAGTACACTACAGACATGCACTAAACTTCTTGTGTCCCTTCTCCCATCTCATTCTCAGTCTCCTTAATCTAGGGCTGCAGGTCATAGCAGGAGATGCTGTCGGGTCTGTTTCTTCTCTTTGCGGGTCCTCCTTTAACCAGCCCACTTCACCGGCTGGAGTGAAGTGCTGAGCGAAAACAAGTTCACAGTTCCCAATCGTTCTTACCCCTGTGGATGCCTCTAGACTGACGACCAATGGGAACTGCCCTGGGGATAGGAAGGAACACAGCAATCAAAACCTGCTAGATCCCTCCAGTCAGGGCTGATCCTTCACAAGAGGCTAGAAAGAGCTAATACCTGACTTGTAGTTGGTTTACAAAATCCTGGAAAGGCAAATTAGGACAGTGTACACAGGTGTTGAAACCTATGAAGGCCAGAGTTGCCGGAACAGCATACAGACTAATTGCTAATTACTTGTTGAATGAATAAAAGTAGAAACACAGTAGGGACGCTGTAGGGAGTCACCCTAGCCCCGCCCAATAGTCATAGGATGTACCATAGCAGATTATTGTATCTTCTTGTATTTCACCCTTATGATTGTTAGTTTTGGATATTTTACACTATTAAGTTTTAATCCTCTCTTAGACTAAAAGGGGAATTGTAGGGAGTCACCCTAGCCCCGCCCAATAGTCCTGGGGCAGGTACCAGGTGGATCCGGGGACTCGCCCAGAAGGGCGTGGTGAAGGAAAGCCATGGTGACGTAAGGGAGCTTCTTAAGGGGCTGCACGTGGGGACCCGGGGCCCCTTTTGTTCTGGCCGCGCTGGCTGGGTTCTATAACCTAGCTCTGGCCTGTGTTTCACCTTGCTGTCCTCTGAAATAAAGAGACCATAATCCTACAGGACGCCCTGATGGGATGCTAGTTAGGGAAGTGTAAAGGACCAGAGAGCTCAGCAAGCAGACAGTCTGCTTCCAGTTCCGTGCAGGCCAGTTCTCTGATTCATCCTCACATTTGTCTTTCACCAGCCCCTCTGATGTTCACCTGTGACGTGTTTCACATTTGATTTGGCATCCGCTGAGATGGCCATACAGTCCAGAGAGCAAGAAACAGGAAAGGCAAGTCCAAGTAGGAAAAGTTGCTGCTCTGCCATCTTCACCAAGCACTGCTCCTCCCTACAGCCCCATGATCCTAACTCCCTGGTCACCACCACTGGGGTGAAGATAAGGCCAGTGGAACTGATTCCTCCAAAGATTACTAGGTAAAGATTAAGAGTGGTTTTTCTCAGACCCGAGCTTAGCAGAACACAGGGAACTGGAAAAAAGGACCACCTTTCAAACCTCAAGCTATTTACAACTAGAAGTAAAAATGGGAGGACAAAAGAAGTGACAAGCATAAGAATGAAGCTTTGAGAGTTAGGGATGGAGCCCAGTGGTAGCACACTTGCCTAGCAAGGGCAAGGACCTAGGTTTGATCCCCTGCATCACTCAACAAGCAAACAAATATACTTTGTGTTTGTGTAACATTTTTACATTTTTCAAAGTGCCTTCCTGTACCTTAATTTAGCTGTCACATCAACACTGTGAGATGGACCAGACAGCAGATCTCCATTTTTGAACTGAGAAACTAAACTATATGGTGTAGCGATGTTATTGCTTCATGACTCATCCAAGCAGGAGCCAGAATCCGAGGCCTACCTCAATATACATTCTGCTAGCTGTACAATCCATCCTCTCCTCACTCCCTGTGGCTTGAGTTCTGTAAGTTTGTTGGCAAGCCAGCCGTGTGAGGCTTGAATACATCTGTCCCTGTGGACTTGTATAATTCCGGGCTATTTAACTGAGAAACTCTAACGATGCTGGGCATTATGGCAAATGCCCTCACTGTGGAGTGAGGAGAGAAAAGAAAATGGCCCCCAAAGGGAGTGGCACTGTGGAGGCAGGCTTTGAGGTCTCACATGTGCTCAAGCAACTCCCAGTGAGACAGACCCTTGCCTGTTGAGTCGTTGCCTGTCAGTCAAGATGTAAGAACTCCCAGCTCCTTCCCCAGCACCATGTCTGCCTGCGTGCTGCCCTGCACTCCACCATGATGATAATGGACTAGACTTCTGAACTATAAGTGAGCCACCAAAATTAAATGTTTTCCTTTTATAACAGTTGCCGTGGTCATGTGTCTCTTCACAGCAATAGAAACCCTAAGATAACTAAACCCAAATCCCACATGCCTCTCCATCCTGAAAATCACATGACCCACAGTGGTCAATGTGCACACTCAGATTTAATTGCCATGCTTAACTGTGGTCTGCTAAACCTAGCCTGCTTCACTAACTCTTTATGGACCGTGGTGACCAAGATGTTTGTACCAATTTGTTCCAAGAGGGAAACTTGTCACAACAGTCACTTCCTATAACCTCAGGTCCCCAAAATGCCAGCCACCCACATCCACGTGTGGTTTGCCATAATGCCCAGCATCGTTAGAGTTTCTCAGTTAAACAGCCCGGAATTACACAAGTCCACAGAGACAGATGTATTCAAGCCTCACACGGCTGGCTTGCCAACAAACTTACAGAACTCAAGCCATTGTGGGAAACCTTAAATAGTTTCAATCTTTATGATGATTATATCAAATAAGACAGGTCACAGGAAAGCAGTTTTGCAAACCATAAATGTTACATAAAATTTAGTTATACTGATCTTCCATTTCCTACATGTACATAGTCCACTCGGTCAATTAATCAGTGGAAAATCATTCATCGCAGCCTCCCAGATGACTCATCATGCTTCCCCTTGGCTGGGTCTCTTTCCAGATGGTGTGAGTCTGATGACATACATGGCAGAGGGTTCTAGTTTAAACACCAGGGGCTTTGCACAGATATGGTTTTTGCACAGATATACCTGGCAGGAAAGCCCCCAGGAGCCAAGGCTCACAAGGAACCATCCTGGGTTAAGCCCATACTACAGGAAAGAGGGAGGAGTCCTAGGCTGCCAAGCCTGAGGTAATGGCTTACAAGTAGATGAGAGGGGAGGGACATGTGGTCTTTTATGCTTAATGCTTAGATTTTCCTCCCTGGGAACCTCATGGGAACCAAATGGAAAGTGGGAAGGGAGAAAACGGCTTAAAAAAAAAGGAAATTATGTTTTTAACATCTCACTAGGATTTAGAGGCAGCAAAGTACACTGCTCCCCACTTGGTTCACTCAGGCTATTGTCACAGAAATAGAATGGGTGCATGGTTTAAATCCTGATTGTCCATTCAGATGAATGAAATAGAACATAGAACTTTCAAGAAGCAGGGTTTGATGGAGCAGCAGGGTCTAGCTCAGGTCCTGAACCCATGGATGGACACTAGCTGTAATATACCCTCCGTGTTTATGTCCCTTCAATAATGATATGTTGAAGTCTAAACCCAATGGGTGACAGGAAAGAGGCCTCCAAGAGTTCTATTTTCCCTCTACCGTGAGAGGATACTACAAGGAGCCAGTTGCTGGTGAAACATGAGGCAGGCTCTCACCAAACACCTCGGTCAGTGCCTGCTCCACACTTTCAAGAGCTGTGAGCAGAGGCAGAGCAGAAGACACCAGTCTGCTGGATTCTTGTTAGTGCACCCCAGGCAGACTAAGACAAGCTGGGCCCCAGATAAATAACTTCTCTAGGTCAGCAGCTGTTATGCAGTGAACTTCACCTCTCTAATTATGCTGCTTTTCTATACCCATCTTTGACATCGCTGCTTTTCTGTGCCCATCTTTGGCATCTATGCTGGCTCATTTTATGTCAACTTGACACAAGCTAGAGTTATCTGAGAGGAGGGAGACTCATTTGAGAACGAATGTGTCTACATAAGATCCTGCTGTAGGGCATTTCTTAATTAGTGATTGATGGGGGAAAGCCCAGCCCATCGTGAGTGGTGTTATGCCTGGGCTGGTGGTCCTGGATCCTAGAAGAGGCTGAGCAAACCAGTAAGCAGCACTCCTCCATGACCTCCGCAGCAGCTCCTACCTCCAGGTTTCTGCCCTGTTTGAATTCCTATCCTGGCTTCCTTCAATGATGGACAACAATGTGGAAGTACAAGCCAAATAAACCCTTTCCTCCCCAACCTGCTTTTGGTCATGATGTTTCATCACAGCAATGGTAATCCTAAGACAACATCAAAAGAAAATTCATATTTATTTAGGGGATGAACTAATATTTTATATTCTTTAAATTTGCATGAATTAAGCATAAGTCTGATCAAAGACAGTGACAATTTTTACTTATTTATTAAAGTGCAAAAAAAACTTGTTTACAACTACTGAGTTTATCATTTTAAATTTGTGGTTTTGTTTTTGAGACAAGGCTGCATTATGTACCCAGACTGGCCTGGAACTCACTATATAAAGCAGGCTGCCCTCAAATTTATGATCCTCCTACCTCCACCCAATTTTCCAGTTCTTGGATTGCAAGTGTGTGCTGCCACATCTGGCTCGGGTCTATATTCCTTAACAAACTGTTTTATTGAGGTGATTCCTATTTCTCTATATTTTGTGCACACAGTAAGACTATTTTTATTGCACTGTTGTAAGGACATAAAATGTTTATTAAGATTGGTTTTCCTGGGACTAGAGAGATGGCTCAGTGGTTTAGAGTACCAACTGTTCTTCCAGAGAACCCGGGTTCAATTCCCAGCACCCACATGGCAGATCACAACTGTTTATAATTCCAGTTCCAGAAGACCTGACACCCATGGCAAAACACCAATGCCCATTAAAAAAAAAAAAAAAAAAAAGTTTCCTTAAGTCCTCCCTTACCTGCCCTTCATCTTCAACTCTTTCTCTCCGCTAGTCCCTGGCAATTAGCATTTAAATGACTTTGAAACTCTCATATCTGAAAATAATGACCTTAATAAAAAATTCTCCCCAGTTCTATATCACAACTCTCCAATCCTACCACCTCTCTGACTTGACTAAACCATTCTAGGAATAAGTTTTTTTTTTTTTTTTTAACTCTGCACTGACAGCTGGGGAATTTGCATAGGACTGACCTAACCCCCCTCCCCCCAATGCAGGTGACAGTGGATGGTTTGGGTAGTTTGTGGGGCCACTGGCAGTGGCTCCATGATCTATCCCTAGTGTATGAACTGGCTCTTTGGCACCACTTCCTATGGAGAGATACGTTGCTCAGCCTAGACACAGCGGGGAGGGCCTTGGCCCTTCCTCAACATGGTGGTGGGACAGACTTCATTGACTCCAAATGGGAGGCCTTAACCTTGCTTAACCTCCTTAGAGTAGATAGGAGACAGGGTGGGGAGATGGTGGGGGTAGAGGGAGGAGGGGAAGGAGGGGGAATTGGATTGGTATGTAAAAAATAAATGAATAACTTTATTTTATGTGCATTGGTGTGAAGGTGTCAGATCCCCTGGAAATGAAGTTACAGACAGGTGTGAGCTGCCATGTGGGTGCTGGAAATTGGACCCAGGTCCTCTGGAAGAGCAGTGAGTGCTCTTAACTGCTGAGCCATCTCTTCAGTCTGGGATAGGTTTTTTGGTTGTTGTTTTTGTTTTTTTCCATTTATCTTCTTCCCCCTTTTCCCACTATTGTCTCAGTCCACTGCATTGTGGATTCACCTCACACCCCTGATTCTTCTCAGCCTTGCTCTGTCTAAGGCTCTGATAATTTCTGTTTAGTCATAACGATAGCTCCCCCCCCCCCCCGAAGACAAGAGTTTCTCTTCTCTGCTCTTCTTGGTGCTCATCTTTCTGATCAGTCTGTTTGCTTCTTCTTCCCATGCCCTTCCACATTTTGAAAACTCAGGGCTGCAAGCTAGCTAGGCAAATGCCTACTATGGAGCTACTTCCCAGTCCCCCAATTCCCTTTGCAGATTCTTGTCTACCTGGCTTTTCTTCGTGGAGCTCTTGGGAGTTTGTAGTAGGTGCTCTGTCTCCATATTCAATGTTTCCTGGGACACCACATTCACGCCACAGCCTCAGCCACTGCTAACACAGAGATGATGCCAAAAAGCCCTCCTTCACCCAGACATCTCTCTTGGATTATGCATATCCAAAGTACCACTTTCACACCCCTTTCCAGAGGCCCTGGAATGCCAAACAACCATTTTCATCTTCCCTAACCTACATACCATTAAAACTTTTCTTATTATTATCCAGGCAGCTGATACATAAAGGATGCTTAAAATCATTTTCCAGGCTCTTTTTAAAGAATTACAGTAGTGTGTGTGATCTCAAGATAGCTAGACTGGAGGAACAGATGTAGGTGGTGTGAGTTGCAAACTGGTGTTCTCATTGATTCCTCTAGAATGGGAAAAACTGAGAAACAGACTTTAGTCAAGGCATCTGGAACAAAAGACAGCCTTTCTGTCTTCCTCTAAATGCAGACAGAGACTATCTAGAAACAAAGTGAGGCTGCTCTTCAGCCCTTCCAAGTTTACAACCTGCCTTCCTCCAGCCTTTGTTCAGGAGGCAAACATTGCCACTTTGTGGCAGGGTGGAGGTACTGCAGCTCCTTTACACAGCAAGGCTGGCCAAGGGTAGCAGGCTCCTTAAAACCTGCCTGCCTTTTCACGAATGCTATCCTTAGGAAGGACTTTCCCCCTATTTGATATAATTTTTTTTAAAGTTTCAGTTCTCTTAATTAAAAAAAATAAATTGAAGTTCCAAGTCAGTGTTTCTAAAAAAGTTTTTTGACATTTTTAAGTTTAGTAATCTGAGTATAAATTATTTAGAACCATCAAATGTTAATACTTATACATATCTGCCTTAATGGTTTAAAACCCAGTGATATCACAATGCTAATATCCAATGGCTTAAAGTGTGGGGAAAGAAACAGCTGACACCTTAGAACAGTTTGGTGTTGCTTTGGTTTTTATTTTTAACTGGATGTCGTTAGCATTCTGTGAGCTTGACTGTTTGATCCACCCCAGTTCACTAAGACTGTGTCAGTGAGCAGCAGCAGCTTCCGCTCTCCCAAGACCTCAACCTTCGAAAAAACGCTCTCCAGGTCGGCCCTTGTGACAACCACTAGCTTGTCTTGCTTCTGAGGGCACAATGACAAGAGTTCCATTTAGCTATGTCACAGGGCTCTGCTCCACAAGCTGGGAGAAGATGCAGAAGCATAAGGTGCAGAAAGGCTGAACACTGCGGTGAGTGGTCAGAAACAGGACCGGGAACCCGGGAGGTAGAGGCAGGAGCATGGGAAACCCAAGGTCATCCATGGCTAACATGAGGTATTCAAGGCCAGGGTGGGCTATATGAGATCCTGTCTCAAATACCAAACAAAGACTGACAAACCAGGGGGCTGGAGGGATGGCTCAGGACTTAAGAGCACTGACTGCTCTTCCAGAGGACATGGGTTCAATTCCCAGCACCCACATGACAGCCCCCAAATGTCTGTAACTCCATTTCCAGGGCATCCTCACACTGACATATGTGCACATAAACCTGACAAACCAGCAAAACCCACACGCTGCTCTTGGGACTGCGTGTGAAGGAAGCCTAAGAAAATCATATTCCAGAGAAGTTATGGAGATCACACACAGCCAGAAAACAATGTGAACATGACATAGATTCGGTTTCTTTGCCACTGAAGGTCATGCTGTCCTTTACATAGGGCCACTTTCTAGTAGTCTTTACTTTGTCCTCTTGTCTTACTTTTGGCCAAGAGTTTATACATTTGGAAGATGCTCCTACTCAGTTATTTTTAAGGTACCTTCAGAGAAGCACTTAAGCTAAACAGAAACAAAGAAATTAAATAAGTTGCTAAAAGATGACACCACCAGTAAGTGGTATGGTAGCCACTTGTCATTCATGGAAATGAATTAGCATTTAAATCCAGGGAGATGTTTACTAGTAGCCACATTAAATATGTGTTAAGATTTATACAACAATATGTGTACTATGTATGTTCTCTATAAAAACTGGGGAGGGGAATGCTAAGGGCAGGGGGACATACCTTTAACTGATTCTTTCTGATGCTATTAGAGAATGAAAATGGCACAACTGACAGGTAGACGAGTTGAAACAATGATATATTTACTTGAGTAAGAATCAGGCCATTCAATTAAAACCCAGATGGACTGGGAAAAACTCAGGAGTTGTGTTTTTTTTTTCCCCCACTGTCTTTGGACTATTTCCTGTCAGTTTTCACCTCAGCTGTAAGAGGCAGAATTCTTGCTGGGTGGTGGTGGTACACGCCTTTAATCCCAGCACTCGGTAGGCAAATCTCTGTGAGTTCGAGGCCAGCCTGGTCTACAAAGCTACACAGAGGAAACCCTGTCTCATGGGTAGTTCAGTGGTAGAATTCTCGAAAAAAAAAAGAAAAGAAAAAAGAGTCAGAATTCTAAAATGGCTTCAAGGTTCTTATCTGCTGAGGAGCTTGCAAGAGTCTCTGCCCTTGCCTGCAGTGGAGACTGGAGAAAACTGGGTTATCATCTTAGATAAAAGGTGGTGAGATAACATCACTCCCAAGATCCGATATATGGCCCTTATCACACTAACGGAGCTGGTAATGGAGAAGTAAAACGCTGCAAAGAACACTCCTGTTCAGGATATTCTGCATGCTACCCAAGGGTGGCCTCTGAGAGCTGAAAGGGACCCAGCTGACAGCCATCAAGCAACAGGGAGCTTGGATTGACAACTGCATGGAAATGAAGTCTTTCGCTCACCACCATGAGCTTAAATGCTCCCACACAAGCTTGCTTTCATTGCTGGTCAACACCTGAATTCACCTGGGTGTGACTCTGAATGGAGTGAGACTGTCAATGCTGTGACCAGTTAAATGTGTCCTGGTAAATGGCTAATGCTGGGGTAGTTCATTGTAGAGCAATAGTCAATGAAAGCCCAAGTCCACAGGCATCCCTGAGAGGAGAGTTGTCCTCACTCTATGACAGTTCATTACCTCAAGGATAAAGATAGGAACTCATTAACTCTATTTATTGTAATCCATGCTATTTCATTCTTCCTTGCCTTTCACCATGCTTCCCTGAGGGTTTCCTATGCAAACTTCAAAACCCAGGCCCAATGTTACTTCTAAGAAGCATTTCCTTATAGGCTTCCCCCACCCCCCCAATTCCTGACCAGTCTTCATGTATGTATCAGGATACACTGCAATGACATTTTGCCAGTTCCCTTCTCCTGGTTAGCATGGGTTATTTAAGGCAGAACTGTCCAGGTGTTCTGCACAATGGCAGGCACATAGAGTATGATACATACTTGGAGTGAATAAAATGAGGCTCTGCATAACAAACAAGGCTTATGGCAGCAGCAAGAACCTTCTCCATGACAGAGTGATTAACCGTGCACTTCACTGGTGGCGAAAGGGCAGATATATTTACCATCTCAAAAACAGACCATTAAATAAACAGGAACAGGTGGCTGATGCCATAAGGGTTTAGCTTCTCCCTAACAGAATAATGGCAAGGAGACCTATCTGATTTATCTTGCTGCAAGGCATTTGCTACAGTTGCATGCTTGCATATTCAAATTATTTGGGCTAAGCTACTCCCGACAAATGTCAACCAAAATACACAGCCATTCTGATGTGATGGGCAACAAGACAGAAAATGGGAATCATATATTAGCACAGACCTCTGGAGCAGACAGCATTGTTAAGCTAATCACACGGCAGGAAACATTATGCAGCATCTACCCATCAGAAACAGCACTTGCCAGATGTGGTTTTTGAGAGACTCCAAAGAGAGAATTCCTATTTTTCTATGAAATACATTGCCCACTCCCAAGAGGAAGACTCTTTTGACATATAAGTAAACAGCAAACAAATGAAATTTTTATAAGGACATTACCAGGATGTGGTGCTATCTCGATTGTACAAATAAAGCCTGTCTGAAGATCAGAGAATGGAGCTTGCCACTATCTAACCACGGAGGTCTGGAGGTCTGGAGGTCTGTACAGACAGACAGGAAGTGAGATGGCTGGGCTGAAGAGAAGATATAAGCGGGAAGAAACAGGAACTTGCCTTCTTGTCCATCGAGACATTAGGAGGTAAGGTGTGACTGTGGCTTGCTCCTTTTTCTCTCTGATCACTCAGAATTTTCCTCTATATCTGACCCCAGGTTTTATTATTTAGACCAATTAAGAACTCCTTTTACACCAGGAACTTGGAAAACTGGAAAAATTCACGAGCGGTAGTCTTGCCATCCTCATGGATGTGTTATGTATGTACCACCATATAGAACATGAAGGAGAAATAGGCCTGCACAGTGATTGCTTAATATGTGGTCCACAGCCCCAGCTTCCTCCTCAGCTTCTCAGAAAGTTGGATCCCTACCCCCTAATCTTAGCACTTGGGAGGTAAAGGCAAGAGAATCAGGAGATCAAGGTCATTCTTGGCTACACATGGAGTTCAAGGTGAGCCTGGTCTACATGAGACTGCCAACAAAACAAAAAAACAGCCCCCCCTCCACCCCACAAAACAAAAAACCCTGGTAACTGGAGACAGTAGCCTCAGAAACGCAATGGATACATGGTCAGTTAGGAACAGTGCATACCTTCAATACTCTGTGGCCCAACAAGATTCATGGCCTGGTGAGCTGGGTATTCCACCCGTGGCCTGGCAATGCCCAGCTGCTCCATAACGCCATGGAGCAGCCTCTGAATGTCTGTTTCAGGGACCCGATCAGGGGTCCGTGGACTATAAGCAAATGCTGGATTCCAGTCGATCATCAACCAAAACAACAGGCCAGATAGCAGGGCAGAGATCATCCTTGAGGCCATTTTTCACCTGCAGAAGAAAGGACCAAGTTTATAACTCGGCCCAAATTGGCAACTGTAATAACACTACTGTGGGGTTATAATGATGAATCACAGCTTGAGGCTGAAGGACCACCCTGAAAGGAGACTGCAGTGAAAAATTCCTAGAGGTTTGCTTTGTGTCAAGTGTTCAAGCCAGGCAGGAAACCACTGTGGGAAGGAAGTAAAGGGACAAAAGAGTCTAGGCTAAGCAAGCCCCTCTAACTTGCTACTTGAGAAGACTAAGCCGGAGTAATGGTTCTCACACCTATGGTCTGTTTTTCTTGTAATCTAAGCACTTTCAGTTTTGAGAAAAGGAGGGTGGTATTTTGAGTTTTCCCAATTTAAAGGAAGAAAAGAGTAATGAGAAGGGGTTATGGATATTCAAACAGTAATAATAATAATAATAATAATAATAATAACAATAAATAGTAATAATAATAAGCCCACGGAATGTTCTAGAGTGGTGGCAGAGGGTGTTTTAACTTAGCAGACAAACAATACAATAAGATCCTGAGAAGTACTGTGAGCTCAGGTCCTGCCCTGCCATGTGGAAGGCAATATGAAAGGCACTTGCTTCTCTGTGCACTACCTAGGTGATCATGGGCAAGTACCTCAGCCTCTTCTGCAGGAGGATAGTAACAATCCATCTTATAGAGTCACTGTTAAGATAAAGATCAAAATCATGTATAGGAGCATGGAGCAAAGCCAGGTACACAGTGAGCCCCCTGCACTTCTATTCCAATGCTGGCAGCATCGGTTCACTGTTCTGGTTCACTGTTCTACAAGTTGAGTCTGCGTAGGCGGCAGGGAGGAGAGGGAAGAGAGAGATGGTTGGGGGGAGGGGTGGGAGGGAACTATGTGGGCTGTCAACCTGCCCTACATGTTGGTGTCTGTGGATATGCCTGCAGAGCAAAGAAACAGTATTCACACAGGGTCCCTGGAAGCTGCTGGTTTCGAATGGGTGCTCCAGGCAACAGCCAGATAAACCCCTCTGAACATCCAAAGGGGTAGAGATTGGAACAGTGGGGTACAAGCCGAGCATTGCTCCTAAAATTGAAATATTAATTTCGTTTAATGTCCTTTTTCTCCAGCTAAAGGTCTTTCCTAGCCTTGCTCCACAAAGAGCTGAGGGTGGCTGTCTACAGCCGTGATGAAAGGACCGGATGCAGGCACCAGGCTCCATTATCTCCATCTTTCCCCATGAACTCTCTGAATGCAGGATGTTTTCTTTACTGGCCAGCCAACTGATGAACTATCCAATCACCGCACTCGGAACTCTTTCTCCCACCCCTTATTTAAAGCCAACCCTTGTAAACCCCACACCCATCCTTTGTCTGACCCCAGCCTCAAGTTCAAGGATTTTTGGAGGACATCCTCTCCTACCTTATGAACTCCCACGTTCTGCCGGCTGTCTAGCCTGGCCGCTTCAAGGCAGAATATACCGTGGGGCCACGGGCGAGCCTGTTGCAATCTGGCCCAAAGCAGGGACTGACGAGCTGGATAGCTCCTACGTCACCTCCCTCAGCATCCTAGCTCCACCCAGGCCCCGCCCCCAGCAGGTGGAAGACTTCCCAGAGTTCCTGAAAGGCTTTCCAGAGGCTTGCATCTCTGGCCTGAAGCCTCCACTCCAGCCCAGGCATCTCATGATTTCTCCAGTGCTCCCTTTCTGCATCAACCCTACAAACGTCATTCACCTCCGTTATCAGTCTGAAGCAGTTACCTAAATGTAGACCACCACTAAGCAGCACACCTTTAATTCTGCATCTTCTAGATTTTTAAATTAGAATACAAACGGGCTTCCTGCTGGCATTTTTATACATTTCTTCTAGTATCTTTTCCTTAACCCCCCTCACTTAAGCTTTCCCCCTTCACTGTCCAATCTAGTTTCATGACCTACATCCACACAGAAAACATAAAAGACCCATCTATGAGACAAAACGTGCATTTATCCTGAATGTGCCAATGGCAGGGGTGACTAACAAAAATCCAAGTCCAAAGGGTTTGTGGCGACAGTGATGCCTTTACTGCACCTTTCTTTAACACCTCAGGGCACCTGGAGGTTCTGAGAGCTCTCAGCATTGCTTCTAAAGTTCACCAAGAGAAACCATACGGGAAGGACATGCAGAACTTGCCTAAGCAAACCTGAATTTGTTATATTGTGTGGTGCCGGTGATGGAAGCCAGGGTCTTATGAGACTCCAGCCCTAAAAGAAACACCAGAGCTGGGCAGTGGTGGCGCAGGTTTTTAATCCCAGCACTGGGGAGGCAGAGGCAGGCGGATCTCTGTGAGTTTGAGACCAGCCTGGTCTACAAGAGCTAGTTCCAGCACAGTCTCCAAAGCCACAGAGAAACCCTGTCTCAAACAACAAAAAACAAAACAAACAAAAAAAAAAAGAAAGAAAGAAAAAGGAAAGAAACACCTGAGTAGACACCACAAAGCCCATCAAACAACGAGGAATGAGTCCTTTGGGGAAATTTCCGGGAAACACAGGAACTTCCACGATGAAGTTAGAATTCAGCTCTTACTGCAGCTTGGAGCAGCAAACCCATTAGCATTTTAATACAATGAATGCAGGTAGTGAGACTTGTGAGAGGGCTTCCTGTGTAAAGCCAGGCATCGTTCCCAATAGTTTTTTTTTTTTTTTTTTCCTTTTTTTTCTTTCCCAGATGCTTTTTGTCAAATAGTCTGCTGGCTCCAGGCTCAAGTTTAGGATGGTACACAATATTTACTGCTAATGAATACTGTTTATTCTCAAGTTGTTCAGTATAGTCAAGATTGGAAAAATGGGTTACTACATTTTGCTGGCTGTATAGCTGCCTGAAACACACCAAAAATATCTATGATTCACTTTGCACTCACTGTACTTTGGAGGCAGAGTATGTAAGCCTTTATTCTGCTTACAAAATGCTGAGGTAAAGGAAAAACATTTATCTTGGCACACAACTTTGGAGATTTCAGTACATGATCCTTGGCTCCACTAGTTTATGAACCCAGTGAGTCAGAACATGATGGTGGGAGCACATGGAGTCAGGGGAGCACACATGTGCTCAGAGGCACACCCCCGGGGATCCCTGAAGGTTCTACAGCCTCAGAATAGTGTCACTACATAGGAACCAAGCTTTCAGCAAAAGCCTGTGGGTGACATCTCACATTCAAGCTGGAATACAAGATTCTTACCAAGGCTGATCTAAATCATCTTAACTTACCTCAGCCTCCTGAGAGACTGTCACTAAAGACATGTGCTGGTACACTTAACTAAATAATTCTTAAAGTTATTGTACACATCACTTTTCACTTTGGAAAAGACAAATGTATACTGTCTGTTCATATAGCTCATGAAATTACTAACCATCTTTATTATGTATTAAAAAAATACAAAGATGAAACCACATTTTAAAATTTTCCCAACTCCCAATTATGAAATGATCTAGAATGTTAAATGTTGATTTTGTAGATTTTTTTTTCCATTTAAAAAATTGAGACAAGAGCTCCACATCGTACATCTCATCTCCTAAGTGTTAGTCTCACAGGGATACTCCACCATGCACTGCTCAGGAACTACAGATATTAACATCATAACGGAATTCTTAGTATATGTTGAGATTTTAGTTCAAAATGTTTCAGCTTTCTGTTTCAGGGATGTTTAATCAGTAAAGCAAATATTAAAAAATCTGAGATTTCTCTTCTCATCAATTTTAGGTAAGGGATCCACAACCTATTCCTGCCATAGCTAAAATGTATGGCTAGACTGTATGAAGTTTAAGGCTGGAGAGTTTTAGTTTTATGTAAACCATATACTAGTTCTGGGAAAGGATAAGGAACACAGGAAATAACCTTGAAATAAAACAGAAATTTGGGGCAGAAGAGATGGTCTAAGAGCACTTGTAGCACATGGTTCTCTTGTTGAGGACACATGTTTGGTTCTCAGCTCTATATAGAGACCTGGGTTCAGTTCTCAGAAGCTGACATAATAACTATCACCCAGAGTATCCAACCCCCTCTTAGCTCAGAGGAGAACAGGCACACATGTGTTATACTCATATGGGTTTACATACACAGATGTAGACAAAACACTCACACATAAGTCTAAACAATAGACACATCTTCAAGTAGAAGTTTCAAGCAAACTTAAGGACTTGAAGTTCCTCACATGCAATGCTTTGCACCTAAAACACAACACTCTAAGGCAAGACATTTTCCAGAAGTTACATTTAATGTGTATGCTAAATAAATAACATTTAAACACAGGATAAACTATCAGATAAACTATCTAAGCAAAATGTATAGAGGTTCATTAACAATTCAAATTCTAAAATCAACCCTCTTCATAGGATAAAAACCTTGATTAAAATTTTCAAGTTTAATTATTCCTCCTTAAAAATTTCATTTTCATATTGGACAAAATAGACCAAAATTACCTTCAAAATGAAGTATGGCTTAAAATTAATAAATTACTTCAATACCATGATGTATGAATGCAACTTAGTCATCATTCTGATTTAATCACTGCCCTTACCTCAAAATTCAAGTGAAACCTTGTATATGTATACACCTACAGGAGACACTAACCAAATTCCTCTCCCTAAGCAGGAGTAGAAGCAAATCAACTTTTAGGATTTAGACAACAAACATGAATATAATTCAAGACATAAGATTTGCAGGGACTACCCAATCCCTTTACATAGCAGATTTACAATGGACAATATTTCTGACTTGGTTGGAGGAATAACCAAAAACAAGCACAACTTCCTATTAGGCATACAAAACAAAAATCATGACCCCCCCCCACTTAAATAAATCTAGCCAACAATTTCTTTTAAAATTTAGTTATAACCTTTGCTTCAAGAAATCACAATAAAGTTTAAATGTTTCTGTAACAAAGACAAAGTAGCCCTATGTACAAGTATGAAAACCAAATTGTTCCAGCAGTGAGATTGCTTCAGAGAAAACCGGCTTAACAAGCATCCTTAGGCACACACAGCACACAATTATCCTGCAAGTCATCCCACCAATTGCTAACTATTTACACTAAGGACAAACACTACATTTGTCAGTTACAAGTCTACAGGTTTACTTGTTGGTAGTAGTTGAGTTTTTCCAATAGGATTTTTGGGAGAACCTTTGTACCAGACCCTTTCTTTTTCTGGTGGTTTCCTAAGAACTCTTCTTTTTACTTCACAAGAAAAGGCCGTATTATTATTTACAACAAATTTTAATCTATCATGATTAGTGAGATCATCCAAGGGAAACTTAATTTGACCATCAGATTTGCTCTCCTGTTTACAAAGTCTAGTAGTTCCAAGAGAAGCATGCAGAGTATCTGGATATGTCTTCACTTTTGAGAAAGATTTAGAAGTTAATTCAACACTGGATTTTGAAATTGCATTACTTGACTTATCGAATGACATAGACTTCTGTGCTTCACGACCTAATTTAGTACATGAAACAGAGGAATCTTTTGATGTACTTTCTACACAAGAGGGAAGAGCACCATCACAGCTGACTGATTTTACCAGAGGAGAAGCTGCATCACCAAGGATTGACAACTTCTGCCTCACAGGCTGCCTGCCATACTCCAACAAAGAATTGATTCTTCTGACAGATTGGCGGACAGGAGTACGCTGAAATTTTAGAGGTGACTTCACTTTTGTTCTGTTTGGTTCATTTAGGGAAAGTTTATTAAACCATTGTATGTGATCAGAAACCTTTCCATGCTCCGTCGTTTGTAAACCTCCAGGAACTGCATCATCACACTTTCCGGCCACTGACTGCTGCTTAGCGAGCCTCTGGGGCTGAGGTTTTGGAAGGACTACCACACTGCATGTACTCTGCTCTAAAGAAGAGTGAGCCTCATCTTCCCCAGGGGCTTCACATCCTACGGAGTTCTCCTCTGCCACAGTCTCCTTCCCGGCTGACTGACTATTCAGTTGGTTCCTTGGGGACTGAGGTCCTTTTGTTTGTTCCTCACTGGGGAACTCTTGCTGGATTAAGTCAGCTTTTGGAACTTGTGAATGGATATCTTCTTCATATTCCACCTTCATGCTTGCTTCTCCACCACATTTTGGACTTTGATACAATGAGAAATCTCTTTCTGGAACACAGTTCTCATCTTTCTCGGTGTAGCTCCCAACATTCTCCTTTGATTCTCTTGATTCTCTCACAGTCACATCACTGGCTCCACTTTCTTCCCCTATATTTGTTACTGACGACTGCCCATGACTTATCAGGGTATTAAGATCACTCCCCGATTCGGAAAACGCTTTTTGAATCTTCAGCAAGGTCTCAGAGGTCAGGTTACCTTCATCCCCACTGAGGGAAGTCCCAAGCACACTGCTGTCAGATTGGCTGGGGAAGGTCGACAGTCTGAGCTCACATGACACAGCCGGTGAGTTTTCAACAGTAACATCGGACTCCAAAGAAAAGTGCTTCACCTCAAGATTTCTCATGACTGGAGAAGCTCCATTTGCACCCATGTCTTGAAAACTTGAATTACCGGGTTCTGTCCAAGACATCCTATAACCTGTTCCAGCTAGTCCATCTGGAGTTAGTAAGTGTTCCTCAGATTTGCTCATCTTTTCTGCATCTAAAATAAACCAGTTGATGATTTTAATACTTTACGTCTTACCTAGTTTTGAAATATCCAAACACATCACAAGTAAAGGTACTAAGCATTATTTCCAAAGCATTGAAGATGTTATAATTTAAGAAAGAAATGTCCAATGTTGACATTTATAGGCATCTTCCAACTGTTGACAGAAAACTACACTGTCAAGTCAAATATTTTCACCATTCAAATAAGAACTTTAAACTTCTAGAACATAAAGTAATATATTTTATCTTAAATTGCTACTAAAATTTTGGACAAAATTCTACAGTATCATGTAAATGTACCTTTCTTTAGCAATCCTTCATCAGTATCTGGGCTAAAAAGCAGACCTGTTTTTACAGATTCAATCCTATTTTTTAGATTTTGTTGATTCGCTAGTCGTCGACCAACATTTTCATATCTATTGGTGACAGAACATCCATTCTGTACAGAAAAGAAAATTTGAAAATGGTTTAGTTAAGTAAATCCAGTTAGTTAAAAATATTAAAACCAATTAAGTATTAAAATTAGTAACTAACTTAAAAAGGCTTATGTAACTGAAGGATAACTTCGTAAGAAACACAAATATTCTTGTCTGCTGGTGAAATGTGTAAACATTAGGCGATATTTTATGAAGTAAAATAAAAACAGCACAACATAGCCATTATTATAAAAGCATAAGTTCTTGTATTGCTTCCTTTCTGTGCCAGGGCTTGTTGACAAATTGTGTGTGGGGTGGGGTGGGGGGGGGGTTTAGGATGGTAAAAATTTTGCCCTCACAGTATTTACACTTGAAGATGAGATTTAGATCAAAACAGTTCATTACATCACATCAATATAATCCAAGGTCAAAAGTGATATGGAGAACAGTAAAATAGTAAGGAGGACATTGCTGGTGATGGAGGGAGTGTAATTTCACACAGGGTGATGAGAAGGTAAAGGGCAAAAGCAATAAAAGCCTTTTGGACAACTGCATTTTAGGGAGAAGTTACCAGTGCAGCCTCTACAGCTGGAGCGAGTCAGGAAGAAAGCAGCAGAGTGAGGGGGCAGAATGCCAGGAGCAGAGCGCCAGACGTGCTCTGGGCACAGATCATGTGGAGCTTGCAGCTTAATGTAGGAGGTTGGGGTCTCAATCAGAATAAAAAGTACCATTGAGCTGGGTGGTGGTGGTGCACAGAAAACAGTCAGACCTACTAGGTGATTAACTGCAGTTATCCAGGAGAAAAGACAATTTAAAGATAGCTAAGAGCAGCAATGAAGCAGGCTTCTCTAACAGACAAGATGTGGCACATGAGAATGTGAGAGAGGAACCAAGAGCGTGCAGTCTGGCTTGAGTGGCTGGAAGAGCAAGCTGCATAGCTGCAATGGGTGACAGTTGGGAAAAGGGGGCTTGGTTGTAGGGACAGCAGAACAAGGAACAGTGTGCAGAATAGGTTTTACCTAAACAGATATCCAAGGATGGAATAAGCAGAAATCAGAGTTCAGTGCCACAATTCATGCTTAAGCATGATAAAAAAACAAACACTTCCCAAATCCAAACCAAGCCAAACAACAAAAAACCCTGCAAGCAAATACTTTAGGAGAGTATTGTGATCCAGAGATCTTAATGTGGATGTCTTAGACAAATAGTATTGGATATTGTTACAAAGGAATTTGAAACTAGGAAAGTAAACAAAAGGGGCCTGGAGCCAAATGCTGCCCACAGGCCCACAGGAGGGGAGAGGAAGGCCTATTAGTCAGCAATTCTTGACTGCTTGATTGAGAATACTGAACTCACAGGCGATCCTGCTTTGCTTTATTTTGTTTAGCTTTTGTTTTTTTGAGACAGGGTTTCTGTGTAGCTTTGGAGCCTGTCCTGGAACTCACTTTGTAGACCAGGCTGTCCTCAAACTCACAGAGATCCGAGTGCCTCTGCCTCCCGAGTGCAGGGATCAAAGACATGCACCACCACCACCAGGCTTGTTTTTGAGACAGAGTCTCATTATGTATCCCCGACTGTCCCAGAATTCACTCTGAAGACCAGGCTGGCCATGAACTCACAGAGATCTACCTGCCTCTGCCTCCTAAGTTCTGAAATTGGAGTGCAGCCCCCCATCTCAATGAAAGCAGTTTTAGTGGAGTTCTGAGATTAAAATGGCGATAAAGAGTAGTAGTACATGGTTCACTATTTTGGAAGGAAGGCAAATGTGAGAGGGTATTCTAAGTCTACAACTCTATGTTACTATGATGTGTTATGCTAACATACTAATAAAGCCATATGCCACTATGATGTTCTTAATTGTGGACTTGAATAAGAAATGCCTGTAACATAAGATAGGCACACCTCTAGGGGTATCTGCGATGTTTCCAGAGGTTATTAGAAGAGGGTTCTGGCCCAATGAATGAATGCATCCATTAATGATTCATGATCTGATAGCATAATTGGGAAATGGTGAAAAATGGGAGCTGGAGGGAAGGATACGTGGTTAGATTTTGATGACACCCTGGCCCCTTTCTGCATTCCTTTTGTCTGTTTCCTAGCCACCATGATGTAAAGGGCTTGCCACATTCTTCCCACCAGAATGAACTGACACTTCCAAAAACATGGATCAAAAGAATTTCTCCTTTGTGCAGCTTGTTGGGTATTCGGTCCCAAGGACAAGACACTTACTGAATCTCTGTTTTTTCCCAGACTAAATTTCAGACGAAGAGATCTTCGGACCTTTTCTTTACGACTTACTTTAGGAGAGAAGCAGCCTGCTTTTCCTGATTCTACCCTGAAGAGTGAAATTTAAAATGTCAGTTTCTGGCATAAATATCAGAAATTATTGCAAGATAAAAATCTAAGTTCAAAATCATGTTATTAACTAAATAAAAATTTTAAAAATGACTTAAACTTGAACATACTATATATAAATGCTTATCTACATATGAAAATGACTTATCATCCTTAGTCACTTATAAACCAGAGTCAGTAGAACATATTACTTGCAAAACTAACAATTTAAAATTACACAATCAACACAGACAAGGATTTTTATCAAGGACAGTGAATTCAATTTAGTTCCTTTTTTTCTTCTTTCTGATGGTATAAAAATGGCCTATAATTAATAAGAACATATAGAAAAAGGGATTTAAAAAATATGATTAAACTGTAATTTTTGGTAGAATGACAGCACACACAACATTGGTCACCCAGTGAAAAGACAATGTCTCGGACAGATTACCTATAAACTTTTTTGCTCGCAATCCTTTTACTTCGCCTTAGGCCTGTATTGATCAAGTGGTTTCCACTCATGATGATAGGTGAGAACGAATTCTGAGATGACCCTTCTGGGCTTGTATCAAAGTGAACTAGAAAAGAAGGACAGGCAATGTATCACACATACTTACTTTCTTTTCAAAGTATAAAACTGCAGCAAGTAGATTTAAGTCTAATTTCTATCACCAAAGCTGCAACAAGAAACACAATTTCTGGGTTAGAGGTGTCAGGTATCAGTGACGGACCAAAAAGGAAACTATTAATCTCCTATTTAACAGTTGCCAATTAAAAGTTTAGATTATTAATTTTAAATGAGTCCTGCTTTAAACACTTAGTAATAAGGGAGGGATACACCCTGCCAAACTTTGAAGAGCAAGCTGTGGAAACAGATTAGAATTTACCTATCACTTGCTAAATGGTTTCAGACTCTGGAAATATGGTTTCTTGATGAACATAAATATTAGTCAGGGATTGTTAGACGTGGGAAGGGATATATACACGAAAGGAAATTACATAATAGAACCCATTATGCATAATATATGCTATTAAAAAACAAACAAAAAAACTAATCTATTTGCAAATGTTGAATGTGGGCATTCAGGATACAATTGCTAGCCAAACATCTACAAGTATAATTTTTGTCAAGCAAACAAAAAACTAGTAATCTAAAGCTCTGCCTGCCAGGTTCTAGGTAAGTAGTTCATGTTTACAACAATGTTCAATTTCATTATTCAATCTTACCTATATCATACAATCTGTTATACAAAAAATACAAACAGAGGTACATTTGACTTATGTCCTATACAGTAAACTTCCAACAAACACAAATTATCAATTCATTAGTTACTAATAAAAAAATCCATAAAGTGTCCAAAGAGGCATTCATGAGTTTGTTTATTAACAAAAATAATGATCTTAGTGACTTCTGCATGCATCAGACAAAGAACATTTCAGAAGTCAATATAACACATACAATGTGACTTAGTCATCTTGAAAAGGTATGTAGTCACAAGAAGCAGTTGGAATAGGAAAAATAATATAAATTAATCACACACAAAGTTACAAATAGTAGCACATGAACTGTAGAATAATGTCTTTATGCACTGAGGAAAAAAAGAGGGTCTTTTAAAAACTCAAATGAAGAAACCAACCTATTTTCATCCTTACAGATATTTCCTATTGATTACTAAGTAAGCAGGCCAAAGCTACTAGCAATAGAATTACTGCTGAATGTTTCATAAAAAATTCACTGGTGATTCAAACTCAAACTCAGTTCAAAGTAACACAAGAATATTTCCACTTTGGAGAGCAGCTAACAGAAAGACTACAGTTCCCAGTGGCCACTGGGAAGTCTTGCACTCTGGGTGGGATTTTAAATATCACATAGTATGAAGTTTCTTTAAGTGTTTTAGTCCTGTGCCAGGAATTGGTAGCACACAGGCAGATCTATGTTAGTTTGCGGCCAGTCTGACCTATAGTGAGTGCCAGGACAGACTCCAAAGCTACATAGAGAAACCTGGTCTCGAAAAACCAAAAAAGAGTTTAAGTCTCCAACCTGTGATTACTGAAGACACTTTGTCATCAACCTTCCTGTTGTTCTACTGTAATGAGCCCTGCAGAACCCCTAAGGAAGGGTTTTCCTTCTGGAAAACCATAACTTGCTATTCTGTTCAATTTAAGCAAAGTATGAACCATCAAAAGAAACAATTCCAAAAGACTTTGGGGAAGAACTCATAAGTCAGCTCTTAATGAGCTCAAAATGAAACATTCAATAGTGCCTGAAACAAACAATTATTAAAATCTAAAAGACTAAGATTGACTAAATGTGACAAGTTTGAGATAGGGGACCCCTAGGTTTTAGGTTTCATTTCACTTTTGGTTGATGATAAAGTTAACATAAGCCAATTTATATTGTGTGTTCAAGAACAAACTAAGTCTAAGGTATATCCAATAGCTAATAGGATTTTGGTAACCTGAAATGGAGAAAGAACAAATGTCTGAAATGATATGCTAATTGTCTTGCCAAGTACTAAGGCTTATAAACCTACTTGGAGCAACTTCTGACCTTAGCTTAGCCCTACATATAGATCCAGAGGAAACAGGATCCAGCATGTCTGGTGACATAAACTCTGAGTACCCATGCCATCTGCAGACGCCCAAATACTCAGTTATTCACATAACTTCACTGGACTTACCCATAAAACATAAACATTTTATTTTTATTAAATTAATGTTTATTTTAAGAGTAGACCTTATTAAATACAGAAACTAGGAAAAATGTAACTTCTAGCTCTTGTGGGTCGTATTAATCTTAGTAGTTATTTGTTGAGACCAGGTTCTCATGTTAATGTTTACAACCCAATGAGAAAAGATTCTCTTTGCTACCTGATACTGGTGTAGAATTGCTGCTGAAGAGATGACTTGGCAACAGTTCAAAGTTCAAGTTGTGTTTGATGGACTTCCTTTTCTTACTTGAGAAGGCATGAGAAGACTCTCCTGGCAGTTTACGTTTAATACTTGGTGTGAGAATCAATGGTGATACAGAGGCCTGGGCTGAAAACCACACAAGAAACAACTTGCTTCTCCACACAGATGGAAACACACAAAAGCTTTGATTTCTTAGAGGTTAACAAAACAATGTGAGTGATACATTTTCATGATAACTAAATTAATGTTTTGCAATTATTTAAAATAAAAATAGCAAAGCTACAAAAAGGCAAGATTCTTTTTTTTCTTTATTGAGATGGGGCTTCCTTACTATGTTGCCTAGACAGGACTTAAACATCAGATTCTTCTGCCTTGTTCTCCCAAGTACTGGGGGTGAAGGACAGAAGCAACCATATTGAGCTTGGCAAGGCTCTTAATAAGCAGCAGTAACTTAAACTAAATAGAGCAAAGGACATATATAACACAGATGAAAGAATATCAATACAGGGAAAAGAACTACATTCTAGATATAAAGATAAAATTAACTCTGCTATTTGCTTCTCATAAGTGAATGTTAACCAATTCATTTCACTGAAAAACAAAGCATCATGTTGTCTGTATTGGCTGAATACATTTACCAGCAAGCAAACTGGTATAAACATCAGAATATAGGATGCATAACTTTCTTATTCTGACACAAAGTGAGGTTGAACCATTTTCAAATGCTCTAAATTATAAGCAAATGAAAATGATTAGGATTATTTTAAAAATGACAACAAGCTGGGTGTTGGTGGTGCATACCTTAACTCAGGAGGCAGAGGCAGGCGGATCTCTGAGTTTTCGAGGCCAGCCTGGTCTACAGAGAGTTCCAGGACAGGCTCCAAAACAATACAGAGAAGCCCTGTCTCAAAAAACAAAACAAAAAACAAAAACAAGACAACAGATAAATTCTAACATTCTTACAATTTTGCTGTCATCACACGCAATGTAACTAATAATATCATAACATAGTATACAAAGTACAATACTAATTTAAGGAAATTAGTACTGAGATTTGATTATTAAAATTAGGCAGTTATTATAATTGTTTTTACACAGTACTAAATACATTTTCATTTAAATGTTTATAAATAACAAACACCTACCAGTTCTATCTTGTTGAGGTGTAACAGACGGTGTTCTGCTAGATTTAAATTTATTTAGGGCTCCATTAACAAAATCTGAAATGCAAGGCAAATATAGTTACATAAATTAAAGGTAATTTAATCTGCCTTGTACCAATAGTAAAGATGACCCATGTCTAAGAAATATTTACATTTGTGGCAGGATGTTTTATAGATAGAGTTGTGTTCTAGAAGCCAGGAGAGGAAAGAAAGCTATCTGCCCTACAGATTGCAGAGCCCAACTGACACTTTTAGACTGGCCTCTTGAACTGTGATTTCTAAGCCATTCAATTTGTGTCCTTTGAAATTGTGTACTGCAACACAGCAGCCCTATGAAAATAACAGAGAATAAAAGGTTCCTACAAAACTAACAGAAAGAAAGCAATAACTGAGCCAAAAGATTCCAAAAGGAATGATAATCAAAAGATAAGAAATCAGGTGAGGAAATGGATCAGTGGATAAAGTGCATGCTATGTGTAAGTGTGAGGATCTAAGTTCAAATCCCTAGAACCCCTGTTAAAGCTGGTTATGGTTGTAGGCAGTATCTATTGTCTTGGTATTCCTTTGGGGCGACTGGGAGGCAGAGACAACAGAATCCCCAGAAGCTTGTGGGACAGCTAGCCTGGAGTGCACAGCAGTAAACAGGGGAGCCCATCTCAAAACAGGTAGAAAGCAGGACTGCCTTCCAAGGTTGTCCTGATTTCCCCATAACTACTCTTGCACATAAACACACACGTGTGCACAACACATTGGGGAGAGTCTCCCAAGGAAGAGATAAGCCTTACTCTTCCTGACTGAGAGGAGACAGGAACTACTATCACCACCATAGAATTTTGCTTGTTTTGAATCTGCTTTAGTAGCATTTCCTTCACTACTAACTTCACACTCGTCATTCACACAATTAAGTGCATCAAAGATCTGGTACCCATATTGTTGCCATACCTTACTATTCTCTACCTGCGGGTGTCAGTTTTGCAAATTAAATTTACAACATACTTCAATCACATCATACCTCAAATTATAACCCTTCAACATTTAGCCAACACCCAGGTAACAGTCTTTGGCCTGGACTCTAGTTCCACATTATATCATCAAATGTACACAAGTGAACATCACTCCAAGTACATGGATCTGTTCCTAGGATAGATGTGTGTCTATTCTACATCTCTCAACTAATACAAAATACAAGTTTTCTGTTCTTTTACTCAATTTCTCTGTATTCTACCGACCCTTCAAGAAGACCCATGTTGAGGGCTGAGGATATAGTTCAGAGGCTTAGTGCTTGCCTAGCCTGTATGAGGGCCTAGTTTCAATTCCCAGCACAATAAATAAGGCTTAGTTTGACCTTCTCTTTGACAAGTCCTTGGTGATTACAGTCCAGGTAATCTTCTGCTAAAGACTTAGTGCTTAATATCAAATTGTATCATCATTTGAATTTCTAATATGCCTGTGTTTTATTTCTCCAACTAGGCATTCAAAAGACACACACACCACACCTAATGCTGAATTGCATTTTAGATGAAGTCTCGGTACCACCCTAAAATGAGAGCATCAATTACCTCCAACACTTTGTCTTCTTTTTCTCTTACATTCACCTGGAGTTTCATATTCTCCTTCTTCAAAGCCTTCCAGGGATGGAGTATTACATAGACCATCAATACCTAACATGGCCGGTATCTTTTCCAGGATAAAATCTGGCACACGCCCTAAGTCAAAATGTGCATAAGACAATTATTTTTTCCTTCCCCATCCTAAAGTATAGGTAATAATATAGTCCCTTGCTAATAGTGGTCTTCAGTTGGAAGCCAGGATCTCCCTCATTTAAATAAATCAGTTCTACTACTTGACAATGCAACTACCCCTTACCAATATCCGATGCACAATCAATGAGAGTCTGTACTACAGCTGCCTGCAATCGTAGCTTTTTCTCTGTGTTAGCAGACATCTTCTCATGGCCTTCACTTGTCTGAAGAAGATTTGGTGCGAATATTACTGCAAGATTGCTGCTATCCATTTTATTCTCACTTGCCCTGATAACAGAAGGCTTTATTAAATGGCGAAAAGGGTAGAACTCCAGGAAGTTAAAATAACATATGAACATATTTACTTTACCTGTCACCTACAAGAAAAACAGCCCTCATCTATCCATCCAGAGTGGCCAGAAGAAGCAAGGGACAATGGAAAGAGAGAAGGAACCCTAAGGGTATGGTTTAAATGTAGAGTCTATCTACTATGCAGAAGGCACCACAAAACAAAAGAACATGAGAATCCAAAATATATGGTCTCGCAGATTTAAATATAAACCACACTAATCAGTTCACACTTCATTCTTTCACACAGATTGTGTTTGTTTATCTGCTTTTTAGAGCCACACATAGAAAATAAAGTATTAGAAGATAGCATCAAGTATAAACAAAACAAGTAGGTACACTGGAAGCAGGAGGAGGAAAATTAAGAAACAAAAGACAAATATTTTAAAAGCACAGTAATCAAATCAGAATCCATCCAGTGGAAAATGAATCTCGTAAATTCCAATAAGCCGCTGGGCGTTGGTGGCACACTCCTTTAATCCCAGCACTTGGGAGGCAGGCGGATGTCTGTGAGTTCGAAACCAGCCTGGTCTCCAGTGAGAGTGTCAGGATAGGCTCCAAAGCTACACAGAGAAACCCTGTCTCGAAAAACCAAAAAAAAAATATATATATATACCAATAATCCCTTAAAACATCCCTAATTAAGACTCTAATGATAACAAAATATTAAATCAGTTGGTACACTATTTCTTAAATGACAGAGTATATTTCCTATAGTAAAGACCCATTAAAAATTTTTTCATTCCAGATTAAATTTATTGACTACTAGGAACAACTTCAGGTAACTGAGAAATGAAACTCATTCTTGAGGCTTTTAATTAGCACTTACCTAAGAGAAACATTCTTGAGAAAGTTAAAGAAGTATCTTAATACATCAACTATAGGGTCTGCCACCAGACAGGACAGCAACAATGTAGCTTTATTCTTCTCCTCCGCCCCTAACTGTTGCGCTTTGAACAGTGCTTCATGCAGATAAGCTGGGAGGACTGGCTCTGGCAGCTCCCTGAAGAACTGTTTCAGCAGACCTGCCACATCACATGGAAGTGCAGAAGACAGGCAGGCTTCACCATGGTCCAGCTTACTCTGAAAAGACACAGGAATCTGGGGCACTCTAGAAACTTACGAGTGTATTAAATACAGTAATAGTTGTCATATCTAAAAGGTTCTCCTAACTTTTGTTTAAAATACTAGTCCCTTAAAAGCCTAAAAACAATAAAGCTGGGTTTTCTTTTCACTTTAGTATTTCATAATAATGAAGTACACAAATGTGAAAGCATGTTGTATATTTAAAGCAGTATTAAGTGGCTTTTAGAAAAATGTTTCAACTGTAAAAATCAAATCAGGAACAGTACTAAGGAAAAAGTATAGTTCAAAACTATGCTTACCTTTAATGCCTTTAAACGAGTTACAGATCCCGACTTCCTAAAAAGCCCTTCTGTGTGAATATGCTCTTCTAAAGATGTACATGCATCAACAAGAAAGCTGAAAGAGAAACCATGTTTTCAAGGGTCCAGGTATCCACCTCAATAACCTCATTCTACTGCTAATACATAGGCAGGTCAGGCATTATGCTTTTCCAGCTCCAATGCCAAAATTGCACTTGATCCTTGTAACAAAATATTTACTTGTTCTCCTTGCTTCCTAACTTTTTCTCTAAGGTCTATAGCTTTACTCATGGCAAAGGCAATGAGTAAAGGCTCAATCCAGCAAGGCTCCAGGGAAAGAATTAACAAAGGGTAGCAAAAGAATGAAGAAAAGGCAGACACAAAGAGGTGGGGTCAGGTGGACTAACCCCCTCAGGCTCAGTGTTTATTACTATACAGACTTGAACAGGGAGGTGAGGTTACTGCATCCTGCTGAATAAGCAGGCAGGGTTACTACATAGAAAAAAACAAAGAGGCAGGATTTGCAGTCTACAGCTGGATCAAGGGAGACAAGTTTAGCTACTGTCCAAAGAGCAGTCTTTGAAGAACACCAGTTTCCATTCTGGGTGGTAGAGGGCTATGGTGGACATTTTCCGTCAATACCTGTCCTCAGTCCCCCAAAGAAGGCTTTGTCATTTCCCTCTGAGCCTCACCCTGTGGGAAAGGCCTTTCCATTCCTTGCTAGGGGCCTTGACTTGACATGACTGTGCCCATGTGAACAGCACACACTCACTAGGACTCCACATACTCCAGGCTCTCTCTGTTCAACACAAATGTGTTGAGACTATCGAGTCTGCACTCTTCTGTCTCTCTTCATAACACAAGACTTGCCTTGTTTATCACATCCCCATCTCCACATTCACCCTCACTACTCCTGTCAAACAGTTTCCACCAAGGACACCAATGCCCTTTGTCTCACCAAATCAACTGTCAATTCATTTTCTCCTCATATTGCTTAACTCATCCACATGTGACACACCTGACTGCTCCCCCGATCCAAAATGTTCCTTTCGCCATTCCTCCTGTTTTTTTTGCTATCTCCCTAAACTGTTCTTTCTCAAGCTCCTTTTATGTTCCCCTCTACCTAGTGTCTACATGTAGAATGACTTGAGTTTTGTCCAACTTTGAAGGCAAAATTTCATGTAGCCCAGACTGTCCTCACACTTGCTATGTAGCCAGGGTGACTTCCAATCTCCATCTGCCAAGTGTTGGGATTGCAAGTATTCACCACCATGCCTACCCGGCCCAAGGCTTCTCTATCCACAGTCTCTCCATGAGTAGTGAACTGGTATAGCATGCACAGCTTTACATTTTCCCCAAAACAACACCAAGGTTTTCCCATTCTAACATTTTTTCCTTGGAAAAGTAGAATCCTTCTCTGTCCTTATAATCATTCTCACATTAAGGGGTGAAGGTTCAATTTTACCTATGAACTGATCTCAACCAATGTCAATGTTAGATTCAACAGCTGGCATCAAGAAATTAGAAAGTATGCCAGCTACAAGCAATGAGAGTTGGTTGTGCTGACACCGAGTCCCTGTATGTCAGTCCTAGAAGAGGGTAAAGACAGTTGTTTTTGTTTACTTACAGGTAGTCCAGAGATTACAACAAACTTTCAGTCATTACTCCTGGATCTAAGACCCTGAAACTGCTATACCAACAAATGTATGATGTGTATGTGTGTGCGAGTGAGCCATAGTACCCACATTAGAGGCCAGAGAAAAATTCTGTGAAGCTGGGTGTTCTCCTCCCACCTTTATACATGGGTTCAGCACCAGGCTTATGATGCAAGCATCTTTAGTCACTAAGTCATCTTTAGACCCATGTTTTTATTTTTTATAATAGGCGATGTTCAGAGATGAAATAATGTGGGTTTAAGCAAATGTATGCATCAATCAACCACTTTGAAACCTTTGAAACTATTTTTAAAACCCGTTTGAAATATTCTCTTCATTTTGAAGACTGCTTACCTTGGAATGTGTCCATATTCTGGAACAACTGAATGAGGCAGTGAATTAAAAGGAACTCCAAATACCTTACCCTAAAATGACAAACTCAGTTACTGAACACAGTATTAGGCATAAAATAAAATCTTTAACATCAGGCAAAAAAAGATTTCAGGAATGAAAACATTACCAGAAATGAATTCCAAGCTATCAGTCAACACAAAACAAGTATCTCCTACAGACATGAAGCTAAATGTTTTGAGTACGAAGACACCAAGATAAAATCTTGTTCCTTCAGTCAGTCTTTCACTTCATTATGGGAAACTGATACAATGAGTGGTTAATTCTTAGACCAAATTTAGTCCAAATACTAATACCTCCCTACTCTATGCATTTCTTCAGTGACCTTATTTATACTTGTCTCTATAGCCTACTAATTCACACAAAAGACTAAATCAGTTGGTAAGTAAAACAGTAACTCCTGAATTCTTGTCACATTTGAGTGCTTCCTAAAATGAATCAGATGTGGATATTTTTAGACCTTATAATTCTTCCACATTGTACAGCAGCATGCTTTTCACCTGTATCCTGAGGTACATCAAGCCAAGACTGCAAACATTTCAGACAATTTTCATTTAGCTATCCTGAGATTCACTCTGAAGAATCGACATTCATTCAGTTTAAAACAGTGAGGATCCCAAAAGTACACTCGTGTTTGGGTATTTTTTTCTACATTTCCACTATCTTACTATTTCTTCCTACATGATAACTAATTTCCTAAAAATGTGTCAATGAGTATGAAGACCGTGGCTTTCCAGTGGATTGAAAGTCAAGCCTGTATAGGCCTGCATACTCAAAAGTAAGTCAGTGTACACTAATCTCTCTTGTGCTGATTTAGTTCAGATGAACCTGCTCTCCATGCACTTCTGATTGGGATCATTAGGCAAATGATTCAACACAGTAATGAAATTTCACCAGTACTGTTTCTACCACCTGGCTTATCCTGACAAATATTCCAAGCAAGAAAGCCCACCCAGTGGAGAACAGTTAGAAATTAGGTTCCCACTGGCAAGACTGACACTTTTCAAACCCTGGCTTTCCTAACTTTTAGCTGTGCAACCTTAATGGAATCATTATAACATTCTCTGTCTCTCATGTCTGAACCTGAATCTTATGTCATTGTATTATAGAAAGAATTATATCTCATTAGAATGTTAGTAGCATTCACTGCTGAATTTATATCACACAACCATTAATTAGAACATGGATAATTGTCACAGTTGAAAATGTGGCAAGTGACAGATACTATGCTAGGCCAACTTATAGAACTTACCAGGAATTACCACTTTACAGAATAAGGTACTAAAACTCCCTGAGAACCTAACCAGCAGTCCACTGGGGCCTGAAAGGCAAGTGTCAGGATTTGTTAAGGAATGAAAGAAAAAAAAAGCAAATACCTATACTAAAGGTTGTGGAAAGGCAGTTTTACCAACCCAAGTAACCACTGTAATTTTTAACCATAAAACAAACACATTGAATGGGTGTGGTGACATATCTCTTTTGTCCCAACACTAGGGGGTGGAGGTAGGAGGACCAGGAACTCAAGGCAGCTTTAGCTAGTGAGTTCAAGTTCAGTCTGGGCTACATAATACTCATCAAACAACACAATTATACAAATTGTATTAGTTTTTGTCTTCAAATACTACGGAAGTACTAATAAATTTCCCACATACTTTTAAAATGACTTGTATTCAGTTCTTCACATTTAAAGTCTTGAATATTCAATAAATAAAATCTCACCCCAAATTCCTACCACTAAATTAATAGGGGAGGGGGAGGAGTAAAATAGTTTGAGTAGAGAGCATTTGCTGCCAAGCCTAACAACCTGAGTTTGAGCCTCAAGGCCCACATAACATACAGGAGAGAACTAATTCATTCATGTTGTCCTCTGACCCTTAGATGCATGAGTGGGCCTGTGCACACACAGAAGTAATTGGAGGGAGGGATCGTGAAACTTTAGAAATATAACTCAGTGATAAATCACTAAACAAACCTACAACTCACTATTCTCAATTTGTTTACTAAAAAACCCCACAAAAACCAGGTTTGTTTCAGTGTAGGACTGGTGTTTGTGGCTAATGCTTACACTGCTAAAGAGACCAGGAAGTATGATATGGTCAGGCAGCAGGCCTGTTTTCATAAGTTGCTGAATACAGAAAGACCACATGAGGCCTATTTCTAAAGCTTAGGCTGAGTTTCTCATCTACTGATTCATTTTGCAATGAACTGACTGCCCACCCCAGCCTGGCAGAAGGTAGTTTGTTTCCCTCCCCACATACTGCTTGTTTAAAACACAATAGATTATCAGGCCAGTAGTACAGCGTTTAAATTGGAGGCCCAGGATCCTATTCCTAGCGTCGCAAAAATAGATCGGCATTATAAGGAGCCGTGATGATTGTCACAACGGAGAGATACTACTGACATCTAGTAGCGTCCCGATCCAAAATGGTGCTACAGCGAGAAATAGAGCAATTTTCAGTGCTGAAAAGTTGCTGGGGGGTGGGGACTTAAACATAGACAAACGACCACACAGACTGAATTTGACACTTCTGACCACGTGTCTTTCTTATCCAGAACAAGCCAGGTGTGTCCCCCTCCTGACACGTTTTAACTTACCCTTATTTCCGTGGCTGCAGTTTCGTGTCTCCTGCGGTCACACTGCCCGCGGCCACCCTTGACCTTAATGCCATAGACGGCACGAAGCTGCTGCAGCAGCGCCAATCTGACCACCCTCTGATCCCGCATCCCGAACGCGTCTCCCACTCTCCGAGGCCGACTCCGGGTCCTGACTTTCGTCTGCCACCAACTCTTCCAACTTCCAAACACCTTCAGGCTTGAGCTCTGCCCCCGATGCCTTCCGGCCACCGCGTCTGGTTCTCTTCCGGCCCCAGACCCCGGCCACTTCCACGGCTTTCCTTCGACCCTCTCTCTATCCACGTACACAGACCTTCTTCTTCTCTCCGGCCACACGGCCCTCTGGCTTCACTTCCACCGACCTTCTTCCCGGGTCACTCGGCCCTGTCAGCTACGTACACAAACCTTCCCTTCCTTCTCAGACTCTTCCGTTCCCTCCGACGGGTTTCTCACGCTTCCGGGCGCTCCCACCTAGCCTCTTCCACTCAGGACGACGCCGACCGCTCGGATCTTAGAGACGGAACCGCAGCCTTAGACCCGTCCCCCCCAGCCGGGCCAGCCGGCTGCTCAGGGATCCCCCAGTCCCGGTCCCCGCCCGGGCTGGTCCCCGCCGTCACCCCGTGTCCCACGCTGCCTCTCCCCTAGCCCATCAGGCCGCGTGCGGCCCCCGCCTGCTGCAGCTCAGTGGCTCAGTGCATGCCGCCGCCCCACCTCCTCCGCAGACACCCAGCCGCCGCCGCCACCGCCGCACCTCGGCAGCCCCAGCTCTGCTCAAACGCCAGCGCCAAACGACGCTCCGCATCTGATTGGCCCGCTCCTGTTTTCAAAATGAGGACCCCCTCCGGGCGTCTAGGAGCTGCCTGACTGAAAGCTTCCGGCGAAGCGGAGAGCACAACGTGCGTGGTGCGCGGGCTTAAGAACTGTGGAAAGAGAGTGAGTTTCACATTCTTTTTGCCAATATATCTAGGTGAAGAAAATGCCTAAAGCGTGTCTGGCTATAGTTGCTCTTTAGACAATATACTTCGGGGATTCGAGTAGACGCCTCATAGCTTCTCCTCCCCCTCCTCCTTTCTCGGCTGAAACGGAAGGACCCGTTGTTACCTAGAAACCGCTCGTACGGAAGCCGGGGTGAATCTACTTTAGTTATAAATCACAAACGCCCGTCTTTTGAGACCCGGCCCCGAGGTTCTTGTTTGGAATTGGAACCTTAAGCCATTGGTCCTTATTTGGAAGATTGATAGTAGTGTTAAATTTTCTTGCGTAGATCAATACAACACAGATGACTTATAAGAGTAGCGGAGGAAGACGGAGTCTTCAGAAGGCGGCTGCTGCAATATCTGCGGGATTTGATTAAAGGACTAGCAGCCCTGTTTTCCATTGCCATGGCCATTACTGAAACCGCGGCTGTCTGATTTACATGCAGGACGTCACCCTCTCAGCTTCTGTTTACCAAGCTGTCATTCCATTTTTCAAACACCAGTAATCCCACCACCGAGTTCTGTTGCTGAGGAAGTAATTATTTTAGGACAGGAAACGTGCTCAAATACATAGCATAATATATACATTTACTTATGCCCCATTCAAGCTCAAAACAGCGACGGAATTTTTTTTTAATCACTGTGTGTGTGTGTGTGTGTGTGTGTGTGTGTGTATGTGTGTTTAGATTGTTACCTAACAGTGTAGTGTTAAGGGCTGACTAGTTAATTAAATTAGGTAGGGAATGTTTTCGAACAGTTATTTTGTTTCTCCAATGAGTTACAAAAACAAAACAAAAAAAAACACAAAAACAAAACATGAAAAGGGATGAGGACTTGGTACGAGCAACCTTGGGGAGCTGATGGGAATAGGAGGATAAAAAATAATAAAGGCTTCCACTGGTTCTCAACCTTCCTAATGCTGTGACCCTTTAATACAGTTCCTCATGTTATGGTGACAGGGGCTCACATAACCAACCAGAAAATTACTGTGTTACTACTTCAAAACGGTAACTTTGTTACTGTTATGAATTGTGATGTAAATATCTGATATTCAACTCAAAGCAACTCATAGGTTGAGAAACATTGGCAGGCAAAGAGCAACCAGCAATCCGTGACTACCGAGAGACGGAGAATCAGTTTTCTCCAGAGATGAGCTCTCCCATAGGTTACCCAATCCCAAGTGGTCTGCTGGAACACACCTACATAAGAGCAACAAAGAAATGTGCTAGATATGTTCCAGAGGGAGTCCATCACCACTGTCAAGTCAGTGAGCATAGCAGCAGGCTTGTAGGCACGGTGCTGGAGCAGTAGCTGAGAGCGCACATCTTGTTCCACAAACAGGAAACAGAGAAAGCTAACTCCTACTGGCACAAATCTTTTGAAACCTCATCCTCTGTCTCCAGTTTCATACTTCTACTGTGGAATAACCCTTCTGTACACTGTGAAAATGTGTTGCTCTCATTGTTAATAAAAATCTGATTGACTGATAGCTAGGCAGCATTTTCAGGGCAGAGAAAATGCTGGGAAGAAGAGGGGCAGAGTCTAAAGAGCCACAGGCCAGTCTCAGAAGAAGCAATATGGAAAGTTCACAGATGAGATAAGCCAGCCTCAGGGCAGCACATAGATGAACAGAAATGGGTTTATTTCATTGCAAGGGCTGGCTGGAGACAAACCTAAGCTATTGGCTGAGAATTTATAATTAATATTAAGTCTCTGTGTGTTTATTGGAAGGTGGCAGTCTGACAAAAAGCTCCACTTACATACTTCCTCCAGCAAGTCCACACCTCCCTCTTCCCCAGACAGCCATCAACTGGTGACTGAGAGTTAACAAAAGCCAGAGTTAACTGACAGGAGGGAACCTTACTTGAGAAAATACCCCCACAAGTTCCAGCTGTAGGGCATTTTTAAAATTAGTGACTGATGAGGGAGGCCCCTTTCTATTGTGAGTGGTGCCATCCCTGGTCTGGTGGTTCTGGATTCTATAAGACAGCAGGTTGAACAAGCCAAGAAGAGCAAGCTAGTAAGCAGCACTCCTCTAGGGGCTCTGCATCAGCTCCTGCCTCCAGGTTCCTGTCCTGACTTCCTTCAATGATGAACAGTGATATGGAAGTGTAAGGCAAATAAACCCTTTCTCCCAACTTGCTTTTCTGGTTATAGTGTTTCACTGAAGCAATAGAAACACTAACTAAAACAAGTAGTGTAGTGGGTTTTGCTGTGATAGACCTGATCATGTTTTGGGGAGGACTATGCAAGGACTTTGGAACTTTGGGCTAGAAAAGTCATTGAGTGTTGAGAGCTTAGTGGGATTTTTTTTTTCTGAGACAGGGTTTCTCTGTGTAGACCTAGCTGTCCTGGAACTAGCTCTTGTAGACCAGCTGGCCTTGAACTCACAGAAATGCAACTGCCTCTGCCTCCTGAGTGCTGGGATTAAAGGTGTGCACCACCACCACTTGACAACATTCTTATCATCTAAACTACTACAAAAAATCCCTCTAAACCAGGCAGTGGTGGCACACGCCTTTAATCCCAGCACTTGGGAGGCAGAGACAGGCAGATCTCTGTGAATTGGAGGCCAGCCTGGTCTACAGAGCTAGTTTCAGGACAGTCAGAGTTGTTAAACAGAGAAACCCTGTCTCTAAAAATAAAACAAAACAAAAAAGATAAGAATGTTGAGAGCAGTGTAGAAGATTGTGACCTGGCTTGTGAAACTTCAGTGGGAGGTTTAAAGACCCTATCAAAGCCATTTACTACCTTGAATTAAGAATTCAGATTCTGTCATTCTGGTGAGCTGGGGCTGAAGAGTCAGCAGTGGTTAACAAGAGACTGGCACCATTGAAGTAAAACCTTTGCATGACCGAGATGATTGATGCTGGTCAGCTGGAGCTAAGAAATTAGCAGTGATTGAGAGGAGATCAGCATCACTGAGGTGAAAACTTCCAGAAAGTGTTAACTGGGAGTCAGCACACAGAGGTGCCCAAGGTTGTATCTTACCCTGGCAGCCAAATTTGGTGGTATAAGAGTCACCCAAGTGGTATTGGTTTTGAAGGCATGAAGGGTCATGGAGAGGAGCTGAGACTTGCCACTGTAACAGACCAGGAAAGGCCATTGGTGATAGTACAGCCACAGTGGCAGTTGAAGGCCTAAGACGGAAGGGTCATGGAAAGAAGTTGAGGCCTTGGCATCATAAAGAGAGCCTATGAGAGGCTATTGGTGAAAGTGCAGCTCAGTTGCAGTAGAAGCCCCCAGTATCATGTGATGACCATTGAGAACAGCAGTAGCAGTGGGGTGGGGCCATCTGGAGAGTAGAAGACAAGTTGTGTGTGCTGTTGAGGGCAGAGCTGGAGAAGTAACTCAAGCTTCTTGGAGGAGCCCAGAAGAACATGAGTGAACCCCAGATAATTGGATATTGGGTTGTTTATACTCTTGGAGTTTGGTTTTGCTTGGTTCAGATTGTGACTGTGCCCTGGTTCTTCCCTCTTGAAAAAGGTATTTAATTTTGACTTTTGCAGGAGCCCATACTTGAAAGACTTTGAGCTTTTTTTAAAAGAGATTGTGGATTTTTCGGGAGATTGGATATTTTAAAGAGACTGAAATTTTAACATGTTGGAAGTTATAAAGACTGTGGGCCTTTTAAAGCTATTTGTATTTTGAGACCTTGAGGATGAATAAGAAAGGAAAGGTGTGCCTGACATGTTTGTGTATCGAGCTAACAAGGGTTAGTTGTGCTGGCTAATCTTATGTTGATATACAAACAAGTGTTATCTGAAAAGAGAGAATCTTAATTGAGAAAATGCCTCCATAAGATCTGCCTATAAGGCATTTTCTTAATTAGTTATTGATGGGAGAGGGCCCAGCCAATTGTGGGTGGTGCCATCCCTGGAGGCTGGTGGTCCTGGGTTCTATAAGAAAGTTAAGCTACGCTTTGGTGGTGCACGCCTTTAATCCCAGCACTCGGGAGGCAGAGGCAGGCGGATCTCTGTGAGTTCAAGGCCAGCCTGGTCTCCAGAGGGAGTGCCAGGATAGGCTCCAAAGCTACACAGAGAAACCCTGTCTCGAAAAAAGAAAAGAAAAGAAAAGAAAGAAAGAGAGAAAGAAAGAAAGAAGGTTAAACAAGCCATGGAAGCAAACCAGTAATCAGCAGCCCTCCATGGCTTCTGCATCAGCTCCTGCCTCCAGGTTATCACCCTGTCTGAGTTCCTGTCCTGACTTCCTTCAGTGATGAACAGTAATATGGAAGTGTAAGACAAATAAACCCTTTCTCCTCAACTTGCTTTTTGGTCATCGTATTTCACTGAAGCAATAGACTAATGAAAACAGTGACAGGAAAGTGTTTTAGTTAGGATTTCTGTTGCTGTGAGGAGACACCATGACCATGACAACTCTTAATTTTTTCCATTTTTAATTTGAATTAGAAACAAAATTGTTTGACATGTCAATCCCAGTTCCCTCTCCCTCCCCTCCTCCCCTACCACCATCCCCCACAACTAAAACCCTACCTATCCCATACCCTTTCTGCTCTCCAGGGAGGTTAGGCCTTCTATAGGGGGTCTTCAGGGTATGTTACATCCTTTGGGATAGGGACTAGGCCCACCCCCATGTGCCATGAAAACTCTTACAAAGGAAAACATTTAATGGTTTTAAGTTTCAGAGGTTTAGCCCATTATCATCATGGCAGAATGCAGACCGACATGGTGCTGGAGCTGACACTCCTACATCTTGACCAGCAGGCAACAGGAAAGAACTGAGATACTGGGCATGGCTTGAGCATATATGAGTTCTCAAAAGCCACCTCCATGGTGATACACTTTCTCCAACAAGGCCATGCATGTTCCCACAAAGCCACACCTCCCTATAGTGTCATTCCCTATGAACTTATGGGGGGAGGGAAATTACATTCAAACTACCACATTCTATTCCCTGCCCCCCATAAGCTTGTAACATTACCATAATGCAAAATTTACTTAGTTCAACTTCAAAAGTCCCCATTGTCTGTCACAGTATCAACAGTATTTCAAAATAAAAATTAAAAAAATGAATACTTCCAACATGTAACAGCACAGGATATATGTTACCCTTCTAAAATGTAGGGAAAGGAGCACAATGGAGAAATATGGTACCAAAGTAAGACTGAAAACCAGCTGGGCAAACTCCCAATTCTGCATTTCCATGACTGTGTCAAAATGCTCTTCAGGTCTCCAACTCCTTTCAGTTTTGTGGACTGCAACATACTTCTTTCTCTTGTGCTGGTTCTGCTTCCTGTTAGCAGCTTTTCTTGGCAGGTATCCCATGACTCTGGCGTCTCTAAGATATAGGTATCTCCAAGGTAATCCAGGCTTCTCCTTCACAGCTTCACATAGTGGCCTTTTTGGGCCTTCATTTGGGCCTGACACATGCTTGGCCTCAGCAGCTTTCCTTAGATGAAGAGGAATATTCCATAACCCCCCTTTTCTTAACACCAAATACCTACCATAAGAATGGTCTCTAGGCAACATATTAATATTCTTCTCCTTTCAAATTTCTTGAGCTAGGCCCCACAGTACTGAAGCCAGACCCATGTGGCTGAAACGGTAAAGGTCTGCTGCTTATTAGAATTGGAACATTGCCCCCTTGTTCAATTGCAACTTCACTAGCTTTCTGTTTTTTGATAGTTACCTTCACTGCCTAAGCTTGGTTGTTCTGGAATTTTCTCTGTAGACCAGGCTAGCCTCAAACTCATGGCCCTGTCATACTCGACCTTCTAAGTGCTGAGATTAAAGGCATGCACCACCACACTCAGCTCTAACCTTTTCCTTAATTCCTTGCTCAACTTTCTCCTTTTCATTATAAACCTGTATAAGAGTAACCAGTAATAACCATACAACAGAGTCAATACTAGGATGTTTTGAGATTTCCTCTGACAATGGAATTAATCTAAAACTTTAGTCTCAGATACTGGCTATTTGAGACCTCAAAGTCTGCCTCCACAGTGACACACTTCCCCAACAAGGCCATACCTACTCCAACAAAGCCACACCTCCCAATAGCACCATTCCTTATGAGCTTATAGGGGCCGATTACATTCAAACTACCACAGGAAGTGTAAGCTAAATAAATCCTTCCCTCCACAATTTGCTTTTGGTCCTGGTGTTTCATCACAGTAATAATAACCCTACCTCGAACAGAAGTTGGTACCAGGGAGTTAGGTATTGTAATAGGCCTGGCCGTAATGTTATAGGAATATGGAAGGTTTTGGGACTCTGGAATAGAAAAGCAGTTGAACACTTGAAATGGGACTTATGGGATCATCCCATTAGTAGCTTGGAAGACTAAGCTGAGAGCAATATAGATGATGATGGCCTGGCTCAAGAGGTTTCAGAGGGGAAAAATATTAGTAAATGGCCTAGAGACTGTTCTTGTGACATTTTGAAGAAGAACATGACTACTTTCTGCCCTTGTCCAAAGAAAAATCTGCCTAAGGCTAAACTGAAAAGTTTTGGATTAATGGCATTAGAAGAGATTTCAGGCAGGGTGGTGGTGGCACACGCCTTTAATCCCAGCACTTGGGAGGCAGAGGCAGGTGGATCTCTGTGAGTTGGAGACCAGCCTGGTCTACAAAAGCTAGTTCCAGGACAGTCTCCAAAGCCACAAAGAAACCCTGTCTCGAAAAAGCAGAAAAAAAAGAAGAGATTTCAAGACAGCCTAATATGGACTGTGTTATGTGGTTATTAGTGGCCACTCTTGTGAAGATCTATAATGAAAAGGGACACACTAAACAAAAAGAAATATAAAATGCCTCAGTTTGAGGAGAAAAGGAGAACCAGAAAGTGTAATGAAGCTAAGTCTAGTGCTCAGAAAGCTTATGCAAGTGTAATTGAAGGAGGGGACCAAGTTCCAGCCCTATCAAGCAAAAGAACTTGCTAGCCTTCACCATGTGGTTCTGGCTTTAGAGTCAAGGATACAAGACAGGAGTTGTAGAATCTCCCTCCATCATTAGGGAAATCCATTGAGACCAGATATGTGTCAAGGGTATTCCTTCAAGGAGGCCTAGAGAGGGCATTGCATTGAAACTGTGAAGGTGAAACCTAGATTATGTTGCAGATGCCAAACTGTTAGAGACATAAGAGCCGTGGGATAGCTGACAAGGAGAGCTGCAGACTGGATGTGGAACCAGCCCAAGAGAAAGAAGTGTGTTGCAGTCAGTTAACAAAGCCAAAAGGAGTTGGAGATCTGAAGAGCACTCTGACATCAGGCATAGAGATGCAGAATTTAGAGTTTGCCTTGGTGATTTTTGGTCTTGCTTTGGTTCAGTATTCTGTCACTCTGTTACTTTTCCATCCTTTGATAATGTATATTCTGTGTCATTGTGTGTTGGAAGTATTCAATCTGCTTTTTTATTTTTATTTTACACAGGGTTACAGTTAAGAGATTGCCTTTAGTCTCAGAAGAGTCTGTGAACTTTGGACTTTTAGACAATGTTGTGACTGTTACAGACTATGGGGGGACTTTTGAAGTTGAACTGAATGCGTATTTACATTATGATATGAGGCTACAAGCCTATGGGGCCCAAGGAGTAAAATGTTGTGGTTTGAATAAAATGGTCCCTAAACACTCATAAACTTGAATGCTTAGTCACTATGGAGTGGCACTATTTGAAAGGATTAGAGGACTAAGAGGTGTGGTCTTGTTGCAGGAAGTATTTCACTAGGAGTGGGCTTTGAGTCCTGAGTCTCTTTCTCTACCTACAGATAAGGCTGAAGTTCTCAGTTACTGCTCCAGTATGTGCCTGCATGCCACTATGCTTCCTGCCATGATGATAATGAACTAAACCTCTGAAACTGTAAGCAAGTCCCCTATCAAGTGCTTTCTCTTATAATAGTTGCTTTAATTGTGTTATCTCAGGTATAGAATAGTGACTAAGACAATATGTATGTATGTATGCATGTATGTATGTATGTATATGTATATAAAACAATAGTAATTGAAGAAAAAGAGGTCATGAAGTTAAAAGACAGAGTAGGGAGGACAGGGGGCCAGTTGGAGCAGGAAAAGGGAGGAGTGGAGATGATATAAATATAGTATTCATGCATGAAATTCTCAGAAAATTAAAAATTTAAATAAGAAAGATAGAGGGATAAATGTGAACAGAATGTATTATACACATATGTGAAATTGTCAGAGAATAAATTAATTTTTTAAAAGCTAAGGTGAGGTGGCTGAATGGAATCAGCATTAAAGACAAACTCCTGCAGAAAGCCATACATTTTTAATAAGAAACAGTGCATTAAAGAGAGAACTGAACCTATTTCCTGTCTTCTTACTTCAATCAGAACTTTAAAAAATAACTTATGTCGTGCATATGCTTCTCTAGGCCATGGTGTTCTAGTTATCAGATGGCTCATAGTCACTTTGAAGACTCTCAGATCAGCTCTGGAAAATTAAGTAAGATTTTCTATTTTTGTTGAATTCCAGTTTTAAAACTAAACCTTTTAAAATTTTAACTCTTCCTATGATAAAAATACTGCAAATTAATTATACTAATATAACTGCATATTTGATTTAGCACAGGTGTTCACATATAGAAAACAGAGTAACAGTAACAGAATAAACAATAACTCAATAAGAGCAGCAGTAATAATATTGCTCACACATGAGTGATGACTGATGTTTAAGTTTGTCACCGTTAGATTGTGATACAATCTAGAATCACCTGAGTAAAGCATCCCAATGAACGATCATTTACATTGGATTGGTCTTTAAGTATATCTATGAGGGATTATCTTAATTAAATTAATTGATGTGGGAAACTCAGCCCATTGTGGGTGGCATCATTCCCGAGACAGGGAGCCCTAAACTATATGAGTGTAAAAATCAAGCAGAGTACAACCAAGAAAGAAAGAAGTGAGTGTGTATGCATTCATTTCTCTCTGCTCTTCATTGTGGATGTGATTGGTTATCTAATTGAAGTTCCCGTCTTGACTGTCCTCTGGCACTGTATGCTGAAATACAACCCTCTGTCCCTAAAATTGTTTTTGTCAGAGTATTTTATAACAGCAAAATAAATAAAACAAGGACAGAAATTGATACTGTGAAGGGGGTTCCTGTGATAGAACTGACCATATTTAAAGACTATGGTCCTGGGGCTTTTAATATTGAATCGTGTTTTATATTATTTAAAAGGTAAGACATTGGGACAAGGACATGAAGGTTGTGATTTAAAAGTGATGTGTTTGGGGTTGGAGAGTGAGGTCAGCAGTTAGGAGTGTATACTGCTCATCTTAGCTAGTTTTCTATTGCTGGAAAGTACACCATGGCCAAGGCAACATATGAGAGAAAATTTATAATTGGGGATTACAGTTTCAGAGGGTTCATGAGCAGGAACAGCTGAGAGCTGACATCTTGATCCACAAATAGGAGGCAGAGAGAGAAATACAGAGAGAACTAACTGGGAACGGTATGGGCTTTTGAAAACACAAAGCTTGCCCCCAGTGAAACATCTCCTTGAAGAAGGCAACACCCCCTAATCCTGCCCAAACTGTTCTACCAACTGGGCACCAAGTATTTAAACATATGCACTTATGGAAGACATTCTTTTTTAATAATTTATTTATTTTTATCTTATGTGCATTGGTGTTTTGCCTGCACGTACATCTGTGTGAGGCTGTCAGATCTTGGAGTTACAGATGGTTGTGAGCTGCCATGTGAGTGCTATTGAACCCGGGTCCTCTGGAAGAGCAGTCAGTGCCCCTAACCACTGAGCCATCTCTCCAACCCCTCAAGGTCATTCTTATTTAAAGCTCTTGCAGAGGGCCCTAGTTTGATTCCCAGTGTCCATGTCCCACAGCTCACAACTATCTTTAACTCCGGCTCCAGAAGGATCCAATGCCTCTGGTCTCTATGGACACCTACACTCATTTATACATGCCCTTACAGAGACACCCACACCCACACAAACACACTTTGAATCTTTAAAAAAATTGTGTTGATTGTCAAATTGACAAGCAGTGATACTGTGATGGTCTGTTTTAATTGTCAACTTGATACAACCTAGAGTTATGTAGGAAGAAGATCAAATTGGGGGTTTACCTAGATTATTTAGATTTGTTTGGCCTGTGGGCCTATCTGTGAGAGATTGTCTTGAGTACCTTAATGTGGTAAGACCCAACCTGAAAGTAGGTGGCACCATTCCTGACTTGAAGGCCCTGGACAGTGTGAGACCAGAGAGAAACAACTGAGCACTAAGTACACATGGACTCATTTCTCTTTACTCTTAACGGTAGATGTGATATGACCAACTGCTTCAAGATCCCACCACTCTACTTCCCCGAGATGAAGGACTGCAACCTGGAATTATAAACTCAAATAAACCCTTTCTCTCCCAAGTTGCTTTTGGTCAGTATATTATCTCAGAAACAGAAATGGAACCAGGACACCAATCCAAAATGTCTTTAGCAGTCCCTACTTGACTCTTGCATAAGTAGACAAGGCTGAGTTTTATGCTTATATCCAAAACAAAGCACAGAAGGCATAGTCTCTGGGCCTTCCAAGAAGGAGATACTAAGAAAAAACTTTGATGTACAAGAAAGATATTGATGAAAAGTCCTTTAAAATAGAAAGGAATATTTATAGGGAACCTTTAGGCCAGGACTCCTGTGAAAGGAAAACAAGAAAGTAGAAGAATTGTATAAGAACCTCAAATTACAGCACAGCACTAAGAAAAACTGAACAAGCTGCTGGGAAGTTCCCCACCCAACATCACATGTTAGAAGAGCCTGCATCTCACAGGAATGAATGGGCCATTGACTGCTGCAGCACAGAGTATAAACACAGTGACGGATACAGAGAGTTAGTAACAGGGCAGGTGCTTACACTCCTTGAGATAGGAAATCAGAATAGGATGATAATGGCCTTGGAGAGTGGTGTCAGAGACCTGGGGTTAAAATTCCAGCTTTACCATTTAGTAATCTAACTTCTGTTACTATTGAATTCTTCACATGTAAGCTGGGCATAGTGGTACATGCCTTTAATCCTTTAATCCTAGTACTTGGGAGGCAGAGGCAGGGAGATCACTGAGTTTGAGGCTAGTCTGGTCTACAAAATGAGTTTCAGGACAGATAGCCAGGGCTACACAGAGAAACCCTGTCTTGGAAAAAAAATCCTTCTAGGGAATAGAATCCACCTCAACAAATTATAAGGAGACTAACATGACCTTGCTGTAGACTTAACATTTTGTCTGGTTAGAAAACAAGTCAGTAATGCTAAATATTTTTATGACATATACTTAAATGGGTGCAGACAGAAGTTTCAGCCTTCAGGGATTTTGACAGTTGGATGTGATGCTGAAAGGTAGGGAAAGGCCTCCATCACATGTGCCTCAATCATGTGGGGCCTCCGTCACATAGGCTGTACCCCTAGTCCTGTAACTCTTCTCAGGATCTTTCCCAAATGACCATTTCTTCTGCTTCTTAGACTGCTGCTGAACTTTGCTTCCAGCTGCTTATCAACAGCTGGGGACAGGGAAGAGGACAATGGAGACACTTGAGGCCATTTCCCCCATTTGGGAGTTTTCTCTGTAGAGTTTGGTGAGCTTACTCATTCTGTTTGCATCCTATAAACACTAATTCCACAAACACAAATGATTCCCAGGAACAGTCAAGCAAAACATAATATTGAAAAGATCATGAAAGCAAAGCACCTCACACTGTAACTCACAAAATATATGTGGCATTACAGTCCTGATATTGTGACTTTTGGTCAGAGTTTTAGGTGACAGAAATAATGAATAACTTCAGAGCACATTTTTTTTTGTGACAAAATTAAACTAGGGTTTGATTCACTTTGAACAGTCTTAATTCATTGGATTACCTTTTGTGATCACAGAATTCATTCTCTATGTTCCTCAGTGTGATGAGAGTGTTTATTGCTCTATTTTTCTGTCTGTGTATGTGTGTGCATGTTTGTGTACATGCATATGTATGTAAATGTGGGTTTAGTAAACCAGAGGTCCACAGTCAAGATCATCTTCAATCATTCCTAGCTCGATTTTGTGAGGCAGTGTCATTGAAGATGGAGTTTGCTGATTCAATATACTGACAGGCAGCATGCCCTAGGAAAACTTGTTCTCCCTGGTGCTGAGGTCAAAGGCACTCACCATGCCTGGAATTTCAGGTAGGTTTACGGGATACAAATACAGCTCTTCATGGTTGGTTATGCAGCAAACCTCTACCAACATATTTCCCCAGCCCACTGCTTAAGATTAGTTCTTGTTTTACAAACTCTCCTGAAAATTCAAGGAAAGACAAAAATCACGTACTAATGAGACAGTGAGACACATTCTTCCCCAGTCATAAAGATTGTGATGTTTTTGAGGGATGTTCTCCATCTGCTGCATGAGTTCGTGACATTAACTCACTCAAATTCAGAAATTAGTCTTCCACTGGCCATTCCGCAGAGATGACAAACTGAGTAGAAGAGACTGTTAACTATATACATAGCATCTTTACAACTCAGGAAGAAAGTAAATAGAAGCACACAAAGAGATTGTGTGGGCATCTCCCTGAAGGAACAACCATCACAGGCTGCAGAAAAGACATGTAGGCCTCTAACTCAGCACATGTCTGACCTTTCTGGGCCTGCCCTAGTCACTAGGAGGTCAGATACCCTCCTCGTGGCAAGGAACCAATCAGAAGTTAGCTAGCAGGACTCCAGATGTGCTTTATGGCTCTCGGTGTGCTTTACAGTAAAAGTGGCACAATAGTGATGAGCAGAACATAGCAACCGCGTTGGGAGGGCCTATAGGCCGTAGCAACTAGTTGACCAATCAACACAGGACAAGTCACCCAAGCCTGAAAGTGCACCAGTCCTGAGACTTTTGCAACACCCTAGACACTCCCCTTATGATGCCCATAAGTTCCTCGCCTTGTGGTATCTCTGGGTCCTTCTGCAGCTATACACCATAATGAACTGAGGGAGAGCCTGAGTTAATGCAGTTAGCTTGTTAAACAGCAATAAAAGACTCTTTACTTTTGCATCAGAGCCAGTCTCTGGTGATTTTGAGGGTTCAGAAGCTGGGCATAACACTCCCATGTATACATCCACAAGAAAAGGTTCTGTACCCATAGGCACACTGGTATAAAACAGTTGGGTAGGGGACCAGACTTGGAAATATTTCTAGGGAATAATATTGAGGAAAGAGTTGTTCATCTGTACAGCCTCCAAACTGAGAATATCAGTGGTATTCTTGTCTAGTCCTTTGCAAAATTTACATTCTGCCACCATCTGGGAAGCTCCATCAAAGGAAGAGGCAGTGAGGAACTAACTAACATATGTTGAACATAGCATGCCAGTCATTAATCATTATTGCATACCCAGGAAGGGGCTACTATCCCTGTTTACAGATAAGAAAGCTAAAGTTTGGACAATAAAATTATACCTCCCAAGACATTAAACCATACTTCAGTGCTCATTATGTCACACTATGCTGATTGGGAAAGTTCTGACCATTCCTGTGAGGACACAATAGCCTTGATTGATGAGTCACCTTATTTTTTTACATTTGTATTTATTTATTTTTTATTTGAATTAGAAACAAGATTGTTTTACATGTCAATCCCAGTTCCCTCTCCCTCCCCTCCTCCCCTACCACCCCCTCTCCAACTAAAACCCTACCTATTACATATGCTTTCTGCTCCCCAGGGAGGATGAGGCCTTCCATAGGGTGTCATCAGAGTCTATCCTATCCTTTGGGATAGGGCCCAGGCCCACCATTGTGTGTCTTGGTTCAGAGAGTAACCCTCTATGTGGATTGGACTCCCAAAGTTCACACCCATGCTAAGTTCTGAACTACTACAGGAGGTCCCGTAGATTTCCGAGGTTTCCTCACTGAAACCCATGTTCCTGGGGGTTGGATCAGTCCCATGCTGGTATCCCAGCTATCAGTCTGGGGAGCAAGAGCAAGAGCTCCCCGATGTTCAGATCAGCTGTTTCTGGGGTTTCACCAGTCTGGTCTAGACCCCTTTGCTCTTCACTCGTCCTACTCTGCAACTGGATTAGTTGTGGGTGTCTGCTTCTACTTCCACCAGCTGCTGGATGAGGGCTATCAGGTGGCATATAAGTCAGTCATCATTCTCATTATCAGGGGAGGGCATTTAAGGTAACCTCTCCTCCATTGCTTAGATTGTTAGCTGGTGTCAGGTTGTAGATCTCCAGACATTTCCCTAGTGCCTGATTTCTCTGTAAACCTAATATGTCCCCCTCTATTATGGCATCTCCATTCTTGTTTTCTTCTATTCTTCCCCCGACTCAACCTTTCTGCTCTCTCATGTCTTCCTCAAAAATGAAAGACCTGTACTGTAAGAATTTTGAGTCTCTAAAGAAAGAAATTAAAGAAGATACCAGAAAATGGAAAGATCTCCCATGCTCTTGGATAGGTAGGATCAACCGAGTAAAAATGGCAATCTTGCCAAAAGCAATCGACAGATTCAATGCAATCCCCATCAAAATCCCAACACAATTCTTCACAAACCTTGAGAGAACAATTCCCAACTTTATATGGAAAAACAAAAGTCCCAGGATAGCCAAAACAACCCTGTAAAATAAAGGAACTTCTGGAGGCATCACCATCCCTGACTTCAAGCTCTATTACAGAGCTATAGTCCTGAAACAGTTTGGTATTGGCACAAGAATAGACAAGCAGACCAATGGAATAGAGTTGAATACCCTGATATTAACCCTCACACCTATGAACACCTGATTTTTGACAAACAAGCTAAATTTATAAGATGGAATAAAGAGAGCATCTTCAATAAATGGTGCTGGCATAACAGGATGCTGGCATGTAGAAGACTGCAGATAGATCTATGTCTATCACCATGCACAAAACATAAGTCCAAATGGATCAAAGGCCTCAACATTAATCCAGCCACACTGAACCTTTTAGAAGACAAAGTGGGAAATACACTTGAATTAATTGGTACAGGAGACCACTTCCTAAACATTACACTAGTAGCATGGACACTAAGAACAACAATTGATAAATGGGATCTCCTGAAACTGAGAAGCTTCTGTAAGGCAAAGGACACAGTCAGCAAGACAAAATGGCAGCCCACAGACTGGGAAAAGATATTCACCAACCCCACATATGACAGAGGGCTGATCTCCAAAATATACAAAGAACTCAAGAAGGTAGTCTCCAAAAATACCAACAATCCAATTAAAAAGTGGGGTACAGAACTAAATAGACAATTCTCAATAGAGGAATCTAAAATGGCTGAAAGACACATAAGTGTTCAACATCCTTAGCCATCAGGAAAATGCAAATCAAAACAACTCTGAGATACCATCTTACTCCTGTCAGAATGGGTAAAATCAAAAACACCAATGCAGTTTATGCTGGAGAGGATGTGGAGAAAGGGGAACACTCCTCCACTGCTGGAGGAAGTGCCAACTTGTATGGCCACTTTGGAAATCAGTATGGTGACTCCTCAAGAAAATGGGAATCAGTCTACTGCAAGATCCAGCAATTCCACTCTTAGGCATATACCCAAAAGAAGCACATTCATACAACAAGGACATCTGTTCAATGATGTTCATAGCAGCACTATTTGTAATAACCAGAACCTGGAAGCAACCTAGATGCTCCTCAACTGAATTATGGATAGAGAAAATGTGGTACATTTACACAATGGAGTACTACTCAGCAGAAAAAAACAATGGAATCTTGAAATTTGCAGGAAAATGGATGGAACTAGAAGAAGCCATTCTGAGCATGGTAACCCACTCACAAAAAGACAAACATGGTATATACTCACTCATATGTGGATTTTAGACATATAGTAAAAGATTACCAGCCTATAATCCACACTGCCAGAGAAGCTAGTAGACAAAGAGGACCCTAAGAGAGACACACATGGTCCCCTGGAGAAGGGGAAAGTGACAAGATCTCCTGAGCAAATTTAGGAGAATGATAATGAGAGAAGATAAGTCACCTTTTGGCTATAAGAAACCTCCCTAGGGAGGTTGCTTCCAGATTCTGGCTAAAACAAATAATGTTGCTATGAACATAGTGGAACAGATGTCTTTGTTGTATGAATGTGCTTCTTTTGGGTATATGCCTAAGAGTGGAATTGCTGGATCTTGTGGTAGACTGAGTCCCATTTTCTTGAGGAATCACCATACTGATTTCCAAAGTGGCTGTAGGAGTTGGCACTCTCACCAGCAGTGTTCCCCTTTCTCCACATCCTCTCCAGCATAAGCTAACCCTGTACAATAAAGAACTTCTGGAGGCCACTTTATTATATGAAGGAAGAGTATGATGCCATTAAGAGAGAAGGCCTTGAAGAAAGAAGTGACACCACCAACAAATAATGTAGTCCATTTCAGAATGGTACTTGAGGCTGACCACATGATCCTTTCTGCTTCTTAGGAAGAGTGATTTTTAAATCCCATAGTGTGGATACCTGCCCGGTGGCTCTGTTCTACGAAGGAATACATGTGAGAATGCTTTGCAATGTGAATAGCCAAGGAAATGGTGTGTTTATTTTAACTTATAAATGAATTAATTTCATATTATTGTGTGTCTAAATACACTTCCTATTATGCCAGGTTCTATTCTTTTGAGCATGTATTTAATATAATTGGGGAGGAATGGACCAAAATGGCACCTGAATATAGACCAATGACCTCTTCTAATAAACAAAACTTAAAATTTTTCAAATCTGAAACAAAGTTTTCTTTTATAATGTTACAGCAAAATTATCATACTTACCAATTAAAAAAAAACAACTAAGAACTATACTATACTTTACCAGCAGAGGGGAGTAAGGGAACATAAAATAAGTCTTGGTTTCAGGTAATTTTGGTGCACGAATAGGCAATAAAGTTCTCAATTCTATGCTTTTTTAATTAGCCAGTGGATCCACAGGAGTGCATCTAAATTTAATTAATAATTCTGCTTGTGATGGAGAACAAGAAAAAAGCCATGTGGGTTAAAAAGATACTGACATACATCAAAAGTTATGGGAGAAGAGAAGCATGAACAGCCGTGGGGACTTTTTGAGACAGTCGCACTAAGTAATCCAGAGATCATGAATTTATAATCCTCCTGTCTCATCCTTTTGAGTGCTTAGCTTACAGGGGTCCTTTACCAGCCTAGCTCCTTATTTCCATGCCTATGGTTGTGGCTCTAATATTCTATAACTAATTGTGTCTGATTTTCTCTGGCAGTAACGTGAGATGCAACCTGTAGTGGATGATGGTTTCTACATGGCATCATTCTAATGACTCCTAAGAGTTTCCTGAGTTTTCCTCTAGAATGGGCTTAGGTACTACTTTTTCATGGTCCAGATGACTTAATACTTAATATACTTATACTTAATATATATATATATATATATATATAATTTAAATTATAAACAATCTCATTTTACATGTCAATCCCAGTTTCCTCTCCCTCCCATCCTCCCATACCCCCAACAACTCCCCCCCACACATCACATTCCCCATCTACTCCCCAGGGAGGGTGAGGCCTTCCATGAGGGAATCATTAAAATCTGTCGAGTCATTTGGTGCAGGGCCTAGGCCCTCCCCTGTGTTAATACATTCTCTTTAAGGGAATAAATACATATTGTGTATTATGGTACATTTTGTTCTATTATGAAGACCACCAAACTTAATAGAGGGAGAGACAAGAAAGCAAAATATGGAGTTGCATTTGAACGTAGTTACTCCCTGCCAGTCTACTATGATAGATTTTGCTGGAGAGTGATGTGGTTGCTTGACAGCCTTTCCATCAGTGGACCCAGATTCTTATTTGACTGTGAATCCTATTAACAATACCTAACAGAATTCTTCTTTTGCTTTCGGTTCACTTAAACTAAAGGTGATTTTTACAAAAGATTTGATCTCATTCACATGACAAGAAAGGAATACATATATAGGTATCTGGTTTTTGTTTGTTTGTTTTTTGTCAATTTCACAATCTGAGAAGTGTTAATCCCAAAGATGCAAGAAGACCACTGACCCAAATCATCATGGCCAAATTAACTAAAGCAAGCTTTTGTGTGTGTGTGTGTGTGTGTGTGTGTGTGTGTGTGTGTGTGTGTGTGTGTGTGTACACGGGCTGTTTCTTCCTAAAAGTGGGGTTCAAGCGATCAGCATTAATGTGAGGAATACAAGGTTCTTATAGCTCAGGGTTAGGGGACTTCCAAATGGGGGACTTGGTAGGCAAAATAGGTGTGGTTACAGAAGCAGAACATAACAAAGTAATCATAATAAGGTAGTCATTACAATCTTTTGAAACAGGTAGGGTTGCAAGATGGTCATTAACAACTTTTTGAAACAAAGACACGGTTGCCATTTCCTGGAACAGGCAGTACAGAACCGTTTGTAGTTAAGGTTACAGCCCAATCCTTGAGATACAGATTTAATCATAGACAGGAATGTGCCTAGTTTATCTTTACTATAATATGGTTTTCAAGCCTAAGATTGAGCCAGGCTTGTTCATCAGAAGAAGGAACCCCAACAGAAAAATTGCATCCATCAGTTGGTCTGTGGGCATGTCTGTGAGGCATTTTCTGAATGCTGATTGATGTAAGAGGGCCCAGCCCACTGCGGGTGGCTCCACCTCTAGGAGTTTGGGCCTGGGTTGTATAAGAAAGATAGCTGAACATGAGCAAGAGTGAGCCACTAAGTAGTCCTCCTCTGTGGTATTTGCTACAATTTCTGCCTCCAGGTTCCAGCCTTGAGTTCCTGTTTAGGGTTCCTCCAGCCCCACCTCCCGTCCCCCCCAAGATGGCCAGTAGCATGTAAGCCAAATAAACCCCTCCCTCCAAATTGCCTTTGGTCAGTGTTTTATCACAGAAGAGAAAGCAAAGGAGCACAACTGGCAACAGCATTCCCATGTCTATTGTTATTTTAATAGTGGAGAAAAATCTAAATCTATTTTCTGTCTTCTTCCCTGAGAATTAAGGGACTTGTCAAGCGCAGAGAGGGATGATTCCATGTGTGTACTCTCAAAGACTTGTTTCTCAACTCTTTCCTTTGAGGGAAACTGCAAAAAAAAATGGGTGAATCTCAAAAACCTCAAAAAAAAGTGGGCAAGCTCTCTCTTTGCCCACTGTTAATGTTTCCAGTTGCACAGATAAGCCCATCCATTTTTCATTCAGGATCTGTTTCAATTTTTCAGCTTTTTTTTTTATTTCATTTTTTTCCTTCTCAATTGATTCTATTTTTATCCTAAGGAAAAAAAAAGAAGAAGATAAAAGACCTTTCTTTTAGTTCTTAAACTACCTTTTCCCACCAAATGAACTTCTACAAAATCCTGTCTGGGTCTCCTGGTCATCAGCACACTGAGAACACTCTTGCTGAAAAGACAGTAACTGATGGGCAAGCTGGCTGGCTGGTATTCAGCCATTATTTCACTGTCCTCCTAGCTAACAAGTGCCTTTTTGTTTGTTTGTTTGTTTCTTTTGTTTTGTTTTTTGTTTTTGTTTTTGTTTTTCGAGACAGGGTTTCTCTGTGTAGCTTTGGAGCCTATCCTGGCACTCGTTCTGGAGACCAGGCTGGCCTCGAACTCACAGATTCGCCTGCCTCTGCCTCCCGAGTGCTGGGATTAAAGGCGTGCGCTACCAACACCTGGCCTAACAAGTGCCTTTTTCTCGGCTCTCTTCTAATCATTTCCTATAGCACTCACCCAGAGTTTTGTCTTCCTTCTCTTCACACTCTGATGGTCGGCCTGAGTGGTGACACTCATGACTGTGCCTTTGCTTCATTATCACGAGGTTATCAGCTCTGTATCACCCTGGTTCATATCTCATTTTAATGCTCAAAGCCCATCTTATAACTGTCTCCATAAGCAGCTCTCTTGGCTTGTTATAAGGTTCTCTACATGCTCCCCAGTCTCCTTGTCAGCATCTCCGTGTCCACACCTCAGCAGTCTGCTTGTTCTTCCGGGTTGTTCATCTCAGTTAATGCCGTCACCACCCATTCATTCTTGAAAATCTAAATCTAAATCATCCTAAATGCAGCCCATCGATGTCTTTTTGAATCTAGTTGTGCATTAGCATCCCTAGTTGTTCAATTTGTAGAAGAATTGAGATTTTGGAGTTCTTCCTATTCCTAGCTTTGTTCTCCCAACACATCGTCATTTCTTTTTCTATCCACGTTACTTTCTCGATAGTGGATGAGAGAGCCTCATCTCAAGAGTGGTGTCCTTGGCGCATCCATGCAGTGAAAGGCTCTTTGCATTGAGATCTTGACTCTGCTTCAGCACCAGTTCTATATTCTCTCTGCCATACTCTTTCATGTCTTTGACACATTCTCTAACACATCCCATACCACACTTTGGAAATCACTACTGACAATTAAGTCTTAGGAGGGAATAATATCACTCATTCAGATCTTGTTTTCCGGACAACCTTGCCAAAACAGTGAGATCTGGGTTCAATGAGAGACAAGAGACACTGTCTCAAGGGAATAAGGCAGAGAAGACTTGAGAAAGATACCGATTCCTTCACTGGCCTCCACATGGTAGTATATGCACACCTCCTACACACGCATGCACACACACACACACACACACACACACACACAAACACACACACACACACACACTCACACACACGCACAAAAAGCTGATTATATGAAAATATATACAGCAGAATATGTAAATGTAAATAACTGCCGAGGCTCATAAAGTAGTCTTGATTCAGGTTTTTTGCATGCTAAAATAATATGGATAAAATGAAATAATTCCATTAAAAGTTCATTTAAAAAAACATTTGTCAAGTAGAAAGCAGAGATGAAATTTAAAATGTCTTTACCCGATCTTCACTGCCTTTAAAATAACTCTCCAGTCATTCAGACGAAGACCCTGGGACTGCGCAGACTCTGTGGTCTTTAGCAATCCTTCAGTGATAGGAAGCATCTCAAAGCACTCCAGAAGGTTTTCAGAAATTTCCTGCATGCTTCTACCGCTCCCACGGAAGACATAAACACCAGAGGTAAAATGGAATTCATTGTTCTTTAATTGTTTCCTACCCTCATTTGCCTCATTTCTGTCATTGAACCTCTGGGGCTATTCCAATATAAAAGGTTCTTAACTACTGAAATGGAGCTGTTGATGAAACTGACAAGGAGGAGAGGCAGGCTAATTTCCACTTGCCTAGGGAGGGATAGGAAACTCCTGCCATGCTACTTTTTCCCTTTGAATCTGCAGTCAGGGGATCATCACAGCTCCTAGACCTGGCTTGCCACCTTTCCCTAGACTGCAAGAAGTACATCTCTGCTAGTCTGAGCCCTGCCATTTCTGAGTTGCCTTGGAGCTATAGGAAAACATCATTAACTCAATCTGTGTTACCCTGAAATGCTCAAAATAAAAATAGCATCTGAGAGGCCACTTTCTTAGACTCCTGCTATTTCACATAAAGATTTTATTCTTCCTTGAGCTACTGTTGCTTTCTGACCATTTCTTCATTACTGCTGCTCTCTTGAAATTTCACATTGCAGCCAGTTCTGTCAGCAAGCTCACTGGGAGACACGGAAATACTCTTTCTCTCCACATAGAAGCAGGAAGGGATGACAAACAAGCCTACTAAACTGTGAGAGCTCCTTCTCTGGTTACACATATGTTTATGTAGATAGCCCCAAGTAAAAGTAAATTTCTTGCCAGACCTGATGGGTCACACCTTTAACCCCAGTACCAAAGAGATAGATGCTGGCAGAAGAACTCAGGGAGTGCAAGTCTAACCTGGTTGGTTTGGGGTATGTTTGGATATGGAACAAATGTGTATACTAAACTAGTCAATCTACGAACTCTCTACAAGACTACTGACAAATGTCTCCTTTTTCTGTGGGGGGGGGGCGGATTTGCTTGATTTTCTGTGTTCAGATGGAAGAACTTTCTTATAGAAAAGCACATTATCCCAATTCATCAAATGAGGAAGACCACATCTTCATAAACCAGGACACACTTCAAAGTGCTGAGAAGAGTCACTGGACATCAATTGTCTGTATGGCAAGTGAAAACAAAGACGTTGTTTGAACTTTTTCCTCATTGCTGTGAGAGAATGCAGAACACAAACAACTCAAGGGAGGAAAGGTTGGTTTGGGCGTACAGTGTCAGAAGGTTATCTGTCCTTCATGGTGGGAAAGGCACAGTGGCTATGGGGCGCTGTCAATAGCAGTGGGAGCTTCAGCCACAACTTACTCACATTTTAATGGATCAGGAAATAGGATAGGTTTAAACCACCAAGGCATATCCCAAGTGGTCTATATCCACCAAGTATTTGGGGACCCAGTATTCAAAACCATCGGGCTGAGGGAATGGTCCCCAGTCAATACATGATAGTTTACCCATGGCCCTTACAGTCTCACAGTCGTCTCAATGTGCCAAATGTGTTCAGTCTGGCTTCAAGAGTCCCCAAATTCTTACCAGTCCTAACACCATTCAAAAGTTCAAAGTCTCTACCTAGACTCAAGGAAAGCTCTTAGCTGTGAACCCCTGTGAGAGCCAACAACAGATTATACGCTTTTAATATATGATGTCCCGAGTAAATATTTCCATTCCAGAAGTGGGGAATGGAGTCATAGCAAGTGAAGATCAGACCAAAACAAGACTGAAACTTAGCACAATGAAAACCAAATTTTGTAGCCAATAATGGGCCTCATGGTGGCATCATCTAGACTCTAACAGGCTCGGGGAACTGCACTTCTAGGGTCCTGTTCCACTTACTGCCTACAGTTTTCCTTCGCAGAGAGAGCAAACACATCCCTGACATCTCCCTCATCAGGGAGTCTCTGCTGCTATGTAGCCTTCATCTTCATAGCTTCATACCCAGCTCACTTACCCGTACCAGTGGAGCTACCATATAGGTCATCTGACCCAGAGCCCCACCTTTCTCAAGAACCTTAGCAAGCACTGATTCAAGTCCACACCTGAAAAATCAACACCAGATGGATGATGCCAAGTTCTGCTGCTAGTTTCATATTTAGCTCAGCCCTTTTTTTTTTAATTACTGCCACAGTGGCCTCTGAGTACCTTCCTAGAAAGAAAAAAATAACAACACCAACACAAAAACAAAACCCACTTCCTTGGGTGGTCCTGCTCAAATGTGGCATCCTGGAGACCCCTTCTTCTTCTTCTTCTTCTTCTTCTTCTTCTTCTTCTTCTTCTTCTTCTTCTTCTTCTTCTTCTTCTTCTTCTTCTTCTTCTTCTCAGATTGATAGGTTTTCTTTCTTTTCTTTTTTTAAATTTTATTTATTTATTATGTATACAACATTCTGCTTCCATGTATATCTGCACATCAGAAGAGGGCAGCAGATCTCATAACGGATGGTTGCGAGCCACCATGTGGTTGCTGGGAATTAAACTTAGGACCTCTGGAAGAGCAGCCAGTGCTCTTAACCTTGAGCCATCTCTCCAGTTACCCCCCCCTTCTTGAAAGTGTAGATCTATTAAATGAATTGGCATTTTTAGGTTCTGTAAGCACTGAGGAGTGGCATCTTGCCTGTAAAACACCTTCCCTACTGTCCCAGGTGAAGTGTAGACACTAAACTCACCACTTTGTCCATAGTGCCTTGTCACAGCTTTAAATGCACTCAGTTGCTCCCAAGCTGCACGGGATTAGCATCACTCTGCTCTATTCCCCCCCACACACCCATTTTCACTACATGGGGGCAACAAGCAACAAACATGCCCTGCTCAAATTTTCTCCATCCAACAAAAGAGTCCGTTCCTTTTTAATTCAGACTCACAAAGTTTTAGGACATGGTATTATGGAGCTCATGGAGCTAGACTCTTTGCCAGAACAGTCTTTTTTTTTTATTTTAATTTTTTTAGACAGCGTATCTCTGTCTAACAGTCCTGGCTGTCCTGGAACTCGTTTGGTGGACCAGGCTGGCCTTGAACTCACTGAGATCTGCCTGTCTCTGCTTCCAAAGTGCTGGGATTAAAGGCGTGCACCACCACTGCCAGCATATAGCACAGTCTTTAGTGCAGTTCTTAATAAATATGCTGTGAATCTCTTGAGCAAAGTCTTTTCCTGGGCCAATGACTTAAAGGCTATTCCCCACTTTCTTTTCTCCCACATTCAGTGTGTGCTTTTATGTTGGTTCTTTGATTCATTTGGAGTTGTGTTTGTGCAAGGTGAGAAGTATGAATCTATTTGGAATCTTCTATATGCAGCTGTCCAGTATGACCAGCACCATTTGTTGAAGATGCTGTCTTTTTTTCCAGAGTGTATTCCTGGTTTCTTTATAAAAAACATCAGGTGTCCATATGTGCGTGGGCTTATGTCTGTGTCTTCAGTTTGATTCCATTGATTGATGTGTGTCTCTGTGCCAGTTCCATAATGTTTTTTATCACTACAGCTCTGTAGTACAACTTGAATTCAGGAACGGTGATACCTCCAGTAGTTCTTTCATTATTCAGGATATTTTAGCTATCCTGAGATTTTTGTATTTCTGTATTCAGCTGAAAATTGTCCTTTCAAGATCTGTAAAAAATTGTGTTGGGATTTTTATGGGGATTACATTGAATCTGTAGATTGCTTTTGGTAGGATGTCCATTTTTACTATATTAATCCTAGCAATCCATGTGCATGGCAGATCTTTACATCTTCTGATTTCTTCTTCAGTTTCTTTCTTCAAAGACTTGAAGTTTTTATCATATGAAACTTTCACTTGCTTGGTTAGATATTTTATATTATTTACGACTATTGTTAAAGGTGTGGTTTCTCTGATTTCTTTCTCACTCCATTTGATATATATATATATATATATATATATATATATATATATATATATATATATATCTCACTCCATCATATATATATGATGGCTACTGGTTTTTGTGAGTTAATTTACTAACCAGCTACTCTGCTGAACATGTTTGTTAGCTGTAGGAGTTCCTGGTAGAATTTTTAGGGTCACTTGTGTATACTATCATATCATCTACAAATAAAGATAGTTTGATTTCTTCCTTTCCAATTTGTATTCCCTTGATATCCTTCAGTTGTCTTAATGCTCTAGCTAAGACTTAAATTACTGTATTGAATAGATATGGAGAGAGTGGACAGCCTTGTCTTGTTCCTGATTTTGGAGGAATTGCTTTGAGTTTTCTCTCTGTTTAAATTGCTATTGGCTATAGGCTTGCTGTAAACCACCTTAATTTTGTCAAGGTATATCCTTGATCTCTCTAAGAGATGTTGGATTTCGTCGAAGACCTTTACTGCACCTAATGAGATGATCATGTCTTTTCTTTTTCTTTCAGTTTGTTTATATGGTGGAATGTATTTACTATTTTCCCTATACTGAACCATCCCTACATCTCTGGGCTAAAGCCTGATTGACCATGGTGGATGATCTTTTTGATGTGTTCTTGGATTCAGTTATACATATTTAATCGAGAATTTTTGAATCAACATTCATTCAGAAAATTGGTTTGTAATTCTCTTTGTTGAGTCTTTATGGGGTTTAGGTATTTGGGTAAGTGTGGCTTCATAAAATGAAACAGACAGTGTTCCTTCTGTTTCTTTTTTGTGAAATAATTTGAGGAATATTGGAATTAACTCTTCTTTGAAAGTCTGATAAAATTCTGCACTAAAATCATCTTACCCTGGGCTTTTTTGGTTGGGAGACTTAATGACTCCTTCTATTTCAGTAGGAGTTATAGTTATGTTTAAAGTGCTTATCTAATCTTGATTTAACTTTTGTAAATAGTATGTATCAAAAAAAGTATTCATTTTCCAATTTGGTGGAACACAGGTTTTTAAAGTATGTCCTTCTGATTCTCTGGGAATCCTTGATGTCTGTTGTTATTTCCCCTTTTCATTTATAACTTTATTAACTTGGATATTCGCTGTCTGCCTTTTAGTTAATTTGGATAAGGCTTTGGCAATTTTATTGATTTTCTCTAAAAAAAAAAACTAACTCTATTTCATTGATTTTTTGTATTGTTTTTGTTTGTTTCTGTTTTGGTTATTTCAGCCCTGAGTTTGATTTTTTTTCTTACCATCTACTCCTTTTGGGTGTGATTTCTTCCCTTTGTTCTAGAGCCAGGTATGCTATTAAGTTATTAGTATGAGATATCTCCAATTTTTTATGTAGTATCTTAGTGCTATGATCTTGCCTCTACATACCTACCTTCATTGTGTCTCATAGGTTTGGGTATGTTGTATATTCGCTTTCGTTCAATTCTAGAAAGTAATTTTTCATTTTCATTCAATAGAGAGTTGTTCAGTTGTTTATGAGTTTGTAAACTTTCTGTTGTTCCTATTGTTGATATACAGCTTTAATCCATGGTGGTCGAATAGGATGCAGGGTTTTAGTTCCATTTTCTCCTGTCTGTTGAGACTAGCTTTGTGTTCAAGTATGTTGTCAATTTTGGAGAAAGTTCAATGAGGTGCTGAGAAAAAGATGTATTTTCTCTTTGGGTGGAATGTTCTGTAAATATCTGATAGATTCATTCAGTTTATAATACCAGTTAGTTCCTGCATTTTTCTGTTTAGTTTTTATCTGGACGACATGTCTATTGGTGAGAGTTGGGTATTGAAATTTGTAACTATCAGTGTGTGAGAATCCATATGTGATTTAAACTGAAGTAGTCTTTCTTTTTTCTTTCTTTCTTTCTTTTTTTTTTTTTTTTTTTTTTTTGGTTTTTCGAGACATGGTTTCTCTGTGTAGCTTTGGAACCTATCCTGGCACTTGCTCTGGAGACCAGGCTGGCCTCGAACTCATAGAGACCCACCTGCCTCTGCCTCCCAAGTGCTGGGATTAAAGGCATGTGCCACCAACGCCCAGCTGTAGTAGTCTTTCTTATGAACTTGTGTTTGGTGAATAGATATTAGGAATTTGCAATGTCTTCTTGGTGGGTTTTTCCTTTGATGAGCATATAGCATCTTTCCCAATCTCTTTGAAGTCTATTTTATCATATATTAATTAAAATGGCTATACCAGCTTGCTTCTTAGATCCATTTGCTTGAAATTACTTTTTCCATCCTTTTACCCTGAGGTGATGTCTATCCTTAATGTTAAGTAGATACAAAGGAGGGATCCTGTTTTCACATCCACTTTGTTAGTCTGTGTTGATGCTGAGAGATCAATGAGTAATGCTTATTGATTCCTGTTATTTTGTTGTTATTGTTGTTGTTGTTGGTGGTGGTGGTGGTTGTGTGTGTGTGTGTGTGTGTGTGTGTGTGTGTGTGTGTGTGTGTGTGTGTGTGTCCCTTCTTTTCATTTGCTGGTCTGGTATTATTTATTCCCTGTATTTTCATGGGTGTAGTTTATCTCTTTAGGTTGGAATTTTCTTTTTTTTTTAAATTTATTTATTAGTTAGGGAAAAAGCTTGTTTCACATGTAAGTCCCTTCTCCCTCTCCCTCCCCTCACCCCTATCCCTCTTCCTCCACCCCCAGCCTACCCTCCACCCCATCCACCCACCACTCCCCATGCAGGGTAGGGCCCTCACCGGGGACTCTGCAAAGTCCACCAAATCTTCCTGTGCTGGTCCTGGGCCCTTCTCCATGTGTCCAGGGCCAGAGTGTAACCCTTCACGTGGGATGGGCTCTCAAAGTCCCTTCTTGCACCAGGGAAAAATACTAATCCACGACCAGAGGCTCCCTGGAGTGTAGAGGCCTCCTTATTGACATCCATGTTCAGGGGTCTGGATCAGTCTTGTACTGGCCTCCCAGACAGCATCTGGGGTCGATGTGCTCTCCCTTGTTCAGGCCAACTGTTCCTGTGGGTTTCTCCAACCTGGTACAGACCCCTTCACTCTTCATTCCTCTTTCTCTTCAACTAAATTCCCAATTTCAGCTCAGTGTATATCTGTGGATGTCTGTCTCTGCTTCCATCAGTCGGAATTTTCTTTATAGCACCTTTTCTAAGGCTGAATTTATACACAGGCATTGCTTAAATTTGAATTTTATCACAGAATGTCTTATTTTCTCCATCTTTTGATTGAAGGTTTTGCTCATAGTAGTCTGAGCTGACACCTGTGGTCTCTTAGAGTCTGTAGAAAATTGGGAACAATCATGAAGCCATTCGATTATTAAGGTATTGTATTTATGCTTCACAGGCAGAGGCAAGGAAGAGGCCTCTTGCTGCATTCATCCAAATGCCTAGTTCATTAACAATTCTTTGCAGTTTCCTCACAGTGCAGTCTCTATTTAAGTACCTTCCTACATCCTTACCATTGCTTACCCCTCAGAATATCTTGCCATGGCCTTTTGGAATCCCCTTTAGAATACTGCCAGTGTCTCTTCTAGGAATTGTGATGATTCAGTTAGCCAATATTAGAAGCCTGAGACATTATACTTTCTAGATGGGAAGATCAATGCAGCATGCATGCAAGAATTACAGGACACTGAACTCTTGTCATAGATTATAATTTCAGGAGCGATCAGATTTGGGGGAATGGAGGGAGAGACTACTGTGACATGACTGGAATTGGGGAGTATTTTGAGGGTGAGGTAGAAACCTAGTAAAATGGAAACTCTCAGGAATCTACGGGGTGACCCCAGTGGAGACTCCTATAGCAGGGGATACGGAGCCTGAACTGGTCATCTTCTGTAACCAGGTAAGATTTTCAGAGGAGGGATGAGGACACCAACCCAGCTACAAAACCCTCAACCTACAATTTGCCCTGTCTTTAAGATGTTCTGGGGTAAAGGTAGCATAGAACTTGTGGGAGTAGCCAACCAATGACTTGTCCAGATTGAGACCCATGTGGCATACCTATCCACAAACCAGAAACTGGATATCCCAGAGACCTAGGATAGAACTAACCAAACGAGAGAAAAAGTCAAATGAAATGATTCCTAATGATGTCTGCTATACTCTTAGACAGGAGCCTAGCATAATCGTCATCATAGAGGCCTTATCCAACAAATGATTAGAGCAGATGCAGAGACCCACAGCCAAACGTTAGGCACAGCTTGGCTAATCCTGTGGAAAAGGGGGAGGAAGAGTTGTATGAGTCAGAGTTATCAAGGACACCACAAGAGAATCACAGAATCAACTAAGCAGGCCTCATGGGGGCTCACAGAGACTGAACAAACAATCAGAGAGCCTATATGAGTCTGACCTAGGTCCTCTGCATATATGTTATGGTTGTATAGCTGGGTGTTCTTGTGGGACTCCTAACAGTGGAAATGGGGGCTGTATCTGACTCTTTTGTCTGCTTTTGGGACCCCTTTCCTCTTACTGGGTTGCCTAATCCAGCCTTAATATGAGGGAATGTGCCTAGCCTATTGCAACTGATATGCCATGTTTGGCTGATATACCAGGGTGGCATACCTTTTTCTGAAGGAAAGTGGAGGAGTATGAATCTGGCAGTTGGAGTGTAATATAAGAGAGAACGATAAAAAATTCAGATATGAGAAATATGAGGCTAGTAAGACAGGGTTGGTCAAAGGTGCTCCCTGGAGAGAATGAACAAGACCAAGACAAGCTGGGTCTTGAAGGAGGAAAAGGATTGCCTTCTGAATCTAGAGAGACAATAAGCAAATGAGCCAGAAGGAGGAATGACAAGGATGGGCAGGAGAGACAGCAAGCAACTGCAGGAATACACTGTCACAAGGGAAGTATGCCTGAAAGAGTACAGTGTGGTCAGACTATGGAGATCTTGGCAAGAGAAATGTGACTTTGAAGATAGTAGTCACAGGCAGTGCAGCCACTGTCAGCCCATGAGCAGGAGTGCTACCAGTCAATGTGGTATCATGGAAAGAAAAATGCCACCTAGTCATAACGACAGATAGCAGTGGTAAAGTTTGTGGTGTAGAGTCTATTTCAATTATCTAGTGACAAGAAAAACAATTCATCAGTTTTAATGCTGTGCCCACATTACTATCCATTTATGCCCAATGTTGCTTTCTGATAAATTTCTGAAAATATTTCATTACTGGACAAGTCACATATCTTCTCTTTAGTCATCATCATTTTCCCTTGGAAAGGACATGTGGTTTTACTGTAGCACTGGCATAACTCACCAGACCCTCAGTAGCTGCATATTTCATGAGCTGTCAGCTTTTCTTTAGATATTGGAAATTTTCAGGCACTTGGACAATTCTTCAAATTCTCTCCATTTATTCTCCTCACAATTTCTATGGTCTTATGCTATATAAACTGTTTGAACTTCATGAATTTGAACAAAGGGAAAAAGCAAACAATGGGTCATACTTATTAAAGGAGAATCTAATCTGAAATAAGTTTGATGCTAGAGTTTTGCTGAAGTCAGGTAAGGCCCATGTGGAAATAACTTGCTTGTACAAATAAAGTCTGTCTGAGGGTTAGAGAATAGAGCTTGCCTCTAGCTAACTATAGAGGTCGGGGGCGGGGGAGGGTCTATACAGACAGACAGGAAGTGAGGTAGTTAGGCAGAAACAGGATATAAACAGGGAGAAACAGGAAATCACTCTCTTGTCTGCTGAGATGCTAAGGAGGTAAGGCTTGTTCCTTCTCTCGGATCTCCCAGCATTTCCTTCTATATCTGACTCTGGCTTTTTATTATCTTGACCAATCAAGAACTCCATTTACAGGCCCAGGGTGAGTCTTGAGGTACTGAAAAGTGCTGGGAGAAATGCAGGTGGAGAATCTAACATGGTGGGCTTGGCGCCGCATACAACATGCTTGTTGCAGCTCTTCAAGCTCTTCAAGTTTATCACTTAACCACTTAGAACATCAGCTTTATCATCTGTCAATGGAGGTGTAAAACTGAAGACATTCAAGTAGCTTTCTAGTTTTAAATTAATTCTTGACTGGTGAGATGGCTTAGTAGGTACTTGCCATCAAGCTTGGTGACCTGAGTTTAATCCCAGGGACCCACAGAGAGGGAGGAGAGAACTGACTTCAGAAAGTTGTCCTCTGGCCAGCCGGTGGTGGCGCATGCCTTTAATCCCAGCACTTGGGAGGCAGAGGCCTGCAGATCTCTGTGAATTTGAGACCAGCCTGGTCTACAAGAGCTAGTTCCAGGACAAAGCCACAGAGAAACCCTGTCTCAAAAAACCAAAAAAAAAAAAAAAAAAAAAAAAAGAAAAGAAAGGTAGTTGTCCTCTGGCCTCTTCACATATGTACATACACATATGCATAAATAAATATAAGAATAATAAAATAAATATAATAAAAGGTGTTGGTGTCGCACGCCTTTAATCCCAGCACTCGGGAGGCAGAGGCAGGCAGATCTCTGTGAGTTCGAGGCCAGCCTGGTCTCCAGAGCGAGTGCCAGGATAGGCTCCAAAGCTACACAGAAAATCCTTGTCTTGAAAAACCAAAAAAAAAAAAAAAAAAGAAAAAGAAAAGAAAAAGAAAAATGTTTTATTTCACAATTTTGTAAATATATATGATCAAAGATGTGCCTTTAAAGTAAGTCTTTTGGGGGTGAGGTGCCATTTGCCTGTCACCCATGGTTGGGGACTTTTAGGGCAAGTGAGACCTCTGTCTCTTAAAGTATGTACACAAATAAGCATGAAAATAAGGAATAGATGAAATCAGACCATTCAGAATCTGGGGATTTTGTGGACACCCCAGCACACTGACTGCATGTGCCGGACAGTAGAGTATGGCTACTGTGAGTTCAGGTAGAAATGCAGGCTGTGGTGGCAATTGGTGATGCCACCATCTGAGATAGAGGCTGCTGACTGCATGAGACATCTCAAGGGAAGCAGGTCTGAGAATCCAGACATTGAGTATGGGTTTTCCCCAAGTCTCATAACAGACATTGGAGGTGAATTTGATTGTTCCCTCGCACATTTGGGACATGTAGACTATATCCGGGCTGAGATATTTGCAATACACTGGAGCATTCAGAGCAGGTCCACAGAGCTGACATCCACAGCTCACTACCCACCTGATAGTGGTACTCCAGGTGAGAGTGCTTGCTGCTGCCTACACATCTAACTGACATAAAATTATACCTCAAAATAATGAATGTGTTTCTCATATCTAAAGTCATCCAACAAAGGAACTAATTTGTAAGTTAGTGAAATGTACTGTCATGATTAAATTTGTTTGTCCCTAAAAGAATTGTTTCTATAAATAGTGCCTCAAGGCTATTTTATACTTCTATATTGCAATTTACAAAGAAAAGAAAATTATGGAGTTTTAGAAAATACAATTTTAGAAAATTATAGAATTGTGGGAGCTGGAAAGTCCAAAGGCATGGTGTTACACCTGCTTGCATGCTGAAGAGGGTTTCTTTGCTGTAACCTCCTGCCATGGGAGATAAAAAGGCAGGAGAAGGCACATACAAACAAGCAGAAGGGACTGAGGCCACTTTCATAAATCCATTTGTGTGATAAGTAACCCATTCCCAAGACAATGACAATTTCTGCTCATAAGGCCTACCTCATACCCACTCACCTCTTAATGCACTCTACCTGCCCAACACTGTTGCACTGTAGGTTAAGTTTCCAGCATATGAACTTTGGGGGACACATTTACACCATGATAGATGGCCTCAGAATTGTTTCCTCTCTTGTTAGTTTTCTCTTCTTGGTAATATCAGGGCTCAAGTTCAGGGCTATGGAATGTGCTAAGCACACACTTTACCACTGAGACACACCTCCAGTGGCCATGTGACCTTCCTAGGTGTGGCATTGCTAGTCTGTATTTCCATTAATCTGGAATGGCACTATGATTTGCTTTCATCAGTAATACTCACGAGAAATTATACAGTTCAACGTCATAGTTCAAACAGGCTTTATAGTTTCCATTTCTTACTCATGAAGCCCCAGGTGACATCTAGTACCAACTCAATTCAGTGCTGCCCTATAAATGACCCAACACAAGATCAGCAGTGGAGCTATGTTGCTGAGCCCATCCAACCCACAGAACCATGAAAGCATGTCTCTTGTTTCATACTGCGTTTGAGGGTTTTTCATGATAGTCTCATTTTGCTTACTGCATCTCCATGGCACTATTTATTAAGCCTCTTGTCCATACTCTTGTAAGTTGGTGTTTAAGGCTTAATCATATTCACAATCATATTTGTGGCAATAACCCTTCATAGATGGTATTCTACCAGGAGGCACATGCTATGACCTTGCCTCTTTTGTGACTAGCATCCACTGGTTCTCTCTGCTCTAGTCCATTCCTAATTACAAAATAAAGGTCTTCTAATATTAATTCTTTATACATTAGAATGGAACACTTTCATAAAGATTTTTCATCAGCTCATAGGTCAGAACCAAAAACTGGGTTTCTTGCTTTATTTATCATTTGAAAACTAAACTATTTCATTCCTTGCTGTTTATCAAAGGTGGCTAGGGAGGTTCTATTCTTCCTTGTTCTGTTTTTGTTAATATCTTCATTAATTCATGGATTTAGCACATTTGGTGCACTTTATTCCTTTGCTTTTCATCTTTTGATATACATTGGCTAATGGGAAGCTAATATCTAGGCAGCAGTAGATCCTCTCACTTTGAGCATCACTGTTAGGTGGATAGTGACCTGTAGATGTCAACTCTGTGGACCTACTCTGAATGCCCTAGAATATGGAAAACTTCTCAACCATTACATACTCCAGAAGCCTCTAATGTTTTGGGGGAACAACCAAAACAAACCTCCGACATCTGTTCTAGGCCTGGGAAACACATAGTCAGGTACAACTTGAATACTTACCTTACTTCAGGCTGCTGGTGCTGCAAAACCAAAAAAACAAAACAGTCACATGCCACATAGTAGCATTTCAGTCAATGACAGACAGACAGAGAGACAGACAGACAGACAGCATATCCAACTGTTATAAGAGACCTGAAAAATTCCTATTGCCTGATGGTATTTTTTTGTTTGTTTGTTTGTTTTCGAGACAGGGTTTCTCTGTGTAGCTTTGGAGCCTGTCCTGTTACTCGCTCTGTAGACCAGGCTGGCCTGGAACTCACAAGAGATCTACCTGCCTCTGCCTCCCGAGTGCTAGAATTAAAGGCGTGCCTGCCGCCTGATGGTATTGTAGCCAACAAAACAATGTTACTCAGCTAGGTACTGTCCATTTCTGTACCACTCAGAAAGCTCCAGGATGATTATGAATTTGAAGCCAACCTTCGCTATTCAGTGAAACACTGTCTAAAACAAAAGTAGTTAATCACATATTTGTGATGATGCTGTTATAAGCAAATGTATACAGTTTCTGGTGGTATAAAAACAGCACATACAATTATGTCCAGTACCTGATATTTGGTGATGATAACGATGGAATATACTATGGTTTATGCATTTACTATAGGATACCTTTTATGGCTATTATAGTTTCATTTCTGCTGCTATAGCAGATACTCTGAGAAAAACAATACAGAGGAATAAAAGGTGTATTTGAATTACAATTCCACACTACAATCCATTATTTTGGGGAAGTCAAGGCAGGAACTCAAGTATCTGGTCACATCACATCCACAATCAAAGGCAAGGAAAGAATAAATACATCCTTGTTTGCTTGTGCTTGGCTAGCTCTTCTCACTCATATTCCAGTTCAGGATGTAGCCTATGGAATGGTGACACATTCAGAGACAGTCTTTCCATCTCAATTAATAGTCAAGACAATTCCTCACAGACATACCTATAAGTCAACCTGATCTAGATAATTCCTCAGTTGAAGCTTCCTTCTCAGATAATTCTAGGTAGTGACATGTTGGTATTTAAAATTAGCCATACAGTGGCTATTTTAGAGTATACTCCTACCTATGAAGAAAAGAGTTTAATGAACAGTAATGAAGCCACGTTGCTTCAGCAGCAGCCCTCATGTACCTTTCACCACAGCTCTGGATTGTATCATTTACTCTTGTCCTTGATTTAACCTTGTGCCTTTTGTTCTTGATGACTTCTGTGTGTAGAAAACACACGCCTAATACTGTAAATAAGAAAACACAGGAGAGATGGCTCAGTGGTTAAGAGCACTGACTGTTCTTCCAAAGGTCCTGAGTTCAATTCTCATCACCACATGGTGGCTCACAACCACCTTGAGTGAGATCCGGTGCCCTCTGCTGGCATGCAGGCAGAAGACATAATAAATAAATAAAAATAAATTTAAAAAAAAAGAAAGAAAACACATAGAGGGGTTGTCCTAGAAAGGAAATTAAAAGTGATTAAGGATTACAGTGGTAGAAAGTCAGTGATGGCCATTACTCACCAGTCAGACATGTCCTACCACACCATACCCACAGTTTTGAAGAACACGAACAAAACTCCAAAACCTGTTAAAGGAACAAACGAAAATTCAAAAGGTCCTGTAAAATGTATGGAGAAACTGGTGATGATCTAATTGAGATCATATCTCTTCCAGCTTGTTTATAATGCTGAAAGAAAAGTCTGGACCTAATTTTTGTGGTAAACTTAGTACTAAGTCTGGGTAGTTTTAAAGACCCAAGAATCATTATCTATGATATAATAAAGTGAGCTGTGTGCAAGCAAGTGCTGATGTGAAGGTAGAGGATTGTAGGCTCTAGATAAGCAGATGGAGGAGAAAAGTTACTTCTCAGGCAAATTTTCTCTCTAGACCAGCAATTCTCAACCTGTGGATCATGACCCCTTTGAGGGTTGAGTGACTCACTGGGATCACCTACAACCATTGGAAAATACAGTTGTTTACATTATGATTCACAATAGTAGCAAACTTACAGTTATTAAGCAGCAATGAAATAATTTTATGGTTGAAGGGCACCACAACATGAGGAACTGTATTAAAGTGTTGGAGCATTAGGAAGGTTGAAAACCACTGTTCTAGACAAAATCCTACTCTCACAGAGACACATGTTTGAAAGGCCTTTTCTCTATAAGGCAAGTTAACTTCATATTTCAAAAATTTGAAAAACGAGAAAATAATCTTGCTTGGTGGACAGCATTGAAGCCATTGTGATCCAGCATAGCAAGAGGCCAGGGCACACATATCTTACTAGGACACATACACTGCCAACACATTACATCAAATGATCATGTGTGACACAACTTCTCTGTCATGCCCTCCTGTGCCAGCAAAACAGATGCTATGCCACTCATGCGTGCAAGTACACTTGATCATGTACATGCAATGAAGAGATCACTAAATGATGCATTTCTCAGAATGGATCTTAGTCATTAAGCAATGAATGACTTTTCCATAACCTGGATGACTTAAGCTGCAGACACATAAAGTTCTGAAAATCAGTGTGCTGGGTGACTCAGTCCCTGTAGAGAGCTTCTTTCCTGACAGATACTATTCTGACATATGAGGAGGGGAGAGAAATAGTTCTAGTCTCTGCCTTGTTCTGTAAAGACATTAACCACTCATAAAATGTCTCACCTTCGGCTGGGCGTTGGTGGTGCATGCCTTTAATCCCAGCACTTGGGAGGCAGAGGCAGGCGGATCTCTGTGAGTTCAAGGCCAGCCTGGTCTCCAGAGCGAGTGCCAGGATAGGCTCCAAAGCTACACAGAGAAACCCTGTCTCGAAAAACAAACAAACAAACAAAAGTCTCACATTCATGACCTAGTTACTTCCCAAAGTGCCACCTTCAAATTTCACCACACCGAGATTGAAGTTTCCACCTATAACCTTGGGGAAATACAGACATGTACTACCCCCAAAAAACAATCTTGCACCGTTGCCTTGTTTTCTAGTATAACTAAGCTCATGTACATCTTTGATTTTAGACTTTGAGTCAGTCATTTCTCCCAAATATATCTTTCCCTGTTATTGTAAAATAATGTTTAGTAACTACAACTGAAGCTCTACAATTCCAGGGCCTTTCAAAGGGAAGATGTAGGAAATAGATTTTTTTTAAAAAAGGCATGGAGGCTGAGGTGTATAGCTCAGTGGTATAGTGTAATCATAGTATGCATAAGACCTTAGGTTTAATCTTCAGCATGTGAATACCCACAAGCACACACATCTGCCATAGTCTAAATGTACAATGACTTCGAAACAGAGATATTAGTAATTTTAAGAGCTGAGAGAGCACACAGAAATTCAAAGGGGACTTACAGGCACATTTCTGAGAGGTAGCCAGTTGCAATAGCAGTTGTAAATGAGGTCTAGTAATTATACTTTTAGTACAACTAATTTTGAGAAATAGGTATAAAACTATAAAAGTTCTCAAAGCAAAATGGCCAGTAATAAACATCTACAAATGAATGAATCCATTTTAGGGCTTACTGTATGGCAGGGAATAAGCCAGTCAGTGTTACCAGGGATATTAAGACTGTCTCTCTTAGCTGCTTACAGTGCAATGGTGATGAACAAGCTCCCTGAAGTCCCCAAGTAGGAAACGGGTGAGTTAAATGGGGTAGTGGAGTCCATGCAAACTGGAGACCATATGGGAAGCTGCCACTGTCTTCTGTTTTCATCATATATGGCAGGCCCAATGTTACCATATTCTATTATCAAAAGAATAGTTACCATAAACTTACTTTGAATGAATTCAATTTTTTAAATGTTGAACAGTAAACACTTAAAAATACTAGTGTGATCTGGGACCATTGTGACCTGTAGACTGCACATGGCAGCTTGGTCCAAGAGCTGTGTCCTATGACTTGTCCAGGAATAATGCCAAAAGTCATTGTAGGGCAATTTCATTTGAAGTCTGAGGAGTCAAGTATGTGCAGATTCCTTAGTCATTCCCATTAGGAAATTTATTTTCAATTATATTTGAATTTTTTTAAAGTTTACTAGAAATTACCCCCAAGCTTAGCAGCTCAAAACAACAGTAAACATTAACTTTCTTTTACAGCATGGACCAGGAATTCATGTCTCAGAAAGTTGCAGCTGAGAGCTCAACATGCCATTTGGATTTCAGGTCCTGACCTTGAGACTAGAAGACATTTTTCTCTGAGGATTTGCTTACATGGAGAGGGCTGTTGGAAAGCCCCGGCTCCTGCACTTAGGCCTCTGCTGTGTAAGTCTCTTTTGGTAAGCCGGCTGGCAATCATCACAGTCCTGGGGGGTGGGGGGCAAAGTGGATGCCGCAGAGTGTCTGGTGACATGTTGAGAGGTCTCAGCTCTGTGAGTTTTAGCTCAATGTAGACCAGGTGACTTGAAAAACAGACATTTATTTCTATAGATCTGAAGGCTGGGAAGGCCAAGATCATGATACTGGCTGATTTGGTCTTTGGTGAGGGTTCTCTTCCTGGTTGTGTCCTCATGTGGGAGAATTAGGAAGCTCTATTGCATTGCCATCTTCTTATAAAGGCACCAAGCCCATGTGGGCTCCACCGTCATGACCTTACTCAGACCTAGGTACCCCCAAAGGCCCATCCTAAGATCATCACATTGGAGGTTAGGACTTTAGATATGGATGGGACACAAATGTTTAGCTTGTAACAACCCTGTTGGTGACAGCCAAATCCTGTGAAATGTGACAAGGGATGAGATCCTGTGAAGTAGTGCCGGCCATTCTGGAGACTGGCCATTACAATTCTGAACTGAATTCCTTTAAAACTGGGACAAACCTCTAACCAATAGGATAACAAATGAGAGAGAGGGCTCTGGGTGTAGCTCAGTGGTGTGGCACTTGCTTAGGAGTTAGGGGATCCAGGGTTTGATCCATATTGAGAAGTGGAGGGTGGAGTAGGGGTTTTCTTTCTATATTCATATAGTTAAAAACTAACAACCTGTTTCCTGAGCACTCTTTGTGGTGGGTAAGGCATTTCCAATCCTCCCTATCAGAGTCCTGATCATTTTGCAAATCTCAGGTATAGAAATTTACCTGAGCAATGATGTACTGTATGCCCCCATTGGTAAGGGCGATGCCAGCAAAACTGAACCTAGTGCTAAAATGAAATCTGTCAACCATTGGACAACATTACCTCACAATAAATAGTCAAGGTTCTTAGATGACAAATGCTGACTGAGGCTGAGAATTCTGTCTGTTTTCATTATAGCTCAGAATGAGGAAGCCCCAAGCAAGTATTCCAGGCTGACAGTGTCCTAATGCTTAGCTGGTGTATCAACACTCATTCTCCCCCAGCAGGGGGTGGGGAGAGCAGGGGATGAGGGTAGGGGCAAGGAGTAGGGATAATGGGGTAGGGATATGGGGTAGGGGTGAGAGTAGCAAGAGGTGGTGATAAAAGGGAATAGGGATAGCAGGGGTGAGAGTAGCAGGGGGCGATGGTAGCAGGGAGTAGGGATAATAGGGGTGAGGGTAGCAGGGTGTGGGGGTAGCAGAGGTGGGGGTAGCAGGGAGTAGGGACAATAGGGGTGAGGGTAGCAGGGGTGGGGGTAGCAGAGGTGGAGATAGCAGGGGGTGAGAATAGCAGGGGTGAGGTAGCAGGGGGCTGCTGGTGATAGTTCTTTTTCTTTTTTTTGAAAGGAGATGGTGTCAACATAATTTGATTAGCACACACGGGTGAGCTACAGGAATCAGACATTAGCAAGGAAACAGCAAAAACATATTTAGCGTTCTCTTTTTCTTTAAAGCTGTGAATAGCATTTGTGGGCTACAAATAATTCAATAAAGGATAGAAAGTCAAAAACTGGAGACATTTTCACAGGTTCTAAATTGATCCTTTTATATTCAAGGAGGGTTATCCCAAGCTGTAACTGGTGAAGGATAGCAGCCTGCTGTTGCCGCTGAGAGCTTTTGGTCTAAATGGCAGTCTTGGTTGAAAAGGCAGTTATGAATGGTAGACAAGTATATATACACAGAGCAGTGTTCTGAAACTCAGTTATTTTTTTAAAGAAGGCTGCAGATATTCTTTTCAGCAGAAAAGAAACAGATTCAGGGTCAACAAGCTGGAGTCAGAGTCTGAGGAAACACATGGACCATGCAAACGAGCCAAAGTCTCAGTCCCTGGGGTTTAAGTACATACCTAGTTAGCTCTGCAATCAGTGAAAACCACAGAGGGTGTTGGGGAACATATAAGCCCAGGGACAATTTCCTGTGATTCACCCCCAAAGGTCAATTTCCACGTTGCTGATGAGACAAAACTAGCTACGTTCCCTCATCAAGTCTGATTTATTTGGCCTGAGATGGACACACAGGTCACTAGTGAGCAGGTCAGAACCTCTTAGCACAGCACCACCTCCCAGGATACTAAGCTTTATCAAGACTGGTTCCCTCTCTGCACATTGGAGTACTGTTTATTCTGCCTAAGGGACCTGACTCTTATAATCCTTCAGGCACTCATCCTTCAAGACAGCCCAGGAAATACTTTCTGAATAAAACCCTACCCCCACATGGGCTCAGAGTTAAGCACATTACATACACATTACACACACATATGTACCACACCACACGTGTACACCACAGACAGCAAACTCACACACACAGAGGTAAACATGGTACATGCATACCAACCACATAACATATATAATCTATACCATACATTTGCACCACATAGCAACCATCCACAGAGTTAAATATGGTACATACATGCCAAACATACACATGCACATACAATACCAAACATACTACCACATAGAGAAACCACACACACACATACACTGAACTTAAACACAGTGCATGCACACTGATCACATACATATATGTTTGGAACCATACATATGCCAAACACATGTGATGTGCTTCCTTCCATCTTTAGCTCATCACGGCATGAAGCTTCTTTGTTTCTATGTGACGTCAATGATCTGACTTTCTCAAATAGGATGAGATCTACATTTTCACCAATGTCTGTTACTTAAAACATGAAAAAGGGGGTTTGTTTTATAGCACAAGCCCTAACCAACTAGAACATGATTTTTAACAGCAGGCATAAATATAATGTTATCAATGAGAGCCTCTGAGCAGAGCGTTAATCATGCCATACAGGGAATAACCAGCCTGCGAGTGAGGTCGGCTGTGAAACAGCCACAAAATGACCAAAAGGGAGAGGTGGAGAAGGACAGAGAGGCCTTTCAGTAATTTGTCTTTAAATAACTGAAAGCTCTTAGCAGTGTAGAGTTTCTGTGTTTCTGCTGCAAAGTAAACGGAGAGATTTCACCTCCGACTCCATTTACGGTTGCCTCAAATGTAAGCTCTTTTCATGGATGATGTCATGTGCCTTAATGAGCAGAACAAGGTTTAACAGTTGTGGGACTGGAGCAAGGCTGGTGTTCCATCTTCCAGTCCATTACCACACATTATCTATGGCTTTTGGGTAATTGAGCAAATAATACTCTTGACAACCATTCCCCTCTTTGACTCCAAAGCAAGGTAATTAATTAAGGCCAGAAGGGGATTGTTAGCATCTGCTAATGAACCACAGTTGAGGGAATTACTTAGGAGAGCCCTCTTAGAGCCTGTAAGTGTACATGAACAAGAGTAGCTTGGCCACTAATGCTCTCAGTCTCTCCCATCACTGAGTCACCAAAGGCCACATTAAATGTGGAACAACTGGAGCACTTCTGTGACATGGCCCTGTCTGATAATGTTTGTATAATGTTGAGTGGCTATCTATTCTCAAACCATATGGCACCCCAAAATATGATGATTCAGATAAGAAACTGACTCACCAGAATCCACTCACCACTGTGTTATATAGCCTAAATGGCATACTCCACCCCACCCCCGAAAAAAAAGCACATTGAGGAAGTTCTCAGGCCTGCAGAAAAGTACCATGATATTAGGTTAGTACTTCCTAAACTGTGTGGTAAAAGGGCTCAAACAATAGCTCAGTGGAAAGATACCTTCCTACCATGGGTGAGACCCTGGATTCAATCCCCAGTACTTTAGATCAGTCAATCAGTCTATCAATCCCCTCTGTGACACTTGACATGATGATGCATGACTGCAACCCCAGCACAAGGGAAGCTGGAACAGGAGGACTATGAATTTGAGGCAAGCCTGGAATACATAGCAAGGCCACCGGCATAGGGGAGTGGGTGGGTGTTAAGAGAGAAGGGATGAAGAAGAGGAGAGGGAAGGAAGAGAAACGAGCAAGAGAAACAGAGAACAGTCTCCAAAAGACAGGACCAGCCCAGCCTTCCTGGAGAAGAATTCAGAACCTTCAGAACATCTTTCTTCACTTCCTCTCCCTCTGCACTTTAAAGAGATGGAGATTTATAAGTGAACACACACACACACACACACACACACACAGCACAGCACACATACAATAGGTCAAGGGTCTTGAATGTGGATCTAGACTAGACAAATAAAATGGCAATCATATTCTGTTGTTTAATGGCTTCATTAATAGAGCCAAAACATTGTAGTGTGGGAACAAATTATAAAAGATCTAGTACTCAAAATCGAGATATAATAACAATGTCTACTAGTATTGTTAAATAGGTATTAGAGGGGGCCATTGTTTTTTTACTTAGTTTCTGTACTGGATCCCAATAGATGAGACTGAACAATCTCAATGCTTCCACCTGAACTAAATTACTTGTCTTCAAATGAAAACTAAGCTGTTAACTGGTTTCCCAGTAAACAGTAAGAAGTGAGTGAGAGCAGGCAAATTTCCCAGTCAGGTTAGTTTCTACAGTGATAATGAAACTCTCTGTTTTCATCCTTGTTTAAAGGAAGTGACCTAAAGCAATCTGGTGTTCACTAATCAGCTATTTTTTCTATTGTTTTGTCTTCTTGTCTCATTGTACAAATAATTGATAGTGACAAACTCTGCATTTTGCATACTTTTTAAAGTCCTTCTCTGTCCATAAAAGCAACCTGTTAGGCCAGAAAGATTGCTCAGTGGGAAAAGGCACTTGCTGCCAAGCCTGACAAATCAAGTTCAGTCCCTGGAACCCAACTCTGGAAAGTTGTCCTCTGGCCTCATCATGCACTGTGGTGCTTGTGCATGTGGACGTACACACACACACACACACACACACACACACACACACACACACACTAATTGCAAAAGTCAACCTCTTCTTAGCCTGTGCGAATTCTACCTCATGGAATGAATTGCTTTGTACAGTCTAGAATTGCAGAGTAAAGCGTGATGTGATCTTTTAAGTGTTGTAGTTCCACCCTCATATTGTGTGCAGAACATCATTTGAATCTAATTTCAATGATTCTTGAAAACAAAGTGAGAAAATTTGGAAATGATGCCTCATTGCCATCTCCCCAATTAGTGACATACTTGGGGGTGAATGTTAGCATATATCCATGAGTAAATGTAACAGATGAATGTTAAAAACTGTTTTTCTATTTTTATTTTCATAGTTTTAAGGGCCAAATAATCATGTTCACATAAATATCTGAAGGCTTTGGGCTTAGCAGTCCCTTCATTCTCGGGAGGATACCCAAAGGAGCTGCCAGGGTATTTTTTGTTGGAAATGATGGATAGCTGAAAATAACTTGTACCATTATAATGCTTTGGAGTAGCAGTGAAAGGTTCTTGATGTAGTTACAGGGGAGTGAGTTGTCTGTAATATAATACATTGTTAGACAGTAGTAGGAGTCTCAGTGCCACACAGCAGGGTAACTAGAGATAATGATGATATACTCTACAGTTCAAAACACTGCAAAAAAAAAGAAAAAGAAAAAGAAAAAAAGAAAAAGAAAAAGAAAAGAAAAGGCCTGGATGTTTCACCCATAAGATGATAGATGTTTGAGGAGACAGAAATGTTTATCCTGATCTGAGTATCACTATATATGTGTGTACATGTGTGTGTGTGTGTGTGTGTGTGTGTGTGTGTGTGTGTGTGTGTGTGTGTGTGTATGTGTGTGTGTATCTCAAAACATCCCATCCCATGGCACCAAACAAGTATTGTCTGTTTTTTTTGTTTTTATTTGTTAAATTAATTTAAATTTTAAAATAATTATTTAGCTAAGCAATGCAATTATTCTTCATAATTTATCAGCTCCATTAGGTCTGCTTTCAATTTTGTTGAAAGCAAAACATTGGAAACCATTTGGTTTCCAAAGAGTGTTACCAGGTCGTCAGGGTTATTCACCTTCTGAGTGCTAACATCTCCAGTTAGTTATCTCTTTCCCTGGGGGCCTATAGTCTGTAGCAGTGTTCCTTCAAGGTCTGGAAAGGGTTGTGCTTTCTTCTTGTTCTGGGAACTACAGTATATTGTGGAAAGCTGGTGGGAAAGACCATGTGTAGTCATCACTGGTTCTTAAAGAAATCCATTATAGAAATGTGCACGTGGCAATCAGTCCCTACAACACTAGCTATTCCCATATAACCTAAAAGAGCCTCTACATTAGTCTTAGTGTTTATGCACCCCATGATGAAGGTCACTGCCCCACCCAGGACATGGGCAAGATGGAATCACCATCCATACTCATTCTTGCTGTGGGTCTGAGGGTCTAGGGACAAGGCTTTTTTTTGGATACTGTTTTGTCCCCTCTTTTCTTTCCTGGCTTCCAGAAAAATCACACCTCAGAAGTCAAACTCCGGGTTTCAGTTAGTTTTTTCCAAGTTGTCTTCTAAATTTGGTTAAGTTCCTTGATTGTGTGCCCCAGCTACCAATGTGTAAAATGCAACAGTAGTCTTTGCCTCATAGAGTAGATTTGTGAGGTGAAAGAATTCAGGGACATAATGCAATCAGACATCAAGCAAGTTTTGAAACTAGGATGTGTAACTATGACCAGTTTTAAGTTCCCTAGATGGTGACACAACGTTAGGTAGCTATCTGGAAGTTTACAGTAAGAATTCTGATGGAGGTCAGCCATACATTTTGTTTCCTGGCAGGAATTGTGTTGAGGTGAGGGGATCTCCAGTGGCCACTGAAAAGGGTTCTTTTTTGGACTTTTGTTTTTGTATCAATGACCAAAGATTAGGCAGGCTACAGTAAAAGTTTTTAACCTATATTCAGTACATTCTCACTCCTTATCACTCTACATTTCCTTATTGACTCAATATAATATAGCCTGCTTGGGTTTTGTTTTTTTTTTCCCTTAGGATAGTTGATTTGCATATTTGTCTCATTAATATTTAATATTTATGTAAAGTTCATGTTTGTCTGATCTGTCAAGGGTAGACTTTGAGAAGAAGAAAAAGGATAACCTGGGTGTCAGAGATAATTCAGCTAAGCAACAACAAAGGAAATTATGCTCCTCCACAGCTTCTGAGGGTTCCTCAGGAGAAGGATTTTTGAAGATGGTTTTCTCTGAATGGTGGGCAGAGACTATATTGACAAGCTGATGCCTTCATTCTCATTGGTTTCTCACCCTGCTGCTTTTCTTATAACTAGTTAGCTAGGTGGTAGAAAAGAACTAAACCTGTGAAGGTGTTGGGCGCTCGGATAAGGACTTTTATGACTTACATTCACTTTAGTGGAGAACTACCTGGGTGGAGAAGGGAGGCAGATGAGCTTTGCTTCCATCACAGTAGGGATCCACAACACATGTTTGGAAACTTATCCTCATTCTGCCTTCCTTATGCTGTTGCAGGACTGCTAAGCCATGCCAATCAGCCGAGGGAGACTGTTGTTGAAAATCGGGTGTCCACAGGTGTGTAGATTGATGTGTAGGCCTTTGGTTTGATTCAGTTGATCCTCCTGTCTGTTTTTATGCCAACACCATGCAGTTTTTATTACTATAGCCCTGTAGCAGTGCTTGAAATCTGGAATGGTGATACCTCTGGAAGTTCTATTATTGTATTGGATTGTTTTAGGTATCCTGGGTTGTGTTTTGTTTTGTTTTTCCATATGAAGTTGAGTAGTATTCTTTCAAGGTCTGTAAAGAATTGTGTTGGGATTTTAATGAGAGTTGCATTGAATCTGCAGATTGCTTTTTGTAAAATGGCCATTTTTACTATGTTAATCCTACCAATCCATGAGTATGGAAGATTTTTCCATCTTCTGATATCTTCTCCAAGTTCTTTTTTCAAAGATTTCAAGTTCTTGTCATACAGGTCTTTCACCTGCTTGGTTAGAGTTACACCAATATATTTTATATTATTTGGGGCTACTGTGAAGGGTGTTGTTTCCCTGATTGCTTCCTCTGCCTGTTTATTGTTTGTATATAGCAGGGCCACTGAGTTTTGTTGTTGTTGTTTTGTTTTCTTTTGTTTTTGTTAATCTTGTATCCAGTCACTTCACTCAAGGTGTTTATCAGCTGTAGGAATTCTCTGGTAGAAATTTTTGGGAACACTTATGTATACTATCATATCATCTTTGAATAATGGTACTTTGACTTCTTCCTTTCCAGTTTGTATCCCCTTAACATCCTTTAGTTGTCCAATTGCTCTAGCTATAACTTCAAGTAGAGTTTCTCTCCATTTAATTTGATGCTGGCTATCGGCTTGCTATATATTCCTTTTATTATGTTTAGGTGTGTCTCTTATATCCCTGATACCTCTAAGACTTTATCATGAAGGGGTGTTGGATTTTGTTAGAGGCTTTTTCTCAGCATTTAATGAGATGATCATGTGTTCTTTTTTTCCCCTTTTCAGTTTGTTTATATGGTGGACTACATTGACAGATTTTCATATGTTGAACCATCCCTGAATCTCTGGGATGAAAGGTACTTGATCATGATAGATGATCTCTTTGATGTGTTCTTCAATTCAGTTGCCAGTATTTTATTGAGTATTTTTGCATCTATGTTCATGAGGGAGATTGGTTTCTAACTCTCCTTTTTTGTTGGGTCTTTGTATGCCTTGGATATCAGGGTGACTGTGGCCTCAGAAAATGAATTTGGCAATCTCAATTTTGCTAAGTGCCAATTTTGCTTAGTCAAACTCATATTGGAAGCATTAAACTCCTCATGCATATTTACTTTCAACAGGGAAACCAACTTCCTTTCAGGTAGAGATGGAGGCCCTGTTAACTGCATTCATGACTCACTTAGATTACATCGCAAAGTTCTTAAACAAACAAACAAACAAACAAACAAACAAACAAACAAAAAACCCTTCTCTTTGGGTTTTTCTAAGCATGACAAAAATGCCAAACCAAACCAAAACAAATCAATCAAAACAAAACAAAACCCAACAACAACAAAACCAAATGAATTCTTCCCCGTGCTGCTGTTAATTTCTAATCCATTCATTTCTGCAAATGCCAAGATAGAAGTGAAGATTTGGGTGCAATTTGAGGAAACCAGGATCCCTGAATCACTGTGCCCTTGGGCTCCTTGTTGGTACAGGGTTTGCATGAAGAGAGGACAAACAAGCCATGCATTAAGAGAAGAGATGAAGGCTGGATATGCAAATGTGCTGCCAGGATGGCAGTTTCCCATCACCTGCTTAGATTGTTTGCCAGTGCTGCCTACTCACAGCAATGCTCTCTACAGCGAGTCACGTGATCCCAAGCTCCCTTCCTTCTAGTTTCCTGACACTGTGCAAGTATTATCATGTTCAAAAGCATTGGTTTTCTTATCTGTACATGAGGAAAAGCATGTCTATGTTGTAGGGTTGTTGTAAAGAATAAGGAGCATAATGTATCTAAAACATCTTGTACAGTGCTGACAGCGTATCAACACTTCTCTTTATTCAAGCTTTTTTCAATGCCATCATTGTCTAAAGCATATTGGATCAATGTTGCCTCTGTACAGGTCCACACAAAAAGGACAAAAATTGTTGATAGTGTAACTCAGTGGTAGAAGGCATTATGCACAAAATCCTGGGTCTAATCCCTAATAGCCAGTACACATACCCAAACACACCACACACATATCACACTCACACTCACACACACACACACACACCACCCCCTCTCACATATAGAAGGAAATGAAAGGAAGGGAGGGAGGGAAGGAAGGAAGGAAAAAAGGGAAAAGGGATGAGGGAGGAATGGAAGACAGTGCTTGTGATAGTTGATACTAATTTCGAAGTTCACTAGACATGGAACCAGCTAGGAGACACACCTCTGAGCATATCTGGACAGTGATAGCAGAGGAGGGAAAATACACCTTGAATCTCGGTGACATTACAGCATGTGTTAGTGGTGCAGACTGAGAAGAAAGGGAAAAGTGAGGGGGCTGTGAGCACTCACTTCTCAGTACTCTCTGACTGTGGATACAGTGTGACCAGCCAATTGTCCCTGCTGTCATGGACATACATCAACAAGCCTTTATTTAATCATGTATTTAGTAAACAACAAGAAACTAGGCTAAATGCTGGGCAGTAGTGGCACATGCCTTTAATACCAGCACTCAGGAGGCAGAGGCAGGCAGATCTCTGTAAATTCAAGGTCAGCCTGGTCTACAGAGTGAGTTCTAGGATAGCCATGACTGTTATACAGAGAAACCCTGCCTCGAAAACCAAGGGAAAAAAAAAGATAGCTAATACATTGTATTTATTTGCTATTTATTTTTGAATTTCAAGTAATTTTTAGAAGTAATGATTTACATTTATGGGTCAATATATGCATCTGCATGTAATTATGTATAACTCTCTATGCATAACTACATATACAAGTGTGTGGGTTTACTCACCAAGAACTTAATCGAAGTGGTTGTGAGTCTTTCACCTTCAGACTCAGAAGACAGTAACAGCATTACTAACAGACGACTCTGAAGAGCCTGTGAAGAAGACTAGATCGCCGAGTCAAGGCAAGAAGGCTAATGTGGAACTTAGGTCATCCAAGTGTAATACCACCTTATTGGAGCTGCTTCTTTGCAGTATGATGTAAGATACAATATTTACACTCTGGAGTCGCCCAGGATAATACTTCATCTTTGCCACTTGCTGGGTATGTAACATCCAACAAGATTCTAAAGATCTTTGTCCTCGGGTTGATAGTATGTGACATGAAGAAAAGCAGCGACCTATGGGGTTGGTGAAGGAACTAAAGAAGGCTGTGCACATAGAAGGCTCAGAGCATCAACCAGCTCATATGAAGTCAGTTATGCTATAGGAAGATGACTCTCTTTACCACACCATAGGAAGGAGACAATTCCAACCAATAGCAAAGGTTTACTACCAGAGTCAATAGAGCTCTCAGCTGTGTGATTTTTGAACCAGCTATGTCCGTTCCAGAACTTCTGTCTCTCAGAAATGATTCTGAGGGATGCTTGGCCTATTTACTGCATATGACTGTAAGCCCACAGAGAATAATCATATGGGAGAATCTTTTTAAACAAGATAAAGTGATTCACGAATGCAATAGATGGTTATTAAATGAAGGGCTTGTGTACAGATAGTGCTGCTAAATATTTTAGGCCCTCGTCTTCAAAAGTGTAAGTCTGAAAATACTGTATTGCTTCACCCAGGCAAAAGGCTTTCTCTTTCCCTTCCCCATTAGACTAGGACCACTTATGGTCCTCAGAGGTGCCATTCTAGGTCATCTAGAAGAGGTGTTTATTATTTCCACTTAGGATATTTCAAGAGCTGACTTGCTAAGTCTTCCTCCCCACACACATTAGCACCTTTGTCGCTTTCTCTGTGATAGTCAGAGGTACTGCCTTCTCCAGGGCTCCTGCAGGCTTTGGGCTTTGGCTGCTGTTTTCTGCTATTCACTTTCTATTTTTCCTTTAATATGCCTTCGGATCTGACTTCCCCTCTTTACTCCATACCTGTTACTCTTTTCCAGGCCCTTGTACATCTGTCTACACACTAAGTACCGTTACAGTCCTCAAGGGGTTAGATCTTGAATTTTATTTCCCCTCAGCCCAGGTTGAAAATTTGTTCCATGATCAATGTCCTTTGATTATTATCATGATATGCTATTCCCCACCTATGGCTGTTAGCTGCATTGCACCAGAGTCACTTCGGACAATACTCACATTCCTTACCAGCTAGTCCACTGCATTCTCCACCCTCATCCATCACTCCCCTACTGTGGGCCTACCAGATCAAAGCAAAGCCATTCTCTTGTCCCTTGTCCATTGCCCATGTGCCATTGAGTCCATGCCTTTATTCCCAATGTTCCTCCTCCATATCCAGTTCCTCTATACAGAAGAATCGGTATCCTACATTCCTTTCAAAACATAGCTTAGAGCATTTTCCCCAAGATGGCTTCTGGTTATTATTATTATTATTATTATTATTATTATTATTATTACCCACTAACTTGGTTTTCTTGGTTTTCATGCCTCCAGTACTTAGCCTGGCATTGCTGTTATACAATGATATGTTATTGTCATTATTCGCCAGTGTCCCTGGAACAGTCCACAGTTATCGACTTGTTCTCTTGACTTCATTCATTCCTGCCTCAATTCAATTGTAATTTCCTTGAGTTTTATTTATATCTTTTTAACTCCTGAAACCCATAGAGAATTTGTACAGGGTCTGTCAGCAGTAGGAACCTAAAACATAAATGTTACAAGAACTAAGGAGAAATGGTTGGACATTGAGGCCCTAGACCTCCTTTTGCCTTGAGACTTAGTCCCATCTGCTACATATTCTGAGTTTTCCTCATCATGAGAAGCTGGAGAAAAGATAGAACAGTTTGCTTACCTGTCCAAAACTGTGAAACAGTCAGAGAGTCAGGACAATGCCAACCCAACAGTTGAGTGAGTCCTCAGTACTAGAAAGTTTAATGATGGAAGCATAAAGCCACAGATGGGTACTTCTAAGTATTCCCGGGAGTTAGGATAAGTAAGTAGTAAAGAAAGAGCAGATATCTGGCTATCCACAGCGTTTCCCACACCACAAATTGATTAAATTCCCTTGAGCTTTGATTTTAGAAGTATCTATATACTCAATGTACATATGTCCTAACGTAAGTTCAACCATCATTGTAGCCCCAAGCTCTCCACATCTCTCATTTGTGATATGCTAACATGCTCCTAGCTTGTCCTCCAAATACCTACTCATATTAGTTGTTTTTTCTTTTGCTGTGATAAAATGCCCTGACAAAAGCAACCCACAGGATCAGGGCCTTATTTGGCTATGGTTCATAGATATGGTCCATAGGATGGGGAGTCAAGGTAGCCAGAGCTTGAAGCAGTTGGCCATATTGCAGCCACAACCAGAAAGAATGGATGGATGGATGCTCAGCTCCCCTTTTCCGTTATATTTAGTACAGGACCCCAGCCAGTGGAATGGTGCTTCCCATCTCCAATAACAGGCATGCCATTAACTTATCATGGAACAGTGCTTCCCTTTTCCAATAATAGGCATGCCCATTGGCTTGTCTTCTGGGTGATTCTAGATCCCACCAAGTCAACAATATGAAGCATCATACCATGTATCTCTACTTCTGTTCTCTGTCCACACTGCCACCGATTTAACAGAAAACCAAGGTTCCTAAGCCTGAGCAGCTCCACAAACACAAGGGAGGGCCTTCTAAACAGAGCCCTTCTGGGTGCATATTTTCAGATTCACACTGACTAAATCTAGTGAATTTGCTGAAGGTAAAGAAAAAAGAGGTGAGGCTTCCAATAAAACTAGCCACATGGACCTGGGAGATCCAACTTGGTGCACGGCCAGTCACTGTGGCAGCACTTGGACCTAACCATAGTGCTTTCTGTTGTGAATTGGTTTGCTGTGGGTTGACTGAAGGAAATCCAACTGAAGGTTCACCAGCAACATACACATCTATTTGTCAGCCCATCTCCCACCACTGGATTTCATTTTGTGAGCAGGCGGAGCTGAAGATGAGGGCTACTTCTTCTCCCATTGTGTGGGGTTCTGACATGAAGTTAGCCTTAATCTGCCGACTCATTCTGATGAGATTGCTTTGGAAGTCACTCCAAAGTCACCAAGGCTAAAAGGGATGTGATGGTTAAGACAGAAATGCATTTTTGTTAATACCTCTGCTGTACCAAAGCTAAGCCAGTGCCAGCCCTAATTCCTAAAGGAAAACAAATCCTCACTAATCCATCTTCTAATTCTGTGCAGACTGGCACAACACCAGATCATATCGGCTGAGAGTCCTCTTTTCTTCACACCCAGCTCAGACCAAGGCCTCAGGGGGCTGAATCTGAGGTCAGGATGTGGAACACAGATGTGTCTGACACAAGATGGCATCGACAGTTTCCTAAGTTTAGCTGAAATGATAACACTCGCTTGGAAGAAACAAGCACATGCTTTGTCAATGGAAAAATCAACTTCAGTGAGCTGCAAACTGCAAAACCACTTAGCAGGCTGCCTGGAAGATTTTGCTAGGCTAAAGGTGGTTTTGTCTCTTTGTTTACTTTTGTGCAGTATTGATCTTATTTTACCCCTGGCCACTGAGGAAGCATTCATATTTTTACTCATTTATAGTGAGATGAGGGCTATTGAGTACCATTGCTTCCTAGAAATAGTTACACTGAATGTAGAGTTTGGCTGGATTGAAAGTGACGGACAAGGGGGGAAACACAGAAGGTTGAAGGGAAGATGTTGGTTTAGGACAAGGCCAGACAAAATATAGCCCAAGGACCAAACTTGACTTAATATCTGTATTTTTGTTTTTCTTTGTAGATCATAAACTAAAAATGATTTTTTTAAGTTAAAAAAAAGTAGTTGGGGGAGACTCTAGATTTTAGTCTGTTTTTATCACATTTATTATTATTATTATTATTTTGTGCATGTATGTTTATGAGAGAGAGAGGGAGAAGAGAAAGAGGGAGAGAGGGAGGATTCATGAGATTCAACTCACATTCTGAATAGCTTTCATTTTGTATTTATTTATTTGGTTGGGCACTTATGCCATGTTGCATGTGTAGAGGTCAAAGATAACTTATGGGAATCAGTTCTCACTTCCACCACATATGCAGTCCCAGGGCTTGAACTCAGGCTGTCAGGCTTGGCAGCAAATGCCTTTTCCCATCTTGCCATCCCCTAGAGTCATTTCTCAACAAGCATGAATCCACTCATAAACATGGAGCCATTGTGACCTAAACATCTTACTTTGGGCAGCATCTCTTAGCATTCCTGCAATGTAGATAAAGTTTCTAACATACATTTTAAAACTAATTTATTTTTAAATTTATGTATATGGGTGTGCCTGCTTTTCCAGCTGGGTATCACATGTACATGGTACCAATAGAGGCCAGAAGGGGGCACCAGATCCTGTGGAGCTGGAGAGAGCGGTGGTTGTGAGCTGTCTGAGGTGGGTGCTGGGAACTAAATCTGTAAGAGCAGCAAATGTGCTTAAAGACTGAGCCATTTCTTTGATCTCCCAATACACATTTTGAGGAGCACTTTCAAATCATAGCACAGTCCTTCACAAAAATGTTTGCTATGCCTTTTAAAGTAATTGTTTGTATAAAAAACAAGTAACTTGCAGGGAAGATAACAGTTTGTGAGGAAAATGGAATGCCCTGTTAGCAGCAGAAGTGTCTGAATGAGCAAAGCTTTGTTATCAGACAAGATGACATCTCAGGGTCAGGATTAGACATTTCCCAGAGCAGGGGATCATCTAAGCTCTTCCCCTCAACATGTGGCTAGAGGCCAAGGCAGATTCCTGCACCCAAGGCTGATAGATAGACTGTACAATGGGTCCTGAAAAGCTTAGCTGATCCCAAAATGATGACTTATAGGGATAATTCTAGTTGATTATTTCTAAATCTCCAAGAAGAACAGAAAGTCCTAGGAGTTGTCTTTTGACAAAAAGTAGCTTTTCCCCACTTGTTTACGTGCCCATCAAACCCTTTATTCCGCGTACTCATAGGTGTGAGACCTAGCACATTATCTACTCAGTGCCAGACATACAGAATGAAAAACAACCACAGTCCCTACTTCCCAGGGAGCTGACGAGTTAGTAGTAGAGAAGTGAGTAGCAGTTGAAAGCTGTTCCCAACATAGGATAATAATAAAGGCAGAAATAAGATGCCTACGGGAGTTCAGAGAACACTCAGGAGTTGGGATGGAAACAGTAGGAGATAGTCCTTCACTACGCACTAAGTCATTTTATTGACAAATATCTAGAACCTTGGAGGAAAACAAACAGGGACCACATCAAAAGACTTAGTACTGGCTTTTGTTTTCCAAAAACCCCAGGCTCATTCTCCCTGTGTTTCTTTATGAAGGCTGCCACAACAAAGGACTGCAGACTAGGAAGCTCAGCCTGAATTTTCTCACAGTTCTGGAGGCTAGACATCCAAAATGCAGTCCTGAGCAGATTTGATTTCCTACGAGACTCACCTCCTAGCCTGCTGCTGATAGTCCTTGAACTTCTGTCACACAGCCTTCCTTCTGTCTGTCTGTGTCCACACACTGTCTTTGTACTCCACTAGTCATATTATATCAGGTCTACCCTAAAGATTCAATCTACCTTTGTTACCATTTTAGAGACCTGATCTCTGGGGTTAAGGTGGAGCTCAGTGCACAGTGGGCCTGAGGAATACTTCTGGATTTGGGAACATTACACTCTCCCCCTACCTAGATATAACTACCTTGCTCCTATGGGTTTGGCTATTTTAGCTCCTCTTCACTCCCTCCCTTTCCTACCTTGTTAGGTGTTTTAGGGCACTTAGAGGTAGATTTAGTGCACAGCATCATCTCTGGAAAAAGGAGGGTCTTCTTCCATGCTACAAAGGAAAGCCAGACAGGTCAGGCTTTAAGAAAAGCACCAAAGGAAAAAAATATATGAACATAGTATTTATTTATTTAGTTAGTTTTGTTGTTTTTAACATCTTAATCGAAGTTTCCCCTCCCTCCTCTCCCAAAAGTATTATCAAGGTCCCAATGAAATTTGAACTCACAATCCCTGGTTTACAAGACCAGTGCTCTGACCCCTAAGCTATGTAGCCAGCTACAAGGAAACCTCTATTATAGGATACTTTAAAGGTGACTCATGAGTCAAATATGAAATGAAACTTTGTTAAATATTTTATTTAACTCATTAATGAACAAACAGGTAAGATTCTACAAAGAAGAAAGCAATGAGCGGAGAAATACACAATTGTATCCTGAAAGCGAAACTGAACTGAACTTGCTCCATAGGCGAAAAGTTGATCAGCAGCTACATACAGAGATTTCTTGCATTCCACCAATTACAAATCACATTGTTATGATGATAAGAACCATTTAGACCACAACCAGGATTATGGGGAAGGAAGAAAACTACTTCAAAGTCAAGGCTGGCCTTGAGCATGACGTTCCTGTCCCAGGCTCTCGTGCCAGGACTGTTCCATCCTGCCTAGCTTTTATTATAAAATTTCCATATCTAGACTAATCAGCAATATCCAATAAATGTGAAAAACCAAAAACATGTTTTGATAATGAAACTGATGAAAAAAAAACTAAAACAAGTTTTTAATAAGTTTCTTACTGACAGTGTTGGGAAACTAAACAGCTTCTGCATTTGGGGGATGGCGTTCTCATTACAGTGACACTTTGAATCTATCAAGGTTCCCTGCCTTTATAGTCATTTTCTTCCTAGATCCTAGGAAAGGGTGCTGTGGGTGAAAACTAAAAAAGCTGCCCCTGCTCCTTAAATAGAAATTCTGTAAAACACTAGTGGACAAGGCCTCTGCTCTCTGCCAGCAGAATGTTATGTAAAAAGAGATGCTTCTACCTCACCACTCTAAACTCAGCAACCCAGGACACAGAGTGGGGGTGTCCAGAGAGTGGTAGTTATGATAGGAGAAAAACTATGACTACTATGTGTGGACATCTATGAAGCTGAGGATGCCTCAACTATCCACTGAGACCATGGATTGGACAGCCTAGAGCAGACTTTACATGGAAGTTGTACTGGCTGGTTTTGTGCATCAACTTGATACAAGCTAGAATTACCAGGGAAAGAGCCTCAGCTGAGGAAAAGCCTTGATGAGATCCAGCTGTAAAGCATTTTCTCAATTAGTGATCAATAAAGGAGGGCCCAGCCCATGGTAGGTGGTGCCATCCCTGGCCTATTGGTTCTGGGTTCTATTTGAAGGTGAGCTGAGCAAGCCTTGGGAAGCAAGCCAGTAAGCAGCATCTCTCCATGGCCTCTGTACCTGCTTCTGTCTCCAGGATCCTGCCCTGTTATGAGTTCCTGTTCTGACTTCCTTCAGTTATGAACAAGGCTGAAGTGTAAGACAAATAAATCCTTTTCCTCCCCAACTTGCTTTTTGATTATAGTGTTTCATCACAGCAATAGAAACCCTAACTAAGAGAAGTTACTATCACGGAGTGGATATTTGTTGTGTAGGCTGCACTGGACCATGTTCTTTTTTTTTTTTTTTTTTTTTTTTTTGGTTTTTTTGAGACAGGGTTTCTCTGTGTAGCTTTGGAGCCTATCCTGGCACTTGCTCTCGCTCTGGAGACCAGGCTGGCCTCGAACTCACAGAGATCCGCCTGCCTTTGCCACCAACGCTCGGCTGGACCATGTTCTTATTTGGAGGAATTTGGACTTTGGTACTTTGGGTTAAGAAAGCAGTGGAATGCTTTAAGCACTGCTTAATGGGCCAAATTAGTAGGGGCATGGAAGACAGTGGTGCTGAATGTGATTTGATGGACTATGGCGATCAGGGGGTTTTAGAGGAGAAGAATGTTAGTATGTGGCCTAGAGACTGGTCTTGTGATACTTTGGTGAAGAAAGTGACTATTTTTTGCCCTTCTCTGAAGATCTACCTGAGGCTAAGGGAAAGAGTTTTGGGTTAATTCCATTGTCAGAAAAGATCTCAAAACAACCTAGTATAGAGTGTGTTGTGTGGATAGTAGTGGTTAACTCTTTTTTATTTTTTCTCTCAGTTTTTTATTTTAAATTAGAAACAAGATTATTTTACATATCAATCCCAGTTCTCTCTGCCTTCCCTCCTCCCCTATCCCCCCCCCCACACACAACTAACACCCTACCTATCCCATACCCTTTCTGCTCCCCAGGGAGGGTGAGACCTTCCATAGAGACCCCGAAGTAGTGGTAATTCTCATGAAGATTTATAATGAAAAGGAGAAAGCAGGGTAAATAACAAAAGGTAAAAAATGAGAAGAAAAAGAGCACCAGGATATGGAATGGAGCTAAGCCCTGTGTTCAAGGAGTTAAATGGATTAAGAAATGGAATATAGGAAATGGTGACTTCAGGGCAAGATCCCACCCAGCTACATTTCCAACTTGTGAAGAGGAACTAAAGAAAATCTTAGAGCTAGGTGTGGTGGGGGCACACCTTTAATCCCAACACTGGGAAGGCAGAGGCTAATGGATCTCTGAGTTTGAAGCCAGCCTGGTCTACAGAACAAGTTTCAGGACAGCCAAGCTTAGACAGTGAAAGACAGAAAGATGGAGAAGATGTAATGGAGGCCTAGTAAAGAAATCATTGTGTGAAGCTGTGAAGTTGAAACCTGGATTTCCTCAGAGAACCTCAGATGTTAGAGATGCCAGAGCCATGGGATACCTGCCTAGGAAAACTCTGAACAGGGAGTGGCACCAGCCCCAGAGCAAGTAGTGTGTTACAGTCAACAAAGCTGAATGGAGCTGGAGATGTGGAGAACGTTTTGACATCAGACATGGAGATGCAGAGTTTGCCCAGATGGTTTTTGGTCTTTCTTTGGTCCAGTATTTCCTCATCATGTTCCCTTCCCTGTGTTTTGCCATTATATGTTAGAACTATGTAATCTGCTTTTGATTTTGATTTTTATATGTGTTTACAGTTAAGAGATTGCATGAGTCTCAGAAGAGACTTTGGACTTTAAAACATTGTTGAGATAGTGTGATAAGACTATGGGGACTTTTGAAGTTGAACTAAACAAATTTTGCATTATGATACTGCTATAAGCTTATGGGGAAACAGGGAGTGGAATGTGGTAGTTTTAATGTAATTGGCCCCAATAATCTCACAGGGAGTGGCATTATTAGGAGGTATAGCTTTGTTGGAATAGGTATGGCCTTGTTGGAGGAAGTGTGTCACTGTGGGGACAGGCTTCAAGGTTTCCTATGCTCAGGATACAGCTGAGTGAATCAGTTGACTTCCTGTTGCGTGCAAGATGTAGGATTCTCAGCTACTCCAATACCACACCTGCCTGCAGGCCGCCATGCTCCCTGTCCTGATGGTAATGGACTGAACCTCTGAAACTCTTAAGTGAGCCACCCCAATTAATTATTTATATTTGTTTCTATGGTCATGATGTCTCTTCAAGCAATAAAAGCCCTAATGCAGATAGAATATCCTAGTGGCATATCACTGTGACAGACCTGACCCTGTTCTGGGGAAGATTGTGGAAGGACTTTGGAACTTTGGGCTAGAAGAGCCATTGAGTGTTAATAGCTCTATTTGGTGTTCTGTGGAATTTGGAAGATAAGAATGTTAGGAACAGTGCAGAAGATGGAGGTCTGGCTTGTGACAATCTCAGAGGGAAGATAAAAGACTCTTGTCAGGGCTGTTTGCTATTTTGAATTAAGATCTGTGGTTCTGGTTAGCTGGGGCTGAAGAATCAGCTGTGATTAACAAGATACCAGAACTACTAAAGCTAAACTTTGCTTTGCTGCAATAGTTGATGCTGCTCGGCTGGAGCTAAGAAATTAGTGGTGATTAAGAAGAAACCAGCATCACTGAGGTAAAATCTTCTGTGAAGTGTTTCCTGAGAGCACGAAGAAGCCGTGTTCCAGAGGTGGCCAAGGTTGTACCTCGTGCTGGCAGCCAGACTTGGTAATGTGTAAGAGTCACCCAGGTGGTACTGGTTTTGAAGGCATGAAGGGGTCATGGAGAACAGCTGAGGCTTGTCACCATGAGGAGAGCCTATGAGAGGCTATCGGTGAAAGTGCAGCCCAGCAGCAGCAAGGGACACCAACATTTCAGAGATGCCAGTGCCATGGTATGACCACCAAGAACAGCAGCAGCAGTAGAGTAGAACCAACTGGGGTTTAGAAAGACAAGCTGCGTGTGCCAAAGATAGCAGAGCCAGAGAAGTTACCCAAACTCTTTGCAAGAATCCAGAAGATGGTGAGTGGCACCCAGCTACTTGGATATTGAGTTATTTGTACTCTTAGAGTTTGGTTTTGCTTGGTTCAAATTGTGACAGTGCCCTAGTTCTTCCCTCTTGAAGAAGGTATTTAATTTAATTTTGATTTCTAAAGGAGCCCACAGATGAAAGATTTGAATTTTGGAAAGAGATTGGATATTTTGTTTGTTCTTTGTTTGGTGGTTTGTTTTTGTTTTTTTGGTTTTTGGCTTTTCAAGACAGGATTCTCTATGTAACAGTCCCAGCTGTCCTGCAACTCATTCTGTAGACTAGGCTGGCCTCAAACTCATAGAGGTCTGCCTCTGCCTGAGTGCTGGAATTAAGGGTGTGTGCCACCACTGCCCAGCTGAGATTGGGTATTTTTGTTGTTGTTGTTGTTTTGTTTTTTTGTTTTTCGAGACAGGGTTTCTCTGTGGCTTTGGAGGCTGTCCTGGAACTAGCTCTTGTAGACCAGGCTGGTTTCCAACTCACAGAGATCCACCTGCCTCTGCCTCCTGAGTGCTGGGATTAAAGGTGTACGCCACCAACGCCTGGCTGAGATTGAGTATTTTAAAGAGACTGAAATTTTAAAGACTGTGGGACTTTTAAATTTTATGATTTTAAAATGAGATCTTGGGGATAAATAAGAAAGGAAGGGATATCACTTAATAGTGATGTGTTTGTGTGTCAAGTTGACAAGTTGTAGTGGATGGTTTTGTTTGTCAGCTTGACACAAACTAGAGTCATCCGAGGAGGGAGCCGCAGCTGAGGAAATGCCTCCATGAGATCCAGCTGTAAAGCATATTATCATTAGCATATTATCAATGGAGAAGGACCCAGCCCATGGTGGGTGATGCCATCTCTCGGATGTTGGTCCTGGATTCTATAAGAAGGTGGATTGAGCAAGCCATGGGGAGCAAGCCAGTAAGCAGTTCCTCTCTGTGGCCTCTGCATCAGCTCCTGCTTCAGGGATCCTGCCCTGTTGGAGTTCCATCTTTATTTCCTTCAGTGATGAACACCAATGCTGAAGTGTAAGCCTAATAAACCCTTTCCTTCCCCAACTTGCTTTTTGGTCATAGTGTTTCATTGCAACAACAGGAACCCTAACTAAGACAAAAGGATTCTGGATTTGGTTGTGAAATAGTACCAGTAGTAGAGTTTATGTCTGCACTTTTCTTATTTGTGGTGTTACTTTCAGATTTGAAACATTTATTATTTACTACTGAACTTGCATCCAGCAGGCTCACCTGGGGAGACAGGAAAGGAAGTATAGTTGGCTGTTGTTAGCCTTCTGGCCTGGGCAGGAAGTGATGTGCATCTACCCTCGTCCTTGCAGCAGTGTGGAAGTGTTAACCGTTGATATGGTGGGAATTCCGAGCCCAGCATTTCTCAAAGTTGACCACCGGGTGTGAGGACCTGTAAAACCCAGTGCTCACAGCATCTCTACATTGGTGTAGAAATATAAATCTACTTGTGACTCTTATGCAAAATGAAGTAAATTTCACAGTAAGTGTAACCAAAGTATAACACTAGTGAGCATTACAGTTAAAATACTAATTGAGGGGCTGAGGGTGTCCACAATTGGTGGTATATCTGGCATATTTGAGGCCCTTTTTAAAATTTATACACTGCAATGAGTAAATTCCAATTAAATATAATTTCTATAAGCAGAACAACTGCTTTTAAGCCTAGTCCTAGGAAGAAGTTACCTGTCATGTAAGTCTAAATTAAGCTCATGTGTTTGTGTGTGCATGCATGTGTATATTTATGTGGGCACACACATTATTTGAGTGGTGAGTATTTACATGTGTGCATGTGAAGGGCAGAAAAGAGCCTCAGGTGTCGTTCTTCAGGGATAATTTACATTGTTTTCTGACAGTGTCTCTCACTGGCCTGAAAGTTGAGACAAGTAAGCAAGACTGACCATCCAGGAAGCCCAGGGACCCCTTGTCTCTACCTCCAAACTGCTGACATCTCGAGTGGTTCCACCATTTCTGACTTTTTAAAACAAAGAGCTTTAGGGATTGAACTCATGTCCTCATGCTTGCAAAGGAAACACTTGAACCAGCTGAGTAGTCTCCCTTGCCCTTTAAATTTGTTTATTTTAAAATAAAAACATAGAACAGAGAGTGCCTATTTCCATCAGTAGAAGTTATGAATGTTATAAATAATAACTGTCAAAGCTTTTGGAGAAAATCAGGAGTAAACGAGCACCCCATTGTGTGTCCTGGACGCCAGCCATTCTCAACCCCTGCTGTATGGAGGTGGGGTGCCAGCAGCCACTGACTCCCCCTGCTGTATGAAGGTGGGGTGCCAGCAGCCTCTGACAACCCCTGTGGTCCCTTCACTTACATGGCTTGTTCTCAGTCTTGGCAGTGTATTCTTCTGTAATCTGTATTATTTCTTTACTTCAAAAAAGCTATCTCACTACTTTTGAAAGTCAATGTGAGTCCTTATTTTTAATTCTTCAGATAAAAGGCCTAGAACCTGGAAACACTGGACCTGAGCCCTTACCAACCACTATTCTGCTAAGTGTCAACTTAATTATAAGTTGTTACATGATGATCAGAGTCATGTTAAATCTACTGCTAAGGATGAAGTGACCCCACAATAATGAAGGTATTCATTAAAAGGAAATTACTGATGCTTAAAGGGTATATATATCTCCAGGCCTGGACCAATTATGAGAAAGCATGCTTTGTAGAGAGAAGGAGGGAAAGAGGGAGATGGAGGGACACTGGGACAGTAGACAGAGTCAAGTAGCAATAAGTGTTTCTTTCTCTGTGACAGTTCAGTGCTGAGCCCTCCGTTTTCTTTTAAAACCTCAAACTTATTCACATTTGACTCTTAAACTACAGGAAGTATTGCCTATTAAAATTTCCTGAGATGTTGAGATTACTTATCAGTTTCTACTTCTCCCCGTACTCAGAAGCCCTTGACCCTGTCTTAAGATGTTCAAAGTCAGCCACATGAAGCAGAATTTGTTTGTGGGGGTGGGGCAGACTATGTGCTTGGCTGGGTGCAGTGACAGAAAGGCCTGTCCTTCTCCTTGTTCCATCAGAATTCACATCTGTTAGCCTCCAGGGCAGCACACTCAAACCATCTGCTTGACTGGTATTTTCTGTATGGGGGGAGTGGAAGTTGGGTGAAAGGGACAGAGAGGGTACCCCAAGGCCTCCTGGGATTCTCAGAAGCATCCAGCTTTGATTGGTCTAGATCATCCATGGCAGAGACACTCTGTCCTTTTTTTTTTTTTTTTTTTTTTTTTTAAGACACAGATACAGGTGAATGGCATGCTATGGGTTACTAGAACAAAGCTAAGTAGTTTTCTTTCTCTTGGAATTTTGTGACAGATTTTTAATTTTTTTATTTTAAACTTCATTATAAAAAAATTTCAAATAAAGAAACATTGAACAATGAAGTTAACCATACACAAAGACTATACAACTATGCAGTTAGACTAGCCATTTAACATGGAATCTGTGGAGCTTTACATTGGACATTTTTGTTTTAACATTTTTTTTATTTTTTAGAATTAAAATATAATTACACCATTTTTACCTTTCCTTTCCCCTCTTGTTTTCCCTCAAATTCATGGCCTCCTTTTCTTTAATTGCTTACACACACACACACACACACACACACACACACACACACACACACGTGTTCACGAAATCTTGCTCCATGGAATGTTGATTTTATGTGTATGATTTCAGGCCCGACTTCATGGTATTGGATAACCAATTGGTGGAAACACTTATTTCTCCCCACTCTCAACATTCCTTAGTTGCCTGTAGTTCTTGGTCTAGGATTGAAGCCCCATGAGATTTACCCATTCTATGTTAATGTGTCTATTGGTGCTGTCATTGTTCTGGTCTTGTTTAGGCTGCCATGTTGATTCAGGGATCATCTCAGAAAGATTGTAAAAGCCAAAGGAACAGGAAGTTTTTGCTGTGATGATGTGTCTCTTAGGGATGCCACATTAGATTTTGCACTTTTACTATAAAATATATTTTATGTAATTATGCACCACCAAAACCAGAAAGTCCACGACAGTTAAAAACAATTAGCTTTATGTTCTTTCATAACATGTTCATTGCCTGAATTCAGTCCTTCCTCATACCCCACTATTTAGCTTTTCTTGCTCTCCTTTTATGTTATATTGTACCCACTTGAACATAATCTACAACACTGTTATATATACAGCTGTGATGAAGATTAAGGAAACAGTTTAGAAATTTATACATGTATGATTTTTGTCATGTATTGATCTCACACACACACACACACACACACACACACACACACACACACACACACGCAAAACTTGTATCTGCAGTGTTCAAATCACATAGTAGAAAAAGCTCAAATAACTCTTGGCTCAAACAGCCAACATGACCCATAATTGAGGGGAAGAAAAATACATTTCTACATTGAAAGAGACATCATTGTGTCCCTCTTGCACAACTGAGTTCTCTTTGTGGGTGCAGGGCTAGTACAGAAAATAACCTGCCTACTAATTTATACTTATGACCTTCCATTCTGCCTACACACTAGAGTCACTTGGGAAATTAAATAAGTGTGATTAGGTCTCAGCCCTGGAGACTTGGATTTAATTGGCCCAGGAATAGAATCCAACGACTTTCATGGTTTGAAATCCCCCGTTCCTCTCATCCCAGGTGATTTTAATGTGTAGAAATGTTGAGGACCACTGATGTGAAGAGAATGTGATATTCTTGTGAAGTTGCTGATTACCTGACTTCAGAAATTAATATTCAAAAGAATCCCTTAGGTTGACAGAAAGTACATCCAAGAAAGGATTTTATTTTTTGAAAGCATGACTCATTAAAGGAAAACAGTCATACAGGTGGGCTTCTCACCACCAGGACGTGACATCGTCGTGGACCTTATCCTTTGCTGGACTGGGCAGTTGTCCTGCGGCAGCACTCTGGCTTCTAATTCTATGTAAGTGCATATCTGAGTAAAGAGAAGCCCAGCAAGAAGTGCCATGTCCCTGGATGTCCCTTTCTGTTCCCAAGACTTATGCCAAGTCAAAAGTATGATGAAACTAGCTAAGATCAATGTGTTTGAGGAAAGGCTGGCTAGAGAGCAACCGACTCTTTTTCATGCATCCTGGGGTTTGGGGCAGAGTAGTGTAACAATTCATAACACAACCATGGGACTTAAAGAAAATGAAATATAAAAACCACAAGCACTTTTAAAAATGTAAATATTTCAGGAACTCAAGACAATAATGCAATTTGTTTTATATCTTAACATTTTCACTGGAGTTAACCAAGTGCATCTCTCTTTTAACCAAACAAAATCATGTCTTTGAATTAACGTAAGGAGGCTTTCCCCGAGGCTTGAAGTGTAGCCTCATGACAGCATGGGCTTGGCATGCATGTGCCCTGCTTCAGAACCCCAGCACCAAAGAGAAAAGTAAAAAAAAAAAGTGAACAGGGAAGAAACCCTTATTAAAGGGTTGTCAGTGAAGCCATTTGAATACCGTGGCAAACCTTGGGGGTTGTGGTTTCCAGATTTTAGAGTGACTTGATTGACACCACATTATCACAGCCGGTGCCATGGCAACAGCACTTTATAGGAGAAGCTACTGGCTTAACAAGCTTTAAAAACTGAAGGATTAGGGTTAAATGTTAATTTTCATTGATAGTCTGGGATCTTGTAGGTTTACAGAGTTCTATCCATTGCTGATGGTGTGCCAAATCCTGGACCAAATGCATCACTTGTGTTAGCTCACTTGACCTCCACGGTGGCCCCTAAGGTGCTTGCACTTACCCAGAGCTCATTGTGGAGTGCTTTCTCAAGGTCACAATGTTGGTAAGTAGTGTAAAGTGCTTATCTCAGAAGTTCCCAGACTTTTCTGGTTCCCTTAATGCTTAGAATGTTTTCACAGTTTCCATCTCAGAAGTCCTCAGACACTTCTGCTTTCCAAGGCTCTTCCTGCGACAGTGATGCTTTCCTAAGGGCACACAGGCCAAATGAAGTAGTTACCACTCCCACTTGTTAAGGAGTTAGTCCCACACAACATTATAAGTACATCTGGCTTCACAGCTCAGTAGTCTTTTGAAACGTTAACGCACATGAAAGAAATGTCAAATCTCATTCTCAAATGACCACCGTTACTCATTGGAGGGGCGGGGTACACCCATTGAGTACGCCCAGCTTCTGGAACCTGGAGTCTAATTGAATGGCGCTGTCCTCATTTCCTATTACAACTGAGTTTTGTGCAGAATCTGCTTTTTAGCAGTGTGGCTGCCAAAGCTTTGCTTTACAAAGACATGACATTAACAAAAGGAGTGGAGTGATCTAGTGCTGAAGCTTTGAACTGCTGTGAGCTGGTTGTTCACACATTGTCTGACACCTGTCAAGCACCGTGCCTTTTCCTTTTTAAAAAGGTAGTTAGAAGTTGGGAACGGCAGGTCTGTCTGCTTCCCTCCACTGGGCTGTGAGCCTGTAGATAGACCAGCAGTCAGGTTCTTGTTTGCATGTGTCCGTACTTTTCCTTTCAAACATAACTTTCCAGGTGAAAGCACAGATTTGAACTCTTCCCAGACTCTTCTGGACCTCCCAGGGATGACTTTCTTCTCAAAGCTTGTGGATTCCAGTTTTCTATTTCCACCTTAAAGGCTCAAAGTGGTCTTCAAGGACCATGGAACCCAGAGCCTCATTGCCACTGGTTGTGTCAGCAAAGCCAGACTCAGGCAAAACTGTCTTTACAAATCCTGGTGCCCACAGTGATCTACACAGCTGTCCTGAAAGCAGTGGTTTCAGTGGTCCCATTCAGTGCTTGCCTCCATTTTAGCAAATGTGTATGAAGGGGGTAAAAAGGAGTTCACAGTCAGGACAGAGGAACATTTGCAGGAGCAAATGCTCCTGTGGTATTTTTCTCAAGCCTTTTATTTTATTTTTTTTTCATTCTGGGGGCAGGGCTGAAATCAACCCCCACTTATTTCTCTTTGAAACAGTGCTGCTCATTCCATCTCCCAGCAGTGCAGTCCTCATTGAGACTCAGTTGGCAAGTCTGCTGGCTTCCTTAACATCACTGATGCAGGTGACACCAGACTAACAAATATGTCAATGGAAAGCATTTGGCATTCTTGCTTAACCATTCCTAGGTACTTAAGCAGATATGACCACATACATGAGGACAAAAGATATATTAACCACAGTATTTTTTCAATGATATAACACTAAAATCACCTATCTATGTGTATTCTAAGAACAAATTGTTCAGTTATGACGTATTCATTCATACATTAGGCAGTCTTTAAAAGCAAGGGCCAGAAGACTTTCTCAGTAAAGGATGGATGGTAAATATTTTACCCTTCTCAGATCATACCACCTCTGTTATAATTACTCAACTATGGTATGGTAGCACAAAAGCATTTGCAGACAATGTGTTGAAGACTATATCAGAATATGTTCTAGTAAGATTTTTTTCCTAAAAAGGTTACTCTCTCTCTCTCTCTCTCTCTCTCTCTCTCTCTCTCTCTCTCTCTCTCTCTCCCTCTCTCTCTCTCCCTCTCTCTCTCTCTCTCTCTCTCTCTCTCTCTCTCTCTCTCTCTCTCTCTCTCTCTCTCTGTGTGTGTGTGTGTGTGTGTGTGTGTGTGTGTGTAATTTGTGTATACATGTGTATGTGTTCATACATATGTGCACCTGAGTATGTGGGTGCATCTGGAGGCCAGAGGTCAATGCCAGGCATCTTCTTCACTAAATTTCCACTTTCTTTTCTTATTTCCTTTTGCCCATTTCTCTTTGGCCATTCTGAGGATTGAACCTAGGACCTCACACATGCTAGATAATAATTTCTAACCACTAAGCTACAGCCCCAGATCTGCATTATTTTTTTGAGACTGGATCTCTCACCAAACGCAGAACTCAGTGATTTGGCTAGACTGGATGAGCTCTAGAGATACATTTGTTTCTGCTTCCTCAAAGCTGGGGATGAGGATGTACACAGCCAAGCTGCTTTTTTACATGGTTGCTAGGAATCCGGACTCACATTCTCACATTCGTATGACAAGCACTGTCCCAAGTGAGCCATCTCTTCTGCCTGCCAAGATATACAAGAGTAAGGAGGAAAAAAATGTACAAAGCTTTATGTAAATGCATAGAATGGTCTGGAAGGATATTCAACACACTTTAAATGCTGTGCATCTGGGGACAGGAAGTGAAAGCCTAAGAAGCTTTACTCCTACTAGAATTTGTCGTGTATACATATAGCTTAAAAGAAACATCTAGTGTGGCCATCCATCCCTGTAATTCTGACACTCCAGAGGCTGAGACTGGCTTGCTACCAGTCCTACTTGTTAGGGAGTTAGTCCCACACAACTTTAGAAGTACATCTGGGTTCACAGATTGCTGTGAGTTCCAGGCCAACCGCCACTACACAAAAAGACCCTGTCTGAAAAACAAACACATACAAAAACTCCAAGCAATAATACATGAAACTTTACAGGGGGCAAGATATTGTGTTACATAGCTTAGGCCAGTCTAAAATTTAAGAGCTTCCTGTTTTATTCACTCATGTGCTGAAATTATAGATAGGCCTGTGGCACTTCGAATGGAAGCTAAGGTGGAGGTTCTGCAAAAACCTAGAATAGACCTATCACATGAACTGGCTATCTGCTCCTGGACATATTCCCAAAGGGTTCAATATCCTACTTCAAAGGTACTTGCTCAACTCTCTTTACCGCTGCTGTATTCACAATAGCCAGAAATCGGAAACAGCCTAGATTTCCATCAACTGATGAATGCATAATGAAAATGTGATTTTATGTGTGTATATATATATATATATATATATATATATATATATGAAAATATTATTCATCTATAAAGAAAATGAAATTTTCAGGTAAATGTATAAAGCTGAAAACAATTCTGAATTTGGTAACTCAGACCCAGAAAGACAAGCACCACTTGTTCTCTCTCTCATATGTAGATTCTAGTTTTAGGCCTTTAGATATGTTTATTTCAATTAGAAAAACCAGAGGAGACAGAAGATTAGTAAGGGGGCAATGCAGAGACTTCAAGGGGAGGATGGCAGACTGTGTGGGTGATATGAAGGAGGAGATGGAACAGGAAATGAGGAGGGGGATATGAAGGCAGAGTAAGTATACGAAGAGGGTGGACTGACTAAAGATCTTAGATGCAATTCTTGAGGAAACCTAATATTTCTTAAAACATATTCACATACAAATATAAGTTTAAATGCAGTTACCTCATAATGGGGGGGGGTGCTGTTAATGCTCCTTCTAGGCATCAAATACTATCAAATAAAAATAATTTGTTTGACTGAAATAGGTTACCTCTTTGGAGTTGTTGTCTAGTTGTATCCCATATATCTCCCACTATTATAGGCTATTGCCATTTGTCTTATTTACCTCGCAGAACTTAACTGTGAGAAACTATTGCTGAGAAAATCATGTACTTGAGTCAAGGAACATGGAGAAAGCATGCTGGTACTGCCCTGGAAGCTCCATCCCTACTATCTGGCTTCCAAAGTGTTAGAAGGATCTAGGCATGCTACCAGAGAAGACTGACCTAGCTATGAGCTGCAATAGTGACTGGCTTGACAAGACATGCTCCCTGGTGCAATAGTGGCATGGATGCTTTGGAAGTGATCAACCATTTTTGATTGGATTTAAAGCCTACTCTACAAGATAGAACTCATGCCTTGTGCCATTAACTTGTCCAAAATCACTTGGCTGTCTAGGTCCTAGGTCCAGGGGTGGGAGAACAAACTAACACTATTCTGATAATTGGACATAGTAAATAAACTTCTCCCTGTTTTCTTATCTTTCTACCCATGGAGTTGTGTACCTCTCAAACCTCATCAAAGATTAAGTAGATGGAGATCAGTAGAGGCCCACAACTAGTCTAAGTGCAGAGAACAAAGACCGTGGAGTACTGGGCTTTAAATGGGACTGCTGTACCAAACTTCCTCCCCACAAGGTTTGAGGATTATTTAGGAAGACGGGAAAGAAAGATTGCGAGAGACAGAGGTAGTGGAAGTCTGCTGGGGAACTGTGTTTGCTAGTCATGACAGTGCCATTGCACCCAACAACTCCAAGTGGCTGTGGCTGTATACACAAGACTGTCACCAGATCAAACCAGACAAAATCCTGTCCTGGATGGGGGAGGGGTTTATGAAGTCTCACCTCTAGCTAGGGAGTTTTGGGCAATTGATGGCTTCTGTAAGAAAAGGATATTTCCAAAGATGTAGTCCCTGAGAGGCTCCCATGATTCAGTAGATGGTCCTATATGCATGCACATACAAGCGGCAGTTAAGTAAAAAGGATACATGAAGTCACGAGGTACCTTAGTTAGGGTTACTATTGAAGCCCGAACTAAGACAGGCGGAAACAGTGGTGGGAGAATAGGGGAGCAACTGAGGGGTAGGGAATCAGGAAGTGTTTTTTTTTTTTTTTAAATCAAAACACATTGTATGTGTGTATGAAATTCTCAAACAATGAAAAAGGAAAAAAGTTTTCCATAAGAAGTAGACTTGTATTCCTAGAATCCTGTCTATCAGTGCTGACCATTGTTCAGTGAGCACTGTTATTGAGGTATTAATTTGGTTCCTATGAAATTGCAAACTGTATTGAAGGATTGCGAATTTATAGCCACAATTTTTCTACTTCCTGCTACAATATGTAATTTATTACAGTATTTCACGCAAAGTAGTCTTTATGTACTGACGGCATGGAAACTGTAAACATGAACTTAGAAAAGTAGCAGTGGGAGGGAGCTCATTCCTAAGTAAAACTCAGCCTTTTTCATAGGAGTAGAATCAAATTAAAACAATCTTTAAGTACTAAATGAAGTACTATGTGGAACCACGTGGACCTTGGTGGTGGTGGTGGTGGTAGTGGTCCCTGCAAATGCTACAGCCCCCAGGGAAATGAACCACAAAAGGGAAGAAAGGAAACCTGGTTCCACTATGACTTATTTGGGCAAGTGCAAACTTCTCGAGTCTAACCCCAGACCAGTTTAATTCTAGACACATTTAAATCCAGTACAGTTATGGAAAAAAGTTTCCTGGTAACATTATCCCAGTTCCACATGCAAAATAAAGCTTAAGGCATGACCACACTGACACTCTTTTGCAAAGTACATGTGACCTCTATCATGAAGATGGGTTCTATAGCTTATGGGCTCAGGATCAGGTGTGGTCTCTGACCCAGAAATTATAGAGAACATAAGGCTATAAAGTACACGTGACATCTCCCCTAAGAATAGTTTCTATTGGCTGAAACAAAGCTAATGCTAAAGGTCTAGGGAGGGAGAGTTTGGAATAAACATTCTGGGGGATTTGGGTGGGCCCTGGCTCTACAGATAGCAAAGGTCACCATGTTATTAGCAACATCCACCCTCAGCCTTCTGAATAGAAAGCCAGTATTCATTTCCTGCATTGAGGAAACAATCCTGCGTGATTAGCATTACTGATTTCTCCAGTGCTTGTCTGTGAGCACTTGTACCTTCTACACATGATGGGTTCTTATTCCATGTTAGTCTATGTAACTTAAAGGACAATTGTGTCCGAGTCTTCTTCTGTGTTCATCTATGTCACTTCTTGTTGGGTACATCTGAAGACATCAGCCAGCCTCCCTTTCTCCATGGTTCAAGACATCCCAAGGTTATAGTAAGTGTGCTCACAAACTCATGGGTTCCATGGCTTTCTGGGTACCTCCACATTTGGTATGAGAGATAATAAGAATGAAGAACAATCCCTTTTCCTTTGCTAGAGGGCACGTCCAGGCATGGGTAACCTAGCCAGGAGGTATTTCCATCTTGAGGGAGATGGAGTGGGTGGCAATGAAGAAAAGGAAACATTTTCTTGACTTCTTCTCTCTTGAAGCAGTCACCTGGTCTAAGGCTGAAGAGGCAGAGGAGCCCGAAATTCTCAGAAGCTTGCTTTCCACTGACATTCTGGCCCCAGCGTGAGTTGCCATGGCAATTTCAGCATATTTGAGATATCTGCTTTGGCATGTTTAAAACATCTCCAGCAATTTTTACAGCTTCCTATATACTCTTCTTGAAATTCTACCCCCCCCCCACTACAAGCCCTCCAAGGCTAGAAGTTTCAGCTCCCAGTGACACTAACCTGTTTCCAACCATAGTAATGGAGGAACTGCTTTTATTATTATTTATTTATTTATTTTAGAAACTATCTTATTTTACATATCAATACCATTCCCCTCTCCCTCCCATCCTCCCATTTCCCTCACTGATCCCCCCTAACCCACCCCTACCCACTCCCCAAGGATAGTGAGGCCTTCCACAGGGGACCATCAAAGTCTGTCACATCCTTTGGGGGAGGGCCCAGGCCCTCTTTTGTGTATCTGGGCTGCAGTAGTATCTCTCCATAGGGAATGGGCTCCCAAGGTCCATTTGTGTACTAGGGATAAACACTGGCTCCACTGTTAGAGATCCCATAGACTGTCCAGGCCTCCTAACTGGCACCTACATTCACAGGGTTTGTCCAATGCTGGTTCCCCAGCATTCTGACTAGGATCTCTGTGCCCTCACTAGGTCAGTTCAACTGTTTCTGTGGGGTTCTCCAGCATGGTCTTGGCTCCTTTGCTCTTCTCTCCTCTCTCTCTTATAACTGGATTCCAGGAGTATGGCTCAGTGGTTAGCTGTGGGTGCCTGCTTCTGCTCCATCAGCTATTGGACAAAGGCTCTAGGATGGCAACCAAGGTAGTCATGAATCTCATTATAGGGGAAGGGCATTGAAGACAGCCTTTCAACTACTGCCTAGGTTCTTAATTGGGGTCATCCCTATGGATCCCTGAACATTTCCCTAGTGCCGGTCTCACTCTAAACCTACTGGCTCCCTCTATCAAGGTATCTCCTTTCTTGCTCTCCTCTATTTCTCCCCTGCCTCAGTCTTCCTGATCACTCTTGTTCTTTTTCCTCCTCCTCTTCTTCCCTTCTCCTTTTCCTACCTTGCCCCCCCCCCATGTTCCCAATTTGCTCAGGGGTTCTTGTCCCTTTCCCCTTCTTCAGGGGACCATGTGTTTTTCTCTTGGGGTCCTCTTTGTTTCCTAGTTTTTTCTGGTGTGGATTGTAGGCTGGTAATCCTTTGCTCTATGTTATGTCTAATATCTATATATAAGTGAGTACATACCAAGTTTGTCTTTCTATGATTGGGTTACCTCACTCAGGATGTTTTCTTCCAGTTCCATTTATTTGCCTGTGAATTTCAAGATTTCATTGTTTTTTTTTTCCACTGAGTTATACTCCACTGTGTAAATGTACCACATTTTCTCCATCCATTCTTCAGTTGAGGGGCATCTAGGTTGCTTCCAGGTTCAGGCTATTACAAACAATGCTGCTATGAACATTGTTGAACATAAGTCCTTGTTGTATGAGTGTGCATTCTTTGGGTATATGCCAAAGAGTGGAATTGCTGGATCTTAAGGTAGACTGATTCCCATAGAATCAGGTAGACTGAAACAGCCATACTGAATTCCAAAGTGGTCGTACAAGTTGGCACTCCCACCAGCAATGGAGGAGTGTTCCCGTTTTTGAGTCTTTCAAGAAAGAAATTAAAGAAGATTCTAGACAATGGAAAAATCTCCCATGCTCTTGGATAGGTAGGATCAACATAGTAAAATTGGCCATCTTGCCAAAAGCAATCTACAGATACAATGCAATCCCATCAAAATCCCAACACAATTCTTCACAGACCTTGTAAGAACAATTCTCAACTTTATATGGAAAAACAAAAGACCCAGGATAGCCAAAACAACCCTGTACAATAGAGGAACTTCTGGAGGCATCACCATCCCTGACTTCGATCTCTATTATAGAGCTATAGTCCTGAAAATAGTTTGGTATTGGCACAAAAATAGACAGGTAGACCAATGGAATCTAATTGAAAACTCTGATATTAACCCACACACCTACGAACACCTGATTTTTTACAAAGAAGCTAAAGCTATACAATGGAAAAAAGAAAGGGTCTTCAACAAATGGTGCTGGCATAACTGGATGCTGACATGTAGAAGATTGCTGATATATCCGTATTTATCACCATGCACAAAACTTAAGTCCAAATGGATGAAAGACCTCAACATAAATCCAGCCACACTGAACCTCTTAGAAGAGAAAGTGGGATGTACCCTTGAACGAATTGGTACAGGAGACCGCTTCCTGAACATAACACCAGTAGCACAGACATTGAGATCAACAATTAATAAATGGGACCTCCTTAAACTGAGGAGCTTCTGCAAGGCAAAGGACACAGTCAACAAGACAAAATGGCAGCCCACAGAATGGGAAAAGATCTTCACCAACCCCACATGTGACAGAGGGCTGATTTCCAAAATATCCAATGAACTCAAGAAGCTAGTCACCAAAACACCAAACAATCCAATTAAAAAGTTGGGTTCAGAGCTAAATAGAGAATTCTCAATAGAGGAATCTAAAATTTCTGAAGGACACTTAAGAAAGTGCTCAACATCCTTAGCCATCAGGGAAATGCAAATCAAAACAACTCTGAGATACCATCTTATTCCTGTCAGAATGGCTAGAATCAAAAACACCTATGGCATTCTATGCTGGAGAGGATGTGAGGGAACTGCTTTTGTTAATGACCTATATGAACACTATATGAATGGAGCCCCAAGTACTGAACTGTGATCCTTAATTCTGCCTGTGGACTCAGAAAAGTAATGCACCTTATGCTGGCAAAAGAAAGTGAAGAAAGGATGCCATGTACTCAAGAAAAATAACATCACCGGTTGAGGAGTCAAGTATATATATATGGGATTTATTTGAATGACTTATAGTGACTTAATGACAGGCTGCATTTTAGTTAATACAACCATAGCTGTTTGGGAATGGGAAGTCCAAGAGTCCAGAAGTCCACAAGCTGGATGTCTTAGCTGGTCTTCAGTTTATGCTGGAATTCAGAAGAAATAGGCTCTAATGCCAATGAATGGGTGATTTTGCTAGCAAGGCTAGAGCAAGCAGGCAAAGAATAAAAGCTTCCTTCCTTATTCAGCTTCCAACAGAAGAAGGTACGGCATAGAGAAAAGGTGTGTCCCTGTCCCCCCATCTCAAGAACTAGATTAGAAGTGGATCTTCATACTTCAAATTAATAAAAAATCCCTCACTGGTGTGCCATCCATTTTTGGGTTTTAGTTGATTCCAGATGTATTCAAGTTGACAAACAAGAGTAGCCATCACAAGGACTTTCTTTCAACTCACTGCTCAGGAACTGCATGCCATTGTTTGGGGCTGGAGGGTTAGGACACGGTCAGATACATTCTTAGAAAAACACAAGTGAATTTTTTTCCTCTTCCTAGGACTGTGCTGCGGTTGTATGGAGGGATACTTGAAGGGAACTGATTTTGAATGGTCACTTTACTGGAAGTACTGAAAATCTGAGTTCTAAAAGACCAGGTGAAATGAAGATATTATTCTCTTTCTTCAGATCTTTAAAGAGAGCCATTCATCTGTGGCTTAATACAGAATAGCTATACACAGCAGGGCAGAACTGTGATGTGGTGTGGACTCTGGCTCTATCAACCATCAGCTGAATTTAAATATCCTGGCCTATGAATTTAAATATCCCTATGCATCATCCTTACCTGAATAGGGAGATAGCAACTTCCAGAGTTAATGAGTCTATGTAAAATACCTGGTATAGTAAAAGCTCTGCCTAGAGTAAACTACTTGATTTTATGATCTGCTATTATAAAACTGGGAAGAAGTAAGGGATATCAGGGTTGGAGGTAGGCCTTACCCTGGGCACAGATTGCTCTGCAATCTTATTGAAGCTGGATGGTCACAGTCCAAGAACTTCTCCTTGTGCCATTTTATTGGGGTTCCAGATTTCCAACTCAATTTCACACCTGTCCCTCTCTCTTATACCAGCATCGTTACTATTATAGTTATTATCATAGCTACCTTTTGAGGTTATGTTAGCCATGGTGGTGTGGTAGGTAGTCTCTCTCTCGCTTCAGTGCCCTGTGTGCTGGGACTTCAGGCATGTACTACCACACTGGGTTTACCTCTCATTCTTGACTTTCTGAGAGTGTTGTGTTCTAGGAAGTAGAGAAGTACACCTTATTTTTCAGAGAGGGATAAACTGTGATTTGGGACCCTGCCAGAAAATAAGGAGAGAGTGACAGAAGGAAAGAGTGAAGCCATATCTGCCCTCACTCTTGGGCCAGTCCACAAACTGTGGCAGCCCATAGGGAAAGGGTATATATCTTTCTAACTTATCTGAAGGCTTCCTTTACTCAGTTGTCCTGTCTATCGGTTTGTAACTGACTTGTCTTAAGTGGGAGGTTTTCTAACTCATGAAGTTGAATTACTGTTAGCAGAGCTGTGTTTGCTTTATCTTCATGGTCTGTTTTACTTGAATCCAGAGGTTGAGTTTGTTTTTTTTAACTACAGCATAATGATTCTCATATATAGGGATAAATGTCTCTTTCTATCAGAAAAAATAATTACTATTATTCTCATCTCACATATGGTATCCAGGGTCTAAGACAGCATCGGCAGTCCCACCAGACCAAGGAGTATGTGCTGCTGGAATTTTCCCAGGAATGAGAGATGTGAAAGTGCTGAGCATCCAGAAAGGGCCGGCTCTTCCTATGCTTAGCTAGGTAAGATGCTTATTGATGCTCTCTCTGCTTTAGCAAGGTTGGCACCTTATAGAATCCTCTGTGACCATAAGGATAACCCTGCCATCTGATGCAATGGCTGAGGGCTCCACTGCAATCACTGGCTCAGCTTGTCTTGGTCCCAGTAAGTAGCCCGGGGAGATAAATAGACATATTAGAATGGGAGTCTGCTCAGAGAGCAGTGTGAATTAATGGCTAAGACTAAGCAGAGAATCCACCTCTGCCCCTCCCCTCATCCACTTCACTGTCTTCAGTACTAATTTGGGCTGAATAGTTCTGAGGAACTTCAGCATTCCCACAGGCCTTCAGTTTGCAGACACTCTCTGTTCTCAGAAGTTACTGGCTGTCCAAAGCCAGAGATTATTTTAAAGATACCTATCTCTCTTTTCTACTATTTTCCATAGTAATTTTCTGTCCCATTTCCAGTGTTTGTTTTCAGTTTTTACTTTCAAAATCCAATAATATGAAAAACTTGCTGGATTATATGTTTTCAAAGGCTTTTACATACATTAATTTCAGGTGATTTTTAAAGTATTCCTTGGGTTATACAGGGCTGATATTTTCATCCTATTTAAGAAATGAAGTTCATGTCAACAGTTAACTGACTTTCACACAGGTAGATAATGATAGAAGACCATGTGTTATTTACATTTCTGATGCAATAATAAGGTATCATGCCCAAAGTCATAATATTTGGGATTAAAGTGTCAGATGGAGAGTCCATAATTGTGAAGGTGGCATGGTAGCAGGAGACAGGGCAGGAAGCTGTGAGACCAGACACCTTCAATCACAAACATAGAGCAGAGAGAGGAAACTGGAAGTTAGGTGAGGCTATGAGCTCTCATAATCTGTCTCTAGTGACTTCATCCTGCCAGGTTGCACCAACTCCCCAAACAGCACTACTAGTTGGGTGCCATGTGTTTAAATATCTGAGACTATGGGGAACATTTATCATTCAGATCATCTTCTCTGTGCATTGATTGACTTACAGTACTGCATCTAACATGCAAAACTGTGAGTACAAAGAATTGACCTTGAAAGTGACAACATTATTTTTATTCCAGGTGTGTATGTGTGTAGTTTGAAAGAAAATGGTCCTCAAAGGGAGTCCTATTAGGAGATGGGGCTTCTGAGGGATGTGTCACTGAGGGAGTGGACTCTGAGGTGTTTTTCTCAAGCTTCACTCAATGTGACAGTCAGTGAATGTCCTATTGCCTGCAAGATGTAGGACCCGTCAGCTATCTCTCCACCACATCAGCCTGCACGCTGCCAAGCTCCCAGTCATGATAATGGACTGAACCTCTGAAACTGTAAGAAAACCACCCCAATTAAATGTTTTCTTTACAAGGGTTACCTTGGTCATGGTATCTTTTCACAACAATAAAAACCGTAAGATGAATACACACACACACACACACACACACACACACACACACACACACACACACACATATATATATATATATATATGTCTGTATGCATCCCTCTAGGGTAGGTACTAAAAGTTCCTGTAATCTGTGTGTTGATTTATCCATCCAAATACAGCTATTTTTCATTGGTCATGATACTTACTATTATTGAGTCTCTATTTCTGCATCTTAGTGCATTTTTTTTCTAAGTGTTAAATAAGAATTTCAGGAGGCCATCGTTTTAGGCTAGACTCCTTCACTGGGCCCCAGCACACCAGGCTAAAAATAAAGATGGGAGTTGCTCACTTTACAGTTCCCCATCACCAAGCTGAAACTGTCTACTGACCTGAGAAATCAAGAGCAGAGAGATAACAACTAAATTCTCCAAGCAACCCAGTTTCAATTGACATGATAAAATTTTCCTGTGGTTTAATTCTTATAAAAAGAAATAACCTGAGGTTAACAAACCAGTTATCTAGTGTCTCGAATCCTTGTCCTGTCCTTACAAGGACAGTAACTAGAAATAACCAATCTACTTTTTGTTGTTTGTTTCTCTTTCCATCAGATCTTTTCTCTCTGTAAGGCCATCCCCCTGTGTTTGGATCATTGGAACATTTATTTTATTTTGTGGAATGAAGCTGCTTGATTCTAGAATCTAAAACAAAACCAATTAAGATTTCTAAATTGGGGGCTGGAGAGATGGCTCAGGGGTTAAGAGCACTGACTGTTCTTCCAGAGGTTCTGAGTTCAATTCCCAGCACCACATGGTGGCTCACAACCATCTGTAATGTGATCTGGTGCCCTCTTCTGGCACGCACTATATACATGATAAATAAATAAATAAATCTTTTTTAAAAAACCTGCCTGCTTTGGAAACTTGGGAATGGCCCCAACATGTCGGAATAAAATCCCTTAAAAATTTTCTAAATTGGTTTACATACATACACACACTGTGTGTGTGTGTGTGTGTGTGTGTGTGTGTGTGTGTGTGTGTGTGTGTGTGAGCACATAGCAATTTAAAGATCTTAATTGGCTTTATTTTAGCAGAACAATAGAATAAGCACCAGTAAACTGCAAAGCAGAAAAATTATGTGCAAATGTTTCTCCTTTTGTTCTATACCATACTTCTGTAAGTTAAATGTGCCTCAAAAAATGACCATACATTTGATAGTGCTCCCATAGGAGTGTAAGGAAGGTGCACAGCTCCTATCAATGATTTACATTGTAGCTATCATGAAGAGCTAAGAGTAATGTGTCATTCATGTTTGTATCAATAAATCACCTATGCATCTAGTAAGAGTGTAGTAGATGGTATGTACAGTTATGTGTGCCTAGAATACTTGATATTGACTACATTGTTGGATTCTGTATTTACATTAATCATGTTATGTTAGAGTGTTTAAGAGTTACATTAAGCAAAATCAATATGCCATATTATGCTGGTATCAGTCTGGCTATCTCATGTTTATTGTGTCTCTTGATTGCATCATTTTTCCTGTGCATAATATCATCTCACACTTTTAAAAAATCATGCATGTGGAAGCAACATGCTTTCCTATACTGTCTAGGTAAGTAGTAGGCTATTCTATACAAGTTTATATAAGTGTATTTTATGATGTTTGCTCAGTGGCAAACTTGAGTAATAATGTGCCTCTCAGGACGTATCCCCAAGTTAACTGAGGCATGACTGTGTCCATTTTCAGAGAGAAGAAGCAATGCAGTGTCCATATAGAAACAACAGAGGAAATCCTCTGGGTTCCTTTAAAAAGTATGGATGTAAATCCTGAATATGAAAATGTGCATTTGGTCATGCGGTAGTCTCACAGTTCTTGTTAAGATGTCTCAGATGAAGAGTGCTAAAAGAATCTCATATAATTCTTCCATAAGATAGAGAAAACAAGTCACTAGAGGCAGATCATCCTTTTCTAAAACAGTAAAGTAATGGGTAATTCTATATGTAAACTTTCTGATTCTGCTGTCTTTATATCAAGCCACTCTTTAAAAAAAAAAGAGAGAGAGAGAGAAGATATCACTATGTAGTTCTAGTTGACTTGGAACTCACTATTGATTAGGCTAGCTTCAAACTCAGAGATCTGATGCCTGTTTCCTGAGTGCTGTGACTAAAGATGTGAGCCATGATAACCAACATCAAGTCACTTGTTCAATCAGCTTTCAATAAATATTTTTACAATTCCTGCCCTACACCAGAGATACCAGGAGGAAGATTGAATATCAAAATGTCAGTTTTCCTGCTCTCAACATACACACACACACACACACACACACACACACACACACACACACACACACACACAAAGAGAGAGAGAGAGAGAGAGAGAGAGAGAGAGAGAGAGAGAGAGAGAGAGAGAGAGAGAGAGATTGAGAGACTATTATAATACACATCCAGGAAACTAAAATCTTAATATGACACAAGGAATTTTGCTCACAAAACCAAAGATTTGTGAAAATGTATAGTATAGGCGGGGATCAGAAGATGCATTCCCAGGAAATGATGTATGTTAAATGCACACTGAAAGGCTGAAAAGCGCACTGCGGTGCTGGAGAGACAAATAGGGCTTGACCAAGAGACCTGCAGAGATTTCCAAGAGTGGACAGATTTAAGATCACTCTAAGAGTAGAGAAGGTCAGGCATGCTACCAAACACTCCTGAGTAGAGGAGGCATTAGAGCAGTTGCATGGATTGGTGGATGATGAAGGCTGATGGAGAGAAGGGAAAAAAGGAGTAAATGGTAGAGGCTGAGTTCCATTTTGGATGTTGCAGATGCCAATGAAATAGATGGAAAACCAAGACAGCACTTTACACATACATTACTCAGGATTCTCTAGAGGAACAAACCCAAGCAAACAATTAGATTTATTAGATTGGCTTAACCAATATTATCTTCGTAGCCAGCCTCATGCTGGAGAGGCTGAAAAGTCAGTAGCTGATCTGCCTATAAGGCTGGATGCCTCAGTAGTCTGAATCAGGCTCTGAAGGCTTGGAGGACTCCTAGAGAACTGCCTATCTTCAGTTCACCGATGTCTTCAGGACTGTGGACGGAGCCAGCCGTACAGTCCCGGGTCGGTTCCTGAGTGGAGGTGTGTGGACTAGGGAAGTTTAATTACCCAACGACGCTAATGATAAGACAGGAAACACCGTATCATCTCAGGAGGGCTCCCAGCTGACGCCCGAGCAGCCCCAGTTTAATGAGAGGTCCATTTAAATAGTCCTCTAAGGGCAGGGGTAACATCAGGAAGCATCTTTCACAATGCATATTGCTAACATCAAGTGATTCTGTTGCCTAAATAGCTCTTGGTCAAGCAGGCAGAGTCTTGAGCCCAGGTATGGGCCTACTCAAGGCTTAAGCTACAGAGATGCATCTCTTAAGCTACAGAGATGCAAATTAGGAGGCATATCACCTTTCGGCCACCATAAACAGTTACAGCCTGGTGTTAACTAACAATACAATGCGCCAGTGCTGTTTATGTCAGCCAGGGCCTGGGTCCTAGAATATTCCATAACAGGGATATTCCGTCCCCCACACAAAGGTAGTTTGCGGAAGATTTCAAGAAGGAGGTTGCTAGCAGTTTCGGTGAGATGAGATAGATGTAAGGAATTAATCACTGATCTTGGCAGCATTGAGTGTGTTGTCCTGTTATTCAGGGGTCTCCAGAGAGCTGGAACCAATGGTGTGTGTGCTTGTGTCAGGAGATGGATCTTAAGGACATGGCTCATGGGATTGTACAAATTGGCAAGTCCAAAATTTTCAGGGTAAGAGGTGGCCTGAAAACTAAGGAAAAGGTTGCCGTTTGAGTAAGAAAGTAACCCGCAGAGAGAGAGGTCTCTTGCTGAAGACACCAGTCTCTTGACAGTAAGGCCTTCACTGACTGAATGAGGTCCATGTACATTATGAAGATCAATGTACTTAACCCAAGGTCAAGTTGCTGGCTTAAATGCTAAGTTCATGGAAGAGATATGTTCATAATGTGTCAAGAAAGCTGCTGGGGGAGAAAAATTAATCAATTGTCCTGCCAAGCTTTAAAGCCCATGAACCACAAGGAGCAGCTAGGCAAGATATCCTCAGTGGTGCAATAGTGATGTTTTTATCTTGAGAGTAACCAACAGCTTTTTAATTGGGTCTAAGGCCTGCTCAGTAGTACTATAAACCTTGGCCAACTACAAACAGCTAGAGAGGTTGTAGACCCTACTGCTGCCATTTTCCTAATCCACTCTGATTCCTAATTTCTTTTTTTTTTAAACATTTTTCTTTAAAAGATTTTATTATGTATACAATATTCTGCCTGCATGTATGCCTGCAGGCAGGAAGAGGGCACCAGATCTCATTACAGATGGTTGTGAGCCACCATGTGGTTGCTGGGAATTGAACTCAGGACCTCTAGAAGAGCAATCAGTGCTCTTAACCTCTGAGCCATCTCTCCAGCCCCTGATATTCCTAATTTCATTCTGAATACTTACCCTTGTTGTAAGAACAATACACCTGGATGACCCTGACCCAGTCCCCTAACAACGGGGCACTCACCCGCCATGCATTGCAACCTGTGAGGTGCAAAACCCCAGTGCGCATATGCAACCTTTCCTTTAAAAGGTTCTGCCACCCATCCCTTGCTCTCTTCCTTTTGGCTCCTCTTGGGTTGGCTGACTACCCATCCCTCTCTCCCCCCTTTTGTGGTAAATAAACTCCACGTGGGTTGTTTATCAGTTGTTCCTTTCTTTGTATCAGCAGCTGCAGCTTAAACAAAAGAATAACACTTGTATCCACAGAAGTGTATCTCTGAACCCTGATCAAACAAGCTTCTTCTTCTTCTTCTTCTCCTTCTTCTTCTTCTTCTTCTTCTTCTTCTTCTTCTTCTTCTTCTTCTTCTTCTTCTTCTTCTTCTTCTTCTTTTTTTCTTTTCTTCAACAGATAGGGACTATTACAGAGATCCACAGATCAGAGAGTTCGGAGAACAAGTGGCTGTGGGATACCCAACCATGATTGAGACATCCACGACTAAAATTCAGGAAAAATCGAGGAAGTGGGAGGTGGAAAAAAAATTGTAAGAGCCGCAGAGAACAAGGGTTAAATATTGAGCAGCTGTATAGAGAAGGACCTATAAAAAGTATTTGACAGATTCAACACCCATTCATGATAAAAAAAAAAAAATACACTCAGAAAAATATAACCAGAAGGAACTTGATCGGTTTCATAAAGAACAGGTGCCATCACAGTGGTGAAAGAGTGAATGTTTTCCTTCTGAGTTTAGGAACATGACAGGGAAGGTGGCTGCTTACCAGTCATGTTTGACACATTAATGGAAGTTCTGGAAACTATAACAGGCAAGAAGAACAAATAAAAGCCACAGCAGATAGTAAGAAAGAAACTGTCTTTAATTGAAGAGCATTTTATTGTCAAAATAGAACATAAGAAATCTCAAAAAAAAAGAAAGAAAAAGAAAACCACCAACTCTTCTATGACTAAGTCACAGATACAAAAAAAAAAAAAAAAAAACAACAGTTTTTTTCCCTCTATACTAACAATAAACACATGGAACTAAAATTAAAGACACAACACCATTTTCAGTTTCTATGAGAAAATTATTTAATTTGCATTTCCTAGAGTTTTACATAAATCCAACTGTGCAATGTATATTTTTTTGATGGACCTTTTTGGCATGACCCCCCCCCAGTGTGTGTGTGTGTGTGTGTGTGTGTGTGTGTGTGTGTGTATGCATGTGAAGGTAAGAGGTTAATGGAGGTTAATGGTACACATTGTTCTCTGTTGGTCACCACCACCCCCTCCCTGCCCCGGCCCCTCCATCTTTTGAGAAGGAGCCTCTCACTGAACCTGAGCCTCACCAGTATGCCTAGACTAGCTGGCCAGTGAGCTCCAGGGATCCCCTTGTGCTTGCCTCCTCAGTACTAGGATTACTGGAGGACACTGTATGCTCGGCTTTTAACATGGACACTGGGGATCTGTACCAGATCCCCATGCTTGTGCAGCAAGAACTCTGCCAAACAGCCTTCTCTCCAGCTGCCATGCTTATTTTAATATGTGAACTGTCTCAATACTTTGCATCTCATTTATTGTCAAGTAGCATTTCCATCAAGCACACATGCCACTTTATCCATGCATCCGATGAATGTTTTGATTGTTTCTACTTCTTGGTTATTACACATGAAGTGTCTTGGAATGTTAGTGCTAAAGTATTTGTATGAGACCTACTTCCATTTGTTTTGGATAAACACTTAGAAATGGAGATAGATGGACAGTGCATGCAGACATTGATGTTAACCAAAATAAATGATCAAAGCAGTCAGCACTTTGATCTCTCTACATGAACCCTTTTAATCTTGTGAGTGTTTTTGATCATGTGCCAAGTAAGAAATCATTTCATATAGCAAGGTACATATATCTATAATTAAAACTTCACAGAACCGTCTAAGCCATTATGAATTTTTGCCTTGGTGAAAGATACGAAATTTCATTGGTTTCCTCCAATTCTATACTCCCTGCTGACACTAATGCTTAACTTTTAGAAATGTCCAGTTTCTAGAACTCCTGCCCTTTAGGATTTTAAGTTGAGAATACACAAAGTATCAGCTTCTGAGGCCTAGAAATCTCCAAATACATAAAAAAACAGTCTCCACTGCTATAAATAAAAACCTGAAACCTGTCACAGTTGGTTAATATCACCCACGTTCTGAGCCACGGACAGAGAGGAAAGAGGCAAAAACAAAACATCTGTTGCTTTATATAGAAACAGAGCACACGCCAGAAAAACAAACCATCAGTGTTCAGGCACATGGAGATTTCCAGTGATCACCCATAAGATTTGAGTCAGGGAGTACCATGTTCAGTCCTGGTTAGTGTCTGCAACACTCAGTACCAACTAGAGCAGAAGGAAACACAGTGAGAGCTCTTCCCCTCCCTCTGCTAATACCCACTACCCAGAGCTTGGAAAGTCTCACAATTGATCCCTTCACTCAGCATCACAGAGGGGAAGGTGCACCTGCATAGTGCCTGCTAAATACTCTCACCTGCCCATTTCTTAGTTCAGCAAATCCTGAAGCAATCATGTGATAGTTTGAATGTAATTGGCCCCTAGAAGGGAGTGGCTTTGTTGGAGTAGGTATAGCCTTGTTGGAGGAAATATGTCACTGTGGGGGTGGGCTTGGGGTCTCATATATACCAAAGCCATGCTTGAGTCCACTTCCTGTAGCCTTTTCATAAAGATGTAGCCAGCACCATGTCTGCCTGCATGCTGCCATGCTCCCATACATGATAATGAACTGAATCTCTGAAACTGTAACTGTTTTCCTTGTGAGAGTTGTTGTAGATGCTGTCTCTTCACAGAAATGGAAACCGTAACTAAGACAAATCAGTAGTGGGTAGTTTGCATACTCTGATGACCAACAAGGCTGATACAAAAGCAGTAACACATATAGAGTGGTCAGAGGATGCTCCAGCACTCCTCCATCCCATTCACGGATTGTTTTTGGTCTAAATTCTATACACACTAGTCACAGAGCCTGAATGACTAGACTATAAAGTGGACTAGAGACTCTTGTGCTAATTCATTGCTTTTTCAGTGATAATGCAGGTGTGTCAGTTTGCAACCCAGGGTAATACATCTATGCCTCTGAAAATGATAACTCATAACTCAAGTCTGGGGCATGTGTGAAGCAAGGGGCAAAGAAGAGACATGCTGAGACTAAAAGACAGTGTTGCAACTTTAACCATGGTTTGGACACAAGTGGAAGACTAAAAGTAATGCAGTAATGCATGAGAGTACATATTTAAAATCAGCATGCAAAACAAATGGGGCAAAGATCAGCTATTTACTGCAGTTTTACTATTTGCGCTTATGTTAAAGAAGAGTGGTTTAGGTAAGTTGGTATTGCAGGATGTGCTGTAGTCAAAAAAGAGAAGACTGTCAAATGTCAGAAGACAGCAGATAATGAGAACTTATTTTTCTAAAATGTGTGAAAAAATGTCACTGTTAGGGAATGTGAACATCCACTATGTAGGAAGCTCTTAAGGAACAGAGTACTGACGAAAGATTAACAAACCTGAATGAACATTCTTGGGTGACATTTCCTAGAATGTGCTGGTGGGGCATGGAGTGCATAGGCAAAAGATAAAGAAAATAGGTGCGAAACTGAGTTCTGCTATGAGAAAATAAAACTCACAAGGACATAAAATTAAATATCCTTAAAAATATAAGGGAAAGATGGGTTAGCTCAGTGATAGAACACTTACCTAGTGTGTGTGTGAAATCCCATGTTCACTCACCAGCAACACACACACACACACACACACACACACACACACACACACACAGTGTTGGGAGAGAATATGAGTCAAGTGAGACCCTTCATAAAACTAAACTTGTGGTATTAAGGGCTTTTTTGTATTCTCTTCCTTCATTGGTCGGTGACTGTTTTTTGTTTTTGTTTGTGTTTTGTTTGGATTGGTTTGGTTAGGTTAGATAGGAGTCTAGCTATACAATCCAGGCTTAGCCTTAAAATAACTAGGTAGTCCAGGCTGACCTGGAAACTGCAGTTCATTCTGTCTCAGCCTGTGGCTGAGTGCAGTGACTAGAGAGATGTGTACTACCACACCCAGCACAGAGGAGTTTGCATAGATGTTTCATAGTATCTGGAACTAGGGAAGTGTTTCCCCAGCCTTTGCACTCTTCCTATATATTGTTCTCAAAGTGATCATCTACAATGGTAATGGCCCTTTAGTGTTGGACAAAATAACCAAGGTTCACAATGGCACTTCCCCTTGGCCACCTAAGATCTAATGAAAACCAGGACTCTGTGCAGTCAGAAGAAAGTAGGATTCTTGGGTGAGAAGTCAACAGAAATTTGTCACAGAAGTATGTGGGGATTTGGTGAGATTAGACTAGATATTGAAAAACAATATGGCCAGCCTTTAAATTTTAAACTAGAACGCCCAATTTATCCAGCAGCCTCACTACTGGATATATACACAAAAGAAATAAAATTGTTATGCTGGAGAAGCTTCTGAACTCCCACACTTTTAAAATAAATTTAATAAACTTTGTTATAAAAAAACCTAATAAAAATAACCACACATCAAAATTCACTAGAGCCAGTACATGTCAGCCATCTTCTGTATAGTTAGAATAGCCATTTGGAACAGGTGCTGTGTAGCATAGTTATGTTTCCTGTAGCATTATTCACAATAGCCAAGAAATGGGTAATCAAAAACTTCATCAACTGATGAGTGAATATAAAACAGAGGAAAGGGTGGGCTGAGAAGAGGCTAATCATTGGTTACCAAATTACAGTTATGAAAAAAGTTCTGGTATGCTATCCCATAGTAAGGTGACTGATGATGGTGTGTGCGTGTTCGTGTGTGTGTGTGTGTGTGTGTGTGTGTGTGTTGTTTATATTGATTTTTTAACCACAAATAAGTAGTGTTTGAAAAGATAGGTATGTTTGACCTTATTTAAAAATCATATGAAGTACACACTTATAGAAACATCCCATGGCACACCATTAATATGTATAGCTTGTATTTTTGGCTGTCAGTTAAAGAAAATTTTATTTAAATTTAAAAAATTACTTAAGTAAACAATAGATCATATGCCCAAGATGTTAAAAATAAGTGACGATTGGGTGTTTAGACCTAAAGAGGATGTTTATCCCTACAAGGCTCATGGAACATTATAGAAGTGGGGAGTGAAAACCTTGTAAGGACTGGAAGAAAGGGACAGGAGCCATGAGAGGCCATCTTCCGGGCAAGACATAGTCATTGCACTCATCAAATAACAGCCGTGGTTGGCATTGGCCCAACATAAAAATTGGCTAGGCCAACAGTCAGCCATGGTGACTATTGTCAGCCGTAGGTAACTATTTGCTGGTGACAAATTATAGAAGAGGGCCCATCATTGTGTACACACTGGTGAACTCACCAGGTTCCAATAGATAACTCCAAGCCTGTAGTCACAAAGAAGGCCCTGGTTAAGCTCCTTGTGTCATGAAACAAAACAGCCATGTACACTGGGCAGAGATTTTCAGGGAAGTTACAAGGATGACAGGGTTGGGAGGAAGGTACTAGAGGGTAAAGGAAGATAATAAACAGAGTGTATTATATACATTAATGAAATTGTCAAGAGAAAAATCAATAAAAAAGAACATGTCGAATACAGACATGAAAAAATATGATGAATAAAAGCAGGATGTTAAAGTGCTAGGTACATTACTGTTGGATGCTATTAGAGGGTATTGCATATAAAGAGAATTAATGCTTGACATTATGTAAGGATATGCTGGCTTTAGATCAGACAAGAAATAGATTTTAGAATTATTTGGCAAATTCAGTTTAAATCTACTATATTTGATTGCCTTCTTAAACATGATAAATCTGGCTCTTAGGTAAAAAATAGCACCCTGCCTCCGTTTGAGTTTGGAAACAGTCTGGATGTACAGGAAAGACATAGACAGGTAGAAATAAGAATGTCACCTGTATTCCTGCAGCATAGCCAGCAAGACTTGAAGGACACTGATATGTGGTATGACGATAATGGATTTCTCTTGCCTATGAGTAGGAGTTCAGCCCTACAGAGAGTCATGGCAGCAGCACATCTCCTATCTGGATGTGATGGAGGAACAGCATAAGCTGTAATACCCTGGGGTGTGTGTGGAGGCAGATTCACAGGGAGGAATAAGGGAGGGTTGAAGGCAGCTTCCTCCAGCCTCTCCTAAGTTTACTTATTGTATACACTATTACCTCCTCTTTTAAAAGGAAAACAGGGAAAACAGATGCCCTCCATCCCATGCCTGCTTTTAAACGAGGCCTGATAAACCCTCTCATCATGATTGTAACCTATCCACAGTTTCCCTGAATTCCTTGGTCAAGAATAAATTATGAGTCATTCCAAGACAATCTTGCTATGTCTTCCTGGGACAGACACTATTACTCCTTCCTGACCTTGATACTGCTTTTAGACTGAAACAAATTCTATTTTTTCTAGTATAAGCATTATTGGACATGGTTCTGCAATCCCATCTTTCCAGTGAAGTGACCCTACACGTGAAGGCACTTAACTGTTTAATGAGGCAGCTAAACTTCTTTCTCAAATGGCATGGCTGTTACGATAAATCTTTCCACCAAAAGCCGCCGGGCCCCACTACCACGTGTGGGCTTTCTGCCAGCCGCCCGCCCGAGTTAGGCCCAAATGAATACACAGAAACTTGTATTAGGTACAATGTTGCTTGGCCAACGACTAGGATTCTCATCTGTTAGTTCTGTCTTAATTATCATAAACTTATATATTTTATAAGACTTATCTTATCGGACGCCTTGTTGGTGTCCTCCTTTGCCAGTGGATCACATCCTGCCGCTGGAGCAAGAGCGGAGGGGAAAAGAGGGACACTTCCGGTTTCTCCTTCTTTAAATCTGAGTCTCCTTGCTATGTCACTTCCTGCCTGGATCACCACTTCTCTACTACATTTCCCAGAATCCTCTTTGACTCCTAGTCCTGCCTAATTTGCCGTCTCATTGGCCAAGCAGAACTTTATTAAACAATCAATAAGATAAACATACACAGAAGTACTTCCCCCATCACATGGCTACTTTCATTTTGACATGTCTGGCCTTCACATGCAACTACTTTCTGACATCCTTGTATGGGCTGACCTATTTTTTTTTAAACTTCTCAATACTTTTTTTTCTCATTAGCTTCTCAACACTGGGAGATGAAATCAGAAGTGGACCCTTCATTTACTACCATCAATTGTCTTAAATTTTCAAACTCATAACTAGTAAACTAGACTCCTCCAGAGACAACTGTGGTGCTGTTGGGGAGGCCTGCCATTTCCCTCCAGACACCCACTTATGTGAGAGGTGTCCTGTGCTCTGATTTTCCTCCTGTTAGAAAGAAAGTCCTCACAGAGGCCCGAGGTCTTTGGTGTGTCTGCTGAATGCAAGCTTACCAGCTTGCTCTGTCAGCAAGCTTTCTCCTTTCTCCACCTAAGTTGTAGCCTTTTCAAAAAAAAAGTGGTAATAGATTTTACAACATGTTTGAAATACATTTCAATAGGATTGTTGCATTTTTGTAGTACCATGGCTTAGTATCTTTCCTCATTGGCCACTCATTGCTGGGAGCCCATGTAGAAGCTTGGTGATTGGTCTTCATTCTCTTATAGTCGGCTCCTAGAACTGTGTGAGCTACCCCAGGGAGTAGAGAAGCAATTTTGAGTATTAAGGATGGAAAATCAGGAAAGCAACATAAAAATAATCTTACTAGCCTGATGCTGAGGATTAATGTTAACCAGCAGTGAACTTTGTTAGCAGCATTACAAATTTATTTTTCTTTTTTGTCTAATAAATTTTTTATTGATTTTTTGGGGGGAATTTCACATCATGCACCTCAATTCTGCTCACATTCCAGTCCCCCCATATCCTCCCCTCATCCCTGCACCACTCCCCCAAGAGAAAATTAAAAAACCCAAACCAAATAAAAAAAAAAAAAACAAATAAACCAAAAACCTCTTTGCTCCTCTGTCTTTTCCACCTCTCTAACACTTCTTCATTCATCCTGGTGGCATTGGGAGCCATGGTGTGTCACATAGTACACTCTTTTGTATAATCAGCTTTACTTGCTAATGTTCATTGCAATGAGTCATTCGTCTGGTTTAAAGCCTCGGGTTGCTGGTACGCCTTTATCACTGCATCCTTACTGAAATCCTCTCAGATATCCCACAGCCACCCTGAGTCAAGGAGATATTGTGGGTATCATTCCACAGGACCAAGTCCCTTCATGAGCTCCAGCAGGTCCCAGATGGGATAGATGTTAGGGTAGGCCTGGGTGGCAGTTGAGTTGGTCAGTCCAGGCCATTGGAACTGCCCACCACAGACAAGTGAGAGGAGCCAGCTTCTCTATGCCCATGACATCGGGGTAAGTTCTACCTCACCTGCACTGAGGGATGAGGCCATGTCTTCCAAGTGTGGGGGGCCAGCTCTCCCATGAGTGTTCAGGCCAGCTCTTTTACTGCAATGTCCAGTGAGAGGCAGGGGGAGCTTTCCCAGAGCCAGTGAAGGGTGAGTTTGGCTCAGTAAGTCCCTTTGGTTTTTATCATATATGATTCCTATGGCCCCTTGAGGTGACACAGGCCATAGACATCAACATAGACCCCAAATGTAGCAGGACCCCAGACCCAGACATGGCCCTCAACAGCAGCTTGTGTTCAGATGACACCCTGGCTCCAGGTGGAAGCACAGGCTACTCAGATCCAGATGGCTCTGGCAGCAGCATGCCCCACGACACCAAGACCACAGGTTGTGGCCTTCCATGTGACCTTTGGTAGCAACACAGGCCTAGGGCTTCAACCTAGACCCCAGCTGCGGTAGGATCACAGACCTAGACACGGTATCTGGCAGTAGCCCAGTGTGGATGTCACCATGGCCCCAGGTGGCAGTGCAGGCCACCCAGATCAGCATGACCCCAATGGCAGCAAGGCCCTAGGACACCAACATGGCATGAGGTGGTGACCCAGACCTCAGGAATCCACAGGGCCCTGGATGGTAACAGGAGACATGAACATCAACACAGATCCTGACTGTAGTAGGGTCATGACAAATTTCTTATTTAACTAATGCCTTAGGTGATCATTTCCCTTGAATGCCAATATTAGAAATGATATTAGCTTATTTGCATAACATCTTAATTATGTTTCTCTCCTGGTATGTTTCTGCCATATGCCAACATGATTTGCATAAACATGATTTATCTCCTATGAATCTGTATCTCTGATGCTATGTGATAGTGCTGCTCTCTACAACACACATCCCAAGTCCTACTCATCCTAAGGGATTCTGTGTGGTCGTTTCTGTTTGGGAGACACCATATGCTACACTGTTCCCTTGAATATCTGCTATGACATTAGCTCAAGGAAATGGTATTTGTTGAGTGATGTCTCATCTTTAACCAGGTGTGTAACAATGTTTACTTAGTTATTTAGTCTTTATGAGTCCAGTTTCCACATGTGTAAAATGGGTATAAAGTTAGTATAAGAACCTGAGATGAAATGTTTTTGGATATTTAACCCTCTACCTTGTCATTTCCTACAATACCTTTTGCCTTAGAAGCTTTTTTGCTGTGTGATCCATAATGGTCTGTATTTGCATAGTTGCTTACTAACATAACACAATACTCGTGTGTTTGTGGGGACACTGGTGGGGACAAATTTACTTCACTGCCAGTTACCAAAAATTATAGCACATGCATTTTTGTACAGTACTTAATTCTTGGTAGCAAATGACAGTTGCTAGTTTATGCATTTGCAATTTTATACCTTTAAGCATCATTTTTTTATATGAAAATGTATTTGATTGATTTATTTTTTTACAGAGCATAGTGGTTTTTTTTGCAGATTTTTTATTTGAATTAGAAGCAAGATTGTTTGACATGACAGTCCCAGTTCCCTTCTCCCTCCCGTCCTCTGCTACTACCCCCCCCCCAACTAAAACCCTACCTATCACTTATCCTTTCTGCTACCCCTGGATGGTGAGGCCTTCCATAGGGTGTCATCAGAGTCTATCATATCTTTTGGGATAGGGCCTAGGCCCACCCCCGTGTGTCTTGGCTCAGGGAGTATTCCTCTATGTGGAATGGGCTCCCAAAGTCCACAACTATGCTAGGGATAAATACTGAACTACTACAGGAGGTCCTGTAGAGTTCCTAAGTTTCCTCACTGAAACCCATGTTCCTGGGGTCTGGATCAGTCCCATGCGGGTATCCCAGCTATCAGTCTGGAGAGCAAGAGTTCCCCGATGTTCAGGTCAGCTGTTTCTGTGGGTTTCACCAGCCTGGTCTGGACCCCTTTGCTCTTTACTCGTCTTTCTCTGCATCTGGTTTCCAGTTCAGTTCAGTGATTAGTTGTGGGTGTCTGCTTCTACTTCTACCGGCTGTTAAGCATCATTTTTGAGTATACTCCTCTCCTTGCAAAAACAAATGTGCTCTGTGGGGGACCGAATAATTCTGTTATGGAATATTTTCGGGCCCAGTCTCTAGCTCCAGTAAACATGGAGCACTGGAAAGCTCGGGCCTCACCATTGTATTGTTAATGCCAGTAAGGCTACTATTGTTTAACATGGCCTCAGGGCAACATGCCTCTTATTTGCATCTATATGTTCCTAAACATCTGAATAGGCCATCACCTGGGCGGAGGTGTGTGAGTAACTTGTGAGGACAGGAGGTTAGGAGAGCGGCCAGAGCATGGAGGGAACAAAGAGAGAAATGATTCTCTCGTGGTATTGGCAGGATGGTTAAGAAACACCAGAAAAGATGGCTAATAAAGAAATGACTCTAGTTCTGCAACATGGAACTGAGAGCTCTCTAAAGATGACAAAATGCCCATGTTTGATCTTTATCACCATTGGGTTGCTGGGAGCTTCCAGGTCCACACACCCCCACTCAGGCCGAAACTCACGGCTGTCGTGGTTAAAGCTGAGACAAGCCGAGTCACAACAGTGGTCTAAGACAGTGCACTGTGATACACTGGCCTCAGTGTCCATGTCTGCTCACTGTGCCTCTGGATTATATCATTTTCTCTCATATTCTCATATATCCACCATCTAGCCTAGGTGTGTACTATGCTATTCCATATAGGCTTGGGTTAGTACATGCTATGATATTCAGTGACATATGTGACAATGCATTTCTTGGAATATGTCTCTGTGTTGTGACATCATACATGATCTGGCATTGGGAAAAGCTAGGGCCTGGCACTCTAAGTTTTTTTATATGACTCTTGTGCAAACCTCACAGCGCAGCTCATCTGTCAGCTCTGTTTGGTCTAGGATCTTTCCTTGGGGATCCCATAGCAACCTGAGCATAATTTTATGTGGCCACTGAGCCTGCTTCAGTGAATGCTTTTACTATGTAAAAATCTCACACATTAGACTGTGAACTCTTCAAATTCAAAAGTGGTGTTTTTATTCCTTTGGCTCATCGCATTCCTTTCTACCTGTGGTGCAGACAGTCATTAAATAAACAGTGAACAGAGCCATTTGGTTCTGTTCTGAGCACCATTTGGTTCAGAGGTAAAAAAAAAAAAAAAAAAAAAAATGTCTTGATGTCCCTCTGAAACACCCCAGTCCTGACCCCCATCTTTGTCACAGCCACAGCCCTCAGAGCTGGTAACTCCGGAATCAAAAGACTTTAGCCTTGCCTCTGACCAAGCGAGCTGTCAGCATGGCCGCCTGCAGCAGTGCCATCACAGCTGGGCTGCTCTGCAGAGGGAATGGGATGTCAGGCTGGCTTCCTGCTGTCCTGCAGCTTCAGGGTGGCTTGAGATGAGAGGGCTGAATAGCCAACCTGGCAGCAGCTGCTCTTGCCTGGAGGGATAAGGGAGAGGCCTGGAGAGAAAGGGGAAAGGGCCTCTGAACCCAGAGTCAGTGTTACCTGTGAACTCTGTGGGTTTCTAACAGCAGGTACCTTTGATAGATGACTTTTTTTCTCCATAACCAGCACCAGCAAATCCTTGAGTTCTATTAAACAGTGATGTTTAAATGAATATCACAGAAAATTCAGATGCGTCCAGTTAGACTGTGAGGAAGAGGCAAAGGAGTCAGCCAGCTAGTGGCCTAAATCCGGGTGGACGGTAGAACTGGCTCTGACAAGGCTTCTAGGCACAGGGGATACAAGGCAGCTTCAGCTTTACCAAGTCTGATTCGATTAATTTCTCCAGTCAATTTCATGCACTCTGCCCACAGGATAAATCATGCTCCTACCCCCAACGCTCTGTTCTTTTCCCGTTGATTTAAAAATAGTGGCCTTGTTTCCTTGCCAAGTGGTCACTGGATTTACTTAATAGTTAGGAGGAAAACCCTTGAGATCTCCCACCATTCTTCGGAAACCAACCTGGCAAGTGTCCTTTACTGGGACACTGGGAGTCCTCAAATCATAGAAGGGAAGGGTTCATCATGGGGCATTCCTGACGTTTTTCTAAGAGATGTGATTGATGTACACTTTCAACTCTTTCAGTATGTGTACTTTCTCTGAGCTACAGAGGAACTCAGAGACAACCAAGTCAGGCCATCCTGTTCCACAGATAAAGAAACAGAAGGCCAGAGATGAGGGAAGGCGTCCATCAATAGAACACCTAGTAATTTAGAGACATGTCTGAGAAGATGTGGTGAAGATGCACACAGAGTTAAGGAATAATTTAGGGGAACTTAAATCTGAGAAACAGAGGAACTTTATTTATTGTTTCAGTACTTTATCAAAAAAAAAAAAAAAGAATTGCCTTTAAGAATTCAGACTGTTCTGGATCCTTCATTTTAAAAGTGCATGATTCAATTTATTTATTTATTATTTTACTTACTGACTATGAAATGAATATGGCTTTTTTTTCATTATTTAGAGAATACTTCATTAGTTTTTGTAAATCAAATCCATGTAGATAAGACCTTACATATTTAATACAGTGCGTTACTCCTGTACAAATGGAAAAAAATTAAGTTCAACATTTCTAGACCAATATGGCTGTTAATTTCTGTACAATGCCAACTCAACACGATAAACTGGGATACTTCTTTCCAAAGTTGACAGCACAGCTAAAGTTTCCAAAAATTCAAATTATATATATATATATATATATATATATATGTATGTATGTATGTATATATATATTTTTTAATTTGTTTTAATATATATTTATATTTATATAAAAAGACCAATAATAACAGTATGTTATGCAGCATGATTCAATTTAATAAAATAACATTGAAAAGAAATTTCAAGAGTAACTCTTTAAGATTTTCCTCCTCCTCTTTCTCCTCCTCTTCTTCCACCTTCTCCTCCTCTTCACCCTTCCTTTCCTGTCCTCTTTCTCTTCTTCTCTCTTTATTTCTGTTTCAATTGCACTGACTAATGTCAGCTCATGATCGGTCTTCATTCTTCTGCAGTTTGCCATCAAGATTGTTTTCTGTGTTCTTTTAGGCTTTAGAGGCCTCTCCATCCACCAAGCATCATAGGCCACACCCTCTGAATGTCCACATTGTTACCTACATTCGCTTATATTGATCTTGCCTTGTCCTGATAATAACTAATAAACTCACAATGTAGTCATATTATCTTTATCCTTGATTCCTGATGTCATGTTTCTGAAGCTGGACTCTATTGGACATGGAATATGACTTATTTTTTGTTGTAGCTCCATTATAAAAAGATGTTATGTAGTAGAAGCAGGAGATATGCTGGTAAAATGTCTTTCCAAATGAAATGCCCTGGTCTGTAGTATTTGCTATCAAATGATATTGATAAGCATGAAATTGAATTTGGAAGCAACCTGAAACCTTCACAAGTCCACTCCAGCACACCAGAGATAGAAACTAATAAAAAAAAAGTGCTCGATCCATTGTGCACTTAATAAAAGTGGCTGTCAGAAAGCTTTCAGATGGAAAGATACAAAATTTAAGTTTGTCGATATTTAACATAAAGCTTAAATTATTACTCAACATATTCCTTATTCATTCACTTAAAACTTGGTTGAGCATTTACTAATGTTTCCAGTGGTGATCTGATTGTCACTCTCATGGCACTTAAAATGAAATGGGAAAAGCAATATGAAGGAAACAAATGAACACAAGGATATTTATTTGATTATAAGTTGCAGTGTATATTATAAAGAAAAGAGTGAGCCAAGGGAATATGGCCAAGGTAATTCAATTTAAGTTGATGAGGTAAGAGAGGGTGGCTTAAGTAGATCTCTTTAAAAATTAATGAATGCCTTGCCACCCAAAGGATAGATAAGCAGGAATTGTATTGATAAAAGGGAGGGGAATCATCAGAAACAGGGAGAATATCTACAAAGGTCATGGGCTAGAAAAGAACTTAAGAAACTAAAAGAAGGGGAGCATAGTAGAGGAGCAGTGAGGGGCTGAGTGGGAGACAAGAAAGACAGCAGGAAGTGTGCAGGGACCAACCAAACTAGACGTGTGGACCATGTTCAGGAGTTTAAACTCTGTGTTGATGGGAAATGATTTTCTATTTCAAACAGGAAAGTGGCATATTGTGATCATGATTTGGGAATTTTTCCATTATTTCTGTTTGGGGAATAGATTTGGGACTAGAAGAGAGAAGGATAAAAAACAAGGCATATATAAATATATATGTATATATTTAAACACATGCATAGATATATACACGATGCTCTGGCTCGTCTTGAACTTCTGAAATCAAGCAATTCAGCCTGAGCCTGCTGAATAGCTGGGACTACAGATCCATGGTTTTATATTCTATGGGAATATATATTCCCATAGAATATATATTATATATAAATATATATATTATATATATATGCTTTTCCCATTTCATTTTAAGTGCCATGAGAGTGACAATCAGGATATATATATATATATATATATATATATATATATATATATGTTTTTGTCCATTTTTTATTTTTTTATTTCATTTTACATTCCAACCACAGTTCTCCCTTCCACCCCATCACTTCCTCCTACCCTCCCTTACCTCCCCCCTAGCCCACCCCCAGGCCACTCCTCCTCATAGGTAAGGGCTCCCATGAGGAGTCAACATAGTCTGGCATAATAGGTTGAGCAGGGCCTTGCCCTTCTCCCATGCATTAAGACTAGCATGGCATCTCATCATAGGGAATGGGCTCCAACAAGCTAGCTCATGTACCAGCTTTGTATCATGGTCTTACTGCCAGGCTTCACAACTGTCTCCCACATATGGAGGGCCATTGGTTCTCTGGAGTATCTGCAGTTGTAGGTCTAGAGTTCATGAGTTTCCACAAACTTGGTTCAGCTGTCTCTGAAGATTTCTCCATCATGATCTTGACCTCCCTTGCTCATGTATTCCCTCCTCTGTCTCTTTGCCTGGGTTCCCAGAGCTCAGCCTGGTTCTTGATTGTGGATCTCTGCATCTGGTTCTATCAATTACTGGATGAGGGCTTTATGATGATAGTTGGGGTATTTATCAATCTGATCATTGGGGTAAGTCAGTTCATGCACCCTCTCTACTATTGCCTGGAGATTTAGTTGGGGTCCTCCTTGTGGATTCTTGGGAGTTACCCTAGCACCTGGTTTCTCCCTAAGCCCATAGTGGCTCTTTCTCTATATAGAGAGAGATGCATGATAAAATGTGCCTTAACATGTAAAGACAGGGTTGAAGTGGGGGAGATAAAAGTGATCAAAGTATCTTACATACTTGTATGAAAATGTAGTAATAGAATCAATTATTTGTATAATTAATATACACCAAGATAAATAGAAGAATATGAACCTATTATAATTAAAAAGAAGTCAGAGATGGCTAAACCACTAAACAAAATAACTGAGACAAGGAAACAAAGTCAGGAAAATAGGTGTATTGGTAGGAAGTCAAGACTACTGTGTTTCAAGGAGAAGAGAGTGAAAGGCTGTGCCAAACCCTAGTTATAGGTCGAAGAGGGTGAGAACTGAAAACCTTCCATTCAATTCAGCTGAACAGAAGTCAGTGGTGACTTCTGTAACATGGTTGTTTTGAGTGCAGTGGTGGGTGCTGAAGGCAAAGGTTAGTAACTAGAGATGGCAACTCTCTAGAGACATCCTCTGAAGGGAGGGGAGAGAGCCCAGCAACCAGAGGTGGGTGGGGTCAGCAAAGTCATGCTCTCCCCACATCCAGAACTGAGAGCTGAATTTGTGTCATTCTCACCCAAGCTAGATAAGCATGTCACTGGGCTACATCTCTAGACTTCTCTTTATTATATTTTTTATGTGTGTGGGTGTTTTGTTTATATGTGTGTCTGTTTACCACATGTATAACTGGTGGCAGTAGAGGCTGGAAGAGGGCGTGGGATCCCCTGAAACTGGTGTTCAAATAATTGTAAGCTTCTCAGTGAGTGCTGTGAATCAAACCTGGGTCTGCTGGGAGACCAGCTAGTCCTCTCAATCACTGTTCCATCTCTCTGGCCCCTCCTACTTCAAAATTATTATTTAAAGAACACATTCATCTGTTTTGTATATGTTCGTAGTCAAGCAGATGCTGTGTGGAGGTAAGAGCACACTTGCTGGTATCAGTTCTTTCCTTCCACACTATGTGTTCTGGGGATCAACTCAGGCCCAAAGGTTGGTGGCAGGTGCCTTCACCTGCTGAGCCCTCCGGTTGGCCCCATACCTATCATTTTTATTTTGAGGCAGGCTCTTGCTATGTTGCCCAGACAGGTCTTGAAGTTTAATACTCCTGTGTCAGCTTCCTAAATCATTGAAATTTTAAGCCTGTGCTACCAGTGCTGGCTGAAGGCAGGTTTACAACAAGGACCTACTTGAGCATATATAAAAAGAGAGGGAGTGATTGACAATGCCGAGGAGGGGAGGAAACAATCAATGGCCTAATTGCCTGTAAGGTCAAATGGGACAGGATCTGATCAAAAGGAAGAGTTAGCATTTAAATGGGCTTCTATTAGCCAGTATGACATAGAGACAGCTTTCCCAAAGAATGGCTAAATATTTGTTCTGCCAAAAGACAGAGGGGTCTCAAGGTTCCATGTTGTCATCTTCTCAGTGATGGAGATTTGGAATGAACTTATAACATGACAGAATGGTACTCAAAAGAAGGCCATTTTGTTTGCTGTTGCTTGTCTGTCTTTTCCCATTACTGACCAGAGCTCTATAATCTATCACTATAGTACTGTGTTGAGTGAGTATAAGGCCACATTGTCAGGGTCAAATGAGGTGATGGTGACCATTTCATGGCATTTCTACTTCAATTCCATGCACATGGATATGTGCATTGTATCACTATTATTATTTGCTGCTTAAATTAGGGTCCGAAATATTTAAGAATACTGCTGTAGCATTTCCTTTTGGCTCAAATAATCAAATATTCCCCCTACTGTCCTCCTGTTAACTGGAGCTCCTCTGCAGCCAATGCCCACAAGTAGAATGTGGTCCTCCCAGCAAAACAGCCACTGTCTTCATGAGATCAGCTGTGCCTATTTTCAAATTATCGCCATAAACTGGCTTGTTCACTACTGACAGTCTCTCATAGAAGGGGATAGGTGTGGTTCATTGTACCCTCATCTGAGCACCCAGTCCTTCTTCCTAGCCATTTGTATACAATTCAAATGTGTTGCCTTAGTGGGGAAGGGCTAGAATGTAAAGACTGGGTAAGGTTAACTGGGTGGGGCACCATCCATAGAGCCATGGGGGAGCTGTCATCCATGCTGGGTACAGATCTTCTTCCATTGCAGCTCTTTTCTAAGGTCACTCATGGCCCTGCCAATAACCACTCACCTGCGATCTTTTAGTAAGTCTAATGAACTCATTGGTTCTCCTGGCTGAACTTGAGAGGGATAGTACTTTGGTTTGTCATGGGGATCTTATGGGGGGGTAGGTGTGATTTACTCCCTAGGGAAAAATTTCTTACTAATACACTTCTTCAAACACACGTTCCATTCTGGATCCCAACACAAAGCACAGCAGGGATACCTCACAATGTTTCTCATTTTCCCACTGAGTTGGGAAATTATTTTAATCTGTGTGTCTTGGGCCATAATGTTCTAGATAGATAGATAGATAGATAGATAGATAGATAGATAGATAGATAGATAAGGTTGCATAAGGTTAGTCAGCACAGATTTTTGAAAGTCTCAAATTATAGCCCAAGAAGACAACTTTATCTGGAGGCATGAAAGGCTTTTCCTGTTATTTAGAGTCCAACTGGAAGAGAATCTGGGTTTATTGGTTTGCTGCTGGACAAAATACAGGATTCCCACTTAAATTTGATTTTCAAATGAACAGAAAATAGGGCATTTAGCATAAATGTTCCCATGTAATATTTAAAATAAAAAGAATGATTTACTGTTTAGTTCATACTTTTCTAAAACAAGTTATATGCCATGCAATGTTTAAAATAATGAAATTATGTATTATTTATCTGAAATTCAGATTTAGCTTGGAGTTGCGAATTTCTGTTTGCTAAATACAGAAACTCTAATGGGATATGAAATTCTATTATTGGAGGGAGTTCTGCTTGGATTATTCCAAAACCCGTCTCACAAATTGTAAAAAACCGTGTGGGTTTGTAAAAATGTGTTATAAACCCTTGGAAGAAGCAGTGAGAAGGAGACAATCTAGCACTCCAGGTGCACAGGTATGCTTCCTTTGGGCATGTCTCAATGTGATGAAGAAAATCTGGGTCATCTGAAGGTATGGATATGGGTATGTAAGGGAGCATCAGTAATGGTGAGGAGACGGAAGAGGTGCTTCTGTCCCTAGGAGTTGATGAAGATAAGGAGGAGAAAGGGGAGAAGGTAGGATGGGAAGAGAAAGCTGTACCAAGGAACGTGTCTATTCTGAAAGAATTTCCTTACCCATTTTCACTCTTACCAGACCCTTCCAAGTAAGGCACTCGATAGCCAGTTCCATTTGTACTGGGACTATTTCCAGAGGGAGCAAATGCAAAGGATCACATCAAGAATGGTGGGGAGGGGGCTAGAAAGGAAGCCAAGGATGACTGAATAAAAAAGACAGATGGAGTTGAGGTTTGATGTTCTCCAGATGGTGCGACATTCTCCTTCGCAGACTGTCTCTTTCTGACAAAACTCAGAAAGAAGAAAATTGTTAAGAAGGACTACACAGGGCTGGAGAGATGGCTCAGTGGTTAAGAGCACTGGCTGCTCTTCCAGAGGTCCTGAGTTCAATTCCTAGCACCCACATGGATGCTCATAACTTTCTGTAACTGCAGTTCCTGGGGATCTGATACCTTCACACCAATGTACATAAAATAAAGTCAAATAAATTTAAAGATAGAAGGCATGCATGTTAAATCATTTGTAATTTATTTGAATTTTAAAAATTGTTTCCTTTATGATGCAAACTTGTTCTGATTTTCTTGTTAGACTGGCAATGAAGCCCATGTTTGCCAATGGATTTGTGCCATGAATATTTTCAGTGCATTGAATGTTTGTCTGTTTGTTTGTTTTGCAGCTATGTTCTTCATGGCACGAACTTTTCTTATTTTGGCAAATGGTAGACATAGATATCTATTGTTATTTAGCATTCTCTCAAAATAACTGTCAGCTAATACAGAATACACTTCCTTAATCAAAATCTGTTGAGAAGATCATGAAAGCACACTGACAACATGTAATATAGAAATCATCTCTTTTATAAACATATGAAATTGTGGCCAAACTAATACATTCAAAATTTATAGGCAAGAGAGAAAAAAATTGTAAGAGGTGGGAATATATGATTTGTCATAACCTGAATGTGAGGTCCTTACCTGACTGAGGATATAGAGGAATGAAAAAAAAAAAAAAAAAAGAACAGACAAACAGACACATGTACAGAAAAGCTGGGTGATATGCTCTCTGTAGAATTGCACCTACTATGCAACAACTCAGAACCTCAGCATTTCTATTATGTACAATGTAGTGGTGCAGGGGAGGGTCAGCCAGTCTCCTCAGAAGGTCTCTATAGGTAGCAGTCTCAGGCCGTAGCATCCAGGAGGAGGAAACTACAATTGCTGCCTACTGGAAACATTTACACTTGGACCAGAGGAAGGCTTTGAAATCCATCTGAACCTCATTCAAGGGAAAACTTTGGCTAATTTCACAGGCATGGCGACCACAGGATGATCTTATGAAGGCAATTCTTCAGTTGAGGTTTTATTTTCCCATGTGACTCTAGTTGGTAGCAAGTTCACAGTAAAACCCAAGCAATATGTTGATGTAAGTATGCTTCATGTTGTTCTTACAATGACACAAGTGCCTGACTATTAATTTCTCAGAACTTGCTCTGTCATTAAGTGATTCACAACTATGTTTAGAAGCAATCCACGGAATGAAAGGAATTTTCTCGAGTCATGATGACCCTTCACAGTGTATGCCAAGGATTGCTGCTGTTCTGCATTTGTTTGTTGCTCCTTTTTATTTCTTCAGATTTCATAATTCAGAGATTTATGGTGAAAGTGTTTTGCAGGGGGAAAGGATTGCTATGTTGAAGGGCCACTTGCTTCTTGCCAGTTGACCTTATACCTAACTCATTCCCTTTCTCGACCCAAGGCTGGAATTTTGTTAGAAAAGCAGCTATGCTAACATCCGGCAGAGCACATTTAATTTTTCTTACATCTATACCTCTAAGGATGCGGCTTACAATAAAAGCTGAAAGTGCCTAGTGGTATATTTGAAAAACTTTAACTCAGCCCATTGCTGAGATCCAAATACCATGATATGATCAAGAAACCAATGAAACAGAAGACTGTGTGCTCAGGTGTGTCCAGGAAGGGCTAGGCTTTGAGGGAGTACCCTGAGCATTTACCTGCTAATGTGGCCCAACCTACTTTTTATCAGGACACAGAAAGAGCCTGCATTATCAACTTTATCAAGAAACCTGTTAAATCAAGGATGCTGGGGGGTGGGTTATTGGGTGAAATGATCCAAATGTAAGCTTTTCTCTTTATGACCATGTTCCTTCCTTGGTCCTGAGGCATTACTGATAGAGAAATGTAGCTCTAGTGAAGGAAAGAGAGGCTTGGGTGTCAGACAGGCTGTCATTACCTTGGTTGTTAAGTCCTCTTGAGCCTCAGTTTCCTGATTTGTAAGAAGAAATGATTGTCATTGCAGTTGTTTGGGCAATTCGAATAGATATGGGTCAGTATCTGACTTAGTGTCAAATTAATATTTGGACTATTTATTGATTTTCTCACAGCATATAATCAACAATAACTGTCATCATGCTCACATTGAAAATACCACTTGTCATGGTTAGTTTTTGTTGGCACCTTGACACAATCTAGGGTTATGTAGGAAGAAAGAACCTCAATTAGGGAATTTTACAGAGCAGATTGGCCTGTGACTACATCTATGAGACTCTGTTTTTGATTGATGATTGATGTGAGAGGTCTCAGCCCACTATGGGTGGCACATCCCTAAAAAAGTGGATCTGAGCCCATCCCACATGGAGGGATACTCCCTGAGCCTAGACACAAGTGGGTTGGCCTAGGCCCTATCCCAAAGAATATGACAGACATTGAAGACCCCCTATGGAAGGCCTCACCTTCCCTGGGGAGCAGAAAGGGTATGGGATAGGTAGGACTTTAGTTGGGGGACAAGGGAGGAGGGGAGAGGGGCCTGCGATTAACATGTAAAATAATTTTCTTTCTAATAAAAACGGGAAAAAATAAAAAATAAAAAGAAGATATTTTAAGATAATTTTAAATGGAAACAGGCAAAATAAAATTCTAATTAATATATATATATATATATATATATATATATGTATTTTTTAAGTTAGAACCTGTTTTGGAAGGGAATCCTTATCAAGATCTATATGCGTATAACATTACATATGATTGTTTAGTGAAAGCTTTATCTTATGACTCTAATCATCGTGCTATTATCTGTATACTTCATGAACAAAAACTGGGTCAAAACTCAGTTGAGGTTTCCTGAGTTAACCAGGACCCGATGGAATTTACTAAATAAATTCAAATTGTTCTTCTTAATGAAAGGAAGTGGATCTGGGCCATATAAGAAAGCTTGCTGAGATGGGTCTGCTCACCGGACCAGAACTCAAAAGCGGGATCCAACACACCCAGACACTGCCAAGGCCCCGGTAACAGTCCCACCTCCACCTATGACAAGAGGACAGACATCAGAATATTGGAACTGTTTGCATCTACCAGAAGGGAACCTTGGTCCCATACACACCAGGAGAGGAAGAGATTCCTGCTACACCCACCAGAAGAAAGGATGAGAAGAGGACAATGTAAAATCACATTCAACAACAGAAAACCCAATATGACACTACCAGAGACTAGGAACCATACACCAGCAAGACCTAAACATCACAATGCTGATGAAGCAGAAGAGAATAACCTTAAAAACATCTTCATGAAAATGATATAGAGGACCTCAAAGAGGACATGAGAAAATCCCTTAAAGAAATGGAAGAAAAAACAAACCAAAAATTACAAGATATCAACAAATCTAACAGTTCAAGACCTAAAAACTGGAATAGCAACAATAAAGAAAGCACAATCTGAGGGAATGTTGGAAATAGAAAAGCTGGGTAAATGATCAGGAACTACAGATGCAAGCATAACCAACAGAATACAAGAGATGGAAGAAAGAATCTCAGGAGTTGAAGATACACTAGGAGAAATAGACTCATCAACCAAAGAAATTCTTAAGTCCAACAAATCCCTAACACAAAATATCCAGGAAATATGGGATACCGTGAAAAGACTAAACTTAAGAATAATAGGTATAGAACAAGGTGAAGAAATCCAACTCAAAGGCACAGAAAACATATTCAACAAAATCATAGAAGAAAACTTTCCCAACCTAAAGAAAGACATGCCAATGAAAATACAAGAAGCCTACAGAACACCAAATAGACTGAACCAAAAACAAAAAGGTCTCCTCGACACATAATAATCAAAACACCAAACATACAGAATAAAGAGTAAACATTAAGAGCAGCAAAGGAAAAAGTTCAAGTAATATATAAAGGAAAACCTATCAGAATTACACCTGACTTTTCTATGGAAACTCTGAAAGCCAGAAGGTCCTGGATAGATAAGAGACCACGGTTGGCAGCCCAGACTAGTATACCCAGCAAAGCTTTCAATCAATATAGATGGAGAAAACAAGATATTCCATGACAAAACCAGATTCAAACAATACATATCCACCAATCCAGCCCTACAGAAAGTTCTGGAAGGGAAACTGCAACCCAAGGAAGTTAACTACAATCAGAAAAATATAGGCAATAGATAATCCCATTTTACCAACAGCCAAAAGGAATAAGGGATAGAATCCTACACATAATTTCACCACCACCACCAAATCCAAAACAAACAAGAATGAACAATCAATGGTGATTAATATCCCTCAACATTGATGGTCTTAACTTGCCTATAAAAAGACACAGATTATCAGAATGGATAAGAAGACAGAATCCATACTTCTGCTGCATAAAGAAACACACTTCAACTTCAAAGACAGACGGTACCTAAGAATTAAAGGTTGGGGAAAGATTTTCCAATCAAATGGACCCAAGAAACAATCGGGGTTAGCAATCCTAATATCCAACAAATTGGACTTTAAACTAAAATCAATCAAAAGAGATGGAGGAGGTCACTTCCTACTCATCACAGGAGAAATCCAGTAGGATGAAGTCTCAATTCTGAACATTTATGCCCCAAATACAAAGGCATCCCTGTTTGTAAAAGAAACATTACTAAAACTCAAATCACACATAAAACCACACATACTTAGAGTGGGAGATTTCAACTCTCACCACTCTCACCACTGGACAGGAACACCAGACAGAAACTTAACAAAGAAACAAAGGAACTAATAGAAGTTATAGCACAATTGGGCTTAACAGTTATCTATAGAACATTCCATCCAAATATAAAACAATATACCTTCTTCTCAGTGCCACATGGAACCCTCTCTAAAATCAACCACATTCTTGGCAACATAGCAAACCTCAACAGGTACAAAAAATTGAAACAAACCCCTGTATCTTATCAGATGACCATGCTTTAAAGTTAGAATTCAACAACAACATGAATTGCAGAAAACATACAAACTCGTAGAAATTAAGTAACACCCAATTGCACAATTCCTGGGTGGAGGAAGAAATAAAAAAAGAAATTAAAGATTTTCTAGAATTCAATGAGAATTCGGACACAACATACCCAAACTTATGGGACACTTTGAAAGCAGTGCTAAGAGGAAAGTTCATAGGGCTAAGTGCCCACCTGAAGAAGCAGGAGAATAATCACACTAGAGAATTAACAGTACTACTGCAAGCTTTAGAACACAAAGAAGCCAATACACCCTGGAGGAGCAGACACCAGGAAATAATCAAATTGAGGGCTGAAATCCATAAAATGAAAACTGGGAGAACAATACAAAGAATCAATATAAGGAGGAGTTGGTTCTTCGAGAAAATCAACAAGATATACAAACCTTTATCCAAACTTACCAAACAGCAGAGAGTGAACATGCAAATTAATACAATCAGGAATGAAAGGGGGTCATAACAACAGACACAGAGGGAATCCAGAGAATCATCAAGTCATACTTCGAAAACCTATATTCCTCAAAATTCGAAAATCTAACAGAAATGGACAATTTTCTGGACAGATTTCACTTACCAAAATTAAATCAAGAACAGATAAGACTTAAATAGACCTATAACCCCTGATGAAATAGAAGCAGTCATCAGAAGTCTCCCAACCAAAAAAAGCCCAGGGCCAGATGACTTTAGTGCAGAATTCTACCAGAAATTCAAGGAAAAGCTAATACCAAATCTCCTCAATGTATTCCACACAATTGAAGCAGAAGGGTCATAGCCAAAATCTTTTAATGAGGCTTCAATAACCTTCATATCCAAGCCACACAAAGACACAACTAAGAAAAAGAACTATAGACCAATATCTCTCATGAACATTGATGCAAAAATACACAATAAATTACTGGGAAATCGAATCCAAGAACAGATCAGAGAAATCATCCACCATTACCAAGTAGGCTTCATCCCAGGGATGCAAGGATGGTTCAACATACGAAAACCCATCAATGTAATCCACCATATAAACAGACTGAGGATAAAAAACCACATTATCATCTCACTAGATGCTGAAAAAGCCTTTGACAAAATCCAACACCCCTTCATGATAAAGGACTTGGAGAAATCAGGGATAACAGGAACATACCTCAACATAATAAAAGCAATATACAACAAACCGACAGCCAACATCAAATTAAATGGAGAGAAACTCAATGCAAGTTCTCTAAAATCAGGGACAAGACAAGGCTGTCCATTCTCTCCATACCTCTTCAGTATTGTCCTTGAAGTTCTAGCTAGAGCAATAAGACAACAAAAGGAGATCAAGGAAATACAAACTGGAAAGCAAGAAGTCAAACTCTCACTATTTGCAGATGATATGATAGTCTACATAAGTGACCCAAAAAAACTCTACCAGGGAACTCGTACAGCTGAAAAACACCTTCAGCAAAGTGGCAGGATACAAGATTAACTCAAAAAAAATCTAATCTGTAGCCCTACTATATACCGATGACACATTGGGAGAAAGAAATCAGAGAAACATCACCCTTTACAATTGCCACAAACAACATAAAATACCTTGGGGTAACACCAACCAAAAAAGTGAAAGACCTGTACCATAAAGAATTTTGAGTCTCTAAAGAAAGAATTAAAGATACCAGATAATGGAAAGATCTCTGATGTTCCTGGATAGGCAGGATCAACATAGTAAAAATGGTGATCTTGCCAAAAGCAATCTACAGATTCAATGCAATCCCCATCAAAATCCCAACACAATTCTTCACAGACCTTGAAAGAACAATTCTCAACCTTATATGGAGAAACAAAAGACCCAGGGAAGCCAAAACAACCCTGTACAATAGAGGAACTTCTGGAGGCATCACCATCCCTGTCTTCAAGCTCTATTACAGAGCTATAGTCCTGAAAACAGCTTAGTATTGGCACAAAAATAGACAGGTAGACCAATGGAATAGAGGTGAAACCCCTGATATTAACCCACACACCTACGAACACCTGATTTTTGACAAACAATCCAAATATATACGCTGGAACAAAGAGAACATCTTCAACAAATGGTGCTGGCATAATTGAATGCAGCCATGTAGAAGACTACAGATAGACCCAAGCCTTTCGCCCTTCACAAAACTTAAGTCAAAATGGATCAAAGACCTCAACATAAACCCAGCCACACTGAACCTATTAGAAGATAAGGTGGGAAATACCCTTGAATTAATTGGTACAGGAGACTGCTTCCTGAACATAACACCAGTAGCACAGACATTGAGATCAACAATTGATAAATGGGACCTACTGAAACTGAGAAGCTTCTGTAAGGGAAAGGACAGTCAGCAAGACAAAACGACAGCCCACAGACTGGGAAAAGATATTCACCAACCTTACATCTGACAGAGGGCTAATCTCCAAAATATACAAAGAACTCAAGAAGCTAGTCTCCAAAACACCAAACAATGCAATTAAAAAGTGAGGTACAGAACTAAATAGACAATTCTCAATAGAGGAATCTAAAATGGCTGAAAGACACAAAAAGAAAGTGTTCAACATCCTTAGCCATCAGGGAAATGCAAATCAAAACAACTCTGAGATACCATCTTACTCCTGTCAGAATGGCTAAAATCAAAAACACCAGTGACAGTTTATGCTGGAGAGGATGTGCAGAAAGAGGAACACTTCTCCACTGCTGGTGGGAGTGCCAACTTGTACAGCAACTTTGGAAATGAGTATGGCGACTCCTCAAGAAAATGGGAATGAGTCTACCACAAGATCCAGCAATTCCACTCCTAGGCATATACCCAAAAGAAGCACATTCATACAACAAGGACATCTGTTCAACGATGTTCATAGCAGCACTATTAGTAATAGCCAGAAACTGGAAGCAGCCTAGATGCCCCTCAACTAAAGAATGGATAGAGACATTGTGGTACATTTACACAATGGACTACTACTCAGCAGAAAAAAAATGGAATCTTGAAATTTGCAGGAAAATGGATGGAACTAGAGCGAGGTAACCCAATCACAAAAAGACAAACATGGTATGTACTCACTCATGTGTGGATTTTAGACATAGAGTAAAGGATTACCAGCCTACAATCCACACTGCCAGAGAAGCTAATTAACAAGGAGGACCCTAAGAGAGACATACATGGTCCTCTGGAGAAGGCATAAGGGCCAAGATATCCTGAACAAATTGGGAGCATGGGAAGGGGGGAGGGAGCTAGAGAATGAGAAGGGGAGAAGAGGAGGGGTGCAGAGGACATGAGGGAGCAGAAAGGTTGAGTCGGGAGAAGAATAGAAGAAACCAACAAAGGAGATACCATAAGAGAAAGAGACATTTTAGGTTTACAGAAAAATCAGGCAAAAGGAAAGGTCTGGAGAGCTACAAAGATGACACCAACTAACAATCTAAGCAACAGAGGAGAGGCTACCTTAAATGCCCTCCCCTGATAATTAGATTGATGACTGTCTTATATGCCATCCTATAGCCTTCATCCAGCAGCTGGTGGAAGTAGAAGCAGACACCCACAACTAATCACTTAACTGAACTGGAAACCAGATGCAGAGAAGGACGAGTGAAGAGCAAAGGGGTCCAGACCAGGCTGGTGAAACCCACAGAAACAACTGACCTGAACATCGGGGAACTCTTGCTCTCCAGACTGATAGCTGGGATACCTGCATGGGACTGATCCAGACCCCAGGAACATGGGTTTCAGTGAGGAAACTTAGGAAATCTGCAGGACCTCCTGTAGTAGTTCAGTACTTATCCCTAGTATAGATATGGACTCTGGGAGCCCATTCCACATAGAGGAATACTCCCTGAGCCAAGACACACAGGGATGGGCCTAGGCCCTATCCCAAAGGATACGATAGACTTTGATGACACCCTATGGAAGGCCTCACCATCCATGGGGAGCAGAAAGGATATGTGATAGGTAGGGTTTTAGTTGGGGGCGGTGTTAGGGGAGGAAAGGAGGGGGAGAGAACTGGGATTGTCATGTAAAACAATCTTGTTTCTAATTCAAATTTTTAAAATCTGCAAAAAAAAAAATAAAGGTAGCTGAGTTGCAGGGTGGTGGTAGCACATGCCTTTAATCCCAGCACTTGGGAGGCAGAGCCAGGTCGATCTCTGTGAATTTGAGACTTGCCTGTTCTACAAGAGCTCGTTCCAGGACAGACTCCAAAGCTACACAGGGAGACCCTGTCTCAAAAAAAAAAAAAAGTTAGCTGAACGTGAGCCAATGAATGAGCAGTTAGTAGGCTTCCTTCATGGTGCTTGTCTCCATGTTCCTGCCTTGAGTTCCTGATATCCCTCAATGATGGATTATGACCCAGAAGTGTATGCTGACATAAACTCCTCCCCAAGCTGATTACTTAAAATTATTTATTGTATGTGTATGGAGGTTTGCCTTCACACACACATGTCTGTGCACTGCGTGCGTTCCTGGTGTCCACAGAGACCAGACAGGACACTAAACACCATGGGACTGGAGTTACAGACAGTTGTAAACTGCCATGTGAGTGCTGGGAATGGAGCCCAGGTCCTCTGCAAGAACAGCCAGTGCTCTTAGTCACTGAGCCATCTCTCCAATCCTCAAGTTATTTTTAGTCAGTGTTTTAATATAGCAACAGAAGTCATCATTATAATAACAATAGTGGTCATGGGTGAGATACCAAGATTTGTTCAATCACATTCAAAACCTAGAATAGAAGCACTAATGTAGCATGGATTAGAGAAAAACATAATAGTAAGAAAAGCATACTGGTTGAATTTCATTCTTCATTCACCCCCTTCATCACACAATTCAATGTATTATCTGAGAAGATAAATGATGACACAGCCATGGGGTAACTTCCTTTAGGGAAGGGTCATATCAAAATCATGTCTGACCAGGAGTGGACACTCTTCTGTACTTCCCTCACTGGGTAAGATGATATAAATCCCTCACTGGGTAGAGTGGACGTGGATCTACTCTACTCGGAAAAGCAAGTCAAAAAGGAAGTAAAGACATGCTATGGATGAAGTTCTCTATGTCCCATGGTGTGAGCTCAGAGCCACCCCCCTCTTCTTGAGGACTCACTCCTCACAGGACCAGAACATTCAGATGTTTCATACTCACAAGGTCCCATCATGCCTGGAGAGAGTAATGTGATTATTGTAAGCCTCCTTATTAGTGTGACATTATCACTAGATTCAAACCACATACTCAAGGGAGACTATAAAAACAAGCCTCACTAATTTGTTGAAATCTCTAAAACACTAAACCAAATTAAAATTTTCTGCTTCAACTGAGCATCTTGATGGATTGACCTGACTGGGGCAACAATGGAATAAAGAAAGGAAAGACAGACAGACAGTCACAGACATGAGCACTTTCTCTTGTTGAGTCCTCTGGTTTCCACATCCTAAGCACTCTTTACCTACTGGGACACTCAAACCAATTTGCATGTGTATATGTGATCTAAGAAAAAGACAAGGAGACCCCTTTGTCCCTTCTCTAGGGATGATGATTCCAGTTCCAACTAACAGAAGGAATTGAGTTGTAGGGAAGCCTTGACAGATCCAGAAGGAACACATGGGAGCAAATCAGTGCCAGGTCTTTGGGACCACTGCCCAGTGAGTGGCATGAACCGCTATATGCCAATTAGCTTTCTGCACCAGGCCATGAGTAAAGCAATAGAATGACGAGAAAGGCAAAGAACACGGTGAGATAAAGGAACTGTAAACACCACTAGTACCAGTACTTATATAATCCATAATTTTATTATTTTCTTTCACAGAAAGAAGAGAAATTACTCAGAATTTCAACCTCAGCTGTTGCATACAGGGAATGGCCAACAAATTTACTTGGATGGTTATCAATGTTTCTTTGGATCTTGCTGTTTCCCAGCTGAGAGCAATGCTTCCTCCTTATGTCAACAAGTATTAGGCACTCTCACAGCTGCCAAGCGAAGGCAAACATGAAGGGAACTTGTTTCTCACAATTGTAGTCAAGTGCTTTTGGGCTGTGGGGAAAGCAGCTACCCTTCTTTTTAATACCTTGGGGGTGTAAATTGGTGAAGTAGCCTGTCCTGAAGTCTGGGAAACAGTTCTATGTTATGGTTCATTCCAGACTAAGCATGAAGACATAGAGTCAGCAATGCTGGAGGGACCACAAGGGAAGCCTATGGGGAAAGGCACATCTGAGGAGAAGAGGGGACAGCCTGCCTTTGAACTGCAGCTCTGTGCTTACAAATGAGTTATCTAAGTCAAATTCGATTGTCTTCTCTCTACTGCTGGTTTCCTTCTTCATACAATGGATATTCCAGTTTTACTTCAGAGACTTAGAATTAAATTGCTTTATATTAACAATTAGTATTCATGAGGTTTGGTACAGCCAGCATTTATGTGTGTTAAATATGAAAAGCCAGAAGTCAAAATGGCACTTGACAGATACTGACTCTTGTTAATATAAGCAGAACTAGGCTTTTTAAAGAGGAAATTTGACAGTGCATGGAACGGCTACAAGGAATAGATGGGTGGGTCATAGTGCCGGTGTCACAAAGCCCCACAGGCGAGCAGGGCAGAAACATCACAAGTCTTGCAGTTTGCCAATGCTCTGTCCCTGGCACCAGGTTGTTATCCCTGGAAGTGGAAGGGAGCTGCTTCCACTCTCCCAGCAGACATTCTGTAACCTTCCTACTTTTAAGAGCCACCCAACCTCCGATTGCATGTTTTGGGACAAGTGGAGGCTCTTATCTGTGCCTAGGATCACACTTGTGGTAGGACAGGCTGAGGCTCATCTTATAGCTGTATAAGAGTTTCTCTGGTTAGTAGGAAGCTCTACCTCACAAAGCTGGAGATTTCTAAATTTGAGTAATAACAGTGAGTCAGCAAAAGAAATGTTAAATGGTCTAGGGCACTGTGATGGCTAGTCTTACTTGTGTACTTGACTACAACCAGAATTAACTAAAACCTAAGTGGCTGGGTATATCTGTGAAGTATTTTTTCTTAATTAAACCATTTGAAGTGGGAAGACCCACTTTTAATCCAGATCTCTTGAAGTGGGCATGGGCTGCCTTTAACCTGGGCCACACCTTCTGCTGGCGGCTGATATAAAGGATGAAGGAAGCTTGTTCTCTTTGCCTGTCTTGCTCTCACTGGTCAGTCCCATTCACTGGCCTTGGAGCCTACTTTGGGATTCCAGAGTATACTGAAGACAGCCGAGACATCCAGCCTCATGGACTGAACAACTACTGGATTCTTGGACTTTCTGTTGTTAGGCAGCCATAGCTTGTAAGTCTAATAAATCCTCCCCACACACATTCATGCATTTATTCTATCAGTTCTGTCCCTCTAGAGAATTCAGTAATACAGGCACCAAGGAAGAAGGATTATTACATTAAATGAAAGAACCATCAGACCCCCATACAAAGATAAACAATTATAGCCTATATACAAATTTTTGTTGATCAAATCTGGGTGAGTTCCTGAAAGTATAAGGTAATAAAAATGTGTAGAAGACAAAATCATCTAGATTTCCTTAAGACAGTTCAGTGGGGGAAGTCAATCTGTCAGTTTCTCCCTCCAGTCCCAGGTCCTTCATCTACTGTAATCTTACCCCCTTTCCAAGCTCAAGCACTATTTTACACCACTTTTTTCTCTCTTTCTCAATAAACTATTGCTCATTGTCTGGTGGGCTGAGCAACACTGCAACTACCCAGGCCCAGAACCAGGGTTGTGTATTGGCCTACCCCAACATCCACCCCAGCATCAATGTTGCAGCAGACACCAGGAGCCTCGAACCAGATCAATGATTCTTTGTGCTAAATGCCCGCATGTAAAACTATATGGATAAAAGTGTTTACTCCATGACTCACTGTGTCACACTGCAGCTTTCATGATGAGATTTTCCCATTCTCCCTTTCCTCCCCCTCTTTTTCTCTTAAATTTTATCTTGGGATGGGGTAGGAATTGGGTGGGATTGGAAGGCATGATGTGAAAGACACAAAAACTAAATAAAAATAAATAAATAAATACATAAATACAACTTAAAAAAGTAAAACTATTGCTCATTGTCTTGTAGAGGTCGTCAGGGAAAATCAAGGTGGCAGTGGCTACACCAGTCACTCATGTGGGATGGCTCTAGGGAATATTTGCTTCCAAGAGTAGAACCAAACATTTGAACTCTGAAAGAATAGCAAAGTTGCACATCACGTTTATGGCAGAAAGCTTTTTTAGCATGCTGTAAAATCACAAGAGAGAAGACATCTGCCTGTAGTGCCAACCAGCCTGCCAAATGATTTGTCTTCATCTATTCTCTAAAACAGAACACTACAGACTGGGTGATTTTATATAGAAAAGAAACTTATTTCTGAAGGCTGTGGAGTTGAAGATTAAAAGCTGCATTTGATAAAGGTCTATTCATTTATTTACTTTTGCTTTTTGGTAGCCCAAAGTCAGCTTTGAACTTGTGAACCTCCTGCCTTGCCCTCCCAAGTTCTGGGACTACAAGTGTGCTTAAGTATACCCAGCTGAAGGGAAGAACAGAGGAAGAGAGAGAGGATTGAATTTTTATTACAATCCTACTTCGGTGTAGTAACATCAATCTACTCATGACTTCAGATTTCCTTGTGACCTAATCACCTCATAAAGGTTCTGGTTCTTGATACCATGATATCAATTCAATTTTAACATCAGCCTCAAATAACAGTGGGCCTCATCCTTATGGCTGGCTGGAAGTAAGTGACTCAGATCTGTTTCCAGACAAAAGGCTTCTTAAGGTCACCACTGAGCAAATGCCCACACTTCCAGTTACTTTTTACACCATCTGCCTTCTGTCCCATGAAGACACAGCCTCCCTTAAAAATCCAGTTCACCATGTTCATTCCTTTCATAGTTTAAAAATAGCAACACTGTTCAATGACCTCAATAATTTAGAATTCATGAATAAATAACTTGCCTAGGAGGCTACACTGGGGCTTCTATTTTTACCTAGAGTCTCTCACCAAGCAAAGTGACCTCTCTCAAGGACCCAACAGTGCCACCCATTGGTCTTCTGGCTTCCCAGGAATGGCCTGGTAGAGTGTCAGTGCAGTCTTTCCTGTGTACTACAATACATTGATTGGTACTAGACTCCAGACTGTGGTAACCAAGTAAAACTTAGGCATATATGCCTTACTAGGAATCCTAGATATTGTTCTGGGGTGAACAGCTTTCCTCTGGCATGTACTTCCACCATGATAGTTCTGCCCTGCCATGGTCTTGAAGGCAATGAAACCAACTAACCATACATAGAAGCTATGAAACCTTGAGTCAAAATATAGCTTTCTTCCCCAAATTATTGCTCCCACATATATGTGACAGAGCAACAGTGAAGAGTCTGACAGACACATATATCTTCAGTGGCCATCACTGTCTCCATTTCTGTCTTCTCTGACAACTTATGACAAAGCTACCAGGAGTAGACATCAATTCAAAATTCCTTGGTCTGAAATTCCTTTTGTTTTTTATTCTACAATTCCTGAAATTCTTAATTTGGGGAAGAAAGCTATATTTTGACTCAAGGTTTCATAGCTTCTATGTATGGTTAGTTGGTTAATTGCGCTTTTCAAACAGCTTCTTTCTTCTCTTCAAAAAGTAAAACTCAAGTTTCTCAGGCAAGCTGTTCAAAGTCTCTTTAGCTTCTAGTTTTGCATCATGATTATATATTCAACCAATATGATCAAGAAGATAACCTTTGTTAGAGTTACTCAGAGAAGCAAGCATAGTTCATTAATTCATTTATAAATATTTATAATGAATCTTGTATGAGCTAGATTTTGATTGAAAAACATTAAAGAGTTCTGACTTTGAGAATATGTAATTCTAAGATACAGTTGAAATGGCTCTAGAAGATTCATTGGGTTTTGTATAGCAGAGACATGAAACAGCTACTTTGACTATCATGTAAGAATGAGTGGGAAGAATAATAGAAGTGCATGTGGTGTGGGGAGCAAATGTGTCCCAGAGGAAAGCGCAGACTCTGGAAAACCATGAGAAATGTGAATGGATGAGTAGATTAGTTTCAGATGCCTCAAAAACCAGGCAGAGGAGTTCCAGGTTGGGGTCGACGAGAAAAAGCTGCTGTCATGATTCTGAGCTGGAGCTTGTAGTGAAGAAAATAGTTTCTTTGGAGTAAGAAATGAGTGGTCTTCTTCCTTGTATGTGCAATTTAAAGAAAAACACTTCCCACCAGAGTCAAAAAGTCACCTCGCTCTGGCCTAGATGCACAGTACGGAAACAGGACTGCAAGGCACCTCTCCCCTTTCACAGTTCTCATTTTCTCTGCAGCCCTCATCTCTCAGATCCACAATGATGTGGATTGCAAGATGTTCCAAAGGCTGCTAATAAGATGCAGCAATAATGTATTCAGCTCATAGCCTTCGCTAGAAACCACACTATCCACCTCCTGGCTGCATTTCCAAGGTGCCGTGGGGGGGGGTGCACAAAGTCTGAGAGGGGCACAGGGAGAAAGCAGGCCTCACCTAGGCAGGGTATCCCTTCTCCTCAGGCCTTCAGAGGACATGACTTTCTCACTGACACACAAATGATGAGACAGTCAGAATGATGAGAAAAACCAGGAAGAGAAGGAGGCAGAAATGACTGAGGACAGGAATAATTTAAGAATAAAGAAGGGTAAATCAAGGAGAGACTTAATTATGCAAAGGACACCTGCAGAATAATTGGCATTTCTGTTCATCATCTCAGAGAAGAGAACAAGGCTTGGGCAGTCTTGCTGCCACAGGATTGTGATACTGTGATGTCTTCATGGGCCAACTTACTTCTGAAAGATGTGCTTCATGACAAGTCATGGCATATGACTGTAAGACACTACAATGCTACTCCCTAATATGTGTGGCATAAGGATTATTTTAAGATGATTATTTCTTAGAAACTGTAAACACAGGGTAAAAATCTGAAAACAGAGGTATTGCCATATTTTATGAGGAATTTACATCCCCACAGTGGGTCCCATTAGAATCTATTGGTTACCCACCCCCCACCCCCCATGCAACAAAAAGGGAGCTGGCTGAGCCATTAGAGACTTACCAGTGGTGAAGGCTGCAAGTTAAATAACTTTTCCTTTGTTTTCTGTCACTTTCCTTATATTTTCCCTTGGTTTCAGCAGAGAATAATACTTAAGCCTAAAATCAAAGTCACTTCTGCCAAGTTTCCTTTTGGTCATTTCCCTGTCTGTCCTGCCACCCGCTGTATACAGTTGCACATGTTATTATGCTGATGTCTGACATGCTCTTGCTAACCTGTCTTTTTGGCACTAGGAGTCCCAGATAAGAACTGTGAAGCTTAGAAAATTATTTTCCCTTGCTTGCTGATGCAAAGCCTGTTGACAGGCCAGGTACCTAAAGAGTTGAGGCTGTGAGAGCAGCCTTTCTGGCTCTACAGGACAGTGTCACCCTTTGTTTTCCTGGAGTGGGCTAAGAAAGGGCACATCAGAGGACAGGAGAGAGCACAGGTTAGCTTTCTCAGGTCATTCCTAACCAAAGAATCATGTCTTTTTTTCTTTCCAGTTGAGTTAAATGAAGGTAGTCATTTTATTAGAATAATTAGGTCTGACCTGGGTTTGTGTGCATGAATCTTCCCATTCTGTCATCTCCTTGTTGCCAATGTCTGAGATGTCCTACATCTGCCTGTCTTAAAAGACCAAACCAACCAAACAAACAAACAACCAAACAAAAGCCAACACCAGCCAGCCAACCAACCAACCAACTAACCAGCCAACAAAACAAAAACATGTACTTGACCACTTGAGGTCTCATGACACCAGCCCTTCTTTCATATTCTATGGTTAGTCTGAGTTGCACATTTGAGTCCTTGAGCAGACATTAGTTTGTATTCTTTATGGCTTGTCTAGTCTTGTTTGTTAATCTCAGTTCTTTACCAATTCACCAGGGTAGCATTTTTGAACATTGCTATTTTCTCTAAGAGCTCTCTGCAGGACTCAAGACCTAGAGTAAGAGAAACATCAAATAATTACATGTGTGATTCGAACTTTATTGAGCCTTTATCTACTATGTGTAAGTGCTTCAGAATCTTTGCTCTCAAAGATGAGCATGTTAGTAAAATAGTCTATCAGATAATTGAACAGTTCATTTGTCATGGGTGCCTGCTGGATGCTTAAAATGACAGAAAAGCTACTATTAAAAGCAGTTTTGAACCTAGTTGTCTGCACAAGGAAAAGAAAAGTTGGAGAAAAATTTTTATTTGAAAATGAGCATGAATTTTCATGAGAAAGCTAGTTTAGAGAATATTGCATAGGCTTCACCTGGTGGCTGTTCTGACCAGGACAGCTAGGAGAATATAGAAACTCTGGGGAGTCCTAGAGAAGTGGAGTGCAGTTGGTTACATTGTTCTCTGGGAAAATCAGCCCACAGACTTCTGGTGGCAAATTGTTATTCATAACCAGGAACCTAGGGGCAAGATCCCAGGAATGATGCATCTACAGGGCAAACAAAGACACACTAGACTGTGGTGAGAAACTAAAACTAAGCTCTGACTGACAGCAGCTAAGGATTGTTGAGCATGTGGAACTCTCAATTGCTTCAAATCTTTCTCCTTACATATCACCTTTTGGGAATAGAACATCTTGGAATTTGTCTTGTTTATTTAAAGAAAGTATGACCGAGGATGGTCCTCAAACTAGGGTCGTTAAACCTGTGATTTTCTGACTTTTAAATGATATATTTTCAATAGAAACCATGCTTTGAATTTTTGGTCTTTCCTGGGCTAGTGACACACTGGAAGACACTGCTGGACAATGGTGGCAGAAGTTCCCAGTCAATCATACAGTCATCAGAGTAAACAAAGGATACTCTACACTGCCTTGTATTGCTAAACTGTGCTGTTCCGCAGATTAGGTGTTCCAAATATATCTTCAAGTTACAAAAGGTATATTGGAATGTACCCCAACATGTATTGGCATTCATGTTGAGTGAAAGACCATGAAATATCTCCATTAAGCTTTCTCATGAAGTAACAGAGACAGAATAGTTTGTTAGTGAGGATTTTATAGCTCATTCTTTTTTTTAACCTCCCCAATTCTTTCGATCTTTATTATATGAATAAAAGGACTTGAGACAATTTACTTGTTTTAATATTCCTAAGCATTTTGACCAGGTACCCAAGTTTAAACTGAACATTGACAGTGTCCATTTATAATCACACTTTGAAAGATGTAACCATTTTCTAACATGAGCCTATTTTCTGCACTGCTTATTTACATATGCCCATTAACAAATGGAATGTTGTCTATTACATTTATTGTTTTGTGAGTGTTTTCTGGAAAAACTGCAGTATTTGTGAAGACCAACGTTCCATGCTAGCATTGCATGCATCCAAATATTAATAATGCACAGAGGCACAGAATTAGAGCAACAAGAGAGCATATTCAAACACTAGCACACCCCATTCCCCTTTTTATTGCTTGTTTTGCTTATACTTCAAAAACCAAGTAAAAAACTGAATTCAATGTTCAAACGCCAAAGAAAGCAACAGCAGAGCACATACTTAGGGGCTTGAATGAAGTTGTTAAGCACTAGCTGGCGCAACAGTAGACATTTTTCATATATATGACCTTATTATCTAGAACTCTTCTCAACCAGGGTCTCTGAACAAACACCAACATGTTTTAGGATGAAATACATACAAAGAATAACCGTGTGTTCTTTAGGGATTTAAGCATTCAGGACTATCCAAATTTGAATTCAGGTCTTTGGGAAGTGTGGTGCTCACACTAAGCAACTGTGCTACATTTTCTGCTGTTTGGTTATGGACAATGACACCTTGGCTTCATCATCTAGCAAAATGTATAGGGTATAAACAGGAAAGCATGCCAGCCAGTTAGGAGTTCAAATGAGTGACTGTTATTTCTCTGCTCTGAAAAGTTTTGTGTTGGGGGAACTACACCAAGGAATAATGTGCTTTGGGACTTTGAATTTGAAAAGCAGAACAAACCAGGTATCCACCAGTTTGCTCAGACACAGCAGACTTAGTGGTCCTGTATTAAAAGAGTGTTAAATTGGGAGATGAAATACGGACCCACCACCCTTTAGTTGAAGGCAGTACAAACACTTTATACCCCAAAACTATTGGCAGGAGTTTCAATGTGATCAGGGTAAATGTGGAATGGAGATGTTCTTAACACCGCTAGGACTCAATGAAACTAACATACTAAAATCATGATTACATTTTGAAATAAAATGCACATAACCCAAATAGGAACTATTGAGATCTTTTTTCATTTGAAAGTAATCTTAATGCTATTAAATTCACAAATATTCTATTTTTATTACCCAATTCTAATTATCTAAAACACACATTGCAAACATACCAATATCTATTCTCTCCATGTGTCAGCGCCCATTTGTGTCATCATAGATTTGGAAATGGGGAGAATAGATTCCCCTTAAATTGCAAGTCAGTAGGTGTTTCTTTACAGTTAACTTTAGCAAAATTCATACAAAAGAGTAATTAACAATGATCTTCTTTACTTGTTAACTCATAAGGAAACACCTCCAAAACTGCATTTTTGTTAGTTTCTGTACTAAAATGTAGAAAAACTGAACTACACAAATATTGAAAAGTTAAAAATTCCTTAATTTTTTTTTCCTGGTACCACTACCACAATTTACAGGGCAATATACCTGATGTAATGAAAAGAAAAAGAAAAAGAAAAAGCTACAACAGATAAAAGACCTCAGGAATGTACATCTAATTGACACTACATTGCATTAATCAATAGCTGCACTCTTTGCAAACTGTGGCTATGACAGTCATGAGCAAGAAGGGTTTCCTGTTGAAGCTGCAGTAACTTTTCTTTTCTGACTATGGATCATCGTTCCTCCTGTGGCAGATTTTACAGTTCCTCTAATGCATTTAGGACGACCGTCTCAAAGTAACCTGCAGCTTTCCTGACAACTCCTTGCGTTCTCTCCTGCTAAGAACTGTAGCCCTTTTCTGCTGTATTTTTAAAACCTTCTGCTACCATATCCACCACTTCCACCACCAGATCCATAGCCAACACCACAGGGACTGCCTGAGCTTCTTCCACCAAAACTGCCCCCTTTCATGGGTCCATAATTTGATTGCTATTGTCCACTATAATTTCTAAAGTCATTATAGTTCCCACCACCACCATAGTTACCGCCACCAAAATTTCCTCCTTTACTGTAACCATCATCTCCTCCTCCACCACCACAATATCCACCACCTTGGTTTCCATATCCTGGTCCACCACCACCATAGCCTCCTCTGCTACTGTAACCAGGACCACTGCCATAGTTGCCACCATCACCTCCAAATCCGTTATCGCCACCATCACCACCTCCGTAACTACCTCTGCTGCCACCACCACAGCCTCCTCTTCCACCAAAGTTTCCACCACGACCAAAATTACCTCCACCACCTCCAAAGTTTCCTCCACGACCCATAAAGTTGCGAGATCCACCTCCACGACCTCTCTGTGATCCAGCAGACTGCATCTCTTGCTTAGAAAGGGCCTTTTTCACTTCACAATTATGCCCATTAATAGTGAGGTATTTCTGAACAACAATTTTATCAACGGTGTCATGATCATCAAAAGTTACAAAAGCAAATCCTCTCTTTTTTCCACTTTGCCTGTCTTCCATAACTTCTATGGTTTCAATCTTGCCATACTTTTCAAAGCAGTCTCTCAGGCTATATTCCTCTGTATCTTCTTTAATACCACCAACAAAAATTTTCTTCACTGTTAAATGGGCGCCAGGCTTTACAGAATCCTCTCTGGAGACAGCTCTCTTTGGTTCCACCACATGCCCATCAACCTTGTGTGGCCGAGCACACATTGCAGCATCCACCTCTTCAACACAAGAGTAGGCCACAAAACCAAAGCCCCTGGAACGTTTTGTTTGGGGGTCTCTCATTACCTCACAGTCTGTATGTGTGCCCCATTTCTCTTAAGCTATCATCTGTGGTTTCAAAGCTCAGACCACCAATAAACAGCTTCCTCAACTGTTCTGGTTCCTTTGGATCATGGCCCTCCTCCCCCCGGCGGCGGCGGCTACGGCCGGAGTCAGGCTGGGGGCGACCGGGAGGTGGTTTTACCTCCATTTTGAGACCCGACTCGCCTCTTCCAACTCGAGTTCAATATGGGACTGAGAGGAAGAGCTTTATAGCTCATTCTAATTGTAGTCAAAAAGCTGCTAATAGGAAAAGCTGAGCTTAAATGATAAAACTGTGAGACATCTTAACATTATGTCATAAATATGACTTCATGCAATTACATGATCAAATAGTCAAATTCCCATCAATGATGATGATCATAATTTCACCTTTAATAATTCAGAAACTCTTGAGAATCTCATGGTATCCTAGCATTCTTCTTAAGAGACTTCGCCTTGATTATGAAATTCTGGGCACTTGAAAATCTGGACATTTGAACTTCCAGGTTATTTGTATATAATGACAGTATTATCATAAATCAAAAAATAAGAGGTAGAATTCAGGTTTCCAGGATGCATTTCTTATTTCCACGAGAGAAAAATTTAGCTTTCCTTGAGGTTGTTGTGGTGTTATTATGTGATGGTAACTATAACAGCAGCTGAGTCTTTCTTACTTCTGCTATCTGAAGTTCTCAAGACCTTTCATATAGGGGCACACATGGGAATTGATTGTACATGAATGGCTCCCTGGGAGAATGGGGGAGGCTGAAGAGTAAGCTAGTGTCCTCATGGCACTTGGGTATAATAGTCTGAAAATGTCCTTTAAGGAACCACCACATCCATGGGTCTCCACTGACCATGGAAACATGTTGTCCATCATTTCCATTATCCCAGAACAGCTTGTGAGTGGAAGGACAGTTCTAGGATTTAAAAAGTGATGAGCAGCCTCACAGAATGGAGGAGCTGGCACAGGTTTGTAGGAGACAGCAGCTGCTGTCCTCAGGGAGTTTTGCTGACAGCATGCGAGTAGAGCATGATGTCACAGGAACCCTGGCTTGGCCAGTGCAGTGCTTCATCCAAGGCAGCTGATCTCTTCATCCACTTTGAAAAGGTTTCTCCTCCTCCTGCTCTCCCACCCTCCCCTTCTCCATGCCAATCGGAATGATAATTGTAAAACCACGCAGCTCCTTTCAGAAGTAGGCCATGAGATCCAGGGCCGGGTGTTATCATGGCTGGCATGCTGCAATTATCTCTGAGGATGCTCTGATGACAGCATAATGCATGTGGTGCTTTGTGCTAAAAAAGTCAATGCCAGTGGCCTGGCCAAAAGCAAGACTTCCTAGAGATGCAAACACAATCTTAGTGTGACATGTGATCCGCTTGGTCCCCAAGGCATGACCACCTTTCCTCATCTTCAAGATTATTGCTGTGAAGTAGAGCACTAAACCAGTCCTTGGGAAGCCATGAAAAGAAAACATTCTTCTCAATTCAGGACTTCTCGACTTTTAACAGGGTGGTAATGATGCTTTCTTAGTTGCCCATGTCAGAGCCCAGGTTATCTGAACTTCAGGGGAGAATGTTAGCCTGAGACTAGGATTTCAAGAAAGTCTAAATTCTAAGTGTAGCATTTTGTAGCTGTGTGACTCTGGGAATTTTTAATATTTTCTAACATTAATTCTAAAATAAAGCAGTATAATAGTACTTTCATAAAACATATAATGAAATTACATAACAAAATAAACACAAATAAAATACATTGTCCAATTTAATGCCCTCAACAGTAGTTGTTGCTATCATCACCACAAAATTCATAGTCATTGTCATATGTACCAGCCTGGCTTAAGGAAGAAGCTCTTAGAAAAAAGGATTCACATCCCTGCTAAATTCTATATCATAGTCTATATGTCTTATTGCTATTTTCACTTGTTAAGTTGTTTTTAGCACTGAACAAATCTCATAACCATCACACAGATAATTAGAATCATGACACCAATCATAACCTCAACAATTTTAGTAGGTCATGTTTGTGACAAGTGTAGGGTAAAAAGAAACCCATTCTAAGAAACATATCCTGGATCTGAAACCAGAGGCAACCGTGTCCTTGACCAACTGAAACATGAAACCAACCAATCTCTGAGCAGGAAATCAACCAATCCCTGAATACCCTGACCCTGAACCCAGAGCCCCGTGAAAGAAACACACCCAGAATCTGAAACCTGAGCCAATGAAAGAAACACTTTATCCCTGAACCCAGAACCAAAGAAACACTCCCTGACTGTGAAACCAGTGCCAAAGAAACGCATTTTGTCCCTAGAATCAGAGCCAGTGAAAGAAATAAAAGCTGATCCTAAAGTTAGAGTCAAAAGGCTAAAAATGACCAGTGAAAGAAACACAGTTTGGCCTTGAAATCAGGGCCATCCATCCCTGCCTCTGGCTAACTAAACTAACCAATCCCTGATCAGGAAAACTTCTCCTTGGGAAAATTCCATCCCTAAGAAGCCCTATATAAACCCCTCTGCCTGTTCAGTTATGGACAGTTCTTTCCCACCCTGGCAGAGGCAGACACTCTCCTGGACTCCTCCTTCCCAAATAAATCTCTTTTTCAAAAGAGTCTTGGTTGAATGTCTTCTTTCACTGGTGCAGAACAGAACCTTGCTGAGAGGTCTTAGTGGGATTGAGCAAGGCAGAGCAGAAAAAGTAACAACTTTTCTTCACAGCCAGAAAAGATTGCTACATTTCTGCAGGTGCTTTCCCTTTAACAGAGTGTAGCAAAAGAAGTAACATCCTGGGCAGAAGAAGCAGGGATAACTCTGCTAGAACTTTCCCTTAGGGAAACAGAGCAGAGCTCAGATGTAACATCTCTTTAGGAGAGGATCAGGATTGCTATATCCTGCGGGGATACCATCCGCCACAAAAACCCAGTTTCAGGTAACACACACATACATATAACCATCTCAACACACACACACACACACACACACACACATGCACGCATGCATGCACGCACGCACACATGTGCACACACACATACACAGGCTATTAGAAAAGTTTAAAACAATGAGTATCACCTGTGCACATTCACTATGTTCCCTTTTAAAGGGGCCCTGCCCACCTCCCATCCTCCTCTCTTTCTGCCTCTCTCTCTCTCTCTCTCTCTCTCTCTCTCTCTCTCTCTCTCTCCATCTCTCTCTGTCTCTCTCTTCTCTTCTGTTGCTCCTGTCCCCAGAGGCCAGTATCCCCTCTCCCCTCCCTTTTTCCCATTCACTTCCCCCAGTTAAAAAAAAAAACAAACCTCCATCCAAGCTTTGTCACATGGTCTCTCTCTCTCTCTCTCTCTCTCACACACACACACACACACACACACATGCTCACGTAGCTTTTCAAGTCCCTCTGTTACAAATCAAAGTAAGATGGACAGCCTTTACAGTCTATCATATTTTTATATTGTCTTGTCATGTTAGAGATATTTGGAAAGCAGTACAGAGTGGATCCTGTAGTCAGATTTGAATTTGTATTCCAATCTTTCCCCCAATGAGCTCTTCTCTTGTTGATCAGCTGTGTACACCCTTGATTCCTAGTTAGTTCATCTCAGTAGACTGATTGCAAGAGTTTAATCAGATAATGCATGGCAAACTGTAGACATCAGAACACATTAAGAATACTAGCAATGACTAATGTTCTCTACAGGACACTAGACTCTGCTGAGCACTTTGAACAATTATGCATGCCAATTCTATGTGTGAAGGTCCCTTGTAGTCCAGCACACTGAGAAAGAGGGCTTAGGTTGTTTATACAAACTGGGACAATATTAAGTGCTGCTAAATTCTGGATCTGGAAGTCGCATTCCAGAAGGCAAGATCATTACTACTCCGAGAAATTGATTATACTTTTATCCAATAAAAGTGAACACCTTAGGTTGTTCCTACTGAAAATCAAATCCTGATACAACTCTAAGCATTGGCGTAGTATAGTTTGGTCTGAAGTATAGTTTCAGACCTTAAGACTCAAGAATGAGTGGGGAATGACCTTCTTTCTAGAGAAATTCATAAGACAGAAGTAAATCTTAGTGAAAAAGACACAAGGGTTATTTGTAGGGAGTTAATTGGGTCTTCATTTTTCTGATTGTAAAATGTTCTTTTACCTGCCCTGGGTTTTTATAAGTGTTAGAAAAGGTCATTATAAAGTGTTTAGCAAGTTACCCCAAGGTCATTGGCATCCTCATCAATTCAGCACCAATGGTGCCTGATAAAGTGGCAGATGGTCCAAAACTTTATAAGTACTCAAAATTTGGTGGTTCTTAGTGATAATCTTTGGTGATTATATCTTATTTAACAATGAACAAAAGGAGAAAGAAGAAGAGGAGGGGAGGGGGTGCAGACGGATTCAGCACCAATGGTGCCTGACAAAGTGGCAGATGGTCCAAAACTTTATAAGTACTCAAAATTTGGTGGTTCTTAGTGATAATCTTTGGTGATTATATCTTATTTAACAATGAACAAAAAGGAGAAAGAAGAAGAGGAGGGGAGGCGGTGCAGACGGAGGAGGAGGAAGGAAGGAAGGAAGGAAGGAAGGAAGGAAGAAAGAAAGAAAGAAAGTGAAACTAAGTTTACAACCTGGTGGACTATATTTTAGCTGCCTTCTAAAATAACTCGGGGATGTCTTCTAATGCAGATTGAGGAGACTTGATTTTTTTTATGGTCCCTCCTTAGTGCCCTCCATTTCTAAAGTATATGCATAACACAGAACTCTGAGGAATGACACAAAAGGGGGCAAAGGGTTGGTACAGAGGGCCAATTCAGCAGCTGAGTCCAGTTCTCCCTCATATAGTTCTTTCTCAGCAGAGTTACTGGCCATTGTCACTCTCCACACATACTATGGAAGTCATTCAGTTTCAGTAAAGTCATCTCTAGTGAGGACCAAGCCACAGTTCCAACTCCTGCCTCACTTTCCCTGTCATGGATCCTCTCTCCAAACTCTTCAGGTTGGCATGTTCATGAACAGGCTCCCTCCCTCACAGTGGGATCAGTGTCCTCTTCTGTCTTCTTTACCCCCTCCATACAGTATCAGGAGACCAAATAACTGGACTCAGAAAGTCCACTTTTGATAGTGGTCAATTTCTGGTGAGTGATGCTCAGGACCAAAACTGGCTGCAACAACGTGAAGAAAGGATTCCCTTAGATTCCAGTTTGGTGGAACAGAAAGGACCGCAAGAGTTACACTTCACCTGCAGAGTAAAGCATCTAACATCAAGGTTAAAAAGGAAGAAATGGAAGCAGAGATAATTTTCTAAAGATAACACCAAAAGCAGCTAGAATTCCATGGTGACATTGGTGTTATACCTGTTTCAAATTTCTTGTCAACGGTTATATTTTGATCCTTCTAGTGTAACAAAGATAAGAGTGAAAATTTTAGAACATTTATTGTTAATTTTTGCTGTGATGCTATATATGATCATTGCCCAAAATAAACCAGACAATACCAGAAAGTATAAACAATTAGAGATCATACAATCTCGCCATTTAATGAGGAGATTTTCAAACACTCATTATAAAGTTAACACATTACCAGAAAAATCATGATGTCTTTGTAGCCTGTTTTTTTTTTTTTATCAGTATATTCTCAGCATTTTATCATAGAACATTTAATACTGCTTTAACCTTTGGAAAATTCTCCCAAAGCATTGCATCAAGTGGCAGCTACTTTATTTGACCAATTCCTTCATGTAGAACATTTAGAGAGTTTTGTTTCTTCCAGTGGGAAAAAAATCCATCCATATGCATTTGACCAACCTTTGGAAACATACTGTTTAAGGGCCGTTGTCATAGGAGGTACAACCGGATCAAGGGGGCTTTTTATTTATTTTTTTTTACTTCCTTGTCAACTGTAATTACATTACCTTAGAAAAGTTTCAAGGAGCAGAACTACTTCCTCTTCTTGTTTAGACTGAGGCATAGAGGTCAGTGGCTTCCTGATGGTATCACAACCATCTGTTTGGAAACATCAACTGAGATGAATGTGTGAGGTTCTAAGAAACCACTTAAGTGCAGAGCCTCCTTTTTTAGGCAGATTGAAGAAAGGAGGTGCTCACATCTGGAGCCCATGGCTCTGTTTCTTTGGTCCATTTTGAGCTAGCCAATGGTACTTGCACTTTGACACAGAGCCACCTGCTAAATCAGATCTACTTGTTTTAGATTTTCTAAATGGCTCCATATTTTTTCTTGGTAATCAGTCCTTTCCACTACAAATATTAAAATTTCACCACATAGAACGCAATCAAAGGACAGCTCTGGTGTCTTTGGATGAATTTTGGGTTGTTTTTGTTTTAGCTTAGCATTCTTTGTGGCTAGTGGCAGGCACTCCCTGGTGACCACTAGGCGTCAGACTTGCCCATCCCTCTCCTAATGGTGCTGCTTGTTCAGTAATTGACTCACTGGCTCAGCCATGAGCTCTTTATCTAAGGGGGCTTCTTTGCCATCACATAAACATGGTCATTATGATGCAGAAGCCTAACGGATTTCAACAGTACTGATTAAGCCTGGCTGTTTCTGGGTTACCGGCTTTTCAGCAAAGTTCCTCACTGTAAAGCAAAGAGGAGGCAAGAGAACTACCAACAACCATGCATTCACCATTCATAGGAGAGCCACAGAATTCTATTCCCTGTCACTATTGTGTAGATAACTGTGCTCTCACTGCTATTAGGATGTGGGCACAGCCAGCTCTGAGCAGTCCTTATGTATCCTCAGCAAAATTCAATGCCAACATAGACACTAACAGGGCTTGCATTCTGTGAGTTAGGTGAGTTAAAATAGAATGCTACACCATCAACCTCTCATTCAGTATCCACTGCTGAGAGAGGCACTGCACTTAAAGACCAGAAAAGGATATTGTTTTTATACATTCATCTGAGGAAGTATTCAACAAGTATTTATTGAATAGCCAGTAAGCATTGGGAAAATTACATGAATTTAACACATGGAACTATAATTTTCATAGTAACACAAGAACTCTTTAATGCTGCACATGGAATAGGATGCTTGAGCCCTCCTGTCTGAGGGGAGGCTGTAGAGAAGGTACTAAAGTCATGGCCAATGTTTTCTAACCAAAATTACTTTCTGATGGAGCCCCCATCACTTTGGAGGTCCTCAGTATTATGACGTCATAATTTCCCCATTTCATTCTCTCTCTACTTGACATCCTTGAGAAAAGGAGACAAACAATAACCTCATTTTAGACAATGGAGAAACACAGAGAAAAGTTAGCATTTTTTTTTCAAATCACAAAGAAGGACAGAAACCAAATGAGATCCCACATCTATTTCATGAACTTCTTCATGGGATGCCATGAAAGTGGTTTTCACCAAGGATACAGATAATAACACCAAATGCAGCATCTTGCAGAGAGTAGCTACTTAACAAATATAAACAGACTGGTGAGTGAAAACAAAGCTTTATTTTAAAAACTAGTTCTCTTGAGGCCCAGAACACTGCCTACAGTGCTTCTGAGGAGGAGATGTCATCCTGGAGACATCTTCCCAACTTCTTGTCCCAGATCAAGAGGACTAGCCCTCCTGGACAGGTTCTAACTCTCTTGGGCAAATGCACTGGCTGAGGTTCCCCAAAGCACATCAAAGACTTCAGGATTTCTCTGACTCAGACAGCCCAGGGTCTGTAGCAGAGAGTCCCTTAGACCTTTTGAATTTGATTCAGGGATTGCCATCACCAGCATTGCTCTCCAAAGAAGAGGGTGTTTCCCATCTGAGTATTTGAACTTTAATGAACATCTCTAGCATTTAAAAAGGAGCATTTATAAAAGATCTGGGTATTAAATGATGAGATATATTTGAGATAGATAGATAGCCTTATATATCCATTTTATAGATGAACATATGGCCTCCATTAATTTACCTTTGCCTTCACTATTTATATGGTTATCAATGAAAAATCTATTAGTGGCCTAGTTGTAAATAAAGAGCAGAGTAACTGAGATTTATTTATTTTTCATTGAGTAGCTGGCTCTTCAATTATTTCCTTAAAGAATTTTTTTCTTTAACTTTCTTTATATATCCTAATACCATTCTTTACATGTCCTACTACCTTGACATAGGTTTAAGCAAGTGTCTTTAGGGATCTCATCCTCAGATGGTACTCAGACAATAATGTAGGTTATTTTGGTTGTTTCCCTTCAGAATCCAGTGTAAAAAGAAAGTTTAATCCAATAGAAGAAAGAAAACATGTTCATTCTCTACTTGACTCATTTTCTCATCAGCTTTAGACACTACAGATTCACATCACCAATGAAATGTGGCTGTGCTAACTATGAACACCCACAGTAACAACATAAATGTATGATATAAAGAAAATCTACAGACAAACTAGACCTTAATGACCTATAAACAATGCCTTCCTGCACATCCTACTCTGTGTGACTTCTACAAACCCGTCAAGCATGGTATATATCCTTCTTTCTAAAAATTCACTTTCAGAAAAGTGAACATTTATTAAAGGACACCTAAAACGTCTTAGGCCTATCAGCAATAGCCACCTTCCCCCTGTGGCTGGAACATTCTCTCCGTCTTGACCATAAAAATATGCACAGTAAAGAAATTGCACGTCTTCTAGGCACTTTCTCTAATATTCCTTCCAAAAACAAGCAAACAGAATCACCCGAGAAAGAAGAATATTGCTGACTTTCATCAACTTCATAGTTCCTGGATTTCAGCCCTTCCCTTTAAAATCAGGCTGCCAGATTTTGAATAATTTCATTCTAGAGTCTTCACCCCTCCTTGTAAGAAATGCTTTGAGAGGCTGTGAGAGCTACATACCTTTCTCTTTGCCATAGTTTCTAAACAGAGAAGTGACCTAGACATCCAACCCAAGGAGCCGGCATCGCCTCACCTAACAGATTTGTTCCCAATCACTGGTTCCCTCGGTTCAGTTGGGCTTCCAACACGAGTCATCTGAAAAACTGAACTGTGCAGCACAACTCATGAATAACCATTTCACTCTTGTGAAGTCATTTTCTGAATAAGCTCCCAGCAACCGACACTAGCTTCAGTTGGAAACCACAATCTCCACATTTCCTTTGGAGACAGGCTAGCAGTATGCTTTCTAGGACTACAAAAAGAGACTAGAGAAGCTTGGAAGTCACTGTGAAAATGTAAGCATTGCTACACACCTAGCACCCAGTTTCTTGAGTACAAGGTATAGATTGCGCAGGAGATTGAGAGAGACCTGGAAATGGGACCTACATTATATTCAGCACACAGAGCTAGATTAAAAATAGAAGTTTCCAGAATATGCCAAGATTACATTTCCTACATCTTCCCTCTGTTATAAAACTCATAGGCACCAAGAAATCACCTCAGATTGCTGCTTGACATAACTTATTGGCTCTTCATGACCTTACAGGGTTCAAACCTTAATAACAACAACAAAAAGTACTTCATCACATAAATAAGTAATTTTGTGTAACATCACCTTAATTTCCTTGGGATGTTTATTGAGAGTTCCCCGGGTGTTCAAGAACATGTGCTCATTCATTTTGTTTTCAATAGACATTTATTTTCTTTTTGTGTCGCTGTGAATATTAACCTAAGGCCTCATGTGTACTAGGCAAATGCTCTACCACTGGGTCATATTCCCAGTCCTGTTTTCAAAAAACATTGACATAACTATACTCAGCTCTGAATTTAGTGCTATGTGAAGAAATGGACTGTGACCTTTGAGAAGTTCATACTCCAGTATAAGCTGCATTACTTTTACCCAAAATAACACCCAAACACAGTCAGTTAAGAAGCATGGATAAAATGTGTGTGTGGATACATCTAAATAGCCCACAAGTGCCCATAACCAGATGCCCTCTTGAAGTGCAGTTATCTTCAGGAGATAGGTCTGTATATATTTTATATTTTATTTTCTTTACATTTCATCTATTGTTTTCCACTAAAGAATATATAATATTTACACAGTTCTATCTTAAAGCCCTAAATGAATGTGCACACACACACACACACACACACACACACACACACACACACACAGATTTGGATGAGGGTATCTCTTGAAGCTAGGAAGGGGGTGAAGCGAATGTGGACAGGAGGACATAAGTTTGCATTTGGAAAGTTGCACATCTGTCTATGCAGTATGGGGAGTAGACAGGCTATACATGGACAAAGGCCTAGAAAACGACATTGAAACTTTAATGGAAAGAGTTTCAAATGCTTGTCTGTGGAGTTTGGACTTGAGTCAGCGCTCAGTGGGGATCATCAACAGCTCCCTAGTAGGGGACATGTAGTTAATGCAGTGCCAGCATGCTGGGAGGGCAGGGTTGACTCAGGAAGTGTCTGACTGAATGGCCTCAAAGGAAAAGGGACTAGCAGCATGGAGGCAGATGCGAAGGCCAGCATCATGGAAGGAAAGGAGGAGGGCTGTTAGGCACAGGAAGAGGCTGGTATCCCCCAGGAACTTGCTTAAGTTCAAAGGAAAGAAAGGCTAATGCAAATTTAGGACATCATGTGTCATAACACTGGTCAAACTTAGTTTCAGATACAGTTCACAGAATGACCCTTTTTGTTGTACAGTCAAGCATAAAAACGAATTTAATTCCATTCTTGATGGGCCACTAAGTGCAAAGGCATGCATGGAAATAGGAAAGCCAAACTGGTCCACAGATGTCATGAAAACACCAGCTCCCAGAAGACAACTGGTTCCTCGTTCTCAGGTCTTAAGGGGATGTCCTCATTAGGTCATTGTACAAGGCTTTCATCCTAGGGGAAGGTCACTTTGGCCTCAGATGACTGGAGTGTTCTGAACGCTGAACCATGCAATGCCCCAAGCACATGTAGCAGATGGAACAGTGGTGATGGGGGGAGGGGCTTAGGAAAAAGCAGTATTATTTCAATGATTTGATCCTCACGATTCTTGTGAAGCTTTTGCCAGTTATACAGCCAGCAACTCAGAGATGCAGGTGAGCTGTGCTCACCTTCCGGTACAGATTCAGGGCCTCTCTGTAGCTTCCTTAAAAGGCTTATAAGATATCGGCCCCGATAGGTGGCTAAAACTCAAATTCTTAGGCTTCTCAGAAACCATCATATTGGGTTCTTGTAACTTCAATGGAAATCTGGCCCTGATTTCCCATTGTCTTCTGTCACAATTTTGATTAGATATTTTTGTCTTCATTTCGTAATAAAGTCCCTCAACTGGAAGTGTCCTTTGTTTGGTTTATTTGTTCCTTCTACAATAACAGATACCGAGGCTGGAGAATTTGTTAGCAACCAGAATTTTTACCCCCTTGAATACTAATTTCCATATAAGTAAGGTTTTATTTTCAAGTAAAAACAGGATGAGCCATGGCTGTATAGCAACTCCCACACAGACACAAGATCACCATGCAAAGGGGCTCCCTTCATGCAGTCCAGTCACATACTCATGACCATGTGCATGAGAAATGATGAAAGCCTCAGCATATCTCTGGCTCTCTCGGGTTAAGTGTGAGAATGGTCCATGGACCTGCAGCCTCTGCTCCCTGCAGATGCCATGGAAACCTGGAGCTGGTTAGCAAATAAGATGCACTCCTCACTGTGCAATCTCGAGGACTTAGAAACAAATGAAAATGAAGATCTGAGTTTTCTAAATAAGTTATAAAAATAGGGCTGTGGAGTGTTTCCTTATGGGCTAGAGAAAGCTGTGTCAAACATTAGTGTCTCAAGTTCAATCCAAAGATTGGATCCATTTATTCATTGTGACTGATCGTGCCTCCCCAGCAACTCTCGGGACCTCTTATGCTCCCCAATTGAGGACACAAAATGCCACCACCTTTCCCAGCACTTTGTGATATCTGTATATGATGTTGGGAGGGTGTCCCTGAGTACAACCTTCACACACCTTAGGGACAGCAGAATCTCAACAGAGGTAACAATAAACTCGAGATACTATACAAATAAGGGTTGAATGTGACAGCACACTGTCAGGCAAGCATGTATCAAGTATCAATTGTGCAGTTGGTTCTAAATGTTAAACCCAGAAAGGGGTATGTTTTACTCAGTCAGTCGGTCAATCATGCATCTAGAGGTTATTGAACATATCTCTGTATCAGGCACTGGATGGTCTATGATAAAGAAACCCATTGGAAAGTGTCTACTAGCATCATAGTTTGTATAATATAAGAACACTTTCACACCTTACCCAATTCCTGGCTGATTGATCCTCCCGCCTTAGAAGAGCCTACATAGATGGGATTATATCCATCCATGGACCAGAGGGATGGGCACAGAGAAGTAATTGTTCCCATGGAAACCTGTGTTACCCTTTAGAGGAGCTTAGTGAAGAAACATCCTTAGCATATTCCCACTTCCTTTTCTTCCTACTTGGAAGAAGGGAAAAGTAGCTCCCCCATCTCATAAACAGGGCAACTAAGAGAAAGAAAGGTAGGGAGGGGTTTCTAAAACCCACCTAGGAGGGTCAAATGAGAATTCTTCTCCCTAAGCAGTTATTTGATGGGACTCCATAAAAGTGGTTTTTAGCCAAGATAGAATTTAACCACAACCAAGATTCTTTACATACTGTGTAAGTGATGTTAGGGGGATGAGAACAGATTGAACTGGCTGAGTCAAAGGCAGCAGAAACATCCCATATTAGTTATCTGAATTCATTTAAAGAAGGATGTCTATAAGAGACTAAACAACAATAACAGGTAACCAGCAGGGTTGGCACCAATGCTTCAAATGAGAGCCTGAGGACTGGATCTTACTCCAGACCAAGAGCACACAAAACACATCAGCAACAAGTGTTACTGTGCAACTTAAGCCTTGCTGTCCAATATCTGCCCTACCTGCTGCATTGACAGAATACTCCAAGTTAGGTTATTTATGATGTCTGTGTTCTTTGTAACTGGGTGAGGGAAGGCATGAGTGTGAACTGACAATGTTTCCTCACAACTGCCCTGTTGCTATGGCTCAAGAGCTCAGAGTTGGGACACAGACGTGACCTCTCTGCCTCCAGCCATCTCTGCCCCTGTCCAGCTGCCACGAGTGCTCAGAGACTGGAAAGAACACCGTGTTTCCTGCCCATTAGCCCTGCCTGGTGACCACACTGTCCCTTGCCTTTCAGGACAAAAACTGTCTACTGTCCAGGAAGAATCAGTAGGCCAGAGCATATTGACTCACATGCAAATGGATGTATGTAATAGACTCAACCCCTCTCCCCTGTGATGACAGTGCTTAGCCACTGATCTATAGTGCCCCAAAGAGACACTACTGTGGTAGCTGGGGTGGGTTTTTCTGAAGGACTGGGCCAGGAAAGATTTTAAAATGTAACACGATAGATGAAGAAAGAAGATCTGTCAAAACTGGAAAGCTTTTCAGCAAGTTTCAAAGAGTATGTAAAGAGTATGAACAATGTTTACCAGTAAACATATTTCAGAAATGTTTTTAAGTGTAAGAACAGTTTGTGGCAAAGAAAAAGATAATCTAAGTGTGTGTGTGTGTGTGTGTGTGTGTGTGTGTGTGTGTGTGTGTGTGTGTGTTGGTTATGTCTATGTAGGCATCCGAGTGTGTGCCCATGTGTATGCATGTGAAGGCCAGAAGTTGATGTCTTCCTCTATTACTACACACCTTATGTTTTAAGACATGGCTCCTATTTAACCCAAAGCTGACCATTTCAACTAGACTGACTGGCCAGGAAGCACCGGGCCATGTCCTTCTCTGTTTCGCCAACTCTGTAGTTACAGATACATGCTGCCCCACTTAGCTTTTATGTGGGTGCTATCAATATGAATTCAGGCCCTCTTACTTGCACAGCAATAGCTTCATCCAGTGACTGCTTTCTCTAGTCCAAAAATTAAAATGGGTCAGGCATGAAGTTTTACACCTGTAATTCCAGCATTTCACTCTGGAGGCTGAGGTAGGGTCACCATGAATTCAAGGACAGCCTGTGCTACATCATGAATTCCAAGACACTTGTTGTTACAGTGTAAGATCATCTCTAAAAAGGTGGAAAAAAATCAGAACTATGACTGGTGAGGTGGCTCAGTGGGTAAAGGCACTTGCTGCCTAAACTCACAACCTGAGTTCTATCCTTGAGATTTGCCAGACAGACAGATTTGCCAGGTAGAAACACACAACTCAAAAGCCATCCTCTGACCTCTACACACCTGCACACATACACACATACAGATAAATAAGTGTGAAAACAAACCCAGCAAAATGTCTTTTCAATGGGATGGACACACAGAGAACAGAAATAGCATACATGATGGTTTTCTTAATGAGATCTGGGAAGATGCCCTTCTTCCAAAGCAACTATACCCTTCAAATCCCATGTTGTAGTTAGAGGTCCTTTAAGTTTTTGTCTGTTCTGTTTCTCTTTTAATGTGTAAGCTATAGGTATTAAACATCAATACCCTACTAGCCGTGCTCTTTTCAGACAGCCTTCATCCTCAGATCCCCAAGTGGACTCTTAGTATTTGGAAAGGAGCTTGACTAGGGGGATCTAGGAGGAAAGATGAATTGACAGAAATAAGAAAGGCAACTGGGAAGATCTGAGAATATCTTTCCTGTTCCCTTTAGTACAGCACCATGGTAAACAAGCCTTGGAGGGAGAAAAGCATCTAAAGATTGCTAGTCTACCTAGAAATGCAGACTTGTTAGCAAGTCAAGCCACTGGGTGCAAGCAAGCAAGTTAAAACAGTTCCTTTAACTACCATGAGTAGAAGACAGACACTTGGAGAGAATGCTTAGATGATGCCCAGTTGGGGGACAGGCAAGGGGAGGTGTCCACACATGTGCATAAACACTTCCAGGTTTGGGCAGTTGTTCCTTCTGCAATGAGGTCGACTTCCCCACAGCTTCTGAAAAGAACTGGTACCAAGCTTTGTAAGAGTTAACTTGCTATAAATAAATATGCTAAGCAATTAGTAGCTTACTTAGACTTTTCACCAATGGAAATGTCCTGTGTGAAAATTGACCCTTGTTTGACACTTAGGCTATTTTAAAGTTATACATATAAATTCTTCAGCTCTGCTAATCTGTAAGGGCTAAAATGTCCTTGCTTCTAGACTCTGTGGAACTCTCCTGACAAGCAAAGTTGGCTCAGGGAATAATTAGGTTCTGCTAGAGAGGAGGAGGGAAATGTCAAGCGCTTATTATTTCTGGTTATCTTGTTAGACACCGATATTGAAATGCTGCAAAAAATAACACACACACACAAATGCAGAACACTGAACTCAATGAAAATAACCACAATGGCTAAAGATAAATTAATCCATTTCTTTTCAAGACATCTAAAAGTCAGGCTTTAGAGAATGGGTTGCAGCCCTTAGTCTCTGTTGAAGAAGGCACAAAATGGCTAGGTCTCACTGTGAACATCAACCAGCTCTTGGACATTGGTGAACACATACTTATATGTGAGTCAGTAAGAGGAGGGGTGGGTGAAGCCTGGTTTGTAGTTTAGGAGAAGTCATCACTCCTGCCTGTGGCAAGAACAGAATAAACAAATAACTTCGGCTCCAAATTCCAAAGTGTATATTCCTTAACTAAATGTGAATCAATAAAGTGGTGAAGTGCTAATTTTCATGTGGAGATTATAGCTGTGGGAGTCTGAGGAGAGAAAAATCTCTTAGCAGTCTGGGTAGAACAAGAGCCCTGAGGCACAGGTGCAGGTACATGATTGACAACCTGGGACTCACCCCATAAAAACATAGCAGTAAAGACTAGCCTGATCGGGTGGGGCTGGGTTTGTGTGCTCTGCTTCATTGCACTGTTTTCACTGTGCCAAGCAGTGTCTCTGTGGTGCTCAGTGTTACAGACAGGGGTGTCCCAGCTTGAATTGCTGACAGCAGTCAGCCTAAAGGAGAGAGACAAGAAATCTTAACGTTCGTATCCAATTGGAACTAGGAAGGCTTTATTGTGATCTGTAGCCCTGTGCACTTTGCCATAGACAAAGAATTTTTACTAACGTTCTCCCTCTGTCTTTCCTTTACCCCATTATACTTTGTGTAGCTGGGTGACTAGTTATTATTATCACTGTTGATTTATGCTTGAAGACGTGGAGAGCCAGGGAGGTTAAATAATTTTTGTTACGCCACCCATATCAGAGTTGGGTAGAAACAAATGCTTCTCAATCCTCTGGGCACTGAGATATTCTTTCTTCATGTTACTTTTACTGTCTGACCCCTCTATTAAAATTCAGCTTTTACTTCAGATTTCTGTCTGCATGCAAAATGTTTGTAAGTGTGTGCCTCTGCCCCATTGCTGGAAACAACGTGCTATTTCTAGCAATTCTACCCTCCTCTGGAAAAAGTCCCCAATGAACCTAGGGCTGGCTTTGTAAGTGGGGTTTAGGTGCTGTGTAAGGCAGGTATGTGTGTGTGTGTGTGTGTGTGTGTGTGTGTGTGTGTGTGTGTATGTGTGTGTGTGTGTGTTAGACTATGTGTGGTCATAAAGATAATCTTGAGAACCTGAATGGGTGGAGGACCCTTGGGAAGGCAGCATTACATCTAATCCTATCCAAAGGAGTTAAAGTCACAGTCACTCAGATCAAGGTCACATGCTAAGCTATTGCATGCTTCCCTGCCCTTGTCCCTATAGCCACCCTGTGGGAAGTCTTCAAAAGGGAGCCTCTGGCTGACAAGAAATCGACTTGTCATCTGCTAAGTTTGAGCCTACTCAGCAGAATGTGCCTTCCCAAGGTGGCGCAAAGGGTACAGCCCTTTATACACAGTGATTCATCTCTGATCTCTCTGACTAACTGGGAACTTAGACAAACTCCACATTGTAGAGCAAAATGTGTGGAGTGGAAACTCAGTTCAGGGCAGAAAATATCCAAACCAGTGGGAAGGTAGAAGTCAGGGCCAGACCATGCATTTTGTACACCTAACGTTGTGGCATTTTCCAGCCACAGCACTGGATGCTGTCATGACCTTCAAACCTTTGGCTCGTCTTCTCTCCACTGCCCTTTTCAGCCACCATTTTAATCGTCCATCTGTGGCTTTTCATTTTGCTGCCTGGTGTCATTCAACTCCTATTTCCTTGGCCTTCTGAGCCAAGGCCAAAGGTTGTTTAAGGTCCCTGAAAATTCAGTTTCCTCTCCCACAAGGTGAACTCCTGCTTTCTGATGAAGCCTCACACCCTCAAGGAGCTTGTGAAAATATTCCACACAAAAATAGCCTGGTGCTCAGTGTGTGAGACTCAAGTTCTGATGTGCCCAGCCTCCACCAGCTCCCTCTGCTCTTCTCTTACTGACAAAGTGTAAGTCACTCACCCCTTTCCAAAGAATTCTTTTAGGTGATTCCTACAGCATATTCTTAATATCTCTTAAGACTCAAAACAATTAGATTTGGAGAATTGGCTGAAAGCTACAGCTGGGTATAGTGGGGCACATCTGTCATCTCAGCACTGAGGAGGTCACAGCAAGAGGATTTGTGTAAGCTGAAGACCTCCTTGGGATATACTATACAGATATGTATTCTCCATATATAAAGACATATATATTCTCCACATATAAAGTATGTGTTAGCTAAAGATAATGGAGACTACACAGAAGACCCTGTGATCCAAAGCATACACAGAGAGAGAGAGAGAGAGAGAGAGAGAGAGAGAGAGAGAGAGAGGGAGAGAGAGAGGGAGAGAGAGAGAGAGAGAAAGAGAGGAAAGAAAACAATAGATGGGCTCTTTCCTCCTTGCTCACTTAGGTGGGGTGAAACAGGATGTTGAGGACATGAGAGAGGGTCCCTCCTAAAAGGATGATCATTAATAAATAGCAGGATGCATAATTCCTTACACCATTCTCTAAGGTTGGTTTCTTTAAGTCCTAGGAGTCTGACATCCATGAATATTGGATGAAGCTTCCAGGCTACCTCAACATTGGCCCAAACTCTAAGAATATCAGCTTCTCCGATTCAAACCAGGGACAACCCTGAAGTGGGTCTCTGAGCAGCTCCAGCAGGTCCATTTTCATCATTTGCAAGCTTTGGAACAACCCACTAGGGAGAAAAATCATAAAAGAGTGAGAGAGATCAACTCTGCTCTAGCTTTCCCAGATGTCTTGCCAGGGTGACCTTCAGGATTACCCACAGGTAGGAAGCATCATTTGTGTAAGCCAGGATGCTGAAGGTGACAGGATTTACTCCAGAGTACTCTTTCTTCTTGTCCAACGTGTCTGATTACTTTGTGCAGGTAGAGTAGAGCTGACTATGAGCAGACAATGAACCAAATGAGATGATAGGAGAACCATGTATGAATACATTTATTTAGAGGATACACAGACACAAACATTCATAAAATGAAGTAGGAAGGACTGTACATCATAGGTGATTAAGAACAATACATAAATTACAGTCAGTATTTACAAATACTTACTACATATGTGTTATTGTGGTAAAATATACACCATAATGGCCTGCTTTACCATTATAAAGTACACAGTTCAGGGGCATTAATACATTTACATTTTTGTGTAATATAAATAGCACCACCAATCAGAAACATATAAACTCACTCTGAAACTCTGCTAACTCATTCCTCTGTCCACCAGTGGCTGCCAGCCACCATTCTACTATCTGCTTCTGTGACTTTGACTACTGTCAGTGCCACATAAAAGTGGAACCTTGTGACATTTTTAAGCTTTGTGTGTATACTAACATATTTAATCCTAACAATAGTTCTATGAGGTAAATAATGTTGGGAGGGTGAAACACACGGGAAGAACTTGTATATGAGGCAGAGAGAGAGAGAGAGAGAGAGACAGAGACAGAGACAGAGACAGAGACACAGAGAGAGACACAGAGAGAGACAGAGAGACACACAGAGAGACACACAGAGAGACACAGAGAGAGAGACACAGAGAGAGACACATACACACACACACACACAGAGAGAGAGAGAGAGAGAGAGAGAGAGAGAGAGAGAGAGAGAGAGCTCCTATAGGTTTTCTGCTCCCTGGAGTCCAGAAGCCACTTAAAAGGAAGCAACTGGTCTTGTTGGAGGACAGCCCAGCCACCTGCTACCCCCATCTTAGTTTCCATAGAAGGGCTGAGCAGCTGGGAACTTCTGTGGACTGAGGAGGGAATGTGCTGAATGAGTTAAGTGGCCCTTGTTGCCCTCCCCTTTTGCACTCTGTGCAAGCTGAGCTGGTGACCCAGGCAGGAAAGCAGCCAAAGGATTAGTCCATCACAATGAGATGGTCTATTTTGGGCAGGCAGCAGGAACAGATGCCTGGTGCCTCTACCTCGTAGGAGCAATGCAGAGGGTAGCACCCACACAGGCCCACATTTAACCCCCACAGTGTGGCAGATTAAGGAAAAGGAGACATATAGGAGGTGGTCAGGGTCCGGTGGAAGCCTTAGGCACAGGGACACTAAACCTTTTGGGACCAGTGGAGTTTCTTAGGTGCTCTCTTGTAAGAAATCCATCCTGTAACCTCCCTTTCCTTGCCATTCCAGCCCAGTCCCCCTGACTGCACCCAGTGTCTTTTGCTGCATTTGTACCATAGTGGATGCACCACAGGGATGCAGCAGTTGATGCTGAGGATTGGGTATAAATACCATTCAGTTCTTCAATTGGGGGAGGGGAGTCAAGTGACTGCTACTGTTCCCTAATATGGCCTCTTCTCAAGGAGTTTCGGAGGCTGGAAGGCCTGTGGTGTGTTGGTGGGGAGAAGGCTGAGAGGGAGAGGGGAACAGATAAGATAGGAGGTATTTCCATGACCTGGCGGAGACTGCGGCTCTGTCTGCCCAGCCATCCTTAAACTCCTTGTTAGTTTGAAGTTTATTTGAACCTCAATGGAGCAGCTCTGAGAGATCTTCAGTGACTGCCCTCCCAAGATGTGCCAGGGGCCACAGGAAAAAGAAAGGAAGAGTTCTTTGACACTTTGGGTTAAGAAGCACAACTCTGAGCCTGCTTGATGGTGCTCTTGTAATTCCATCCCTCTGGAGGTGCATATGGGGGTAGGGATAGGATGCTTAGGAATTAAAGTGCATCTTCAGCTACAGAGTGAGTTAGAGAAGATCCTATCTCCAAAGGAGGAAGAGGTGTGTGAGGAGGAGGAAGGGGCCCAACCTCAGATGTTTCTACTGTGTGATTTGAGTGTCAGTCCCTCCCAGACACAGAAAAGCCCATTCTGAACCTTGGAGAAGAGCATTTATGGGTTCTCTTATAGACCCTATGGGAAAGTGTGACCAATATAAACCTTGAACTACATAAGATAGAAGTGAGTGTGACATGTGAAAGGCTGAAATGTGTCTTTTCATGCATATTCTTGGCTTGACCTTGAACGTCGATGGATGGGATGACTGCTCCCTGATTCTACTGCAGCCAATATATGTGCCTAACCCAATGTTTGCTTAACATTTCCCTCCTTTTCTACTCAGATAACCAAGCCAGTTATCTTGATGGGTATATTTGATCAAATGTGAGACATACCTTAACATATCCCAGAGAGGGAGTAAGTATTAATGAACATTAAAATGCTGTCATACTCACTTCGTAGATATAAACAATTATTTAGAAAAGCTTGTGGGTCTTATTAGACTTCTGTGGATAGAAATTTTGGCTCTTTCTGCTGCCCTCTCCCCTTTGCTCATCTTCCAGCCTTCCTTCCTGGGCTCCCCACTGGAGACAAACCACTCAGATAGAGTGCTTTGATGAGATGGATGTAAAGCCTCTTTGTGCTTTGGAGATACCAGTGCAATGAGACCTTGCGCTGCTGCTGGTGCACCTAGGGCTTTTGTTCATGATCCGTCTGACAAGCTATACCTACAGACCTCTCTGTCCTCAGAGAGGCGTACAAATATGTTATTGATATTCTGTACTCCCTCAGAGTTCATTTCTCTACTTAAACCCCTGGCTTCATTCTCTGAGCCTTGGCTTCTCTTCTAGACTCTATCTCACTATTGTTCTTAGACTCAGAGATTTTCCTTATCTACTCCATAAATAGATACATATAGAAAACAGGACCTGTGTATATCTCAGAAATTTTGCAGTGAGTTTTAAATCAATGTCAAAGGAAGCTTGGAATCCCATGATAGCATGCAATAGGAACCAGCACTGTGTGTGTGTGTGTGTGTGTGTGTGTGTGTGTGTGTGTGTGTGTGTTAGTGAGTGAATACTCATGGAAGTACACATGCGGAGAAATAGAGGTTCCAATAGTCTCCTGTGCATAAATGCAAATTTATGAACCAGAACAAAAGAACGTTAAGTTTGACATATCGGGATACATCATTGTTTAATGGAAGGAGTCTATCATTTGAAGAAAATCCTTTGAAAAACAATGATCCCATATTTCACTATACAGAGAGGGCCTCTTGGGTGTGCCCAGTGAGATTATCATGTCTATGTTACTTCACACAGAACAGATCTCTCTTGATTCCAGCCATAAATAAGGAGGACAGAGTTTCATGATTCCATCTGAGCCAAGGTGCATGACTGCTAACAATGACCTGGTACCAGGGATTCAAACTCTTTGCCCTCAAGCATTGGCATTCCAGTAAGCACTGTGTGGGAACCATTACAAGAAACCATTACACACTGGGGACAATAAATGCAGTTTTGCAGTTGGTGGAAACTGGAGCAGGGCTCAAAAAATGATCACAATGAATAAACCTTGTTAGCCATTTGAACTTTGTTGTTGAATGCCCTTAGATTTTCAAGATTCATCTGTAACTATTCTAGAAGGCATATCTTTCTTTCTTTCTTTCTTTCTTTCTTTCTTTCTTTCTTTCTTTCTCTTTCTTTCTTCCTTCCTCTCTCTCTCTCTCTCTCTCTCTCTCTCTCTCTCTCTCTCTCTCTCTTTCTTTCTTTTTTTTTAAAAAAAGGCTACCAAGAGTCTAGATACCTGTGTAGATGTGACTGTAATCACTATTATTTGTTTGTTTTTATTCTTCTAAGACAGTGCTTCTCTACATAACTCTGGAAGTCCTGAAACTCCCTCTGTAGACCAGCCTGGCCTTGAATTCAGAGATCCACCTGCCTCTGTCTTGCGAGTGCTGGAATTAAAGCCAAGCGCCGTCATGCCAACCTTATAATCACTATTTTAAGAAGTATATTCTTCAAGCATTTTTGTTGGCTCTTAACCTTTAAATTAGCATACAAAAATAGTGAGTTTCATTGTAGTGTTTTTATACATGCACATATTGCACTTGGCTTGCATTCACTCCCATTACTCTCTCTTGCACACACACCCATGTATTAATGTTACTAGAATATATATATAACATTTAAATCTAGATGCTACTTGTGAGAGACAATTTTATTTACAGAGTATTTCTGTGCCCTGGATGCTTTGCTAGCAACATCTACATGAGACAGGTTCTTTCACCTCTTTCACCTCACCTTCGTAAAGAAGACACTGATTGTACAGTTCAACACCATCTCTGTGGCTAACACTTTCGTGTGGCAAGAGTAGAGTTCAGGGGAAGCTAAGCAAACTCTGAAATCTATATTTTTATTTATTTTAGCACCAAAATAACAACTCTATTTTATGTGTATGTCACATACTTTCCTCATATTTGCCCCATCGTTACCCATTTCCAAATCTACTAGAGTATTAAAACCTATTTATGTTTCCATCCACAGCATAAAATCTCAGTGTCTGGAGGTAGGTCTGGCTCCAAACTGTTTAATTTAATCTCTCCATGACCCATGGCCTACCTATTCCATGGGGGAATTCTGTCTTTAAAAATTCCTAGATTACAAAGGCTCATAGCTGAGCCATGCTCTGGCTGGGACAGTGCTAATGCAGATCTCTTCAATGGACCAAACAATTTCATTTTTATGTGTGTGTCATGTACCTTTGTCATATTTGCCCCAATTGTTATCCCTCTCATCAAATAACTCCCCTTCTGATTTCATATGTTATGCACTGCTATGCTCTAGTGTCCCAATCAGAACTTGGGGTATAGGTCTCACACTTGCTGGTGGTGACCAGAGTGAGAGAACATAAGAGTTCAGGAATGTCGTCTTAAGTCTTTGGGACTTTCCATTCTCAGGGTCAAGAGCATAAAGCAATAATGATGTGATAAAAAAAAAAAAGAGCTTGAGCCTAGGAGATTTAGTTTGGATCAGTCTGCCTCTTGATGCCTCCTTTAAAAGTTCTTAAATACCTAAGGCATTGCTCACCCTTTTCCAGCTGTCAGTGCCTGCTTTTAAAGACATAAAAGAAGGAAAGCCTAACCAACAGGAGGTACAAGCCAAATGGAGTAGAAAACAAGAGGCTCAAGAAATATGGCTGATACGCAAATGGCTCCTGCCCTCAGCTGTTGTGTACTGAGTGCATAATGGAAGGCTGAACCCTGGCATTCCAAGGTGTCTCCTTTCCATTCCTTGCCCAGCCCTCCCCATCAAACAGTTGTCTGTCCACCTGCAACGACAACTGGATGGTCTCTTTTGCTCAGTCTTGCTAAGTACATCCTTGACACTAAATGCACATTATGTGTAATTTTGCTTTTAAACTAACAGTTTAGGCTTTATGGCTGGGAACTAATGACTTAATTTCCTAGGAAATAAAAGACAGAGCGTAGCATAGCAAAGCATCCCTCTGCACAGCACATATCCTGGTGTCTGGGCATTTATCTCAGGGGACCCTTTGGGAGATGGTACAGGACAGTGAGTCACAATTTTCAGTTACTGAAATCACCTGGGACTTCAGGATAATGCAGAGTCTAAATCACCAGGTGGAGCCTGAGCTTCTGCATTTTAATGCAGCAACAAGGAATGCCCTGGGGGCTGCTTTAAGGAGCATAATCTGGGGAGAAGAAGCCAAAAATAAGGAAAGAGGGACTAGAGCAACATGAATGGGAGAAAACCAACCGGAGTGTCTCCAAAGCAGCAAGGAGAGGAAATGGGAGCATGTGAATTCTGGCCCATCCTTATAAAATTGACTAAAGTCTTTGCCACCATCTAACTCTCAAAGTGTGTGAGCCAGTCTGGGTAGGTCTTCTTCACTTGGAAGTCACTGTTTTGGGAGATCTAGGCAAGATGGTCCCATTTTCACATCTACTAGACTATTAAAACCCATTTATGTTTCCATTCAAAGCATGAAATCTCAGTGTCTGGAGGTAGGTCTGGCTCCAAGCTTGTTTACTTTAATCTCCCCATAACCCTCGACCTACCTATTCCATTCAGTATTCGGTCTTAAGAATTGCTAGATTACAAAGGTTCATAGCTGAGCCACATTCTGCCTGGGACAGTGCTAACTCAGATCTGTTCAATGAACCAAACCGCTTTGCTTAGCTGAAGATTTGAAGCTTGGCTGGCTTGCTATTTTGGGTTAATTGGATTCTACTTGCAGTGATACCAGGTAGGCTCAGGAAAAGAACCATTTCAGCTCAAGTCTGGTCACAGTTCTTCCCTGCCTCTTCCACCAGCCCTTCTCTCTCTTCTATCTGTTAGCCAAAATCATACTTTTGGATAAAGCTTCTAGAGGGAACTCCTAAAAGTCTGGGGAGCTACAACTCTCTTTCTCGAGATGCCCACACCTTTCTGGAATGTAAACTATCCTTTTCTTGAGCATTTCTCTCTCTTCTTTATTGGTTATGTTTGAATCTATATTAAAACTGCTTCTGGGCCAGTAAGATGGCTTAGTGTGTTAAGACCTTTGCTGCTAAGCTAAGGACATGAGTTTGATTTCCCAGATCCACACATTCCAAGAAGTTGTCCTCCACCTTCACACATGCCCTGCTGCACATGCGTGAAAGCACACAGATGTAGGCACCATCCATACTAAATAAAAATAAATAAATAAACTGATAAACAAATAGTGTATAGAACCAAAAAGAAAGAAAAAATTGTGAAAATCTAGCCTTAAAATAAACTCTAATTTTGCTTCATAATAAAAAATAAGACAAAATAAAAGCCTAGGAGGACTGAAGTGACTATAGAAAGGTCACTGTGATCCAATCCTTAAACACTAGGTATTCCCTTAGACGGTTTGTTCCTGGTACTGAGGCTTAACCCCAGTTCTTGCATGTCAGGCAAGCACTACACCACTGAGCTACATCCCAGCCCTTCTTGATGAATTTAAAGGTGTTACTGTAGTTCCAGTTAAGGCCTAAAGGTCTACAGAGCCGAAGAACTCACTGCCTTTTCTTGAATTTACACCCTAGGAAGATTCAGAAAGAGATTGTCTGGAGGGGTGAACGTCCTGATTCACGTTTGATCCTGATCAGTCTACAAATGTCAGGTGGATTAGGGTTCACTAGGAGACTCAGGTTTCCAACCCTGTCTGAAGGCCTCACAATTGGGAGAGTCGATGGCATAAATTTTTGTCTGAGTCTAAGTAACAAGATCTGACATTGAAAATAGGCAGAGAGGCTGGAGAATGATTTAGTTGGAAAAGTGACTTGTCTCACAAGCACAAGGACCTGAATTCAATCTCTGGAACCCATATTGTAAAAAAGTCAGGAGTGGTGGGTAGGAAGTGTGTGCTTGTTATCTCAGTGGTGGGTAGATGGAGACAAGTGGATCCCTGGGTCTGGCTATCCAGCCTAGCCTACCTGGTGAGTTTTATACCCTACCTAAAAAAAAAAAAAAAAAAAAAAAAAAAAAAAGCAAATAACACCTGAGGAATGGCACACATGAACACATACATACATAAACAAAACACACAGGGGTGGAGGTGTAGAATAGGTAAAGAGATTACAAATCACTCAGGCTTTATTCTATTCAAGCTTCCAATGGGCTTGATGGTGCTGTGTTTTGGATTAGAAGACTCCTCCAAAGATTCCTCTGCTGAGACTATGTTCTTTTGGGAGGTAGGAGAGATCCTGAGCAAGCGGAGCCTTGTGGAAAGAAATTAAGCTACTAGGGGAGAGACCTTGAAAATATTATTAGCACACCTCCTCTTTTCTATCCTTTGCTTCCTGGCCACCATGAAGTGAATGGATTTCCTCTGGCTCCGGTTCCATTGCAATGTACTGTGCCGCCACAGGCACAAACTGGCCAATCTACCACAGACTCTGAAACACATCACAATAAATATTCTGTTTTCCTTGGGTATCCCGTTACAGTGAGGAACTTGTCAAACAACACATGTCACTCATCCATCCCAGGAGGGCACTCTACTTTTCTCAGCTCACTGATTCAAATATCAGTGTCATAACAGAAACACCTCCAAGACACACCTAGAATAATAACAATGCTCGATCAAGTGCCTGTGCACCTGGGGAGAGGTGGTCTGTAAAAATAACACATAAAGTTAGCCATCCAGCATAAGTTTTATGGAGAACAGGTATGGAGATGCCAAGGAACACTGAGTATCTCTGAGTATCTGTACCTAGGCTGAAATTTAAACACAACCATAGCACTATCAGTATATACCTTCTAACAGCAATGCTGTCTGAGTGTTTACACGCCCATTCTCTTTGAGAAGGTCATGAAACCATGTGCTCCCTATAACAGTTTGCAGCCTTGGCTGTTGTTCATATCTCTCTCCATCCCTGCGTCCTCCAAAGTCAACTTATGTTTTTTACCTTCTTCATGAAGCATAAAACAATTACTCTAGTACACTGATAGGTTTCTCCAGGCTCTAAGGCTCATACTATTGCTTGTTGTATTTTCTTGGCACTTTATCATGAACTGTTTGATCCTTCTTGCTTTGAGTTCTGAACTCAGTAACTGAAACCAGGGGTATTGGAGCTGCATATACTTAGATGTGTAGTCCTGGGTCATATGCTATGACTTTCAACCTGCACGTTGGTAAAATGAGAGCCATAACACACAAGTTAAACTCAGGAGCAGGGGTAGATTGACGGCTCTCAAGTAATACAGGTGGGGGTAATGGGGTGACTTTAGACAAAGTTTTAAAAAACGGAGTATCTTATTTTGCAAAGAAGCATTAAAAGGTTAAATAAATAGTGACAGGAAAAACTAGTTTTATACAACTCATAGTCCTGCTTCAGAACAGCGTAACATCTAAGAACAAAGTCCGGTAAGAAAATACTGACTTCAAAATGACTTCCTACTCACATTCCTCTGGACCTGGAAGGAAAAGAGAGCCAAGTGTTTACAGTATCCTCTTTCCCATGTGTTTTGTTACACTTCATAATGCTCAGAATCTTTTTTCTCGTGTCCTCCCAATAACTCCCCTCGTGGCCCCACTTTCTGGCAATCTGGTTTCCCACCCTCTTTTTTCTTCTTTGTTGTCTAGTTTTCTGTCTCCTGCTTCTTGCAAGCTTACATAAGAAATCAACCATGTCTGACAAATTCTGATCCCTTTCCACACCTTCAGAGATGAGAAAGGTGGAAACAAGATAAATAACAGACGTCTATTATTTTTGTTCTTCCTCATATCCATACCTGTCACATAATACATGCCTCCAAAAAAGCAGCTACTGTTTTGTTTTGTTTTGTTTTGTTCCCAGTGTCATGTTTTATGGAAACAAATAAGAATTACACACCCTTTATAAACACACAGGCAGCTCAGCTAGATCACAAGCTCTCTGGAGGAAATTCTCTTCTTTTTGAAAAATATTTAAAAATTTTTTTATTAGTTCAAATTAGAAATAAGCCTGCTTCACATGTCAATCCCTGTTCCCTTTTCCTCCCCTCCTTCCCCATAGCCTCCCACCCAACCCCCATCTGCTCCCCATGGGTTCCTCCATGGGAGTTCCCCAGAGTCTGTCATATCATCCTGGGCGGGGTCTAAGCCCTCCCCCATGTGTCCAGGCTGAGGGAGCATCCCTCCATGTGGGATGGGCTCCCAAAGTCCCTTCTTACACCAGGGATAAATACTGATCCACTACCTGGGGCCCCATAGAGTGCCGAGGCCTCCTCATTGACATCCACATTCAGGGGTCAGGATCAGTCCCATGCTGGCCTCCCAGACATCAGTCTGGGGTCCCTGGGCTCCCCCTTGTTCAGGTCAGCTGTTTCTGTGGGTTTCACCAGCCTGGTCCTGACCTCTTTGCTCTTCATTCCTCCCTCTCTGAAACTGGGTTCCAGAGTTCAGCTCAGTGTTTAGCTGTGGGTGTCTGCTTCTGCTTCTATCAGCCACTGGATGAGGACTCTAGGATGGCATATAAGGCAGTCATCAGTTTCATTATAGGGGAAGGGCATTTAGGGTAGCCTCTCCACCATTGCCTAGACTGTCAGTTGGTGTCATCCTTGTAGATCTCTGGAAATCTCCCCCTAGTGCTAGATCTCTCCTTGAACCTATAATGGCTCCCCCTGTTATGGTATCTCTCATTCTGCTCTCTTCTATTCTTCCACCGACTCAACCTTCCTGCTCCTCCATTTCCTCCTCTCCCCTCCTCTTTTCCTCTCATTCTGCTAGCTCCTTCTCCCTTACCCTCATGCTCATGCTCAATCTCTCTGGGCCTGAGCTTGGCATAGAATGGACCTGCCCAGGCAGGGAAATTCTCTTCTTATAGTCTTTTATACTTTGTACCCATTCTACCTGTTAGAAGTTTGTGCCTCGAAGGAACCACTTTGCCAGCTATGTTGACCAATGTACAGCAACTATTTACATGACTATTGAGAGCTTAAAATATAGTTAATGCAAAAAGAAACAGAGTTTTTAAAACTTCATTTGATTTATTTAATGTACAAAGTGCCACCTGAGTGGCTACCATGTTGGACAGAGCTGACAATAACTGCTATAGTACCACGTGTAACTTGTATTTGCTGAATGGAGGAACAAATGCTGATAAAATAGTTTTAAAGTATTGATAGTTGACGAGAAGATCATTTACTTACCTGGTGAGCAGGGCTACTTTCCTGTTGCTGTATATTCTGGAAGAATTTTCTTGCTTCAGAAAAGAATAGCAAATGCTAATTAATAATCACACAAACGAGGCTCTATATTTAGGTTTTGCTTTTTCTTTGCTCAGTATAAACTCATTTAGACTCTGAGGTCAGCCTCTTTTGTTTCTCAGAAGAGAAAAAAACCTGTAATGTACATGTTTTATTTAATGGTGGGTTCTTGTTATGACATTTCCCTTCGGGAATGGAAGAGGAAGAGATAAGTTATTGTCAGTGCAGCCACAAGCAAAACCAAACATCCTCTAAAGACTGAAGAGAAATGTCAAAAGAGATTAATCCTGCCTTGGAGATGTGTGGACATTTTATCCTCATATACTGAGGGAGATGTGTTTAAATACTTGAAGACCTTTATGAACTAGTTGAGAGCTTAGCAGTCTTGAATAACATGATTATCAGTAGCTATGTGGCGTTCATTGTCTCAATGCAAATATAGAAATATGCCATTGATGTTTCATCTGAATGAAGGTTGCTTTTAAGAATATTGAGCTTTTGTTTTTTTAATTAAGCTAGTCTTAGAAATCGCATTTTCTCTCATTTATGGATCCTACATTTTATATGGATACATAAGATCAAGTGTGCATATATATCAAGTATGATATATCATATATTTACATGCGACATATATGATATCATATATGTGTAAAAAAAATAAGCTATGGAAATCAAAAGGGACTAATGGGATGAAGAAGGAGAAGAGGAAGAGGAAGGGGTGACTAGATGGAAAATACTAGAATACGTTATACTTGTGCTTGAAATATTCTTATGAAACCTAATATCATCATGCACAATGAATATACACCAATATAAGAGAATATTGAATATATTTATACTGTTGCATTTATCTCTTTATTGCTTTATATTTTCAAAGCATCACATTTTAATAAATTCTACTGTTTTTGGGCCTTCTACTCTTTCAAGGATGAAACTTTTTTAAAAAGGAAACTATAAATTGGAGTCATAAAAAGATTCCCAAGAACACAGGGGAGAGGAACATAATATTCAACATAACATAGAAGCCCGGAGTCTCAAAAAGAGTCACTTGACGCTCTCCTACTAGTCAGAAAAGCTATATACAAATGGGCAAATATTGTGTGACATCATCTATTTCCATCTAGAGGAGGCAAATTCACAGAGGTGGAGGAGAAATAGAATTAATGCTTAGTAAGTGTGGAGCTTCTATTTGAGGTGATACAGTTTTAGAACTAGACAGTGGGGATGGTTGTGCAACACTGTGGTTGTAAATAATGCTCCTAAGTAAGATAAAATTGGTGAAAATGGTTTTGGGTTACATATATTTCATATATTTTACCATAATTAAGAGCAAAGATAACTTAGTAGATCTCACATTAAAAAAAAAAAAAACTGATATAGGGCCAGCAGCCAACTTGACCCCAAGTATTGATTGGCCCAGCAAATTCATGCTGAAAATCTGTAAGTCAAATGTAGATTTATAGGCCTAGAATTCCTGCTCTGGAAGGCTGAGGCATCAGATAACACATCTGAGGCCTGCATTTATTACAAAATTGACCTCAGTGTAGCTGAATTGATGAGCTGCTGGTTCAGTGAGAGACCCTGCCTCCAAAACTAAAGGGGGCATGTGATACACCTGACATCAACCTCTGGTCTCCATGTGCATGCATGCCCACATGAACATAGGCATAACACACACACACACTGACACACACACACTACAGGGGTAGGAAATATAGTTCAATGCTAGAGCACTTGCCTGTCACTAGAAATCCCTGACTTCACCTCTAGCATTGAAACAAGCAAACAAACAAATCTAGCCTGTGTGCTTTTGTTTTTATAAGCAACAACAAATGAGGAGGGAAAGTTGCCCACAAAATCTGCACTGGCCTTTCATCTGAAGGGGAGAAAAGGAACTTAGTAGGTCCCAGGAAAGGTTGCTGGTGGGTACATTACCTTTAGGTGATAAGCTAGAATGCAATTCAGCACACATAAAGATTTGTGGGGCATCAGACCAAAAAGCCTGATGAGCTGAAACCAGTGAATTAAGATAATGTGGCACTTCTTGAGTGACATGGGACTGTGGTATGGTATTAACATTGGATATGATGAGAAGGGCTATTTTCCCATCCCTTTGGGTTGTAGCAAGACCCAAACTGTCTCAAGCTGAGAATTTAGACATTTTCTAAAGACTCCAAAAAAGATCTCTCAGATGTGAGTTTGAATTTAAACTGTTCTCTTTTGTCTTGACTCATTGCAAACAGGGGGGCACTATTGTCTTAATATTACCTTTAGAAGTTTCACAACTGCCTGCCATGGCCCAGAGTCTAGAAATGAACACGGCACTTCAGGAAGAGTGTGCCTAACCACGCCTAGCATTGTCCACATGTGACAGTCAGGGTTAGGTAGGAAAGGCAAACCAATACAGTATAAAGAGATAGGGGAGTTGATATAGGACAAGAGTCTACAGAAACGTGGGAGAAGCCTGGCAAGGTCTGAAAGCAGATGTCAGATGATCCTAGAGAGTGTCACCAACTTTCTAGTTGAAGCACTGGCTGGAGGACATTTTGAACCTCGTGAGGAAATCCGAGGTGCCTGGTGACAGAGTGGGACAATCAGAAGGAGTTCATGAGACTCTGAGGAGCTATGGATCTGACAGTGGTGTGGGTTATAGCTAAGCACTGTGGAGTGTCTAAGCCATCACTGGTCATCAGGACCCTAGGACGGAAAGACACTTTAGGTGCAGGAGAGAAAGGCTAACACTCGCTGGAAGATGACTGTTATCTCTGTGTCCATCACAATAATGTTCACACAATGCTCCATGAGACACAGCTTCTGTTTTCCGAATCTCACATGTTTTTTTCTTTTGCCAGTTCTGACTATGAACTATGTGGTGACTAGTAAAGTTAACATCAATAGCATAATGTTGCCTTTCTACATCTTATAGCTCATTTCTAGACACTAAGACAAATAGCATTAAGTATGTTTCTTAAATATGAATATGACTAGAAAGCTTTTCTACACTTTATTCTTGTCCTGTTCAGGTTAGTAAGAGATTGAAAATTGATTTTTAAGAGCCAAGAATGTTTTATTTTTCCCTTCTGACACCGTTAATTTACTTCATGGTAATTGATGGTAGAAAAAGATAGCATGTTGTTACTCCCCATTACATCAGGCTGAGTCACAAGGCTGTCACTCCACATTTTCAGTTCAATTGTAAAACATTATCTATGAGCAAATTGAGCAGTTTCTAAATTGGCTGTCTTTACATAATGCCGAACATCCAGAGGTAGACTTTTGTTTGCAATGATAAAAGCTTGGAAACAACCGACAATATTCATCATCAGAGACGTGGGAAATAAATTATGGGACAAATATGCAATGGGATACTATGTAGCCTTTAGGGAAAAATAGGACTAACTACAGAGTTACATCATGTTATTTCTTTAAGCAAAAGGCAACACAAGAGCAATGTAGATGTTGTTCAATAGGCCATTGAACAAAAAGATGCATTTAATGTCTTTTACCTCTAACGAATGTTACTTGGGATAGCAATAATATTTGGGGGGAATATATCATGTCTGACTTTTGTGTGTTTTGTTTGGATGGTGTGATACTCAATTTTTACTGTCAACTTAATACAGTATAAAATAACCTGGGGTGAGAGTCTCAATAAAGAAGTGTCACGATAACGTTGGCATGTATGCCTGTGAGAAATTTTCTTAACGGGGTTAATTGAAGTGGGGACACCCATTTCAAGTAGGTATTTCATGGGTTGTGGCCCTGAGCTGTATAAAACAAGCTGAACAAGGCAGCATTATGCATTCATTTCTCTCTCTGCTCTTGCCTGTGGGTGTGATGTGACTAGATGTTCCAGCTTCCCTCTTAGACTTACCTGCAGGGATGTACTCTACCCAGAATTGTGAGCCAAAATAAATCCCTTTCCCTCTAAGTTGCTTTTCATCAGAGTATTTTTAAAATTCAGAATCAAAAGACAGGAGATAAATGACAAATTGGTATGTGTTGGCAGATAGTCTTTCTTATCTATAAAGAAAATAGTCTTCCATATATAAAGAACTCTGATGTATTTTAGCCTTTTCTCTTGGTATTAAAAATGGTGAAGAGAAATTTTTATCATGGTCACTACCATAATTAGAGAAATAAATTCACGTACTTGGTCAATAACAAAATCCACAAATATGAAAAAGACATTTAAAAAGGTCCTTCCCCTACCTTCATTGTATTCCTTGGAGTAGGCATCTTTTCTGTGGATATTTTTATGTTTTATCACATGAATGTAGAGGGAGAGAGAGAGAGAGATGTAAATGACCCTGTAAGTGGTTCTTCTCTGAGACACCATTGTTCTGAACTACTGAAGGAGGTCTTCTTTTCTGACATTCAGAATCAGTTCTTTAGGAAAGCAGGGGGCAATGCTATCACTATCAAGGTTAGTTAAGAGGCTTATTCTGCTCCTTCACTGTTCCTGGACCACCTGTTACAGGAAGCTTGGATTTGCTGTGTTTCTCATTTATAATTTATTTACTCTATGTAAATTACATGCCTCTATTCATTCTGCCCAGATGTTTGACAGATGCTTAACTTCTGGGTTCCATTACAAAAACCTCCATGCTCTTTTTAGTACTCCAGTATCCAACATGCAGGGGCAAACTGCAGTTATTGTGGACTCCAATACAAATCAGAGTTTCAGATAAAGACCACATTAGTGTGGGCTTTGGGTGGATAGTGTAAGGGCAAGATTCTGAGAAGGAATTTCTCTTAACACAAGCTTTGCATCTCCCTACCCTACTATTCCTGGCACTTTACTAGCTAATGCTCACATTCAAAACACTTATCAGTGTTCATCACTGGAAGATCTGTGGGGACAATCACATGACAGGGACTTTCTCTTCTATTAACTTTATTGACCATCTCCTGATTACCATGCAGAACTAAGCACTGAAAGGGTTATATTTTGGCATCTTTTAAATGGTTATGTTTTCACAATGAATCTTGCCCATGCAGTTTCTTCCTTCAGTAGCTTAGTTGTGTGTAAAGGGACATTCATTTACTCTTCTTGAAATCATAGAAGGTCTCCTACCAGTACTGAGCAATTCTTTCAGTTTCCTGAGGAAGAGCAGCACGCTGGAGCTGAGCTCTGCACTGGTACACACACATCTGTTTCTGAATCCACTCTGATATTTCATGGTAGATTTATGGTATAAGAAATTGACTCTGGGGCTGGAGAGATGGCTCAGAGGTTAAGAGCACTGACTGCTCTTCCAGAGGTCCCGAGTTCAATTCCCAGCAACCACATGGTGGCTCACAACCATCCCTTAGGAGATCTGGTGCTCTCTTCTGGTGTGCAGATATACATGGAAGCAGAATGTTGTATACATAATAAATAAATAAAATCTAAAAAAAAAAAAGGAAAGAAAAGAAATTGACTCCCCAGTCCAGGATCATGTGGTGGACTTTGGGGAGCCACCATAGAGGGCCCTAACCTCTCTGGGGAGTGGAGGATGGATGAGGTGGGGTGCAGGTGGGGAGTTGGGAGAGAGTTGGAGGGAGGGGAGGGAGAGGGAGAAGGGATTGACATGTAAAGCAAGCTTGTTCCTAATTTGGGCTAATAAAAAAAAAAAGAAAGAAATTGACTCAACCCATTCCACATAGAGGGATACTCTTTCAGCCTAGACACATGGGGAAGGGCTTAGGACCTGCTCCAAGTGATATAACAGACTTTGAATATTCCCTCATGGAAGGCCTTACCCTCCCTGGGGAGCAGTAAGGGGATGGGCTAGGCAGTTGGTGGGGGGCAGGGGAGGAGGGGAAGGAGAGGGAACTGGGATTGACATGTAAAACAAGCTTGTTTCTAATTTAAATAAAAAAAGAGAAAGAAATTGGCTCAGCCTATCTTTCTCTCATTACAATTGGCTTATTCAGAGGAACACTGATGAATGGACAAGATTGATGCTCTGGCCATCTACATCAGCATCTTATACCTCTGCTTTCTTCTAAGTAGAAAACTTCTGAAGATCAGGGGAAGGTCCATACACCTCTTATTATACTAACTTTGCCTCACTCAATTCTAGCTGCCCGTGTCATCTTGATCTTCTTTCTAACTTAGGACTCTTGTCAGTTGCTTGTCCCTCTATCTTGAATGTTTTTCCTAAGGGGGAAAAATGCAGGGCCCACTCATTTGCTTCCTGTTGGTACCTGTTCAATTGTCACTGTGTTCTTAGACACGTATTTAAACTTACAACCCTATCCTACATCCTTGCTTGATTTTTCCTCTAAAGTTCTTCATGTTGCATATTTTAACTGGTACAAGCTACTACTAGTTCCCATCCCCTTCATTATAAATGGGCTAACAATAGATAGTAGCCTACAGACATAAAGGAGAGTTAGTTCAAAGGAGTAGGATTCAGAACTTATCCATTAACTACTGTTGTGTCCTAAGCATTTTACATTTTAACTGCTATCACAATGCCTGCCTAGTACACATGACTTCACACACAAATCAGTGTGTAGAGATTACTCTACTGCCTTCTGGGCCATCTCCTTGTTGGCTCCTCCGTGGGAGCCTCTACATTAACTCATGATGACATAATGCCCTTTCTATGCTCAAGCTGAACAATGAAAAAAATCCCCCTCAAATGATTTGGATCCCATAATAGGAGATTCAAGCTCAGCCCAGTGATACCACTGAAATAAGAAAATATAAAAACCTGGGAGCTGCTGTTGTCAAGCCAAGTTTTCATTGTGCAGACAGAGAGCTGGTCTGCAGCCAAGAGAGGAGAGAAAGCACCTGCATAAAGACATGAGAAACTGAGTATAGACTTCATGCTCTTTGAGTCTCTATTACAGCTCATTTATGAGAGTTAACTAGGCTTCTAGCCTTGTATGTTCAAATGCCCAATCATCCTTACACTACATTGCCCTTTACATATTTTATAGATGTTATGTTACTGCTTGTTAAGAAACAATAAAGTTGCTTCAAGTAGTGCTGATAGAAACCTAACAATGTAGCTACTGCATCTTTTAATTTTCCAGATGTGGAAGTATTAGGAAGATTCTGTGCTCTGTAGAATTACTGTTAGGAAGTGTATAGCTGGGTTTGCTAGCTATTATTTGATTGAAGTAAATGCTACAGAGCTCATATGGACTTCCAATATGGGATTCAATCAAGTCCAGCCACTTTGATGCCTTGCCTTTTTTATAACTTTTGTTGATATTTTCATAAACACAATGTGGACTAGCTCAATCCATCTCCAACTGGTATCCATGTTCACTCTTCTTATTTCCTGGTGGTTGTTTAAGCAACAGACTTCCAGAAAGAGAAAAAAAAAAAAACACTGTAGGCTTTCCAGCATCGAAGTGGGGTCTACAGTATGGTGTGCAAAACATCTCCATGCAGGGCAGAAGATAACGAGCTCAGAAATGCTGGCTGTCATGATCTGTGTACTACACAGTGACATCAAGAAAGGAGTGTGTGTGTGTGTGAGAGAGAGAGAGAGAGAGAGAGAGAGAGGCACAGAGACACAGAGACACAGAGACACAGAGAGACAGAGAAGGAAAATGAAAAGTGCCAAATATTGGAAGGCTTTTCAGAGTTAATTGAAGTATAAAATGCAGCCCTGCCCTCTTACCTAAGCATATTGCATGTTTGTGACAACCAGGTAGGATTAATGCCCAAACACTGCCCTGAGATAGATCTTTAGAGGCCCCACTGTCAGGATTTGTTTGCTTTGACCTACTCTCATTTTCTCTGCCTCTGGTTAATGATTCACCTTGGTAACTTGGTGGTAAGTAACACCTTGGTAACTTGGAAACAAGCTGAAGTACTCACTCTCCCTGTTCTCTTTAAGCTGGGGGATGATCCTGAGCCTGGGGACAGTCCTATCACCCTTGATTACAGCTGCACTCAGGACATTGTTGGAGCTGAGAGATTTCTTCAATGAGGTGTCGGGTCCCCACCATGACACCCTGATGACAGCTGCTGTCCTCTCTCTCTCTCCCTCCCTCTCTCTCTCTCTCTCTTTCTCTCTCTCTCTCTCTCTCTCTCTCTCTCCTCCCTCCCCCCCCTCCCCCCCTCCCTCTCTCTCTCTCTCTCTCTCTCTCTCTCTCTCCCTCCCTCCCTCCCTCCCTCCCCTCCCTCTCTCTCTCTCTCTCTCTCTCTCTCTCTCTCTCTCTCTCTCTCTCTCTCCCTTGAAGGATATTTCTGTAAGTATCACTGAAAACAAGATAAGAAATGAAATGTTGGATTCATTGTCCCACTCTGAGGGACTAGCCCCAGAACTGCCAGGATGAACCCATCACTCCCAGGAGATTCCCACTTCTGGGGTTTCTCCTATCATCACTGTGCAGTGATGCATGCACCCTTATTCCTGGGATGGAGATAGCTACCAACCCTAATACCTACCTCAGAGGAAAGCATGAGGAGATTATGATTTGGGAGGTGTCTGGTTAACTACAAAATGCCACACAGAAGTAAAAGACTGTTATTTTCATTACTCTTCCCCCGTGCTGGAGACCTGCCTCCCACACCCTGTGTCTACTGAAAGCTCGGGTCCTCTTAAGGAGAGAAGGAAGCCTTCACTCAGCATCTATTTCTGAATGACAGCAGCTCCTGAAAGGAATCAGCCAATATTTATGATTCACATGCAAAAATGTGTCAAACATACTTAGCCAACTTCTCATGAATTCCTTGTGCCTAGCAACCAAAACAGAAAATAGGAACATATGGGATTGTGGTTATCTGATACCAATTTGTTCTGAATGAACATCAAAGTTACCTGCTTTTTCCAAATATGAATCTAGTACAATCATCATTGCCTGTGAGTGGGGAAAAATAATGATCCTCCCACTTGTATTTTAATAGTTATTTCTATCCTGATTCTTTCCATCTTTATTCTTGGCAAAGACAGAGAACCACAGATTCCAGTACACAAGCTCCTGACTGGCTAATGTCCTGCCTTTACTAATGCACAACCTCCAACATCAAGATTCTTTCCTCTCTATTGGACACATTGTCTCAAACATCACAGGAGTGGCAGTTTTTGCTGGAAGGAAGCATGTGGCAATTAGTTCCACCTCAGAAGGTGAGCCCTATAGGCGAGTGTGAACAGAAGAAAGCTAGAGCACAAATCCCTTTTTCTTAGGCTGTTATCTGGAGATGTCTCTGTTTGAGGGGAACAGTTTCTAGCTTGCCATTAGGAAGAGCTTTCAAGCAGGGAGAGCCATTGGATGACAGAGGCATCTTTCACAGAGGGAAGGCTATGCTCTTTAGCCATGGATGTGGACAATCACCCTGAAAGGAAGGGGCACAAACCTGGAGGTCTACAAGAGGTTGGTCTAGCATGAAGTGCCTGCCAATCCAAGGAGCCCATGAATCTACAAACGAGCTGAGCTGTTTCATGCTCCCAAACAGGTTTCTCTCAATGGAATTGCTTGAATGAATTGCAAAGGCCTGCTTAAGGCAGCTTATTTCATTGGCTCTTTTAATTAAACATTCTATATTTCTCTCTGACTGAGCTTTTCTGATGTTTGTTTAAAGAGGTAAAAACTTCAGTTTTGAGATGAAAGAATTCACAAAGAGTTGTCCTTCCCTCTTCTAAGAGAAAAAAGTAGGTGGAAGTCCCATAGGGTCATTGAGTGGAAAGAAGGAAGACAGAAAGGGAAGGAGGAAGAGACATACTTAGGAACGGAAGGGGGAAGCTTCTGAGACACGTTGCCACATATGACAATTATTTGAGACGAAGTCTGACACAGGCTGAGATGTTTTGGAAAAATTTCAAGTATCTGTAGATCACATCTTTCAAAGGTTCTCCCTAACACACCAATCATCTCATAGCTTTGCCTAGCCAATCTAGGCCTAGCTTGTACATCACAGACATTCATTGCCCAACTGGCATATGTCCTTCAGCTTCAGCTATAAAATCCTAAATTAGTCAATGGTGGAGATAGTGAGTGTTAAATGGTATGGCAGTCTCCTAAAGCTCATGCCTTGATTATTTGTCTCTGTCCTTCTATCTCCTAGACTCCCCAAAGTCATTTTAGAACCCCGGGGGCTTTTCCATTAGCATGCCTCTGTCTTTGGGTCCTTGGTCAAGGCAAGATCCTCAGTCTCACTATTGTTTATGGATAGCACATTTTTAGTAACTGAGGCAAGACTGGGACCGTTCAGGATTGGTTTGGCCATAGACCATTTTAGCAACCGAAGATTTAGAGCTAAAGCAGGCTTTGATTTGGAGTCTTTCTTTGCACCTGGCTGTCTGACACTGAAGAACAAGTGATTTCAGAGCTCATTTTGGCACATGTGAGACAGCTATTTTCTATCCTATTTATCCTATAAGCTTTACAGAAATGGAGGAGGTTTATTTAGATCATGTAACAGAGTCACGTTTGAGGAAATAAGAGATTTCCTCCATAGGTTTTCCCCTGGATACCTCTCCTTCAGCAAGAAGTCTGGTGTACTGGCTGCTGGGCCTCCTGCTTTTCTCAAAGTTGGATTCCACTGTGTGCTCCCAACACATGGCATCCTCCATCGAGCCAGCAGTAGGAGTCATGTGACTGGACGGCAATGAACTATGAGGTGCAGGAAAAAAATGGTCTTCCTTTCCTAAATCCCTTCTTGCATGTTCTTAGTATCCTCTTACACAAAGGGCTCTGATAAGCTCAGTATGTCAATGAACAAATAAAACCACCTAGTTTCTCACTAACAGATAATCATTATTGTGGTAGAGAAGTAACGTTTAGCAAACACCATGTCTCAGACACCATGATGAACTCTTTAAAAACAATCAAATTTGAAACTTCCAACAATCCAGTGAAATCAATGATTTTACTATTCTCACTTTACAGATGTACAAACCAGGTCTTAGCCAGGTTCAACAACTTTCTGGATCACACTAGATAGGGAAAGAGCCAAGATACTAATTCGGTGCCTGGCCCATAGATGGGCTCAGCAAATACAGATGGAACACATTGAAATTTAAACATAGATGGCCATGGGATGGTACAATATTATGGACCTTGGGTATTTTTATAGTATGTATCTAAAACTATATTTGCAACCACTGTCTGGCTGCCTGTTATTTACCTTCACAAAATGGGCAGGTAGTGAAGAGTTCACACTCCATTCCTCCTTCTTCTTTTTAAATTAAATAAAATTATTTAAAGCAGCATGCAAGGTATCATGTCATTTTTAACCAAAGCATTAAGAAAGGTGGCACCCTGGCCCAATCCCCACTTTGCTAATGCATTATCTTTCCTCCCTGATTCCTTAAAAAAGAATTCCTTACATCATTGCATTTTCTCACCTAGGAAATTCTTTTTAAAGCACCAGCCACCCTCCTCTCAACACCCTGGGACCCCAGGAGCACCAGAGAGAGGTGTTGTAAAGAAAGCAAATAGATCAAAGTGAGGACTAAATGCCTGCTGAGTTCATTAGCACCCAGGCTCAGAGGAAGCAAACTGCTATTTTTATTAAATGTACCTTCAACTTAAATTTCAGAGATACTTGGCAAAAAGAACCCAAACCCACACACAAGGGCTCCTTTGGAAGTGTTTGTTCCTACTAATAAAGACTGGCAGTCTGAAGTGCTCTTGTAGTCCGGTTGTTATGCTCAGACATGCAATGTGGGGTCCTTGAAAGGTGCCTGTGTGAGGATTTGCATTTGTTGACTTGTGAAGCTTCCATCTCAGCCACTTGCTTTTCGATTTCAGCTCAGACCCAGCAGGAAGCATTTCAAATCACTGTGACTCAGGTTTTGTGCCATGTCTGTGACCTGGGGTTGGAACTTCACCTCTTCCTTAGGACTAGCCAGCTAAGCTCCAGTCACTCACTGTGATTCCAACGAGATGTTTTAAATCAAATATAGAAATGAACCTCTAGGCTGCAGAAATGACTTGTGGTTAAAGTGCTTGCAGCATAAGTGATGACTAGAGTTTGAATCCCCAGAGTCCACTTAAAAGCCAGGACAGTAACGTGAGTATGTGTAGCCCTAGTACTTCCATGGGGAGGAGTTAGGTACAGAAAGGAGACTCCATGGAGGCTCAGAGGCCAGGCATCTTGGTGTGTTTAGTGATGAACCATTAAGAGCCTCTCTCTCACACAGGATGGAAGGTAAGGACCAACATAAAGGAGTGCTTTGAGTTCCATGTGTGTCATGGCATATGTGCACTCATCCTCATACATACAGATCAACATGCTAGTATCACACCTGCACAAGTGAACTCCCAGATTACTTTTGCCTTCATCCTTTCTCTCAAAATAAAACATGAAAAGAATCTGTATATCTTCCTATTATATAAACTTGCTTTGCTGGAATTACAAAAAATATCTGATCCTTGAACCTTTTCATTAACTGCTCACAGTCATCTTTTTGAAATGCTGAAAAAGTGTAGTGACAGAATTAATTCACTATCAGTGTAAAATGTATAACTTATAACAACCCAAATATCCACAAGTAGGGAGTTGCTCAAGTAAACTGTCAGACCAGCATGTCCACCAATCATTCAAAAGCCTGTTACAGAGATGTTGGCTGATATGGAAAAATGTTAACCTGTCTCTAAGTGGGAAAGGTGCTACAAAACCATATACACAGTGTGGCCTTAGCCTCATAGAAGGCTTATCTGTGGTCAAACTTAGCAGTGGCCTACACAGGTACACAACAATAGAGAGGCACAATGCAGCAATGGTTCTCTGTGAGTGTAAGAAGTTTTTTATTGTGCTTTTCTCTGTCCTGAATATATATTACTTTTATAATGATGTGACACCATTTGAAGAGAAAAGTAGTATTTTTAATTTCCTTTCTCATGACTGAACTCCTAGAAACCAGCTATGAGGACCATAAGGAGGTCTGACTGCTTCTCCAGGATACCTACTTCATCTTCTACTTGGTTTCAGTTCATCACAAGGAACACATGATGGAGTTCATGGTAGGAGAAGAGTGTGGCAGTGGCCTCTCATATGTTGGTTGATCAGGAAGCAGACAGTATGGAGGCAGAAGCAGTGTTAGGCTATAACCTTCAAGGGCCACCCTTCAATAACCAACCTCCAACAGTCTGGCCCAACAACCTACAAAACAGTTCAATGTGCCAGAGACTGGATGTTCAAACAAGGATAAAAACATAACAGTATTCTCAGTGTAAACTTAGCACTGAACAACTGAAAATACTCTGCTCAATAAGTATACACTAAAATGTATGAACCCATTGATCATCTTTCATGTAAAGCACAGCAATGGAAATAACCAAAAGCACAAAGAAATAAAATTTTAAGTATTGTTCTGAAACACCGACCAATATACCTGCATCACAGGACAAGCAGTGACCCCCAGAGGAGGCTACAGAGAATCTTTAGTGAGAATAGATGAGAACCACAAGTATAGTTCATGGCTTAGAGAACCTGGGATCCATCAAGGACCATTACATTACCCAGATATTCTAAAAGAAAAAAAGAAAAAACATGGTTTCTTATGTGTGCCAGGAATAGAGATGTCTAGAGTGGTACGAGATATAGATTTACACAAAGATAGTATACATACAACATGGGCCCATGACGATAGGAAATTTCCCTTAAGTTCATTATCTGACCTAGACTAAGGCCAGGAGAATAGTATAGCAGAGCTGACAAGTTATGTGCTTTCCTAAAACAAGATTCACATAACCTGTGCCTAGAGATAGATCTGCGTTTTGAGTCTGGAAACTCCGCCAACATCGAATGACCATTGCCCAGTCCAGGGAAATCTTCCCTGAAGTTCGATATCCCAGTTTTCTTAATTCTACCCTGCTTCAACTCCCATCTAGCCCAGAATTCTTTCTATAAACTTGCTTTATTGAACCAAGTTGCATCTATGAACTGCAAGGGTGAGTGGAACGACCTTCTTTGTCTGCCTCAAGGTTGTGTGATCCTTATACCTTTAGTTATTTATATAATCAACTGGTATTTGTGAGAACCTACCTTATGCCAAGCACCACGAAGAGGAGGATGACGGCTTTTGAAAGCCAAATGATTTTATGCTGTATCACAACCCATAAAAAAAAGTTTTGGAGGTGGAGAGATTGCTCTGAAGTTCTAAGAACTCATTGTTCTTTCAGGAGACCTGGGTTCAGTTTCCAGCATCCACAGTGGGTGGCTCACAACCACCAGTGCCTCCCATTCCACGAATCTAGCCTCCTCGGGCACCTGCACACATGTTGTGCACATAAACTCAAGCAGATACATACACATTGTTTTTAATATTGAGGAGAAATAAATACCCTTTAGAGGGGAGGAGAGGGGAGCAATGTTGACATTAAGATGTGATAAGAAGAACGTGAGAGAACAATATGCCAGGCTTCCTGTGACCTCATCTGACAGCTGTCCTGCAGGCAATATAAGAAATGTTAAAACTTGGCTTCAGCATCAGATGGATGAGCTTGGATTCAACTGTGGTCCTACATCGTCTATGTGACCTCAGGGGTGAGTAGGACATCTAGATGACTAAAGTTCTTCATCTGAAAATGGGTCTAATAATTATCAGCACTTCTCATCCTGGCCTGTGGCTGAGGATTGAGTGAGGTCACTCCTATGATTGTGGAACATAGTAAATATGCATCTGTTTGTCATTACCGAGATTCTCTTTCAACCATTCAGATTTCTTATAAAAAGCCACCAGGAATTTCTTTCACTATCGCTGCAAAAAATGAAAAACAAGGAGGGAAGAAAATACAAAATTGTGCAAGAAGGAAGATGTTCTTTGCAGAAAGCAATAATTTGCAAAACTGTTGGCCCCCACCTGGAGGTAGGTACAACAGATAGATCTCCCTAGATCAAATGTCTCGGAGGTATCAAAACTCACCAATTCTATATTTAGGTACCCATATGTTCCTATTGGCCGCAGTTGCCCACAAATACAAACATTTCAGGTCACAAAGCAGCAATTTTCAGAAAGATTTTCCTTTTAGAAGAGGTAGATTCTACAAAGCTTAATCGGTCTAAGTGGTTCTGAAATATTGTATCAATTTACATCAGAAAGGTCATCATGAAGAATAAACACAGGATTCTGTTCCATGTCTGGGATTTAGCTGACTAACTCCCACTAATGTTAATGGGGCCATGCTGCCAAATCCCCAACCATCACCCTGGATATTTGCTCCAATCCCTTACTGTTGAGATTGAAATGTGTTTTCCAAATCAAAGCTGATCCTGAGATGGGTGCAATGAGCCTCTGCATAGTGAGACAGGACAGTGTGACTGATGCCTGGGGACCTAGCACTTCTCAAAACAGCAGTGAGAGGCTTTGTTGAAAGATGTCTTCTCACATTGTCTACTCAAATTGCCATGGCTTCCTTTACCCTTTGCATAACTCAGTCCACTCGATTTCCAGACTCACTTCTCACTTCCTTTTATGAACCCCAGGGAAAATAATCCTCCTCCTGCTCTCCACATCTTCTCCAGACAGAAGTCATATTCGTGTGGGTACCTAACTCCTTTTTGGAGTAGACCTTCCTAATAACCTCTTTATGGTGAAATATTTCTATTCCAGTCTGGCTGAGATCATGGCTTTCCCCAAATGCTGCAAGTTCCTAGCTCTGCAGCATAAGTTTATGTCTCTCCAGCCTCCCTCCTGGCTCCAGGACACCAGTTCCAGATCCTCTGCTATCACCCAAACATTCTGCACAGCTCCTTTTACTGACCATGAGAATGGAAACAGAGTTAAGCTGCTCAGACCCCCTTCTACCTTATCTCTGATACTGATCCTAGCTAACACCCAGGCTGGCCATCCTCAAAAAACCAATACCAGGTCACAGCTTCTAGGGATTTACCCAGCTTCAGTCTATGCACCTAGATAGTTAACAGTGGTCCCCAGTCACTTTCCTATGCCAGGTCAGGCTGGCTATCCACAGGGAAGGGGCCAGGTGCCCAACAGCTGCACACTAAACTGTGTTGGGATAACACAGGTACTTTCCCTAGAGATGGCAGACAGCACTTGCCACTCATGGAATGCAGGCTGACCGAGCTAGGAGCCTTGAGACTTTCACATCATCTTGACAAAACAAAAACAAAATAAATAAATAAAAATAAAAAAAACAAGAAATAAAAGTTTTAGTGAAGTTTTCTTATGCCTTGTTGATTGAAGCTTTTCTGTCCTCCTCCATTCCCATCTCCCAGCTCTACACACACACACACACACACACACACACACACACACACACACACACACCAAGCACTCACATACACACAGACACATACACACGAAGCAGATACAGAATCTTCCTCCTTAGTACCCAGGCTTTGAAACTTGACAATCACAGATCACATTCTGCTATTTGAGGCTGTCTGCCTCCCCTCAGGCTGACTGCAGGCCCTGTGAATGGAAGAGAATAATGTGCCCTTCTCTGTATTTCTCACAATGCCATCCAGGAGATTACAGACCATTGTTGCTCAATATATTACTGAACTGAATTGAGTAACTGTCTGTTGCTTAATATTTTAGGACATCTGGTCCTTTTAAGCGAAGTTGGAGTCGAGGGTTTCAGTAGCATGCTTACAAATGATGGCCCTTTATGTATTATGTTAAACATGTTGCAGATAAGGTTTCTTGTGGATAGCATCAGCAAGAATGACAGGTCTACTTCCTGCACTCTGCTCTTCAGTTGCCAGAGACTTGGGGCAGTAGCCTGGATGAGCAGTGTGTCTGGCCCACAGCAGGTCAGCTGTCATCTCGAGTGTCACAGCAATGCTTTACTGGTGCTGTCCTTAAAGGCCCAAAACTGAAAGAAGCACTGGGCCATCTTAGTGATAACTACTCATTTAGACTTGGCTCAACCAGGTCTGTTGAACTACCACACCCTCCGCTAGAGTAGATCAACCTGCTAGTGTAAGCTTAGGGTGAGCCCAAGGCTGGTGTGCCAGGCTTGACTGACTCTCAGAGCACTGTTGGGCTAGGATCGATCATTTTCTCTTTGCTGCTGTTATTTCTACCCAACCTTCTGAGGACTGAAAGTGTCTAGGACAGTCTATGGTAAGTTCTACCTTGCTTCTCACCAAACCTAGAAGATGATTCTGTGTCTTCATGTAGTTAAAGCTCTCTCATTTATATAAATGCTCAGTAGAACTTTATGCCACTACAAACATCCTCACTTTGACTCAATCTCCCTTGGCTTCCTAATACCACTCCTCTTCTCCTGTCCACTCCAGGCTGTAACTCTGTCAAGACCCTTGTTCTCCATGGAAATCTCAACTTCGGGTAATGGCCACTCTGAAGACCTTGAGAATTCTTGTCAGTCATCTATCTGGAGCTTCTTGTCATGAACCCCACATACATTTAGCATGAGAAGGTCTGTCATGAGAGCCTCACCGTTCCCTCTTCCTCCTCTGTGTAACTGGTTTTTATGCTAAGGTTTCAGGCTCACCAGTCCTCATTCCTAAGAGTAGAAAAATAAACAACAATGGTAATTTTTAGCTGGTAGCACCAATCAGCTTAGAAAGGTAATATGGAGTGAGGCAATGGACTTAATTTTTCCCATTATTATTGACTAAATATTTGATCTTTCCATCTGTGAAATTGGTTTTTCATAAGGTCTAAGCTTAGTGGTATTATCCTTGTATCTTCAGACTTCCTGGCTCTGTTGAAGGAACTCACTGGCTACTTAGCGTCTTAAGTGTAGCACAGCATCTACACAATTTGGTTGCGCCAGGACAGTCTAATACACACCCACTGTTCTGATGTTCCATTCAACCATCTACTTTGCCCTTATTCCCCAAAGTGGCTCCCTTTATGCATATATTTATATAGTTCCCATAGCTATAAGCACCTGAAGTTGTAAAAAAAAATCCTTAGTGTGTCCTTCCAAATGACTATGTAGAAGCTTTGACACCAATATATTAAAATGTTGCTATGTTTGGAGATAAGGCCTCTAATTCCAATGAATTTAAAAGATGACTATAGTTAGGCCTGGTGACCTATACTCTCCCTACATGTGAGGCAAAAGCAGGAGGATTTGGGGTAATTTGAGACCATCAAGGCTATAGAACGAGACACTATCTTGTCCACACATCTCTGAGAAAAGACAAGTTAAAAAATGAAGCCCAAATGCAATCTGACAGTATCCTCATAAAAGAGAACATTAAACAAAGAGAACTTGAGAGATACGAGAGATACGCACATACATGGTGAGACTGCAGTCATCACAAAGAGGACAACAACACCTTGGTTTGGGATTTTAACCTCTAGAACCATAAGAAAATAATTTCTGCTGTCTGTGTTACTCTGTTATCTCAGGCCCAGAATACTAAAATAGTCAAACTAAGGTTGTTAATACAATATAAAGTAAAATAAACCCAAATAGTGTGTTCTAAGTGATGCTACTCCATTCTGTCCTCCAAGATGTTATTACTTCCCAAGAAACCCACTGCTATGAGTGGTGCTTTTGGACCTGCCCTTTTTGTGTCCAGAGGTCACAGAGAAAATAGAATAGGACTGTTGTCACTCATATTTTGACCTTTTAGATATCTGAGGACCTACAAATGACAAATTCTGTCCTTTCAGTTATTTTTTCCCTGAGGCTAAATAACTTAGTCCCTCCAAGTACTTTTCAAACTTTAAATCCAGTTCATGGGCTGTTGCCCACCACTCCACCAGTGTATACACACACACACACACACACACACACACGCACACGCACACGCACACGCACTCGCACTCGCACGCACGCACAGGTATGCGCTCACACATATTTTTGTGCATGGACCAAAAGGACTTAAAGCTAACCAAAAAGCTAGAGAATTTAAAATAATATGTCAGTGTCATTCTTTCACAAAATAAAGATTAAGGGCACATCTCTCACACAGCTATGTGAACCATCAGACCATCCATGTATATGTGTTTATTTGATAAAAAGCAAGGCATTGTGCAGGTTGTCTATATACGAAGAGAATGCTTTCCCTCTGTGAGTTATCATGAGTTACTAACACATGAATTAATAACACTTGCCTTACAGGTGTTTAGAAACATCAAACAACTGCAATAGATGAGCCTCACTGATGAAGAATGCATTTCTACCAGGAGCCACTCCTCTTTTAATCCTACATCAAGGCATAAATACAACAGACCTTGTTTTCCACACAGATTCCCATTTCTTTCACACCCAAGCATATGCTAAGAGTGCTCAAGCGACACTCTTCCTTCAGCTCTGGGAGGTGTCTTGAAACATTTTTAGCTTACCAAACACAAGCAGAGGAGAATCTGTTTCTTTACTCAAGGATAATCATCTTCAACCGCTTATTTATCCTGCAGATGGAAACCTATAGATTGAAATAGACACATTTTCATTCTAAAATTGGCATTACACACATAGTTAAAAGGTGTAACCATTGTGTAGGAAAAACAATCACCCTGGAAATTCTACACTGTTTCCTGCTGTTCAAACCAAGTACTCATCTTAAGATTAGAACATGTATAAAGTCAAATAACAGAGGGAGAACTTTAGTCTACAGAAACAGAACCTCATATAGGAAAAATGAGAAACTATAAAATGATACAGCTAGAAATGTCTTATGACATATAAGCAAAAGATCCATCCCCATTTAAAGATGCAGGCAAAATGGCAGATTAAAAGGTCTAGAATTGTGCTGGGTGATACTACGGCAGATAACCATCATAGCTCTTTAAACCCATCAAAATCAAACCAGATTAGAGGTTCTGTTCTTCAATTACACTAGCCACATTTTAAGATCTCAGTAGTCATGTGTAGCTAATTGTTCCAAGGTTAGATGTCATCACTATAGAAGTTCTACTAGACAGTGTTAGTCTAGAGGACTCCTTTTGACATCCTTTAAGACACCAGGTTCTAAAGATAACATAAGTTGAACAGTGTGTCTGCCAACTGTGACAATCCATGGTGAAAATCAGAGAGAAAAAACCCACTCCTAATAGAGTGACTGTGGTATTATTGACATTTGTATTCAAGAAATATACTTACACAGGCAGAGAAATGCCAGGCTAAGGTCAGAAAGGAGTTAGGAAATAACACTTAAATGCATCATCATTCACATTTAAACATCTGTAAAAGTTGTCAGCTTCCCTTTGTCTGCTCACAGAGGATGGGACTTTGTTATTCATCCCTCAGATATGCTTCATCTATTGTTTACTTCCTGGACCAAATGTCCCTCCATTGTAACATTTATTTAAACAAATAGAACTCCAGTCAAAATAAAAAATGCAGGCTCTTCCCAGTTTACAAAAAAAGGCAAGAACTTTATTTTAAACAAACCCTCAGGTGTATAACATACCACATCCATATCTAAATCAACAAACCATAATAACAGTAATAATAATTCAAAGGAAACAGAGGGCTTCCATAAAAACATATTATCTGAATACTACTCTTGCCTAAGCTTCAGCTAAGTACACAGTGGGTGTGAAAGGTGGAATATGGCACTTATAAATAAATAAGAGCAACAGAGGAAAATTGTCTTAGTCCACACAACAGGTTTTTGAACCTTTGGTATATGTCTCAAATAAATATCCATAAACACATATTAGCCAATAATGTTTACTTCCAGGTTTGTTAAACCAGTGATTGTATGCATGTGTGTGTGTTTCAAAAATAAGTGATGATATAATAAGTTGGGATTGACATGGGCTGATTAAGGTCTCTGGTGTGAGCACACAGGTAAATTCAAACCATGGCAAAATGATGTGCAGCTGTGTAGCACAACAAAAGCAGGTAAGAAAATGAGGAAGATCTACCAGTTAGAAATTCTGTGGCTTGAGTAGATACCCTCCATTTCAACAAAAACCATATTGTTAATACTATCCACAGTCCATAAGCTAGAAGGCAGAAAGATCCCAAAGCTCATAAACACATGCTCAACAGTGAAATGACCATCTCACAGAAGTGTTGGTGATATCCCCTCCCTCCCATCCCCCACCCCTAATAAACAGCACCAGTGCAATTTGAGTTAAAAAATTGGAAATATTGAGACATTCCTAAGGTTTTCATAATGACTAAGAGCCAGTCATATGGGGCTCTACTGCAAACCTCTGCCCTGGCCAGTCTCCAAAAAGCACCCCATGTAATTCCCTCTAGCTTGCAGATAAACTGTGTTAGGGCTAATGTAAGGCCAGATCAAGGAAACAGAAAAGCTGGCATGCTATCCTGGGTTTGAGGGAAAGGGGCATGCTGATGGGGGAGAAAGATCCTCAGGGATGTTTTTTCTGCAGCCCAGGATAAAGGGATGTGCTGAGATGGGTCACAAATTTTATATCAATGAGTATTTGACTCATGCCATTCACCAGAATACAGAGCTCAGCAGAGCTAAGTCTTGCTTGGCAGCTGTGCCAGTCCACTATTGTCAGAAGCAGGAAGGACCATTAAAGAGAAAGGCCCAAGGAAGTCCAGCTCAGTCACCTTGTCACTCTACCCAATTTGTCTCTGTAGAACGGATGGTGTAACATGATGACAGTTCTACCTTTTCTCTTTGTCGATGAAGACCCTTTAACATCTGTATCCTAGACCTTGACAGCGAGCATCACAAAAATGAGGGCAGATCTGTCTACCCTTGAGTCATCATCTGCCTTGAGGTTACTTGCCACCCAACAGGCCTTCCCCAAACCTGCTGTTTCACACATAGGCAGAGTCACTAGACTGAGTCCTGCCAAAATTTGGAACACTGACTCGAGGCAGGTCTTTGTTACGTATCTCATAGACCGACTTTCTCTTGGCCTGGGCTCCTCGGACAGCCAGTTTGATCTTCCGCCATCCCAGATGGTTAAGTTCAGCCAGGTTGAGCACCACACAAATGCCACTCACAGCAAACATAAACACCAGAAAGACTGTCTTCTCAGTAGGTCTAGACACATAACATTCCACCTCCTTGATGCAGGGGTATCGGTTACACTCATACAACCCTGGAACACTGAAGCCATAGAGAAAGTATTGGCCCACCAGAAACCCAATCTCCAGAGCATTTCGGAACACCACTTGAATGATGTAGAAGCGGGAGATACCTTCCTGTCTTCGGAGCTTGGACCTTGCTGCTGTGCGAAGCCCTGATGGGTGTGGAGTCAGCTCTTTAACCTCTAGGCAATCTGGTTCTGTCTCCTTGCTGGTGTTCTCTGTGTTCTGCAGCACCCCATTGACAATGGCATTTTGTAATTTCTTATCTTCTCGTTTGCTCCCGCCACTGCCCCCAACCCCAGTTCCTCCAGGTCCCCCTATAGACTCAGTGGGGTCTCTGTCCAGGGCAAGGAAGACAGTAGAGTACCGGCGTTCTCGCTGCTTGGCTGATTGGTGCACAGAATAGGTGATGAAACAGAGACTGGGGGTGCACACCATTATGATCTGGAAGACCCAGTAACGTATATGGGAGATGGGAAAGGCGCGGTCATAGCAGGCCTGGTTACAGCCGGGCTGCAGGGTGTTGCACACAAACATGGTCTGCTCATCATCGTACACCGTCTCCCCCACAATGGCCACAATGAGTATCCGGAAGATCACCACCACAGTCAACAGGATCCTGAGCAGAGGAAAAGGAGGGGGGAAGAGAGGTTCTCATAGGCTAAGTCACTGATGGGAAGTCCCTGATCTTTCCTGTTCCAATGTTTACCAGTCCTTGAACAGGGGAGCTGTCCACCCTTGAGTGGTACTGAACTGAGAGCCTAGAAAACAACTTTATGTTTTCCTTTTCTGCTTGGTGCTGGAAAGCTTGGAATACTTCATATTACAAGGATCTCACATCTGAACAATTTCATGCACTGTTTATGGTTCTTTTGCAATGTATATAGTTAATCTGTAGATGAAGAATGTCTACAGACTGCAAACATATCTTTACTCTGGCCAATGCATACAGAATCTTTTATAAAGGATCCTACCTGTGTAGTCCTATCCTAGTCTCAACATTTAGAACTGAATTGTCACTAGAAACAGTTATGAATACAAAATTCACATCTATATACATAAATAAATAACTGCAGGTAGTTATAAATATGAATAAATAAATATATATCCATCCACATGTGTATATATACATACATATAGATATCCACAAAAAGAAGCCAGCTATGTGTGTGGCTCTCTGGCATTAAGTTTTAACGGAGGACGGGGTCTAGCTTAATAAATTTCTGTTAAAGAATGATGCATCTGCTGTGATGAGCAAATCCATCTCCCCACTTGCCCTTCTCTGTCCAAATGCAATTCTGCCTTCCTTGTAGATTCTATTTAGGGAACCAGATGGAGATTGGCGCTGACTCTGGAGAGTAGGGGTACCAGGACTGAGTCCACGAGTCCTTTTCTGATAAGAGAAGCGTGAACCCCTTCCCCTTGTGGTGCTTTATAGAGAAAGTATGGGGGAGCTGGTCAGGAGTAACTGGAGGAGGGGGGCGTCACTGGGCTCCGGGTAATCCCTTAATGCAGGCAACACTGGCACTTGGACAGAGGATGGGGAGGAGGCAGAGGGCTGGTTGGGGGTTTGGGGGATCGTTAGAGACGGGAGAAGATATTCCCAAGGGCCGCCCGACGGGCCCGCTGACGTCTGGCTTGGTGCCCTTACCTCCCGATCATAGTGGAGTGCTGCTGCACCGCGGCTTCCAGCAGCCTCTCCAAGATGGTCCATTCCCCCATCGCTGTGCATCCGGAGGCAGCAGACAAAGACTGGGCAGTACCGGGCACGTTCCTGGTCCTGGCCCCTCCCCGGGCCGCACCTCCTGACCGAGAGCGAATTGCCCCCAATTAAAGAAGCAAACAAAAATGTTTTTTTTTTTTAAAAAAAAAAATCCACGAGCCCCTCCCCCTTTTATTGCACTTAAAAAAGGGGAGTAGGGGGAAAGCAATCTATGCGCGACCCGACCAATGGGGCTGTTGGCGCGGTGCGGAGGAGCTATCCAGCACCTCGCTGCCGTCCGGGGATCAGGTTGACTCCCGCAGTCTCCCGGCGAGGGGCGGGGCTGAGTGGCAGCGTGCAGGTGGCCGAGCTCCTGCCCGCCGGAGACCGGTCTCTGCGCCGCCTTCCCCGCGATCTTGCGGTCTGAGGGAGGGTCCGCGCACCGGCCCCAGTGCCTGTCACTGGAGCGGGCACCTGGCGCTCCCGCGCTGCTGCGGCGCGCAGAGCTGGCTGCGGGGCTGGGGAATCCGCGGCCACCGCCTCTAATCCGCCCTTAAGTAGTCTCCGCCTGCGTCACGCCAGGTCGGCGGAGGGGAGCAGAGCGCGGCGTGCCGCTGTCGCCCAGCGTCGGAGCCCGAGGGGCCGCGGCCGCGCTGCGGGGGGGAGGAGACGGTCTGGAGTCCCCCGCTGCGCCGGGGCTAGGGAGACCGAGGACTGCAGCGCCCCTCGGGGCTTCTGGGGCTCCCAGGTAACCTCACCTGCCCGCCGGCCTCCGGCAGGAGGAGCAGACACGTAGGTGAGTGAGGAGGGACCCGAGCAGGCAGTGTAGTTGCCCCCACCAGTCCCCAACCCCCGCCTGTCCCTCACCTTTAGCTTTGGGCCTTCTGAGACACCACTGAAATTCCTTTTCTAGATCGTGGTGCTGATTGGGGGAAGGGCTTTTTTTTAGCCCTTACCGGGAGAGGACAGCCTCCGACGAGAGTGCTGCAGAGGGTCCTGGCTTCGGTGGGTTGATCAGGTGCTGGAGTGAGACTCCCGGCTGGCTGACGCCTAAATGCGGGTGGGAAGGTGTTCTGAGCATGAAGATCTAGGTACAAAGTACTTGCCAACCAAACAGGTGCCTAGCAGCGAGCCAGTGGACTGGCCACGATGAGTTCTCATTTCTCCCTGCACAGATTAGGAGGCTGTGTTTTTATTTGCCCGTAGCCGATGGGAGTAGGGGGTACTTTCCAGGTTAGCACGGTCCAGCCCGAATTTAAGGAGACCCAGTATTTATCTAGCTGAAACAGCAGCTCACAATCTCACCCCACCCCCGACTCTCCTTATTCAGCCTTTGCTTTTCTCCCTCCCTCAATGAGTTTTCAAATTTACATTTTGTTGTCAGTTCCATCTACAGCACCTACTTAATTGGTCCCAGGAAAATTGAAACAATCACACCAAGCTGCTAATTAGCTTAGGGTCAGTTTTAGGAGACATCAAAGCTTGGAGTGTTTCATATAAATACCAAAAGCACAATGAGTAGGGACTTTACATCCTTACAAAAATCTGACCGGGAAAGGGTTGCTAGCTGATCTTAGGAATATAAGGCAGCCTTAATTATCCACAGAGAGTGCCCACATGTGTGCATTATATAAGCTAGACTAGGATGCTCTTTGACTCTAGAACAACTGAGTCAGGTGGTATCTAGTAGCCCTGAGACTGGGAGGAAGGGTGCAGAGTGGGGCCTGGAGCCCCCACACATGCCCTTCAGCATGAATTATGCTTACAGATGGAACACAAGCTTGAGTGTCTGAGGGATGACTGCACCAAGGTTGTCTCTTGGAGTTGACACTTCTAGCCCCAGGAAGCAGATCTTCATGGATGGCAGGAAAGGAGTCCACCAACATGGAGAAATAAGTAGGGTACAAAGGGAATGTTACCCTTAAGGCAGGGGTGGCTTCACCCTCTTGGCAGAAAAATATGTATGAGAATGGAGGCAGAAAGAAATCTTTCCAGTTGGCTAACAGATGGGATGGTGATTCCCTCATCTCAAACGTGATGCACACTCCCGGGTTTTCTCTTTGGTCCCTGGAGTCCATATATTTGCTCCATCTATGGCAGACATTTTTTGAGTACAGAATCGCAGAGAGAAAATGAATGAGGAAGTACCAAGGGCAGTCTGTTTAACTGCCTTTAAATGTCCCCTAGTAAGTTGTATAACTCAAAATCATCTTCTGTGCTTAGGTCTTGCCAAACCTTTATAGATAGTGAGTCTAATGCAAATTTTAATCACAAAGTCATAACTGAATTGTTAATCATCAGTTTATTATTTTTAATATGCTTCGATACATGGAAGACACACATGTACCATTGGTCTATAAACACTCAAAGTGCGTCTGTGTAGAACCTATGATATACTAAGTAGTTCATTTCTAAGGCTACAAAAACTTATTCAGGCCACCATACTTTAAAAACAAACTGTTTTATTATATTTATTAAAAAATTTTAGTTGTCAGCTGCACTGCAATAAATAGAAAAAGCACAAACTCTAATTTCTGTGGTAAACCATATGAAAAAAAAAACGTTTAGGAAACTGAAATTATAGACAGTAAGAAGCCGTCATGGGACAAAAATAACCTTAAAATATTCATCACTTCATTACTTTAAATTTCAAACTTTTGTTTTTTTAAGAGGTCAAAAGCTTGTCAAAAGAATGTGCAAGACGTGTATAAATGATGTGTAGAAAGAAAATGCAAACGCCACTGCAAATATTGGGACTACAAAATCCAGAAAAGATCCAACCTTTAACTATTTTTATTTTCAGAAATCACACATAACTTGTTTAATATATCTATGTTTCATTTCCTCTTTTCAGCCCAATCTACCCCATTTTCAGTGAATAATTTGCCTTGATTGTTCTTCATGAAATATAAAGAGGTTCTGTGTACAGCTGGACATCTCTGAGCTTCCCCGAGGCATTATTTCATCTGGCTGGATTCTGACTTCTCAATTCCCCTCTGATTGAAGCTACTTAATTAAGTCAACTGCAAAGTTCCTCCCATTAATTCTAATTTGAAGCTCATTGTACAACACCAAAGCAAGGGCATCAGATGAAAATTAAATATAGAACATATAGCATTAATCTTAGTGTCCAGCAGGCCACCTGGGTAGTTTAAGAACACAGGCACCTACTTCCTACATCAGATTGCTAAATTAAAGTCTATGTAAGTAAGAGTCAAGTTTTGGAGTTGCTAACAAGCTCTTGTCACTTGAAATCTGGAGAACTTTTACTTTCCACATTTGCTAGTGTAGGAATGAATTCTAGAAATCAGGAACTCTCACCCTATTCTTCACAGTTCTGAAAACTGGCCCATCTGTGACTTGGTAAGTGAAAGTTCATGGGTACTGTACATGTTACAGTGAAGGGGAATCCCTTGGCTTTGGTTCTCTTCCTGAACCATAAATACTTAGGGAACAGAGTGCATAATTCATGCTCACTGTTTCTTTAGCATACACTGACAAATGTGGTGTTCAGAGTTTTGGGGAAGACTGACATAATGTAAAATGGAGAAGACTGTGGCCTTTAAAGTGGTTTGGATCATAGAGACAAACATACCTGTGAGTGTCTAAATCACAGCAACTTCTGGTTTGTTCACTTTGTAAATCCATATCTTAGCAAATAGCAATGCCCATTAACCAAGTGGGAAAAGCATTGTCTCATCCAGAAGGAAAGCTGCTGAGAGTAGCAAAGAGTGTGGGTTGAATATTCTGACTCAGGAATGGAATGTAGAGTTACCAATAATGATACATTTTACTATGTGGGTGTGCTCTTATCTTTAAATATGCTTAAAACCTCATTTTCTTCAACTACAGGTTCCACATGAGCCTGTTACCAACTTGACTTCAAATATCTGGTAAGTGAAACCTCACTGGAACACCATACTTGTTGTAAAATGAAGGTTTGTCTTTTGACCTCTTCTTTACTGGGACATATACTATTGGGAGTACAGAGAACATGTAGTCCTCATGATGCTTTTCATAGTGTCTTTAGCATTGTGGAAATCAAGCATTTGTTGGAGGAGTTTGGTGCAGACACTCAGGCCATCTAGTGCATGTGACCTGGGAGAGCTACATGTCCCCTGATTGGAGGTGATGTCAGTTCTCCTCTATGGCATAATTATATTTAAGAGAGAGAGGAAAGGGGAAATCCATTTGCCATGTAGGGATCTTAACACATTAGGGGTAGCCTGGATTACAAAGGGTAAAGCGTTCTTGCTGCTCTCTTCTCCACTCTTTCATCCTCAGTGTGGTCCTGGCACTTGCTAAACTAACCCAGGTAGTGCTGCAGCAGCAAAGCTTAGGCTGCAGCATCAGCATCAGCAAGGTGGCCTTGGAAAGCTGATCAGAGCCCTGAATATATCTCTCCAGGGAAGCACCAACATCTGCAGTCTCCTGGGATTTGTGTGATGGGGAGAGGGAGAGACTCCATTCTGTTTGGGATTCGTCTCCAGGTCAAAGGCTTTTACATTTCATTCACAATCAGAGTTAATTGAGATTCACTTCCCCCAGCGGCCTACATGCATCTGTTTACCAATGAAAACATCAAATTGTCTTCTGAAGGGATAAACCTAACCTGTCTTAGGAGACTTACAAGAATATAAATGGGAAATGAAATTTACTCTTTGGTGCCAAGTGATGTCTCCCTTTTTATCTTTTGTGTCTCTTCCATATGTTTAAATCTCAGCCCAGATTTTTAGGGAAATGCTTGCCTTGAAAGATGCACAAAATTTACTGTCTCAAAGGGGAATAAAGCTGTTCAACCTACTGATCATAAACAGTCCTAAATGTGGCCAGAATCTGTTGCCATCTCCTGAGCTCAAATTCCAAATTGTGACTTAACCTCAAGAAATCATGTTTCTTACTGATGGTCAAATCTACCGTCTTCCTCCTGCTAGTCTTCTGAATAAAAGAGTATGTATTCCTTTAAGAGAAATCACATGTACAAGTTCCACATTGCTCGTTCACCTGGTATATAGAAAATATACCTTGCACAGTAATATCTCAGGGATTAACGTAATATGGCATTGTGGCCAAAGCAGATGTGTGAAATCACAGCAAATAAATTAACACTCCATTAAGAATCAAATCAGCCCCGCTGACACATAATCTTTCCCATTTATGTCAAGTCGTGATTCCCATTCACACTGGGAGCTTCCCAGGGAGGCTCATTAGACCCACGAGAAGAGATTTCTTTTAAGTCAAAGCTATTCAGAAGTTATTCAGCTACAGTGCCAAAGAGCCATCCTGGTGTCTGGGTACCCGCCTCTTCACGATCTCTTTGTCACTGTCCACCCAGAGCCTCAGCCATGCAGGATATAGCTAGGCTTCCTGCTGAGTTTCCAGTCTGTATAAAAGAGATGAGGAAATTACAGGGGAAATACATGTGGGTAGGGTCTGCCCTTGAGAAATTGTAAAACTGGGAGAATATCTTTTGGTTGTCATATGCACCCTGCCTCTGCTTCTTCTACACCAGACTGTGATGCTCAAAGTCAGACCCAAGAGTTGAGTTTTTCCTGCTGCCTTATATAAGCTTGCAATATTATAAGATAGGATTGGAATGAGTACCCGGAGGAGACATCTCTAAGAGCTGGAGCTTATGTTCAAGTCCCACGTGGACTCTACTGGTTGCCTCCTTCTTGACTTTCAGAAGTTCAACCAACATCTGTTTTGTCAGGATTCTAGAGACTCGGCATTGCTTGTTCAAAGGTTGCTTTTGACAACCAACTTGGCTACTGCTTTCTCTTAGGCACCCACAGCAAAGACTGCTATGGGGGCGCCTCTTGTTTTTGCATCTTAGTAAGACTAGGGGGGGACCACTCTTGCTTGTCAGTCATTCCATGTTCAGTCTAATTCAGTGGTTCTCAACCGGTGAGTCATAACCCCCTTGGGGGTCACATATCAGATATTCTGCATAACAGATATTTACCTTACGATTCGTAACAGCAAAATTACAGTTATGAAGTAGCAATGAAATAATTCTGTGGTTGGGAGTCACCACAACATGAGGAGTTGTACTAAAGGGTTGCAGCAGTAGGAAGCTTGAGACTCTTGGTATGTACTCAAGTTTCTACGCTGATTATAGACTGTTCCCTGATTATAGACTAAAGCTGAACGCAATGTGGAGCCAGATCTAGATTGAATGACAGGTAGTTTATTAAGAAATAGTACTCACACGAGTCCGCTTACCCAGGCGGCAGGGAGCGAGCGAAGGGGCCCCTGTGTGCGCGCCCCTAAATACTTAAACCTTTCCCACGTCACTACGACCACGCCCAAGTGGGCGTGGTCAACATACCTCAGGATTCCCCTACAACACACCCTACAAATACTTCATATATGAGACTCACTTTGAATCCACATCTTGTTGATCATTGACGCCTCCATCACTGTGCTTCACTCATTCCCACCCCTTACTCCACCACCACAAAGGAAAGTAATCCGATAAAGGAACACACACAGGGTGTTAATAACTGATAACCACTTAATGTATTATCCCTCTCAGAGGATTTATCCTTATTTAAGTTGCAAAGCCTTCATCCAAAGAAATGAACATTTTTAGGTAATTTTTCTTTTTCCCCCTTTTAAATTTAAATTAGATACAAGCTTGTCAATCCTAGTTCCCTCTCCCTCCCCTCCTCCCCTGCCTCCCACTGATCCCCTATCCCATCCCATTTCTGCTCCCCAGGGAGGGTGAGGCCTTCCATGGGAGATCTTCAAAGTCTGTCATATCATTTGGAGCAGGGCCTAGAACCTGCTAAACACCCCCCCCCCGGGTGTCTAGTCTGAGAGAGTATCTCTGTGGAGTGGGCTCCCAAAGTCCATTTGTGTACGAGGAATAAATACTGATCCACTACCAGAGGTCCCATAGATTAACCAGACCTCCAAACTGACATCCTTGTTCAGAGGGTCTGGAACAGTCCTATGCTGGTTTCCCAGCTATTAGTCTGGGGTCCATGAGCTCCCCCTTGTTCAAGTCAGCTGTTTCTGTGGGTCTCTCCAGCCTGGTCTTGACCCCTTTGCTCATCACTCCTCCCTATCTGCAACTGGATACCAGAGTTCAGCTCAGTGTTTAGCCTTGGGTGTCAGCTTCTGCTTTTTAGATAGTTTTTCAAATGCTATGCTTTAAGAAGTGAATGGCTACTTGGGAGAAAGAGATAGCCAGGCCTTTCCAAATGATATACCACAAAAGCACTTGCTTCCTATATTGATCTCTAAAGGGCCCAACTTGTGAAAATATGGAATTACACAAATGCAATGATTCTTATATTTACTGCATCTTAAAATTACCAGGGAGCTTTAAAATCCAGCAGTGTCTAAGCTGTCCTCCGGACCAATTAAATCAGTATTCCTGGAAGTGAAATCTATGCATTTGTATTTTCAAAAGAAAAAAATAGCTTATTCTGACTCCAATATGCAGTCAAATTTGAGCCCTACTGCAATAATGTACACTATTAACTGCAGAGTGGCAATAGCTTTTAACAAGCCCAGGGAAGTGGACTTTTTCTTCATGATAGGCATGGCTGCTGCTGGACACAAAGCCAGAATTTCATTCTGAAATGTGTTCATGTGGTTCTGTAAGTACTTAATATAATCCACACAGGCTAAGTAGTTAGTTGCTAAACTGAAAACACCCATCTCATTTCATCTCAGTCCACTCCTGGCCATCTGGTCCCCAGTATTTCCATTACAGGGCCATGTGTGTATTAATGAAATGATTGCATCCGATTACATCTTTTATTCAGAGCACAAGAATAGTCCATGAATTTTCTTCTCCAGCATTACTGTTTCTGTCACTAAGTCAACAATTAAGTTATTCTGTTTCATGCAGAGGTGGAATTGTTGCTCACTAAGGTAAGAAAATAAATCAAATATGTTACTGCTGATGATAAAATTATAATTTTGCTGCCTAGCAACCATAGGATAGAAACTTCAATCAAAAGTGTAACTCCACTTTAAAATGTCCAAAATATAGTTTATATTACTGATCAGCTTGTCCCAACTGGTGTAAAAGAGGGACAACCAAGCAACTGAGCTAATCACTTTGCTCTGTGATTTCTCTCACATCTCTAAGACAAGATAATCAGAGGGCCACATGCCCAGATTATATTACTGTGCAGTTGTTTGGTTAAGTTGAAAATGAATGAAAGGTGACTGGATGAATAAATAGTGCCATATTCACTCTATTAACTAATAACCTTCTTTCCTACCCTCCATCTTTCAGAAGCATATTTTTTGAAGTCAATAGATGTTCACAAATATCTATTATATGTCTATATTCATTGATTCAACCACATTCTACCAAATCACTAATTCTTGATCTCTGCATGTGCAGATCTCTGACCCTCTCATTCACGCATTTGTTCAGTGAGTCTTACTCATTGCTGCCTATGTTCCAGGAGGAGAGCATAGTGAGCAGAGCTACATGGTATGTGACTTCATTGAATTTGAAATCTAGTAGGAGAGACATCTGCATTTTAGCCAAATAGTAACAAACCAAATAACCTCAAATGCCAAAGTTTAAGTCTAAAACTGTGGTTAAAAAGCAAACTTTTAAGTAATAGCTCTGAGATATACAGCCCATGATGTATAATGGAGCAGGGAGAGGGTAAACAACTCTGTGAGGAAGGGTTGGGTGATGAAAGATACTATATAGCTGAGATCTAAAGGAGCAGTAAGTGAAACTCAAGTAAAAGTGGGAAAATAGCATTCTGAGCTGGAGAAACAGGACAGAACAGGCCTCAGATAAGATACACCAGCATATTCAAAGAACTAAGTGGTCTTCATGCCTTAGCAAAGCAGAAAGAGGCTTGAGACAAGGCTGGGGGAACAGATAGGCATTAATTTAAGCAGAACTTAATACGATAGGCTGAAGAAGCTTACATGTCTTTCTTAATAGTCATACACACCATTTGAAGGCATGTAAGAAAGGAGGGATACAATTAAGTTTATTCCTTAAGATTAAAAAGTATTTATGTGTGTGTGGGGGGGGGGTATGTGCATGTGAGTGTACCACCCTCAGAGATCAGAAGAGGTTGTCAGACACCTTGAAGCTCACGGGAGATTGTGAGGTACCCCAAGTGGGTTCTGGGAATCACTTGGCTCTTCTGTAAGAGTAGCAAGTGCTCTTAATCCCTGAGCCATCATCTCTCCAGACCAAGTTAGGTTTGTTTATTAAAATCCAATGGGGCACTTCATTTGCATTGCAGTAAGATTTGGATTGAGAGATGTATTTTTTCTAGTTTCTGTAATCCAAGAGCTGACAAGAAGCCAATTAAAGAGAACATGTTTGTTTATTTATTTATTTATTTATTTATTTATTTATTTATTTATGTTTGAGACAATTCTATTATGCTGAGAGAGACATGATGGCAGGATCCTTAGGCTGCATGGTTACCTTTGCACTCAGTCGGAAACAGAATGAATGGAAAGTGGTACTTACCTATAAAACGCCACACCATCCTAAATCAGGAGCTACTATATCTCTCAAAGTTCCCACAGTAAGGCCATACCTCCCGAAGGTCCCACAACTTTCCCAGACAGTGCTGGGTAAATGTTCAAGCATGTGATTGTATGCAGGGCGTTTGACATTCTGACCACAACAGAGAGGGCAAGAATAGAGTCAGGGAAAGCGTGGGATACTGTTAGGGCAGATCCAGCTGGTTAGACTCATTGTGTATCCTCATGCACCTATCTGTCTTCCTCCAAAGGCTATGTTAACACCAAAGAAGCACATCTCTAGATCTAGCAAATGATTGCATCTATCACCAGATAAATGAGTCAGATAACTTCTCAGAAAACATCCCAGATCTGTAATGTTATTTCATCACACAGGAAACAAATAGGCTCTCATTATAATGGCCAACATAAACCACACATGAATAAATCTTAGCATCAATTACCCATTGTAATGCCTCATTCAGACTTGTTCATCTTTACCCACAGTAAACAAATTGTTGAAGACAGATCTCTTCCACCTATAAATTCAAAGATACAGTAAGAATGGCCACCCCAATTATAGAAGTCTGTGTTCTTTCTCTCACTCCTTCAATGCCTCCAATTAAAGTGCAAGTTTGCCTCTATTCTATAGGTCATCAAAGTATAGAGTGAAGTCTAGGTAGAGGGTGGGGATCTTTACATGAAGAAATGGTCTGAGATTCTAGTATTTGGCAAAATCTTGAGATTTATTTAAAGAGGGAGCAACTGTCGTATATGACTAAAGAGTTGAGCTACCAAGTAGGACTGACACTGCTATTAACAAAAAAATCCTAAAGAGAATAAAGTGAAAGTTGTGTCTTTAGGAAAACACACACTTGCTCCAAGCATGGTGCCATAACTTGAGTGTTTCTGAGCTTCTTGTCTGGGGGCTGTTTTCAAGCCCCTTGCTAGCAGATAAGAAAACTCTCAGCACTTAAAATAACAACCTTGTTTCTTTACTACAGGTTATATGAGCCAGCTTGGTTACGCAAATATATTTTCATTATATTCTGAAAATGAATATCTTAATAAATCTAAATTTTAAAGAGATTTTTAAAAATTGGCTTGCCCCTGAATTGCATCGCTGGCAACTGTGAGGGTGGATCCAATTTCCTTCTACTTCTGTGAGTTACAAGTTGGGAAGGCTCTTCATGCCAGCCATTAATAGCCAATGGCTTCTGGCTATTTGCAAAATCAATCTTCTCTTCAGAGGATGAGTTTGCCATTACTGAGGATACTTATAAATACTTTCACCAGCTCCAGAGAAAAATCGCAATCATGAGTCAGCAAGTGCCTAAACTACGGTAGCAGCAGGCAGCACTGTCACATGGCCTCCCAGGTGCACAAAGAGCCACAGTGTGGTCTAGGGCACTTCACACTGTCAAATGCATAGTTGCTGATGCACTAGGGAAGGTTTTTCTGAGTAAATTATTCTGAATAGATTGCAGTTTCATTCAAAGTATATTCCAGTTAGATACAGGGCTTGGTGGTAGAGGGCCCAAGCCCTTAATTCCATCTCCAACATGACACAGGTCTATAAGAGCACACAGACATATACACACAATGTTTCTAGGTAAACATTTAATCACTAAATTACATCTCATTCCCAGGACTATATTCAAAGTGATTATATATATATAGATAGATATAGATATAGATATATAGATATATACATAGATATCATTTACAGCTGTTATTAGGTAGAGTCTTTAAAACTTAAAAAATATAGGGAAAATAAATTACCCCAAAGCAGAAGTTTATATGTGTTTGGGGGTTGGGAGGAGTGTTGGATATGACAAGGATTTGGAGAGCCTCGTCTGTGTTAGGAGAGTTGGACGGATCATTGTGGTGATGCCTGCAATTTAACATTCAGAAGAATTTGGGCTTCATGGCCAGCCTGGGCAATAGAGCAAGACTCCTGTCACACAAAGAAACCACAGAGATGGCCTGTTGTTTTCTTTACTCCTCCTTTCACAGTACTTCATGAATCTTGCCAACTATTGAAGAAATATACAAACTCCCATACCCCTACTGAAATGTATACACTACATGCATTTTTGTAATTTCTCAGGGGAATACAAGATGCACACTTAATCCTCAAGCACTTTTTAAAGGACCATTATCATATCTAATTCTCCTAAGAATCCTTGAGAAGGAAGGATCGGACATCACTAAACTTGGCAATGATGCCCAAAGATTCATCTATAGCTGAGGACATTGCTGAGCTTCATATATTGACTCACAGACATCTAGATGTCAAAATATTGACAGGATTAATTATTTTCTTTTAAAATCCTCTCCAATTTGCTTGTCCTCCAGATCCTCTCATTCCCATTATGTGCTTGGCTCTACACCTTGGGATGCTCATCTTTACTGATGACTTCTTTGAGATGGTATTCAGGCTTGACCAGTAACGTGTCCTAGCAAAAGATAAAAGGATAGAAGGTCAAGTGGTGACTCCTTCCTCCTTCCTGCTTTGTGATGTCTCCAGTGCATCTTTGTGACTACAGTTTCTGCCATGCCCTTCGAATCTCCCAACATTCTTACAATTTTATTTTCTCCCTGTGCCTTCGAACCATCAGGTAGTAACGTCTCCCACTGTTGTTACACCTTGGGTGTCTGAGCATCTATCTCTTCTTGACTTCTATACATCTTTTATTCATTGAAACTTTCATCAGAAATCACAACTGATTCACTTGATTCCTATGGGGTCCTGATTGAGTCACTACCATCCTTACTTAATTTCTATGAAAGACTGACTTAGCAATATAACCTAACTCCTCAAACTAGGGCCTAGAATTCCATTCATATTTTTTTTTTACCCATTCATTAAGCCATGATGGCCCATTTATCCCCCGAGTATCTCTACAAGCACTGTGTTCTCCATTTCCCTTCTTCCTTCATAGCTTACTTGATGCAGACCCTCCCAAAGTGCCTGCCCATCTATTTCCCATCTATTTCATACTACTAATGGAATGGTATTTCTATGATGAAACTCTGACCAAACTATCCACCATTCTCCAGTAGTCCTTGCAATCCTGTGAGTAGTTATATATAGGGAGCTCCTTAGAATTTGGCCCATACCTCCCTCTCTTGTCTACTTGCCTGTCCTGTTTCCACATTGCCTTCACTCTTACCATATAGAGTTTCATATAACTTCGAAACTGATGCACTATTCCTTCCCACATTGCCATGTGCCATCTCTGCCAAGAATGCCTCCATCCCTAACTTTCTCCTCTGCCAGTCTCTGGCTCATTGTCCCTAAACCTCTTGCTATGCTATAACTTTAGTGTGGTCTATGGCATTAATGAGAGCACACAATGAAATGCACTGATTCTGCAGATGGTTCTGCTCTACTCTGTCAAGTTTCAGAGCAGGTCCTGTGATGACTATCTAGGCAGAAGTTCTAACAAAAATAGAGCAGGCATGGTTGGGAGCTAAGTGCTTTTGTATATCCTTAAATCCATCTGTCTTTCTTCATCTCTATCACTACCCACCTGGTTCAGGTCACTTATCATTTTTCCATGAATAATTCAGGAGCCCCCTTGCTGATCTCTGTGCTTCCAGCCTTCCTCTTTCTAATGTACTCTTCATACTGCAATGAGCATGCATTGCAAGCCCTGCCCTTTCTTTCCATATTAATATACAATTTAAGAACCCAAACTCTCTAGGACTCAAATCCTCATATAAACTGGCTTTTGTAGATCTGTTCAATTTCATCTCTTACAGATCCCCTTCTGTGTTCTGACTGGATGAAGATAGCTGTTGTCCTCCTAATTAGCTGTGGTGCTTGTGGCCCAGGACATCTTGTCTGATGCTCTCACTCACTGCCTGGAAACTCTTTCCTGCAGCCGCCTCTTCACTCTGCCTGCCTCTCTAGGTTCAGTTTTGATGCAGGTCCGAGAAGTCTCCCCTGATCACACCAGCCAGGTGTGATCACTTCCCATAATCTACATATGGTGATCACTTCCCATAATCTACAGCGACACCTTTCAATACCACACTGCAATCTTCTCTGATGCACACTTTTATTTTATTTCTCTTGTTCTGCTTTCATTTTACTTTTTATGTACTTCCGTCCCTAGGAAAGTCCCTGGCATGGAATAGATGCTTAAACACTTACTTGGTAAAGCTTCATAAATAGGACAGCACTAAGACACTGATGGGGGAGAGAAAGAGATTTTGTGTCCAGAATTCTCTATGGCCAATAAAATCCACATATCCTTCCCCCAGGCACTGCCTTTTCCAGGAATCTTTGGTGACCTTATCCTCTTCTTAGGGTCTAGTACCTTTTAGGGGGGTGTCTGTTTGTGAAGAGAGAATAACATATGAACGTGATAGATTTGAGTCTAAATCCTGCTTTGCAGTTATTTCTAGAGCCAAATGACTGCTTTTTTGAGCGCTAATTTTCTTCAGTTAGAAGGCCAATAATATAACTGGGTTGATTACATGACATATTGCTTAGTACATAGGAAGTGCTCCATAAATACAAGTCTCTGACACTTTTTGCCTCTTATCAACTTGATAGGATTTATAACCACCATGAGCATTTCTGTGAGGATTTTATGGATTAATTTAAATGAGGTGGGAAGATCCTTCCTAAATGTGGACAGCACACCACCACTTCATGGGCTGGAGTCTCGAACTTACAAAAAAGGAGATTGCCAACTGGTCACTAGCCATCATTTCTATGATTGCAGACATAATGTGACCAGCCCACTTATGCCTCCATGACTTCCCTGCAATGAACTAGAGAACTGTGGCCCAAATAAAATCTCCCTGAAGTCACTTTCATCAAGTGTCTTGTCTCGGCAATACAGAAAGTAAGCAAACACCCCTCTCCCACACTCTGTACACACCCCCAACTACCTGGTCACTTTTATCCTTAGATTTGAAGTGAAGGATTGTACCTTTACAATCCACCAGGGTATAGGGATATGCTCATGTTAGTTTAGTGAATAAATTCTTGATTTTACTGATTATCAACCTGGGATTTAGAGAGATTAAGTGACCTGCTTAAATCTTACAGCTGGGAAATGGCTAAGCCCCAAACCACAACCCCAAACTAATGTGTAATGCAGTGTTTATTTTGTTCAATTGCATGAAGCCATAAGATTAATATATACGTATCTCAGAGCAAGGTCTTTGGGTATATCAGGCAAGTATTCTACCACTGGTTACATCCTCTACCCTCCTTCTAGATTTTATTTTGAGACAGAATCTCACAATGTTGCCCAGGCTTGGCTTGCAAGCTTGGAGCTTACAGTCCTACTGGTTCAGCCTCCTGAGAGTTAGGTTTATAGAAGTTGTGTTTCAGCCCAGTTACAAATTTTTCCTCAAATACTTTTTAATCTCCTCTTTGTCTCTTCTGTTCTACAATTTCACAGTGACATGCTTTAGTGTGAGTCATCTGTTTTATCAATGAAGCTAGATACTTAGAGGGCCATTTCAATTAAAGGAAAATCTTTCTCGCCTCCATTCCGGGAAAGGGCCTGCGGCTTATTTTTGATGGTTTCTTTCACATCTTCACTTTCTCTTGTTCTGTTCTTTCCTCCTAGGATTTGTCACATGGATCTTGACTGATCCAACCTGCTGATTTTTGTGTTTTCTTTAATTCCATATCTCCTTGCCCTAATTTCTTGGAAATGTCCTCAGTTCTTTTTCTTCTATTGTTGTTGCATTATTGTTTCATGCTGTTAATTTCTAAGAATTCATTTGCACCAACTATCCCCTTCCTATAGAGAATTTTTTTGTTTCTTTTTTAATGCATGTGGTGTGTGTGTGTGTGTGTGTGTGTGTGTGTGTGTGTGTGTGTGTGTGCGCGTGTACATGAGGGAAGGCCAGAGGCCACAAAGGTATCTTCCTCAGAATTGACCAAGTTTTAAGACAGGATCTCCCACTGAACCTGGAGTTCACTGATTGGTCTGCAATTGTTAGACAGAAAGCCCTGAGAATCCTATTGCCATATCACCAGCACTGTGATTATACGTACATGTCACTATACCTCGCTTTTTACATGGGTGCTCTGGATCTGAACTCAGGGCTTCATGCTTGTACAACAAGTACTCTACCAGATGAGCCATGTTGCCAGCCATGAGAACCATAACTTTGAAGTTTACTTACCTTCTACTGTAGTCTTCTCTGCCTCCAAAACTACTTTAAGTTTACTTTGAACTCCACATTTTACATTAATGCCTTTACTTCTCAGATATCTGCTTGTCAATTTATGTATAAAAATGAGTAAAGCACTAAGAAACTGACTGGAAGCATGCATGAATAGAACCTGCTGACTTTGGGCTGCAGTATGAAGCCATGATTCTCAGTTGGAGGAAAGACAGTGGGGTGTCCCGACACTGGGAGATGCTAGTGCTGTCTAGATAGTAGAGACCAGACATGACCCCTATTGTCTGACAATGCACATGATAGATCCTTGAAGCAACAACTATCCTGCTCAACTCATTGGACCACTAAATCAGGGACCCACGACAGTACTATTTATCCTTCTCTTGGCCTGATGAGAGTCCTCAGATAGGAATCCACTGCCACCTGCTTGGAAAGTACAGGCTTAGATTCCAACACTCTGAGAACTGAGGGTAGAGGATGATTTCAATCCTCCTGCTCTTAGCTACATTTTATTCTTGTTCACCCTTAGTTCCTGCAGGTATTTCTATAGTTAACTGTCAGTTATAATCAGCTGTCTGTCAACCTTTCAGTCTCCTTTTCTTTTTGATCGTAGGATTTTATGCCTCCTTAACATTGTTTTGCTATTGGAACTGTTGTGATTTCTGAAGGGAATGGGAATAAATACATGGGTTCTCTTCCCTATTAATTGAAGTCTCAGGATTTTATTCTTCCAATTGATGCATTCACTGGTATTCTCTAGTAAGGGAAGCCTAAATGTAATAAAGCAAATGAAAAAAACAATGCACCCGTGTGAAATACCTGCCACTTATAAGGTCTAGTGTCTGTGCTGTGATGAATTTCTCCTGGCCAGTTTGGGGGCACACTATCTGGTGGGCTCTCTTGGCTATAATTATTGGTGAAAGCTAATTTGGACTATACACAATCTGTGGGTTTGGGTGTAATGAGAGCAGAAAGCAATTTAAAGCTAAGCCAAAGAGAAAACAAGAACCCAAACACAGTGTGCTAGAAATAAAAGAACAGCCTGGATGAATTGACTCACTGAAGTTCTGTGTAAACAGAAACTAGATTTCTTCTGTTGACCAGCTACCAGAACCTCTGAGACAGTGACTTCAGCTCAGTGTCACTGATTGCAATTTGCTTAGAAATCTGATTTTCACTGTGGTCCTTTGAAAGCCGGTAGCTCTGGAGGAAACCTAGAGGATATGCTGGATTTCCACTCATGTACAGTTTCTTGCAGTGCCACTGCAGCCAAACTTCCATCTGTTATGAAAGCAGAGAGCACACAGTCGTCCTCCCTAAGCCAGTGAGTGCTGCCTATGACATCTTACACTCTCACTTAAGCTTTACATGAAGGCAGATGCTACATCCCATCATGGGAAGGAGAATTTCTAATGTCAAGTAGAAGACAACATTTAAAGCATGTTTTCATGGAAGTTGTGCTATTAAATGCAGACTAGCGCAGCTGAAACTTGAGCTCAGAATGGTAGGACTCTTCTATTTTAACAGCTAAAGAAAGGGACTACTTGTATGGTGCCATGGTAACATCATCATGCAAAATGGTTCTCTTGAAGAAGACCTCAGAGAAACACGATCAGAACACACAATGGTATAGTGTTGATTTGATAAATGAATGGTCAAAGTGTTTCATTTTCTGTAATATCCTAACGTTTTCAAGTTTAAAAATATACAAATAATATTCAGCATAAAAGAATTGGGATATGAAAGTTCGTAAAGAAAACTATAGTCAGTCTTTTCCTACAGACATGAGCTCGGTGCCTCTACAGACCCACATATTCATGGAGGGAGACAGAAGCATGGGGTTATTGTGTTCTACAAATAACAAAAAGATTTCCTATTAGAGATTTTCACTGAAAGGGGTGCACTGAGATATGAAGAAAGGAAGTAAACCCTCAGAAGACTATGAGGGGAAGCATGCATCCATGATTTTCAAAATTATCTACTACCTGTGTTAATGTGGATAGAAAGGTAATGAAAAGAGAGTGGGAGCAATCATGGCCTGGGAAGCACAGAATTTTAGATTGTCAACAGACATGCGTGAAATGCTCTAGGGCAAGCACAGAAAGAATAGAAACACAATGCAGACCTTTAGCCTTACAGAAAACAGAAAAAAAAAAAAGAGAGAGAGAGAGAGAACATTGTTAACATCACTGGGTGGTGATGGCCCACACCTTTAATCCCATCACTCCTGAGGCAAAGGCAGGTGAATCTCTGTGAGTTCACGGTCAGCCTGGTCTATAAAGCAAGAGCTTTTACACAGAGAACAGCCAGAGCTTTTACACAGAAAAATCCTGTCTCAAAACAACAACAACAACAGCAATAATAATAGCATCGTAGTTCATAGTAGCTGCATGTGCACTGGGTGTGGAAGGTGACTTAAAGGGCAGATATTGATTTCTCACATTACTACAGGCTGCCAGTTCAGTTCCTAGAAGACACTCTTTTTTTCTTAGCTTTCAGTTAGCTTTCTTCTTGTTGCATCCTCTTATGGCAGGAAGTGTGGGGAAAGGGAAAGAGAAAGACCCAGCAAATAAAAAAGAGCAGTAGGGGTGTGAGTTAGAAGCTATCTTTAAGTGAGAGCAGCATGAATCCCACAATGATGACCCACCTTCATGATTTCATCAAATTACAAATATACTGTGAGGTCCTAGCTCCAAATGCCATCATGCAGGGAGTTAGGGTTCAGTACCTGTGCTTATTAAGTGTTAAGGCTGTTGTTTTGTTTTCATGACAAAATACTTGAACAACTTAAAAAAAGGAAAGGTTTATTTTGCCTCACACCCCCAAGGGTTTCAGTCTAGGCCAGCTGTCCCCAGTGCTTTTAGGCCTGTAGCAAGGCAGAAACACCAGGGAAGAAGGGCATGGCTGATGAAAGCTGCACCTCAGCATCCAGAAAGCAGAGAAGAAAGAACAGAGAGGGACTAGAAATAAGACACAACCTTCCAAGACACATTTCTAGCCACATCCTTCTTCCCATCTTCTGATTTCCACCAATTCACAAGAATGCCATCCATCATGAATTCATCAACAGATCAATCCATTGGTTAGGTCAAAGGTCTCAGGATCCAATCACTTCCCTGCATCCTCACCTCTGAACATAGAAGACCAAGCCTTCAGCATGTGCATTTGGGGGCAATAATTCATATCTAATCCATGCAGAATGTAAATTTGAATAGCTGAAAATGACAAGCGCATTATGTCCATAAAAGTCAGCAAAGGGGAAAATCAAACAGAAAGGATGCTAAAGCTAAATTTTCTGGAATGCACAGGCATTCCTCTGTCAATCTGAGACAAGAAAATCTTGAGTTCAAAGGCAACATGGGCTACGTAATAAGCTTAGTACTACCATTGGCTTCATAGTCAGACCCTGTCAACAAACAACCAGTTCAGTAATCCAAAGATCAACAACGATAAGCTGAGGGTGTTGGTCAGTAGGATAGAACTGAATTTCTTCCCAGCATCACAAAAAGTGCATTAAATAAAAGATAAAGAATACTGACTATAGAAGTACCAGGATAGTGTGGCTTATTCCTGATGGCATATGATTTAGTAATCAAAATGGATGAAGATGCTATGTGTGCATGTTTAAGAATAGATATGTGAAACTAAGTGCAGAGTAGGCTCACAAGACACTGGATGGTAAGTAAATACAATTCCTGTAAAAAATGTTCAGTGGAAAACCATAACTGTTTTATACTTGCAGAGTTAGTAGTGGGCATATGGGTATTCAATGAAGCGAATGGAAGCTACAGACACGTATTTGAAGACCAGTCTCCAATCGCACTGTAGCAGGGGAAAGAAGAGGGGTAAGGAGTAAGAAGCAACTCCTGTTACATTTGTTGTTGTTTTATGAAGCATCTGTTGTTTGGCAGATGCTGACAAATGTTGAAGATGACACAATAAAGAGAAACAGACAAAGCTACTGCCTTTGTGGAACTAGTGGGAAAAGAAGTCAATGTAATAAAATAGTCATTCACAAAATGTAAACTATTGTCATCTATGTCCAGGAAGAGGGGTAGGGGAGAGAGTGGTACAGAAAGGAAGCTTTCAGGATGCACAGAGCACCAGGAGCAACAACCTGGCAGCAGGGTTTGTGTGTATTTGGGGGGGGGTGTAGCATGCAGAAGAATACATGGGCCGGGAGAGCCAAGGCTGGGGCTGGGGACAAAAGTGAGAGATGGGCTAGAAGGGACAACAGGCTTTTGTAGACCACAGGAACAGGATGGCATTGATGATGGTAGTAGGGGAAGATTAAACAGAGCTGCAGTTTAAATCACTCCTCATAAAGGATGTAGGGAGGGCAGGAGGCGCTGCAGGGACAATAGAAAATGTCACCTGTGACAGGAATGGAGACATGGCTGCACTCCATCCTCTACAGTATCCTAAAGTGTCCCTTCTTCCCTTGAGCACCTGCATTCAGGCATAACCAGCACTCCTGCTTCACCACAGAAAAGATTTCTAAGATGAGCTCATACAAAGCAGACTTGGAGATTTATTAAAAGACATTTTAATATAGCTCTTATGAACAAAGTTATTAAACAGGGAGTGAGAGAGAGGGGAAGAGGGAGAGAGAGAGAGAGAGAGACAGAGAGAGAGAGACAGAGAGAAGCAGAAAAAGACAGAGACAGAAGAAACACAGAGACAGAGACAGAGACAGAGACAAGGTACTGTGACCAGATGATGTGAGGTTCTCCAGAGGTCACAAGTAGGTTTATTTATCATGGGTATATACAAGGTTTTGGTAACATTTAGGTTACACCTAAAGGTTGCTGAGAAACACTTCTCAACATTGCTCGAAGAGTGTAATTTACATAAAGGTTAAAAGTTAAAGAATTTTCCTTCATGAACAAAGCTGTAAGGTGGACTTATGGGGGATGGATTTAGAAATACAAGGATGAGCCTGAACCTCCCCCCCCCCCGTCAGCTGTAAGCAAACACAGCTTATTTACTGGCTTTTGGGAACATATACTGTCTTCATAGGCAAATTAAGTTTTTTGAGTCCATTTTCAGGACAAGCAAGCCAGACCATTCTCATGCTCTCTTCCCATGTCCCCATAATTTCCCCTTTCTACTCTGCCTCAGAACATAGGGGAATTATGGTAATTTTCTACATCAGTCTAGGCCTGGAGAGGTAAAGGAAGAAAACAGAAGGAGGAGACCAAATTCACTGGCAGAATTAAGAATCTCTGTCAGGACAATGGAAAGAACAGGTGACTATCTGTAAGAAAAAGACAGCAAGGATGAGTCCTGTGCATAGCACAATGGACAATTGCCATTTAGAGAGGCGAGGAGGCCTGAATGTGACCAAGTTTATGAAGAAGATTATGAATTTGGTTTTGGATAAGTTGAAATAAAAGTGCCCCTGAGAGATTTAAGAAAGATCCAAGAAGGCTGATGAATATGAAAGTTTGAAACACAAAGGTGGCAATTAAAACCAAGAATGTTGGTCAATGAATTTTAGGAAAGGAATACAGCATGGTATATCCTTGGTGCTGAGAAGTTTCCTTATGACTGATAGAAAAATGCTGACCCTGCAAGGGCAAAGAAAAGCTGGAGTTGAGAGGAAAACGAAGAATGAATCCAGTTAAGGGAGTTTGTACAGGAGGCAACAGTAAGCTGTGACAACTGAACAAAGCCCTCTGACCACGTGAGTCCCATGAACCCTGCCAAAGTAACACTCACTGCCTACTTCCTCCAGGACCTCAGCTCTGTTGTCTAAGGATCTAGCTGAACCCCAGGCACCTCCCCCAGGAAGCAACACCCCCAAAGACCTATCCTGACCACAGTCTCTGGTAGAACACTGAACCTTCCACAGATACCTGATGTTTTGCAGAGGGCTCTGTGGGAAGTCTGCACACTGCTCAGAGGCTGCATCTATCTAGTGCAAACCTACTGCTTCTGTTAGTCTGTCCACACATCTACACAGAGTGACCCTAAGACTGAACTCCATGCACCATTCAGCTGCTCCAAAGCAAACAGATATCCACCAAAGGTGGGATAAATATCCATACAAAAATCACTATCATCACCTAACTCCAGATATCTAGGTCCCACTGCAAAAACACAAACAACACGAATAACCAAGGCAACATGTCTCTTCCAGGAATCAGTATTCTTACAGAAATGCTCCCCCTCCCCCCATAAAAACTTAGATGACACATGAGACAATTATTTAAAATAGCAATTATAAATATATATGAGGTACCCAGAGAGGATATGAATAAATGCTGGAACAAAGACCATGAAAACACAAACAGCTGAAAGAAATATAAACAATTCAAGATACAAAAGTAGAATTTAAAAGGAGATAGAATTTCTGAAGAAAGCCGAAAGTGAGATAAAACTTGAAATGAAAAAAATTCGGTAAATAAAATCAGAAGTTCAATGCAAGTCCTCGTCAACAGAATGGGTAAAGTGGAAGAGAACACCGATAAAGTAGAGGGACTGGATGACTCAAAGACAATGAGAAATGTGAGGAAAACCTTCCAGGAATCACCAAGATGTTGTCTTCAGAGTCCTTCCAGTACAAGAGATGTGTTAGCAAGAATCCAGTGAAAAAACAGATTGAACTGGAAAGGGTAAGATGTAGAAAAAAGGGGAGAGTTCTCACAATGAAAAGGAGGAGGAAATCAGCAACCAAAATAGAACGCCACGTCTGGGCAGAGCGCTTTCCCACAGAAAGGTGAACCTGCACATTGGTGTGAGACCCAATTGTCCTAGTTCACTTTTGTTGTTGTGATAAAACATCCACCAAAAACAATGTGGGGGAGGAAATGGTGTATTTAGATAACAGATTACAGTTTATCATCAAGGGAAACTGAGGCAAGAGCTCAGTGTAGGAGCTTGATACAATAATGATAGATGAGCACTGCCTACTGGCTTGCACTCCAGACCTAATTGTCCAGAGATGATGCTGCCCACAATATGCTAGCCCCTTCTACACCAATTACTATCTAGAAAACCCCCTACAGACAAACCAGCTGATCAATCCAAAGAAGGGAATTTCTCCATTGAGGTTTTTTTCTTCTCAGGTGTGTCAAGTTGACAGCCGAAGGTAACTATGACACTGTTAAAGTTTCTTTTTATGGCTTCTGATTTCTTTTTTGAAGTTGGAAAAGGAATATCTTCAAGAGCAAGGAAGAAGAAGTGGGAACAGTAAAAGTCATTGTTCAAAATGTTAAGAGGAATTTTGAGATAGCACCAGTTTTTGCATATTTACCTGGTGTGGGCACGACTCTTCTTCAGTTTCACATGTCTGATCCCCTTATACAAGCACTAATGATTTTTCAGTGCTGTGAAGCCTGTGTTCCATGCACTTTGGTTTTTATTCTGTAAGAGTCTACTTCCTACTTTGAATCTTCTTCTATACCACATACGTTAAAAACCTTCATGAAATGATGACCAAGTTCTCTATGCAACTTCTAAAACTGCCTCGAGTCATTCTTCAAATGCACCAAGCAGTGTTTTCTAAAATAGACTGTGAAGACACAGAAGGGACAATATTGGTAGAGCAATGAGGTCACTGCTGGTTGAAATAGTTCTGGAGAAACAGGAAGGCAGGGAAATAGGTGACTCCTCTCCTCGTTCACCCATCTGACTCTAGCAAGTGAACTGCTTAGTGGAAAGGAGACTTGTCCATTCCTGATTCTCTACTGAGATTGTCAGGGGCTCTGAGTGAGACTAATGACTTTCTTTTTTTATTATTTTTTATTTTGACTACTGAGTATATTCCCAGCACCGGTAGAAGACTTCTAGCTTTCATGAACAGAAGGCTTTCTTGTTTAACCCAGTGCCAATCCTGAGAGGTTAGTTTCTTCACCTACTGAAAGATAAGACAGTCTAGGTTTTCTCAATTCCCATACAGCTCCACCTTTCTCTGTTCTTTGAACCCATTGCTTAGATGGGAGGAGGTGTAGGGAACCAGAATGGGCAACTTTCAAACTAAACCAGATGACTTGACTGCCTCTTTCACAGAAGGTAGAGATCAGGTTGAGCTGGCCTCAGTGTGTCTGAGGTTTATTTCACCCCCTTCTCACCTTTCTTTCTTCAGTGGTTTTCTCAGGCCTTCAGGAAAAACTCTCACCTGTCTAAATAGTCAAACTCAAGACCCACCAGGAAGTGTTTCTCCCATCACTATAGAAATCTAGTCTGCCTCCCACCCCCTACTGAGCACTGCAGCCTCTGCAGCATCAGCCTCTGCAGCATCTGCAGCATCAGCAGTTGAAATGCAGCTCACCAACCACCTCTGGGCATCACACTCACACACTAGAGTGAGTAACAGGCTTGATCAACTTCAATGCTCTCAATTAATGTGAAGCATAAGAACATATCATTCTGGAAGAACTCAAAGGAAACAAGTGATAGTTGACTTATTCTCATGACTGTTTTCATAACTTTTGTATAATCTTCTTCACCTATGAGATAAAATGCATTTATCAAATCTGTGTAATAATGACAAAAATCTGAATTACTGTAAACTTTTTGTATGCTGTTAAAATTGTAATTGTTAACTGTATTTTTAATAATTCTGATGTTTTTATGTTATCTGTGATGAAAATTGGACTCTATAGATCTATACATATGAACCATGCCACTTAAGAAAAAGAAATCTTGTCTGCCTTTGGTAAGATGAAAAAGATTTCTCATCTACAAAACCATTTGGAACTGGGTGAAGATACACACAGGGTCCATTTTACTAGTATCGCTACTTTATGTATGTCTAAACAGTTTTTTGGTAAAATTGCTTTTAAGGAAGATCTCAAAATTTATTACTATATACCAGTTGTTTTCAAACTCTTTACCAAAAAGGCAATTTATGTTGTTACCGTGTGTGTGTGTGTGTGTGTGTGTGTGTGTGTGTGTGTGTGTGTGTGTGTTAACAGCACTCCATAAAACATTTACTTTCACCATTTACTTTCTTACTCTCTGCCCTGTTTGGTTAATATTTAAGATGGTGTTGGAACATATATGACTGATCCCAAGATGTGTTCATTGGTTATGTCCCAAAATTTGAAAATTGCAATTTGAAAAATCAAATCATTAGTCAAATCTTCTGGCCTATTAGCCTATGTCAAGAGAAAAGTAGCTTTAGAGGGAGGGATGAAGGAGAAAGAGCAGTCATGAAATTCTTGCCTCCCCTTTTTGAAAAATCAGGCCCTCATCTTGGGAGCAGATGTCATCAGGGATTGTCTAAAAGTGAGTGCTTCACAAGCTGCCAGTTCTGTGGGTGAGGAGCCACTGTCCTTAATTTCATCCATTCATTCCTAGAAAGAACACCACTTCTAAGCAACCACCCCTCCTCTCTGGCCTTCATGGCTTTGCTAATGTGGAGTTCATCTCCTGCCTGTGCTCATTTCTCCAACTTGCCCAGGTCGTGAATTTATACCCTGTGCTCTCTCTTCCTTTTCATTGTTCCCCTTATGATGATAGCCCCACTAGCCAGTGCCATTGACAAAAGTGTCATCCACCAAAGAGAAGTGACAAAGCTTGCTGAGATTTGCTTAGCACTCAAATCCCATTGCAGCAAAGGTCAGATGAAGCCATCAGAGTACAGACAAAGTCTGATGTCTAGAAGAAATCACTGAATACATTAAACTTTGGTACTTAAGAATAAAGTATGGAGGAATCTTCTGTCCTTCAGCAAATGGCAACCAACTTCCTGTTGGGGAAAAAAGGTGAGAATTTGAAGACATCAAGGATTCAACACACATTCAGGAAATATAGAATAGCATCTTGATATACTATAAAATAACCTTTGAGTTTTAAAATATTTTATGGGTCACAAATCTAGGACTTTGTGTATAGTGTATTTTATATATTTATACATTATATGTGTGTGTGAAATATTTAATAACCGAAAACACATACATTGGATGAACTGCTCCTTCCACTCATGAATATTATTTTTCTGAGGGGGACATTGACATTCTTTCAACTGCAAAAGCTGTATTTCCTTCAATATTAAGGTTAATGAGGGCTGGGGCCCTGTAATCTACATGAGTAGGTTAATTCTCATGTGTCCTAGATAGTTGAAAGAGAGATTTGGAACTTCAGCTGAGGGGAGATACAGGCATTGCCAAACTGAGCATGCAAGAGTGAGAGAAGCTGTGTGCACTGCCCCGCTGTACCTTAGCTCCTCTTTTAGCAGAGCCCAGATGCTGAGCAAGGGTAGCCATTCCCCCCATGCATGAAGGAGAAAAGCCAGTTCAGAAGCTTTAAGCAATCCTGGAGGAAAGCTGTTACACAATTCAAGCTTTGATTAGTTGGAGAGAGGTTTATTAAAAATTAGCTGAACTGTTAGAACATTGCTGACAGGACATTCACGTGTTAAGTATGTTTTAGAAGTGAGGATATGGCACAATCAATCTCCTTCCTGTATCCAGGATATGGGTATGCAAGTCGCTACCAAAAATGTCTTCATGTACAAAGCTTTCAAAGTTTCAAAGCATCACAACTAGATGACACTATTCCCATTTGTTCACTTAAATCATGTTATTCCCAAGGGCAAAGGAAGCTAAATTTTCTCATGACTTTTTTCGTCATTCAGGCTGTCTTTACTATTGATGATGGAAAAAACAACACAAATGAGACAAGAGACTCTTATTGGTCACCTCTCACGGTAAAGCATCATTTTTGCCTGAAAATGTTTAGATGTCTCCAGTTTTTGTTTTTAATTGAAGACTGATAATATTTTGGGATCCATCCTCCTAGCAGGCTCAGTTCTAGATACTGTGCTGGAAAACTAATTTTTTTTTGAAACAGGGTTTCTCTGTGGCTTTGGCGGCTGTCCTGGAACTAGCTCTTGTAGACCTTCGAGGCTGGTCTCGAACTCACAGAGATCCTCCTGCCTCTGCCTCTGAGTGCTGGGATTAAAGGCATGCACCACCAATGCCCAGCCACTGGAAAACTAATTTTAAAAGCAGAATCTAGTAGTAGAGACAAAAGAGACATGGATTAGTGAGCACGATGTTTTAATGATGACCCTTGTGAACCTCTAAGTCAGACAGCGCTAACTACAGTGACATAAAGGAGTACCCAAGGCTGATGTAGAGAGAATTGGTTTTGGAAGTAGGAAGTAATTTGGGAGGTGCTATATTTTGATTTTGGTGGTGACTATTGGGTATATATTGTTGTTTGAAATCATTGAATTATATGCCCTTAATAGGTACATCTTTAAAGATTTTGGCTTTAGTTTTTATTACTTCACTGAGTTGTGTATGGTGTCTCTTGATCAGAGTCACCCTCCTTCAACTCTTTGCAGTTCCACTCCCTTTTCCTGTACATCCAATCCTGTACATTTTTCATTTTTAAAATCCACCAAGACCAATTTGTACTTCCCAAATGTTTTAGACTGTGGTCTTTCACTGAAGCATGATCAATATACGCAAAGGAAATTGTCTCTCTTTCTCCCCATGGCTGGCAATTGCCTTGGGAGGAAGAGATGTGGTATAAATGCTCCATTTAATGCTGAGCATTTTGCATTCTCTTATTCTCTGTAGTGTGGCTATCTGTGGGTCTCTGTGTTAATCACAATTTATTACAAAAGGAAGCTTCTCAGATGAGGTTTGATTGATGCTTTGATACATAGGTATAACATGTCATTTAGACATTGTTTTGGTACTATGTCAATTTAACAATATAATAGTCATAGGTCCTTCCCTAAGGCCTATAACATGTCTATCCAATTCACTGTGCCAGGTATGGGTTTCATCTTGTGGAGTGGGACTTAAATCCAATCAGAAAGCTCATACACACATTTGCAAAAAGTTAAACGGGGTTACCCTATAAGGCAACACCCATACTAGACACCAGAGACTAACAAAAAGAAGCCCAGTCCATGGAATGTGTTTAAAAGGGTACATTTTCTCAATAAAGTTACAAATCATGAGAGCTCTGAACTGAGGTAATATGGGAGGTAAAGAGGAGATGTAGATACAGTTGAGATGAGTGCCCTTAAGAAGATTTTCAACTGTGAGAACTGTTAAGTTTATGGCTAATGCTGTGGTCTGAACTCCTGCACTGGCCTCCTCTGGCAAGGTGGAGTGAAAATTGAGTCACTCCTGCTTGTGGCCGTGTAATCAAACAGAACTCAGAAACAGGACACTTCCAAAACCTGAGCATTCTAGTCAGAGTCAGGGAGCCCTGGTCTATCTAAGACTGTGCGATAGCTAAATCCTACCCCCTTGGGACAGTGCCACCCACATTCAGGATGGATCTTCACATATAAGTTAAAAATATCTTGGAAAATCCTCCACATGCCCAGAGATGTGTGTTCTATTTGATTATTAATTGCATCAAATTGGCAACCGAGATTAAACATCACAGAACATATGCAGCCAAATCATGCCACCAAAGTCCTTCTGGATGTAGATGCAGAAGAGCAGCCTCCAGAAAGCAGAGTTTCCTTCTGAAGTGATAAATGTCTTCAAAACTTGATGGTTGCACTTATCTGGATATATACCACCAAGTTTGAACTGTATACTCTAAATGGGTGACTTGTGTAGCATGTGAATTATGTCTCAATGATGTGATTCTTTTTAGATAGCAACATAATCCTATATGAGCTAGAAAGGTAAGGAAACTTTGTGCACAAGCCAAAGCAAAGTTAACAGGATGAAACCCTACCCTTCATTTTTTATTTTCTTCAACTAATACTTGCATATTAAACCAACAAGAAACAGATAGAGTAACTTCAGAACAACTTGCTATTCCACTCATATGGCAAAGAAAAAATATAACTATCCCCACTCTCAAAGAGTAACATGACTTCCCTTTCTGCTAATTTATAGTCTTAGATAACCTGGAAAACTTCCGTAATTAAAATAAAAATTGTGTCCAATATTAATTATTCCGAGTGCATTCCTCATTTGGTATGAAATCACTTCATAACCCCAAAGCAAAAAAAAAAAAAAAGTTTCAGTTAGTAGATTGAGTAACTCAACATGAAGATGAGCTGAGGCCAGGCTAAATGATGGAGTTACAACCACAATCTTAGTGGTTAAATGAGAACATTGTGTTTCTCACTCAGGGTTCATGTCTGCAGGGGTGTTCACTGTGTTCACTGATTCTCCTCTGTGAGAACTCATTGATTGAGGCTTCCATCCAGAATGGGAGGACTGAAGTCAATGTTTGATTTCGTGGGCTACCCTCCATTCTCTTCAAGTTTGGAGATAATTTTATTTTTTACATAACCCTATTGTGATTTATATTTGGAGTGAACACCAGTCAGGTTCTTCCTGTTGATTCCTTCATCTCTACCAACCTACAGTTTTCTTTTTAGAACTAGAAGCCTTATACTGTATTTCACTGAAGGAGTTCCCTTCCATGCAGTAAAATCAAAACAGTTATTATAGCATAATGGGATTGGCACTCCAGGGTAAAGGATAAAATAGGAAATGTGGCTACCCCTTACTGTAAGATGTGAAGACTTTTAAAATAAGTTCCCTTCAACTTGAGGGGAACCCACAATGGTTTGAAAACTGCTTTCTACACTGAGATTTCAGAAAACCCCATTTAGATCAGAAGCAAATACTATATGGTATAAGATCATAGTAATTATCAGCTGAATTCCTGGTTAAACCCCATGTTACAAACTTGTATTTCTCATTTTATGAAATCACTTAGGTTATTTCTCTCTGAGAAATAAAGGAAAATCTAACTCTACAATCTTGGTCTTTAGTCTATGGACACTGAACTTTCTAGTTGTTCCTTGTTGAGGTGTATTAGGCAAGGTTCTCCACAGGAATATGACATACACACGTGTGCATGCATACATGTGCCTGCACTCACACACACCATAGATTTATTATTGGTTTACATTATAAAGACTGGGTCATCCATACACTGAAGACATAGAATACTTGGTAGCTGCTCAGCCTATGAAGCTAGATGCCTCTAGATGCCTCTATCTAGCTTCATAGTGAGAAATCTGGGCATTTCCCGGCATGTCACCAACATTGAGTCCATGTTAGAAGTGATACTTATATCTAATACCAGTGGGAGCAGCATATAATATGATTTGGGGATTGAATGTAGGACCCTGTAGATGGTAGACAAGTGTGCTACCTTTGAGCTATATCCCAAGGTCTACAACAAGCTTTAAAAATCACATGCTTGGGCCTGGCCCAGGATGATGTGGTAGACTTTGGGGAGCCCCTTTTGAGGGCCTTACCCTGCCTGGGGAGTGGAGGGGGGATGGCTAGGGGCTCGTGGGATGTTGGGGTGGTGGGGAGGGAGAGGGAGAGGGAGAGGGAGAAGGGATTGACATCTGATGTAGGGGAAGCTGTAGCCACGCATACTTAGGGGCTGGCTACAGGTGTACCTAACCAAGCTTGCGAGGGCGTGGCCAGGGTGACATAGAGCGATGCTGCATTTTCTCTTTTGGTTTCACCTTTTGGGCTTGTGTACAGACCACTTCCACGCTGGCTGGCTAGGTTGCTCTGTAAGTAAGGCTTTTCCCTATTAAATACCCTTATTCTTCTACCTGACTCCGTATTGGTAATTTCCCACTATAATCTGAAGCAAGCTTGTTCCTAATTTGAACTGATAAAATAAAAAAAATAATAAAAAAAGAGGATGGGGATGTTCATGGGTATGAAATTGTCAGAGAAGAAAATAAATAAAAATGTACTTTAAAAGTTAAAAAAATCACATGCTTGATATTAACAGCAACAACAAATACAATTTTAAGATGGCCAAATGATTTGAACCATCAAAAGAAATATGAATACAAATATTCAGCAAATATGTCATATAGCCATCAGGGAAATGAAAATTAAAACCACAACATGACATTATGCTGTCCCAGTTAGAATGGCTGTTATGAATAAAATAATACTGGCAAGGTATAACATGAGTGGATGTGGTAATGTAATTGGCCCCCATATTCTCATAGGGAGTGGCACTATTAGGAGGTGTGGCTTTGTTGGAGTGGATATGGCCTTGTTGGAGGAAGTGTGTCACTGTGGGGGCAGGCTTTGAGGTCTTTTTCTCAAGCTTCACTCAGTGTGACAGTCAGTCGACTTCCTGCTGCCTGCACGATGTAGGACTCTTCAGCTACCTCTCTACCATATCTGCCTGTACGCTGCCATGCTCCCAGTCATAATGATGATGGACTGAACCTCTGAAACTATAAGCAAGCCACCCCATTTTAATGTTTTCATTTTCTGGTTTTTCGAGACAGAGTTTCTCTGCATTGCTTTGGAGCCTGTTCTGGAGCTCACTCTGTAGACTAGACTGGCTTCAACTCACAGAGATCTACCTGCCTCTGTCTCCTGAGTGCTGGGATTAAAGTCGTGTGCCACCAACGCCTGGCAATGTTTTCTTTATAAGAGTTGCAATGGTCATAGTGTCTCTTCACAGCAATAGAAACCCTAACTAAGGCTGTAGGAATGTAAATGATAACCATGATGGAAGCTCCTTAAAAATAGATCTACCATGTAATCCAGCTATCCCAGTATGAAGCCAGTCTATGAAAGGTCACTGCATGTTTGTATTTATTATGGAATTATTCACAACAGTAGTGAAATAGAATCAGCCTAGAGACTCAACAACAAAGGGATGGATAAAGAAAACATGGCACATAAACACAATGAAATATTCATTTTCAGGGAAATAGATGGAACGATTAGATATTATGTTAAAAAATAAACCAGATACAGGAAGATAAGTACTACATGTTCTACCATATGTAAAAGGTAAAAAAAAAATCTTAATGTGGATTAGTGATGAATTAAATTTTGGAGGGGGAAAGTGAAGGGAGGCTGAATTAGAATAGTATGTGCCGTGCGCATATGTTGAAATTTTATGCAAAGTTGTATTAATATATAAGATTATCAAAACAATTAAATATAGAAGTATATTCATTTGTGTATGTCCCATTAGTACCTTTTTGTCATACTTAGAATTTAAACTTGTTACTCTCATATGGAGACCCCATGTGATTTGTATTTTGACACCTTTCCAGCCCCACCCAGGTCTCCCTTGTTTGTCCTCACTGCTTCCCAGCCAGTGGTCATCTTCCTCTTCCTTGTACACAGTGTATCTTTGAGCATATTCTTTTTACTGCCAACTTTCCCCATTCTCTGACCATTTTATCCAACTAGACACCTATGCACTGGAGTCTCTCACCGAACGTAATTCCTCTCTAGAGCTCTGTATATTGATTATTTAATTATTAGCTGATCTCCCAACCCACCCACCCTCATTACACACACACACACACACACACACACACACACACACACACACACACACACACACACACCATACCATTGGACTGTAAGTAAAATGCATGCAGTGGCTGTATCTATTTTATCTCTAGAACCTATTAGAAGAAATTCAATAACTATATATTGACTATAGCAAGCAACTAAGTCTCTAGCCTAAGTCCATAGCTATTTTTACAGATTTTTTCCTTCTCTTCAAAACATTTGTCTGTACACTTACAATAAGACAGTGACTCAGAAACTCCTTATAGATAGAATGAGTTCATGGAGAGAGCATGCTTTCTGGTTTCCAGCTGCCATTTTTGGTGAAGAGACCCACTGGGCTGCAGACAGGGTGTGTACAGTCTCAGCTACTAACTAGCAGTTTGACCTAAGTCAAGCTGATGGCTCTTTAGGCATCAGTTGCATGGGAATTATGCTGGACACTGCTTCACTCTGTGACTCAGTCCCCAAGTCTTGCCAGAGACCTCCCTGGAGCTTTTGCTGGTATCATCTTCAAAGGGAGTTTTTATTTTGTTATCCCAGTGGCTGGTGAGTTTGTAGAAGGATCTTAATACATCATGCCAAAAATATAAAAGGAGCCTTATTAATCTATCAAGACTACCTCAACTAAATGCCCCAGGATGAGTTCTTTCAACAAAAATATCCTCCACAGTTCTGGAGGCTAGAAGCCCAAGATGAAAATGTGTGCCTGGATGCTTTCTCTTGAGGCATTCATTGTCTTGCAGATGGTTGTTTGCCTGCTGTGTGCTCTTCCTGTGTGCTCACTCCCAGTGTCTCTTCCTCTTCTAATGAGTCAACCAGTTCTGTGCAATGAGATTCCTAAAGGTATGGCCTCCTTTGAGCTTAGTTACCTCCATAGAAGACCTCTCCCAAATACAGTCACACTGGGATAAGGATTCACTGCAAGAATGTGGGTTCAAAATTCAGATTGAGAATCCATGAGAAAAGTAAAGAGAATGCCAGGCATGAAGGGTCACACCATGTCTCAAAGGATGTAGGCAGGAGAGTCACAAGTTGAAGTCCAGCCTGGACTAACTAGAGAACATGTGTCATGTAATGAATGAATGAATGAATGAATGAATGAATGAATGAATGAACAAAGTCCAAGTAATTTTGACTTAGGCCCTAAAATAGTAAATCAGCCCCAGTGCTCTACACATTCTATTTCCTTCAGTAATTTTTCTTTTCTCCAGTTCTACTCTACTGAATATTCACAAACAAATCCACCATAATAACTATTTCTCAATTCATAAAAGTAAAAAAAAAATAGTATTTGGATGTATGAAAAAGTACTAACAATAGCTTTTTAATTATAATATGTATGTACCTGACCCAAGAGATAAAGGAGACAGAGGGTGTCTGCATATTCATGGCCTAAATGATGCAAGGTTTTGTACTTAGCATTTTAATGAAATACATTACTGTAAACACATCCATTATTGAGTACTACTCAGTGGAAAAAAACAATGGAATCTTGAAATTCACAGGCAAATGGATGGAACTAGAAGAAACCATCCTGAGTGAGGTAACCCAGTCACAAAATGACAAACGTGGTATGTACTCATTCATATATGGATTTTAGACATAGAGCAAAGGATTACCAGCCTACGATCCACACTGCCAGAGAAGCTAGGAAACAAGGAGGACCCTAAAAGAGGCATACATTGTCCCTGGAGAAAGGGAAAGGAACAAGATCTCCTGAGCAAATTGGAAGCATGGGGGAGGGGAGAGGGAGTTAGGAGAAAGAGAAGGGGATAAGAGGAGGGGAGAGGAGGACATGAGGGAGCAGGAAGATTGAGACAGGGGAAGAATAGAGGAGAGCAAGAAAAGAGATACCATAATAGAGGGAGCCACTACAGGTTTAAAGAAAATTCTGGCACTAGGGAAAGGTCCAGAGATTCACAAGGTTGACCTAACTAAGAGTGTAAGCAATAGTCAAGAGGCTCCCTTAAATGCCCTTCCCCATAATGAGATTGATGACTGACTTATATGCCATCCTAGAGCCTTCATCCAGTAGCTGATGGAGGCAGAAGCAGAAACCCATAGCTAAACACTGAGCTGAACTCCTGGAATCCAGTTGCAGAGAAGGAGGAGTGATGAACAAAGGGGTCAAGACCAGGCTGGTGGAACCACAGAAACAGCTGACCCAAACAAGGGGGAGCTCATGGATCCCAAACTGATAGCTGGGAAACCAGCATAGGACCAACCCAGACCCCCTGATCATGGATCTCAGTTAGGAGATCTGGGCAATCTATGGGGCTTCTGGCAGTGAATCAGTATTTACCCCTAGTATACGAATGGACTTGGGGATCCCATTCCACTTAGAGGGATACTCTCTCAGCCAAGACACATGGGGAAGGGCCTAGGCCCTGCTCCAAATGATGTGACAGACTTTGAAGATCTCCCATGGAAGGCCTCACCCTCCTTGGGGAGCAGAAAGGGGATGGGAGGCAAGGGAGGAGGAGAGGGAGTAGGAACTAGGCTTGACATGTAAAACAAGATGTTTCTAATTTAAATTAAAAACAGGAAAAAACAAATCAAAACCAAATAAAAAACCCATATCCATTATTTACTCACATGAAAGATAACTTTTGAAAAACATGATTACTTTACCTTTCTTAAGCATGGTTTTTGAACGATTCATCTGTCCTAGTATCTTAGATCCAGTTTTCAGGCATAGAAAAGAATACCAAAATGCAATATAGATCTGTGTGCTTACCACTTTGGATACAAATGTCAGACAATAATTCTTTAAGCTTCTACTTTTAAATAGAAGCAGTGTACATCTATCTACTCATAAAGATAAATACCAAGAGATTATATACCAGTAAATTATGTAACATTAAACTATTAATACGATATTTAGATATGAAATTTATAATATGTATGTACCTGACCCAAGAGCTAAAGGAGACAGAGAGTGTCTGCGTATTCATGGCCTAAATATGTCTTCTTGTGATGCCCAGTGTTCAAAGCAACCCATTTGTACTACAAGACACTGCTGAGGGGAAAAATCTAAAATAATATTTATATCTTATCTAAAGAAAAGGGCACTGAATCAGATTACTATTTAAGTATTATTGCAGAAAAGACCTTCTTGGCTTATCCTAAATATAGATCTCCTAGCTCCTTAAGCTCAGAAAACATGTGATTCAACTTTTGGTCTCCTGACCCTACTGCTGAACCTGGGTCAGAGTCAAGGATAAAGAGATACCTCTAAAACTTATGGACATAAAGACACAGTGGTGACCTTGAATGGTAATGACAGCAGCAGTCTACTAAAGATGTCTAAGCCTGAAGTGCTCCAGATTTTGAACCCAGATGTCCTAAAGCATAGAGAATGATAGAATGGGGATACCCGTGATAAACTATGACTAAAGTTAGAAAATTTGCTTTTAGAAGCACCGTCACATTAGATGTCAGAACATCTGAGATCCATCTTAAGTATTCCATAGACAGGCTGTGTAACACTGTACCAGGTGCTTAATTTCTGCATCTTGATTCTCTCAATAGATGAAGTTTAATTAAGCCCATCAAACACTCTGTGTGCTCCAACAGTTCATGCACAAGATAATTTGAAAATGAAGAAATTTCAAGATTCTGCAATCAGGTTGAAAACCTACTTTTCACAATTAGATTTCCTAAAACTCTTCAGCTCTTATTAAGCTGCTTCATGTCTGGTCCCTTAACTTCCTTCCCACTTGCTCCTGCTGGGGCTTCCTCCCTGCTTTTCTTACCTAATTCTAATTCCTTTAAAAACATTCATTTTTTCCTTTTATGTCCATTGGTATTTTGCCTGCTTGTATGTCTGTGTGGAGGTGCCAGGTGCTAGGAATTGAACCTAGGTCCTCTGAAAGAGCAGTCAGTACTCTTAACCACTGAGCCACCTTTCCAATCCCTACCTAGTTCTAATTCTTAAACAGATTTGTATCATCAGTTGAAGCCCCCAGGTCATAAACACTTGGAGTTTGCATGTAGATAAGTCTTGCAAGGGCTGAACAAAACTGATTCTGGTGGATGCTGTTTCTAGCATTCTTCCCAGCATGCTTTATGGTTCCTTAATTTCTTGCTGCCTCTGATCATCACACATTCATTTTACAACACCCCAAGATTACAGAGAAATGACGATGCTGTAAGTCTGTCCTGTAAATCTGTCAACAAGTGGACAGAAGTATCTGGCTCTTTCTCCTTACTTTGAACATGCTAATGCTTAATATCCTAAATTTGTTTAGGGAAAGTCCTCTTCAAATTTCTACTTGTGATCCCTTGTCACCTGAGATGTGTGTGTGTGTGTGTGTGTGTGTGTGTGTGTGTGAGATCCTAGGATAATTCATAAGGGAATTTATTTTAAAATAGTTCTTTGGCATATATATATATATATTATATATATATATATATATATATATATACCACTTATTAAAGATGAAAGTAAGTTTCCATACTATCAAGATGGCTGTACTTGTTTATTTTTACATGAAGAATTAAATCTTGGCTGAATATTTGATACTATAGAGCACATATTCAATATTTTCCTGAAGTGACTTATATTCTGATTTTTGTAACTATCAGTTCTGACAATGCCACTTTTCATAAATAAACAGTACAAATGGCAGAAGTACAGTTCAGAAGCTGCTAGAAACTCTGTTCTAATCCCAGGCCAAAATTCCTTCCTTTAATTATTCTTAAAAATAAAACTCATCAGCAACCCAGAGTTGCTGCAACTGAAAAAAACCAACATTCTAACACAATACAGTCCAATCATATAGTAACTTGATGCTCAAGACAGTAGAAAAACATTAAAGTCTGTCTTCAGCAATTAAACTATTATGTCTGGACAAGAATAGGAAACTTTGTACATACAACGAAAGCACTGCATTCATAGTCTTGAATCTGAGTGTTTCAGGCAGTGTTTGTTGGTGTTCCATGATGTGATGCACAATATGAAATACATTCCTGTACTCAGAACCAGTGTTACAATGAAGTCATGTGATGCAACACAGGCAATAGCTGTCACGAACACTTTGGATTCGTTTTATATTTTATCTGGAATTCAATTTTGATCATTGTGTATTCATAAGCCTTTTACTGTTACCATTTTTTCAACTTTGATATAACCCAAGTTCAAGAAACTGAGTGATAGTGGGCATATTACACTAAGCAACACCCAGCAAGTAGACCTTCTCATTTCTTACATAGCCTTCAAAAATATTTCTGCAGGCTGGAGAGCTGTCTCAGCAGTTAATATCCTTACTCTCATCCATAGAGGATCCTAGTTTGATTCCCAGCACATACATGGTGGCTCACAACATCAGTGATTCCAGTTTCAGCAGAACTTCTTACCTCTGTGGGCTCTAGGCATGCACTTGGTGCACAGATACCCATGCAGACAAAACACTCATACACACAAAATAAAATAACAAAAACTAAAACTAACAAACAAACAAAACCCAGACAACTGGGCCGATTTAAAGTAAACGTTGACTTTCTTTGTTACCAAAATGTGTGTTTTCTATAAAGTTTTGAAATATGTAAGATGTGGCAAAAAACAATTTGCAATACCAAATATAGCAACTAACTGTAGATGATTGTATTACCCACCTTCTTTGCTTACTTCTAAAGAAGTAAACTAAACAACTAAACCACAGAACTAATCTTTGCTTCTAAGATTCAAAATATATTCATGATTTTACCCCAAAAGATAAAATCAAAATGTAGTGCTCTAACTCCTAGCTCAATGCCACATGAATTTATCTGTCAAGCTTGGTGTTGCTATAATATGATAACACCAGGGTACCAGAACAAATATCTTCCCCATCCCAGGCCTAGGGTGACCAAGCAAAGGCCTTCCCCATCTTGGGCCTAGGGTACGAGACACCTCCTTTCCCATCCCAGGTCCAGGGTACTGGAACAAAAGCCTTTCCCACCCCAGGACTACTCCCACAAGAAAGAAGAGAGGCTTCTGTAGGTTGCAAGTCCTCATCTGATTTATTTATAAAGCAATAAATATTTGAAGCACAAACAAACTGCACGTGTGTAAACAAACTGTACAATGACTGATGAGAGATGGGGGAGCGGGGCTCAGAGGATTCCAAGAAGCACAATACCACCATCCTGAATGTAAGGTAGACTAAGAAAGAGACATCTTAGAAGCACTTGCGATGGACAATGGATGGGCCTGCCTCGTCATACTCTTGCTTGCTGATCCACATTTGTTGGAAGGTGGACAGAGAGGCCAGAATAGAGCCCCCAATCCACACAGAGTATTTACGCTCAGGGGGAGCAATAATCTGCAGAAAGAAAACAAAACCATCAGTCTGTTTTGAAGTTCCCAACAACGGCGCAGGCAATAGATTTGGAATATTCACAGAAAAAGCATCACAGATTAACTGACAATCAATAATACAGGAGATTTCATACCATAAAGCAATGTAGCCAATTGGGTTTTGCAAACTTCCCTGCATTTCATCATGTCCCTACTTCTTTACATTAGAGAATAATATGGCAAAAGTCTAAATGCATGCTCAAAACCTGGGGCCTTTTAAATGTGTAGGTAAGTTTAGTTATTTCTCTCCTCTGTGTTTCAAATATTTACTTATATTCACTATTTAGAAGCAGTCTTAAAAAGTCATATCTTGGGGAAACGTGCTAGAAAAAAAATCAGGAAAAGTATTAGCACTAAGCAGAAAACTTTGTAGAAGTTAAGAAGCAAAGATTCCAAAGTAGGAAGTTTGGCTTAGAATACCAAGATTTGCCTTTGCCCTCCCACTCACAAACGCTCTCTACCTTAATCTTCATGGTGCTGGGAGCCAGTGCAGTGATTTCCTTTTGCATACGATCAGCAATACCAGGGTACATAGTGGTGCCTCCAGATAGGACATTGTTGGCATATAGGTCCTTGCGGATATCGATGTCACACTTCATGATGCTATTGTAAGTAGTTTCATGGATGCCAGCAGATTCCATACCTAGGAACAAGTTCTTTTTAAAGTATTCACAGCACATTCAGGCAGGGGTGGAGGGGACAGAGGACAGAATTCTTCCGTGTTGGTGAGCTGCCACCATTTGTATCTAAAACATATGCTCCCCCACAACACGCTGCTGGGAACAGGTGGGACAAAGGTCTCTAAAATGTGCTAATAGATAATTCAGTACAGTCTGCCAAGATAGACAACTGTGTTCAGTGCCTGTTTGGCATGAACACATCCTGCAGTCATCAGGAGTATGGAGATATATTGTAAAAAGATTCACACGTGTTTAAGTGAAAATTAGCCTATTTTGTTTTGTTTTAAGATGAATCTCTGTAGCCCAGGCTAGCCTTGAACTCAAGGCAATCCTCCTGCCTCAGTTTCTGAGCACTGGGATTGCAAGTGTGAGCTACCACACTTAAATTATGGACTAAAATCAGATTCCAGCTTCTTCTGGAAACAAGTGTGTAGGAAAGATATTTGGTGACATCAAACGTCCAGTTACCGTTGTGATTGCATTTGATGGTGAATAACTTAAAGTCTAGTCTATGGGTAATGGAACTTATTAGAATAAATTGGCTTTCTTGAATAATCAGTCATGCGCTATTCAGTGACTGCTGCATCTCACTCTCTACTATGAGGTAAACTTGGTGTAACATTATCAGTCATTTTTCACTAGAGCAGCTAGTTCTGTCTTTCTCTTTACTTAAAAGCAATACTGAGCTTGGTGAGATGCCAGACTTTGACTCAAGAACCCTGCTGTCCTTTTAATTAAAATGGGCATTACTCTGGGAGAGTCCAGAATTTCTAGAGAAGCTGAGCTTCAACACCAGAATGCATCTCTTACCAATGAAAGAAGGCTGGAAGAGTGTCTCTGGACAGCGGAAACGCTCGTTGCCAATGGTGATGACCTGGCCATCAGGCAGTTCATAGCTCTTCTCCAGAGAGGAGGAAGAGGCAGCTGTAGCCATCTCATTCTCAAAGTCCAGGGCGACGTAACACAGTTTTTCCTTAATGTCACGCACGATTTCACGTTCAGCTGCAGAGATAAAGGGCTTCATAGTCAAGCTTGGAAGAAGAAATCAATTGCAGGAAAGTAGGTGGGTCCATCGAGGAAGCAAAACCAACAGATGTAGACTGTCCAGAGAAGACATATACACAACACACACACACACACACACACACACACACACACACACACACACACACAGACACTCACCAGTGGTGACAAAGGAGTACCCGCGCTCAGTGAGGATCTTCATGAGGTAGTCAGTGAGATCCCGACCAGCTAGATCCAGACGCATGATGGCATGGGGTAAGGCATAACCCTCATAGATGGGGACATTGTGAGTTACACCATCACCAGAGTCCAGAACAATGCCTGTTAGAAAAGATGGATGAGAAAGGGATGAAGCACTGAGGATGCTTCAGCCATAGTTAAACCTGCTTCTGTTTGGGTTTGAGAAACAAGTCAAGATACTGCTCCAGATAAAACCAGATCCCTTAATGCAAAGATCAAAAAAATGACTATAATGGATGGATACTGACTCTGAAGGCAGCACAGCTTGTCTTACTAAATGCTGTAGTAGAAAAATTCCCTGAGGACACTTTCAAATGGCCATCCCTTTTATCAGCCATTAGCATGTTATGTAAGCATCCAGGTACTTTTTATTTTTTCTCTTGAGGCCAATCCGACTTAAAAACGTGTCCCTCTGTTTTGACTCAGACCCTGTAGGGGAATGCGTGTCCTTGAGTATGTCTGCCCAAGGGCTATGAATGCAGCATATCACACATCTCAAATAAGGGAAAGATCTAACTCCAAACAAACCTGTGGTTCTTCCAGAAGCATAAAGAGACAGCACTGCTTGGATGGCCACATACATGGCAGGGACATTGAAGGTCTCAAACATGATCTGGGTCATCTTCTCACGGTTGGCCTTGGGGTTCAGTGGGGCTTCAGTGAGCAGGGTTGGGTGCTCCTCAGGGGCCACACGGAGCTCATTGTAGAATGTATGGTGCCAGATCTTCTCCATATCGTCCCAGTTGGTGATGATGCCATGCTCAATGGGGTACTTCAGAGTCAGGATACCTCGCTTGCTCTGGGCTTCATCACCTACATAGGAGTCCTTCTGCCCCATACCCACCATGACACCCTGTAAAAAAAATGGGAACGTCGTCTCCTACCAAGCCAGGAATATAGTCCAGGCCTTATTAACTTATATCCAACTCCCAAGGCAATGCATAGCTGTAAAATGCTAGAAATGATTAACAGTAGAATTTGAAAGTTAGACGTGGTGGTTCATGGCTATAATCCCAGCACTCAAAAGGCCCAAACAGGCCAGCCGCAACTTTAAAGTTAGCCTGGGCAACAGAACAAGTACCAGGCAAGCCTGGGGTAATGTATGGGGCCCTACCTCCAAGAGTTAAGATACAAACCCTAATTTCAATGAATCATTTAGAATAAATGTTATGCTTTATCTCCTCATGAGGAAGTATATCTCTATTAATTAGATTATAACTGTGGAGGAGAGAATAGAGGGATTTTACAGAAGAATTGGAGCCTTATCTTATTTTTGAAATAGCATAATGACTTTATAAATTACTCAGCTTATCTCTGATGTCACCTAAGAAATAGATGAATATCTTTTAGAACAAGTGAATTAATGATGTCATTATGGCTTCTAGTGCCCTTAAGAAAAGATTTTGACACTCATCCAGTGTACATAGGCTGACAGGCTGCTATCACTTAGATGAAAAGTCAAACCAGTCAGAGGATCCTGGAGTATCCTTTACAGGCCAAGCCTGAGGGCTCTACTCCCTGGCAGTTTATCTCGCCAGGCATGCAACACAAACCCAGAGAGCATGACATTTCTTTTAATAAACAAGGTGGTATGTCACTATCACCAAGGCACTTGATGCTTTAGTCACAGCTGACTTCTAAAAATGCAACACCCAAGAAGGAGGTCCATTCATGGCAGCTCTAGGAAGTTCTGTAAACTGGCTGTGAACAAGAGAGAAGAATGTAGACTGGGTACTGCTTAGTTCCCAGTAGCCACATTACTAGTAGTTAGCTGTATTATCCAAACTGAACTGAGAACTGGTGGAGGGCAAAGAAGAAATCCACGTTTCAGAGACAGAGAAGACACTGCAGCTGAAATTCCACAGGCCCAGAATGAGAAGCTGGTGGTTTTCATAGGACAGAGCTGGACTCCTCCACAGGTGTGCCACTGCCGAGAACTTAGTGGTATTTGGAGGTTGGCAGGGGATGCTTGAAGTGGTTTGGATTTATTGCTGGACTGAGGGGATGACCAAAAGGGGCCCAGAGTGTGGCTGGGACTATGCTGGATGGGGAGCAAGCTAGGAATGGCAGAGAGGGTTACCTGGTGGCGTGGGCGACCCACGATGGAAGGGAAAACAGCTCTGGGGGCATCATCACCCGCGAAGCCGGCCTTCACCAGCCCAGAGCCATTGTCGCAAACCAAAGCAGTGGTCTCCTCGTCGTCACACATCCTGGCACAGCTTCTGTGGAATCTGTGGGCTAAGGACAGGAGAGGAGCCCACACTCAGTGCCTGAAGAGCTGGCGTTCTCTTTTAGAGGGGAAGGTGACAGGGCACAATGGGCTTACTGGAGTGTAGAGAGTGGGGAGACAACCGTAATCTCTTACAGTCAAGACATTTTTAAAAAAGTGTTGGAAGAAGCAGAGGAACCCACCCAGGCTCTCTGGCCGAGAGGCTCACCCTCCACCCCAGCTGCAAAGAGTCTTGGTCCTAACCACCCGTGAGTTCCACCTTCTGAGTGGCCATTAGGCTGATTATAGGTCTTTCAACTCTCCACATTTTCAACAGAACGCCTATTCTCCCTCTCTATCCATCCTATCCATATGCCAGGACAGGGAGAAAGTTCTAGAGATCAGTGACCCACAAAACCTGCGGTGGTGAGATGGAGTGAGCTATTCTTGTGTTGTAGAGGTTTGACGATGCCCAAGACAAAACAAGTCAAAACGACACCAAAAAGGTTAGCTTTAAAAAAATAAAATAAAATAAAATAAGTTTAAAAAAGGAGGGATCCACAAGAGCAGAAAACCCCAGTGCTGACTCAGTCCTGCAGGGAGCAAGGGCGGAGCAAGGCTGGGACTCACCGTGCTAGGGGTAGCTGGTTTCTGCTGGGCTGGCGTTGGCGGCAGGCACTGGGTGTCAGTCGCCTGGAGCGGTGGCTTTATAGCACGTTGATGGACGGGGTCAGTTGGAGCAGCCCGGGGCAGGGGTGGGGGGCCCCTGATCTGCCACCTTGCCTTATTTGGTCGCCTTAGCACTGTCTAGGATCGCTGAGGCCATTCTTGGAGCCAAGGGCAGGGGAGAGGATCAGCTGGGGGGCTCCCAGACCATGTAAGGAATGGGAGGGGGCAGCCAGAGCAATGGCCAAATAGGGAGTTAGGGAGGGGCAGGCCGGCAAGGGGTTGGGGGCAGGGGAAGACTAAGTGACTCTAACTAACGTGCCCCTTCCTCCTTGCTGGGGTGGGGGAACTCCCTGGTTGCTGTGTGGGCTTATTGCTCCTCAGCCCAGCCAGACTAAGGGACCATGAGTCACACACAGGCAAACTGGAAGGCTTGGCAAGCTGCCCTTGTAGAAGGGTCCTGACAGCTGGGCTGGGGCTGCAGGGTAGAGAGACAGCTTCTCATCTTCCAGCACTGGGAGACAGTGGAGCAGAGTCCTGGAGTCTGGTAGGCACAGAACCCCTCAGCAGCACATTTGAGTACTTGGATGCAAAAGGAGCACCTGGGTAGGGGCACCTTCTGTTTGCATTTAGCGCGAGGTGGGTTTAAGCTTACCTCGATGGAAAAGCCAGGATTCATCAGTGTTGGACCCACCCCAGGCATGGTTCTGAACTGGCAGGGAAGGGGTGAGAAAGATTGTCTGAGGGTCTGTCCAAGACAAGCCCTGAGGTCAAGAAGCCCCCATCCACTCTGTAGGGGTTTTGCTCAAACTCAAACAACATTAGGCAAGAAAGGGGTCCTCTTGTTTACAAAGTAAATGGAAGCACAGACACCAAAAAATAACGCAGCCACTTTCTAGCAGATAGATGGGCATCTTTAGAAATGGGGGAAGAAATTTCCATACCAAGTAAAGACACTTCTTGAAAAGCAGATACTTTTATGTGGAAGATGAAATCCACTTAGGGTATGAGAATTTACCAGCCCTCCTACTCAAAGATCTGACTGTGGGCAAACAGCATCTTCATAACTTGGATGAGTTAGAAATGCAGTGTCCCAGGTCCCACCCCAGAATCAGTTTCACTGTACAGCCCAGGATTAGCATTTACAGTAAAGTGTGAGAACATTGCTACAAATGATTGTCATCTCCTCCAGGGAAAACAGACTTTGAAGGACCTGTGCTTTTTTTCAGAGAGAAAAAGAAAGCCTGAAGTGAGGAGTGGTTATAGGAGATAAAAGGACATGGGTTACTAGCTTGCCCTGGGATGCCCTGTATTCTTGGTTCTTGACTAGTGCCTGGACTTTTAATGCTTGTGCTTTTCCTTCAGTTCACACCAGTTAAAAATAGAAAACTGGGCACTGGCATCTCTGTCTAGAGTGGGCTTGGATTGATATGCTGAGGAGGACTGCTGATTAGATACTTCTGGGGATGGGGAATGCTGGGTCCTCCCCTCAGAGCTTCCCAACCATGTTTGGGATGGTCTGGGGATGAAACTGATGGGCAGCTGGGCCATGGAGACAGGGGAGAGGCCGCCTGGCTGAGATCAAGCCTTGCTGTATTCGTCGGCACTTTATGGTGAGAATGTCCATTGACAGGATGCAAAGAGCAGAGAACAGGAGAATCAGAATGATTGATGGGCTTCAGATCCTGCCTCTATCACCTGACCACATACCGCACATTTGGTCTTAGACAGGCCAACTAATCATTGAGACTCCATCCCCACCCCTTCCCAACATCGGTTCTTGCAGACTGTCCCAGTAAGAGACAAGCAACGGATGGCATGTACAAGACAAACCAAACTTGAGCCATTACCATTCAATAATGATACTTTTAGAGGCAGCCATAGCTTTCTGTTTTGAAAAACTGGGTCATTGCCATTCATTCCTCGATTCAGCAATGATCCATTCATTATGAGACAAACTCAGTGATAAATAATACACAGCAGGACTCATCCTCAGTGGCTATTGTGGAAGTCAGAGACACTTAAAGTCCATGCTGGGAGGAAGAGGGGGCATCACGCTGTCATTAGAAACGAGGGCAGGGGGCGTCTAAAAGGAATTTCACAGATAACCCTTTTTGAAATACCATTGTTTTTGTTTCATTTGTTTTTTGGAGATAGTTTCATGTAGAGCTCCAACCAACCGGGTAGCAGAAGATGACCTTGAACTCCTGACATTCCAACTTCTACTTCCCAAGTGCTGGGATTCCAGGCATGGGCTGCCAATCACCTCTGGCTTAGTTGTTTGTAGAGTAGAATGGTCCTGAAGTTCATGAACTTGTATGAGAGAGTTGCTACTTGACAGTGGCTGATGAGAGATTCCTACAGTCACTATACATGTGCTGAAGTTCTCTGGAACCGGGTACACTGATATTTAATCTGATACTTTGCAAGGCTCTTAGGGCCACCCAGTGCAAGACTGTGAGTCCTAGTGAAGTATGGGTAAATTCGTTGAGGACCAGTTTTGGGAGGCAATACTCATCTTGAAGACATTTTAAAATTATGTTTCACAGTCCATTCAGCACATTTTAATTTTTAAAATCTATTTATTATTATTAATGTCTCTGGGTGGTGGGAGCATATTGGTGCCATGGTATGTGAAGCAGGACCAGAGGACTACTCTGTGGAGTTGGTTCTCTATTTCCACTTTGATATGGATTCCAGCGATTGATCTCAGGTCTTGTAGAGTATACAATTTTACCTGCTGAGAATTCTCACCAGGCTTCTATTAGTCTTTTAGCACTTGAAGCAAAATGTATTTTCAAGTATGTTATATAAAATTATATTTCATGTACAGTATACTAAAAAAAGGTTTATAGTGAAAACATTCAAAACCCTTTCTTCTAACTTTTTGAAATACACTGTACATGGTCTATAGTTATCCTACCGTGCAACAACACATGAGGACTTATTGCTGTCTGCTGCAACTTAGTAATTGCTAATGAACCTTCCCCATTCCTGCCCAGACTCTACTCTCTCCAGCCTCTAGTAACTACCGTTTAATATCAACATCTCTGAGATATTCCTTTGCAGATTCCACATGAGTTAGAACATGTGAGGCTTGTCTTTCACTTAACATAATCTAGATCTAGTTCCATCAATGTTGTTGTGAATGATAATTTACACACACACACACACACACACACACACACACACACACACACACACACAGAGGCACATGCATATACACATACCATACTTTATCAGTTGCTGGCACTGATTGTTTACGTTTCTCAGCTCTGGTGAATATTATTGCAATAAAACACTGCTGTGCAAACATCTCTTTAACATATAGACATTATTGTCATCGGAAATAGATCCCCGGGGAGCGGGTTCCACATCATCTGATAGTTGTAATTGAAAGTTTTTGAGGCACCCAAAACTGTTTCCTTTAATGGCTGCACTAACTTACATTCTGTCCAACAGTAGACCAGCATCCCTTTTCCTCAATATCTTTCAGCTTTTTGATAATAACTCCTTCTGAATGGGGTGAATGGATAGCTCATTGTAGTTTTGATTTGCATTTCCCTAATTAGTGATGCTGTTTCCTAATTGTTCCTATGCCTGCTGGCCATTAGCCATTCATGTATGTTTTCCTCTGAGAAATATCTATTTGAATCTATTGCAATCTCAAATTATTTTGTTTTATTTATTTATTTGCTGGGTTTAATTTGGCTGCTGAGTTCTTTTAATTCTTCATATGGATGTTAATCCCTTGGCAAACAGAGTTTGCAAGTATTTCCTCCCAAACTGAGAGTTGCTTTGTTTGCTGTGCAGATACTTTTTAGATTATATTTCTATTTGCCTGGTTTTTTCTTTTATTTCCCATGGTTTTTAGAGTCTTTAAAGATTTGTAGCATTAAATATTTACTATTATATCACTGATTATTTCCACACTTTAGAAACACTAAATGCTATTTTACATATTTTAAAATGCAAGTTAATTAAGTTGGTAAGAATCTTGAGGTTTTCATTTAACACAAATTTTCAGTGATTTATTTAATTTGGAAACTGAGATAAGTGAGCGTATAGTTCAATAGTGTTAAGTAATTCACATTATTATACTGTCAGCCTTCTGATTTTATTTGTTCATGCTTATTGTAACTAAGATGATTTTCAAATCCAGGAATGGCTGCTTCCCAATGTTTAAGACAGCTGTATATCCTCAGAATCTGGGACTCTCATCTGACATCATAAAGATGAACAAATGATAAAGAAAGAACTGCAGAGTCACCGGAGTAAGCCTGCTTCCTAACCACCTTCTCAAGTCTTCTCAGGTCCCCCTCAGATTCCAGTTTTTCAAAGGGGGATGTTAGAATTGCCTGCTGCTGGACTGCCTAGTACAAGTTCAAAATCTGGGTTTCCATCCTTGAGGAGAACCGAATCTGTATTTAGTGAGACCTCACCCTGTTCCCCAGGTGAGTTTCTCCTTTACACATTGCCTGGCTGTGCTTCCCCAGCCCACAGAGCTTTGCTGGATAAGGCCCAAAATGCCATTGTTGGCCAGAGTCCTGCTTGGCTGACCTTGAGCGTCCCAGTGGGAGAGCAAAGCCAGGCGGGTCCCCAGGGCTGTGGAGGGCTAGCAAGGTCCTTCCCGGCACAATAGGCCAGGAGGGTGACGTGCAGAGCAAGCTAAAGGGACAGAAGGTGGGACAGTTCCCTGTGTCCTTGCCTGGGGGAAGCCTGTTCCATCCACCATCTGCTGGGATCTGAGAGGGAACAGCCCAGCCTCCTCCCCTGCACTGGGGGATTAGCAGTCACTTATCTCAGCTGTTCCTCCATTTGGAGGTGTTGTAGTATTTACAGAGAAGACAGAAACAGACCAAGCCACACTTAATTCCTCCCCACAAGCTGCCCTACCCCTCCGGTCCCTCCTGCATTCCATGTGTCTTTGAGAAGCCTGGGAGAGGCTCTTTCCAGACCACAGCAGGGTACGGGGCCGCGGGGGGGGGGGCAGCGTTCCTAAACATTTTTATTTTATCTCCTTACACACTTGTTCATCCTCGTGCCCTTTGGCAGGGGCTCAGTTTCAATTTTCGTTAAAAAAAGCAAGTGATGTGGTTGGGAGAGATGTAGTGGCCCACACATCCTGGTGCTCAGGAATGGCTAATCTTTTCGGCTTACTGCTTGTTTTTTATGCAACCGCCAAAGAGATTAACCTAGCTGGGAGGGTATTTTGACCCCAAATCGATTCTGTTCTTGGCATATTCCAAGATTCCAGAAGGAGTTCCTGCTTTCTGGCATGATAAGACCAATTGTAGTGAGCCATTTAAAACGATTCAGAAAGACGGACAAGACCAGGAGGATGCTGAGGTGGGCACTGATGGAGAATTCTGGACTCACGTGGGCTTCATTATCTAAGGATGTGCTTTCGTTGGCCTGTACCATAGTAGAAGGCAGGGAAATCAGAAAGGATTTCTGCATAGCCTTTTTAATTCCTTAAAAGGAGTGTGTCCTTCAAGTATCAAGTGCCTACCCTTGTGGGTTCCTTCTTGGAAGGTATCCTTCTTAGCTCAGTTTTGGCTTGCTCCACATATTAGCTCTACATCTATTTATGGAGTTTTGGTTTTTCAAGTGTTACCTGGAGAAAGCCTACTTTTTCTGGATAGCCCAAACATGGCAATGATCAAGCCTTTAAGCTTCGCTGACTTTCTGCTAACAGAAGCAGTCATGGTCATGTACATTGGATGATCTGTGGGGTGAGTTTCCATTCACCAGCACTCTGTGAAGCTCTACTGTTCCCCATCAAACACAAGATAGTGGTGTATACTAATGTTTACTGAGCATAGATGTTTATTGAGCATGTCTTAGGGGCTCTGTTTTGAGACTTTCTGTGTGTGTTCAAGTGGGTTAAGTTGTAGATAACGCTCAACAGACTGCCAGCTGCAGGGCTCATTCCACAGGCATGTTTTCCCTTCCTTCCTTCTTCAATAGAGAACTTCTTTCTCTTTTAGGAAGTATTTCTTTAAATTAAAATTTCCTATTTAAGTCATTGTGTGCACAGTGACTATGCATGAGTGCCAACTATGGTGTAAATGTAGAAGTCAGGGACAATTGGTGGGGGTCAATTCCCTCAATTCATCATCTGGATTCTGGGGGTCAAAGTCAAGTTGTAAGGCTTGGTGGCAAGCGCTCTACCCATTAATTCAGCTTGACGGCACATAGGTGTATGATGAAGGACAGAGTAAGAAACAGGCTTTTCCCTCTGTTGTAAAAACATTGTTATGGATGGCCACCTCAGGGATATGATCTTCTCTTCACACCTCTCAGGAGAATTTCCCTCCAACTCTAATACCATGAATCATAGCACTCAGCAAACAGGGGATTTGTTTTGAGTCTATGGCTCCTGAAACAACATATGTGGTCCTGATGTTAGCCCAAACCAAGATTCTTGTGGTCTATTTCACACAACCATCCCTGGTGTTCAGTTTTCTTTCTCTTCCACTTTTTTACTTTACTGGATTCTCATCTGTCATTGGAAGCTACTATAGATCTTTTTGTGGGACAAAAAATAAGGAATGGATGGGGGAGAAAAGGATGACTTTACAGAGAAGATGACAAGAATACTTGAAATTGGAACTAGGCTGTTCATTTCACACATCATCACTGATCCGATATGAGTTACAAATACATACAAATGTCTTCCATCACAATGAAAGTGTGTCTCATTTAATGAAAAGACCCACTGCTCATATACCATATTTTTCTTTTCTTCTTTCATTCAATTGCACACAATAATGGATTTCATTGTGATATTTTCATACAAGGTTGGTTTCCCACGTGATATGGTAAGTATAAAACTACTGATCTAAATTAACCTTCCTCTCATTATAGAAATATTTGCTTATTGCAGTGGATTAGGAAACATTTAAAAGTACAAAATAAAATGACACTTCTGGGAGAACTGTAAAGCTCTGTCTTACAATTTCCCTAGAATGAAACTAAGTGTGACATAAAAGCCATTTGGCCTTGCCTTTTGCATCTACTTTCAGCTGCTGGGCAGAGGAAAGACAAGCAGCCTCCTAGTCTGGTAGCTTGGAGAATGCCCACTTGTTCTTCAAAGAGAGACGGGCAATGCCAGGAATTTACATTAAAAGCATTTCTCGCTCCTGCTATTAAAATCTAAGTCATCTCTAGCTAACAGCTGAAACGGAAGAATGCTGAGGTGCCAGCAGCATCTGCCCTTTGGGATTACACCATTCATATCTCTTTTATATATTGTAGTTCAGCTGTTGAACTCTTTCAAAATGGCAGTCTGAAAACAATGACCTATTACAGATAAAACCAAATTACAGATATATTTCCAAAGGCTTTGTCTTCCCAAGAGGGGTCAGAAAGCTGTTCTTTAATAGCTGTTTAGTGATCTGTATTTCTAAACTCTTTGTTAAGAATTTAATTAACGTTTATTTTTATCTCTTTCTCTTTTTTGAACCATACAGATTGTTTGAAAATATATTATGTTTTTGTTGTTTATTTGTTTCAAGACAGGATCTCCCTCTTCCAACTCACTATATAGACCAGACTGGCCTTGAACTCAAAAGGATCTGCCTGCTTCTGTCTCCTAAGTGCTGGGATCAAAAGTGTGTCACTGTGCCAGACTTTTACTTATATATTAATGCTTTTGGTTTTATATTTTATGGGATTCCTGATTGGTCAAGCAAGTGGGTCTCTGTCTATATGTTTCTTGTGTCTTTCCTTGGGATCCTTTCCTTCTGCTTGTTTGTTTTGTCCTATTCAGTGTATTTGTTTTAACTTATTATATTTTATTACTATTCCTGTTTGTTTTGTCACAAGAGATAGAAAGAGGGTATATCTGGATGGAAAGGGAGGTACAGACAAACTATGAAGAGTAGAAGAGGAGAGACCATAACCAGGATATACTATATGAAGAAATAAAAAAAAACTGTTTTCAATAAAAGAAAAAATAAGGAATGTAAATAACCTGTCTATCTTATCTTAACAGCATTTGCCTGCTTGCTTAGAGGAAAGATAGTCTCAAATTTATAATTCTCTCTGCATAAGCTTTCTGAGTGTTAGTAATGAAGGTTTACACCATAATGCCTTGCTCAGCAGCTAATTGCAGAAGTTAAAACAAAGGCTTGGTCCAAAGCCTTTGTAATGATCTATGTTAGTTAAAAGAAATGGAAAGATATTGTATTTTCAAACTAAAAGTAACTGAAAAATCCATTGCTACCATCACTTAAACATGAATGTTGCCTCCAATAGAGTTCTGTGCCCTACCATATTTGAAACAGATGAACCAGCTTTTAATGACTAAAGAAAGAGTCAGCAATTAAACCATGGTGTGGCATTAGAAAATAATTAGAACAACTTTAAACTTGACCCAAAGAATGAAACATCTAGAGGAAAATATTGCATCATTAAAGAAACATGGTAATGATTGAATGGGCCCATCTCTCCACCAATGGTCACATCTTCTTTCTGTATTCTGTATTTCATGACAAGAGAAGCCAGTGTTCTGATCCCAGGATGCAGAGGGAGGAGCCTTGAGGCTGCCTCTCAGACTGGCCTAAAAGCTCAGTCCTGGTGTCCACACAAAGATCTCATCCCCAAGATGCCAACCCTTGGTGATGGATGGGGGTGAGAAGAAGAGGGACTGGTGGAACAGAACAGATTGTGAACAGAAAACTAAAAATTCTAAGCAGAGATCAGAAGCACATGCCTGTGATCCCAGCACTTGGAAACCACCATCGTTGTCTCTTTCCTTAAACTAACATAAACTACTGGCTTTGGAACAAGCCTTTATTGTTTTAATTTCTGCAGTTAGTGGCTGAGCAAGGCATTATGGGGCAGGAGGATCAAGAGCTCGAGGCCAGTCTGGACTACACAGAAAGACCCTGCTTCTAAAACAAGCCAAACAACATAAAAAATCACATATTTTTCATCTGAAACATAGACAGGCATTAGCCCAAGGACCAGCCCTTGCTTTTATTTGGTAGAGGGGAGTCTCGGGTAAACTGTGCTCATGATTAGCCTATGAGCCAGAAAGCATTATACCTTACAGTAGCTCCTATGTTCTGATACCTTCTAGAAATATCAATAACTAAGACCTAAATCTTAAATTCTGAAATATTGTCTGTGGTTTAGGCAGTCTGTTCTTTGAGCTGCTTGTAAATTAACTCTCTATTCTGACTAAATGTGAAAAGTTAACCTTTAGATCTGCCAGCGCTCTCTCATATAACATACACTTGTGAACTTGAGAGAACCAGGGCTGTTGGTTCTGCTTCTTATATTCCACCATGATGTGACAAGGGAAACTCAAGCACTCAAACACCTGATTCAGCCAAAGTCACGGAGAAAAATTACAAAATACCTTAAGAGTGTCTTTGAATCAACAGATGTTTTCCCAGAGATTTGTTTGTTAGGAGAGTCTGTATAATATTTTACCATCTCCAGCCTGAGCCTGAATTAAATACAGCATCATGTGACATGCTAAGGAAGCAAAGTGTCCTATTGTCAGAGCATGTGCTATTTCTAAGATAGTATTTCTCACCCTCCTGGTCACTCTGAATATTATTTAAATTCTCAACATCATCTATAAATGTGTCTAAATCTCAGTAGCAAGTTTTAAACAAAGATCTTCAAGTATTTTCTCTGGTGGACTCGAGGATCAATAAAACTCAGTATCCCACATCTTTCATTTTTGCCAATAATTTAGCAAAGTGTTTCAGATGAATAGACTGTTAAATGTTTTTACATCTACTTGGTGTGTGTGTGTGTGTGTGTGTGTGTGTGTGTGTGTGTGTGTGTGTATGTGTGTGTGTGCGTGCATGTTCATACGCTGCCATTCATATGTGGTGGTCAGAGGATAACTTGCACAAGTTAGCTGTCTCCTTCTACCATGTGGGTTCTAGGGATATCTCAGGTTATCAGGCTTGGCAGCAAGTGCCTTTACCCAAACTCATGTTGCCTGACTAAAAGATGAATAAACACCATCATTTGAAAGAACATTCTCAGCACAATCAAAATACTGATGCTTCCCATGCAACTGTAAATACATGAACAAGAGTAAAAATCCAATTCTGTGGCTAAGTGATGCACCTTTGAAATCCAAATGTGGTTTATGCAGTCTATTGATTTGATTGATTCTCACCACATGGCACGTCTAGACACAGCATTGTACCAGCTGCTGAGGGAGTGCTAGGATGGATGAGACAGAACATGTGCATAAGGAAAATGTTTCACACAGATAGTAGTTAACACAAACGTGGCCACACATACAAAAGAAGAATGAAGCAAAGGGTAGAGAGCTGGAAGATGGAAGAGAATCTTTCACATTAGACCACTTGGAAAGGCTTCATAGTCTATGCAATTTGAATTATGCCTCTAAGGGCTGGTTGAGTAATAGGTCCTTCCCAATACTAACCTGTATCAAAATGGCATAATTTTCCATGTGAGTTAGAGGAAGGGGCAAGAGTGCTAATGACCAGAAGCTTAAGATACTAAGAGGCAGAATTACTGAGTAAGCTTTATCATGTTATACTGTGTTTATGAAATCATTTTCTAGCATAATCATTTTTTTAATTTAAAGGACACTAGTTTCTATTAATCAAGACCTTATATATTCAGTACAAGGCATTACTCATGAACAAATGGAAAAAATTAAGTTTAACATTTTGAGACCAAGATAGCTGTTAATTTATCTTCAATGTCAACTCAACATGTCAAACTGGAGTAGTTTTTAATCCAAAGTTGACAGCACAGCTAAAGTTTCCAAAAATTCAAATTATTTATGTGTACACACATATTTATATGAAAACAACAATATCAGTGTGTTATGCATCACTGTAGCAGCAGCTTCCCCAAGTTTGTGGTCATCTAAAAAAAATTGTAGAGAAATCCCCTGCATTCTAATTTAAAAAAAAAAAAAAGTCCAGAAAACAGCACAGGTCTGGTACTGCTATGATACCAGGCACCATTAGCTTTCAAGGGCTGGAGAGATGACTCAGCAGTTAAGAGCACTGACTGCTCTTGCAGAAGATCCGGGTTCAATTCCCAGCACCCATGTGGCAGCTCGTAACTGTCAATAACTCCAGATCCAGGGCACCCAGCATCCTCACACAGACATACATGCAGGCAAAACACCAATGCACATAAAAATAAAAGTAAAGTTAGCTGTCAGTCATCATCTGGAAAGCAAATGTTCTTAGCTCTGATAAAGTGTGCCCATCACTATGTTTATATATACTGATGTATGTCACCTACTGCCCTGCATCTATACTAGAGGACACAACTGAAAGGCACCATTTGAGATTTATTCCACATCTCCAGCAGAAGGCTTACAAGGTGGTGTGACAGCTCAGTACATCTTAGAAAGGAGATGTACTTAGATAGCACCTTTCACTAGTAGTGTTGTACTGTGATTGCTTTTTTAATGGACACTGGCTAAAAACTGTCATTTTTTAATTCCTTTAAAACAAAAGCCTGACACCACCAAATCATACAAAGACCTTGAAGTGGAGGCAAACAAGACTCAGCTTTACTATCACTTAACCATTGACTGGTGAGAACTCAAGGAAGGAGAGGGTGTCAAGTACTGCCAAAGAGCTCTTGACCAGAGTCAAAATGCAGCATCATGGACAAAGCAAAAGCATATTTGTTACTGCACCTTAAAGTGATTTGCTTTTTCAGCAGACACTGGTGACCTGTGAGACCATATCCCATTCTTCTGAGATGACAGTGCTAAGGTTCCATGTAGATTTCAGCCTAAGTGCTACTGATGGCTTCATAAAGTGGCCCTTGCAAATGGACAGTGTGTGTGTGTGTGTGTGTGTGTGTGTGTGTGTGTGTGTGTGTGTGTGTGTGTGTGTGTAATGTGTGTGATGTTGTAGAAGTCAGCTGCATCTCATTTTTCATAAATTTAAAAGCCAGACTCAACCTGATAGAAAGTTCTTCCCCACTAACCCGAGTCATCTGCCGTGGCTGACTGAAATTTTCCAGGGAGATTTCTGATGGGGGGAAGTCCTTCTGTATATGTTTATCTTATTGGTTGATGAATAAAACACTGACTGGCCAGACAGGAAGATAGGCGGGACTAGAAGACAAGGAGAGTTATGCAAAGTATAAGCAGACAGGAGTCGCAATGTAGTCACCAGGAGGACAGGATGTACCAGACATTCTCTGGTAAGATATGACCCCATGAAAATACATAGATTAATAAAAATAGGTTAATAATTAAGACAGAGTTAGTCAATAAAACGCTCTAGCTACTGGCCTTTTATAACTAATATAACATCAGTGTGTTCATTTGGGGCTAAAGGGAGGCAGAATGAGCCAGGACAAAGAACCTCTCATTACAGTTTTCAGTGTCACTGATCCATAGAAACCTTTGTCTGCTGGTGGCTGCCTCTAAATTCCAACACGCATGAGGTTGGTATGAAGGGAGAAGGAATAAGTCACTGTATTTTTCATTTATACTTAGGCATTATTTGCAGCAATGTGTATTCATTTTATGAACTTGAGAGAGGAAAGCAGTCTGACTTTGGCTCCTCTTGCCAAATGTCAAACATCATTTCTGTCTTGTTTACCCAATGCAAAGCTGCACAACAACCTCCATCTACTTGAAGAAACAAATCACAATGCCAAGTGTTGATTCAGATCTTTTTCCACCAATGTGGTTATTTTTAAACCTGTCTTCAGCTTTCCTCTATAATCTGACTCCACTTTAGTTCTTCATGGACAATAAAACATCTTTTAGTCAAATTGCTTCAATGTTGTATTTCTGGTCAATTGAAAACTACATCTATTGGAGGGTCAAGCCCATCTACACACTCCCACACACAACTGCAGAGGTGGCTGCATTTTGGTGCTACTTCAGAAGTTTGTTCCAGAATGTTTTGGTTTAGAAACGTGACTTTTGTGATATGCCACGCTGTAGCTGACAGATTTAGATACTGAGCTGAACTAGGATGTGTAGGCAGACTTTCTCTGTTCCCCCAGCCAGTTCCCAAATAACCACACAGAGACTTATTATTAATTATAAATACTTGACCGATAACTTAGGCTTGTTATGACTAGCTCTTACAATTTAAATTAACCCATATTTCTTATCTATGCTCTACCATAAGGCAGTACCTTTTTTCCAGCATTGCATATTCATCTCCTGCTTACTCTGTGTCTAGCTGGCCTCCTTCATCCCCACATTTTTTTGTCCATGACTCCTGCCTAACCTCTACCTGACTAGCTATTAGACATTTAGCCAGTTATTAAACCAATGAGAAAAACAATATTCACAGTGTACAAAAAGGTTGTTCCACAGCAATGATGATTCTACCTGAAACATGATTGATATGAATTAATTGTTGGTATTCACAGGATTTATATGAATTAATTGTTGGTATTCACAGGCTACCTGCTATTTAGATGTTTCTCTTTAAGGTCAATATTATAGATCAAAGGTCTGGTTCCAGCCCAGATGGAGCATCCCAGTCCTCCCAGGCTGCTATCTCACAGTGATGGGCACAAGTGAACAAACAGGGAGGAATAAAGAAGGTGGACTGTGAAGGAACTTTGAGGCTTAGGAAACAACATACCAGTGACTTCTGGGGTTGCCTCACATGTCCTGAACAGGTACAGACAAAATCAATTCTAAGAAAAGTCTGTTGTCTGATTTAAAAAAAAAAAAAAAAGACCAAGACAAGGGTGACCCAATGGTGGAAAGCCATTTTGACAACAGCTGCCCTCTCATGATAAAGCAATAGGAAAACTATGTCCCTATCCATAGTTGCAGTTGGGGTGTGGGTTATTCCCATCCCCTATCTGGAGGCATTAGGTTTTGGTGCTTGGGCAGGCGTATTTAATCACATTCTGATCTTCACTTAAAGCCTGGGGGAATGGCAGGGTTACTCTTCTCCCACAGAAAACTGTCAAAAACCTCCAAATGGACCCTCCATCCCTTCTACCATCCACAAGATGGGGCTGTGAAAATTGCAGTCAGCGCTCCACATATGGTGTCAGCAGGATCCAAAGGGGGTGCTGAACTTCCATTAGCAATGAGACTTAACAGTAAACAAAGCCAAGGAGCACTCTTGACTCCCTTCCACCCTCACCCAGCTTCAGAAAGTAAAACAAGAGTGTGGCATGTAGAATCTAGCTGACCCTCTACTCTCCTCCTCTCTGATTTCAACAGAAGTGAGGTGTTGACCTCATGTCCTCACCTGGAAGCAGCAGAGCTGTGTGGCTCAGCCTTCTGCTCCCTGCCTCTCTGTAGACAATGGAGCCCATCAGGGAACTAAGTTTCATCCCCTTTTAAAGAAAATGGGATGGCAGGAGTCAGGGTCTAGCTTTCCTCAGGAAGGTATCAGTGAGGTCAAGGGGAGCTGAACTTCTACCCATCCTCTGCTATGAGATAATATGGTAGGCACTCTACTCTTGCCAGGATAGAGTCAGAAATCTAAACATGTACACTGACCCAGCTCTCTGTAACTCAGCTGAAGGGTTTCCTGCTAATAAAATAGGAATGTCATGATACAATGTCCAAATTGTCAGGATATAATTTTAAAAATTCAGCATAGGATTGGGGATATAGCTCTGTGGTAGTATGTGTCCCTACCATGTATAAGGCCCTGGGTTCAGCCCCCAGCACTACAAGGAAAAATAAAATATAAAGAGAAAAGACAAACAATAGGCAAGCAACATCAATAGGAATCTGATACTGGAATTATAAGACAAGAATTTTAAAGAAGTCATTCTTTAAAATGTTTCAATAATTGCAAATTATCTTGAAATAAATTAAAGAAATAAAAATTGCATCAAAGGGCTGGAGAGATGGCTCAGAGGTTAAGAGCGCTGACTGCTCAGAGGTCCTGAGTTCAATTCCCAGCAACCACATGGTGGCTCACAACCATCCATTATGAGATCTGATGCCCTCTTCTGTTGTGCAGATATACATGGAAGCAGAATGTTGTATACATAATAAATAAATAAAATCTTTAAAAATTGCATCAAAGAAACAGCAGATAGATAGATTAGATACAGATATGTACATATATATATATATATATATATATATATATATATATATATATATTGGTTGAGGAGAGAGTTCTGTCAGTGACATGCTTGCAGCACAAACGTGGGGTCCTGAACTTGAGCTCCAAAATCCACAGCAAAAGAAAACCAAGCATGGTGACTGGTGTCTGTAATGTCTGCACCTGGACTGCAAGAGGAGGAGGATCCCTGGGGCTTGCTAGCCAGTCGGCCTGGTGCCATCAGTGAGCCCTGGGATCTGGTCAGAGATCTTGTCTCAAAAACTAAAGTGGACATCTGAGGAACATCCATTGTTAACCTCTGTGCATGAGCACATATTTGCATAGAACATGCATACCTACACTCCAAATTGAAACAAACACAAAGTAGTATCTTAGCTTGGTCACTCACAACCCTCTAATCTCAGTGCCAAAGAGGCTGAAGCAGGAGGATTGCCATTATTTCAAGATGGCCTGGACCACAGGATGAGTTCCAGGCCAGTTTAGAGGACTTGGCTCAAAGGAACAAACTAGCAACTATGGGAGAATGAAAAATAGAGTCAGTAAAATGAAGAACAAATCAGTGGAATTCAAGCAATATGAACAGAAAAAAAAAATGCATGAAAAACATAAACAATCTGAGGGAATTGTGGCTCAACAATAAAGCTAACATTTCTCTACATCTCAGTAAATACAAAGAAACTCACCGTAAAGCACACCATCATTAAACTTAAGGCTGCAGAATGAGATTGTGGGCATGTCTGGAAGAGAAGCATGAGGGTTTTCGTTTCCCAAAAGTTCCCAAAGGATTATGAACACTCTGTCTCATTCCAAGGTACAGGTTTATTGAGACATCATTTCTAAATTTCTACCTCCTCTCTTCCCCAGCCAGTGAGGCTATTGCAAACATCTGGACAGACAAAAAGTATAAACCAATGAACAGACTCATAGAGGCCTGCACCTCTCTGCTGCCTCTGTCACTTAGCAACCATATGAACTTGCTTACACTAAACTTGAATTTCTCCATGAGTAAAAGAAGAAAAATTGCATCATCTATTCATAAGGTTGCTGCAATGCTTAATATTAAAAGTTTGTCAGCAATAAATGCATTATATATATATATGTATATATGTATATATAACATCAATTTAACCCCTAGTCCTTCCTTTGAAGGATTAGTTCTCCCATTTATAGATGAGGAAGCTGGGTTTCAGAGATGTGACTTACTTCAAATTGAAACTCATTTGGACAGGCTTAGAATTAAGACCCAGTCATTCTGACTCCAAAATCTACAGTTAAATACAAAACAATAGTACTATGATAATTACTAGCTATTATGGCAACGATCATATTAGGAAATGGAAGCACCCAGGATTCCAAAAATTTCAGAGTAGTTTATTATTTTTGGCATATCTATGACATAGGAAACTGGCAGTTATTGTGGTCAAGTGTAAGCTCAGCCTTCTAGACCAGCATTTCCCATTGTGTGCAGCTTCCTCAAGTGGGGTCATCCATAATGTCTTTACCTCAGCCACAAACCCACAATTTCTTGGAGGGCAGAGATCCAAAACTTGAGCTATGGCATCTAAAGTGAGGAAAAGTAAGTGCTGCTGCAAACAGAGATTCCATAACTCAAGAGGAAAACTTTTGGACCTGCATAGACACATACAGATTCCACCGAGTCAGCAGTCAGGTGCTTGTTTCCAGACTTGAATGAATTTCACAAAGAACTGGAAGGATTTGCTCCATTGAAAGTTTTTTTAAGGTGATAAAATGACTCAGTGGGTAAGGTGCTTGCTGCCAAGTCTAATGACCTGGATTTGATTCTCAGTACCAACATGGTAGAAAGAGAGAACTGGTTACTACATGCTATTCTCTGACCTCTACACAAATGCACAAACACACACACACACACACGCACACACGCACGCACGCACGCACGCACGCACGCACGCACGCACGCACGCACGCACGCGCGCTCGCGCATGCAAACAAAATCAGCAAAGATTTCATTATTGAGGGAAAGCTAAAAGAACGAACATTAAAGATCTATAACAGAAATCAGAGCTCTGGGAATCAAGCAGATAGATCAGGGATGGGACGCAAGAAAAGGTTAGATCATCTCCCACATTGGAAAGGGCCCAAGGAGAGGGGAAACCTACAGAGCCATGTTGTTGAAGATTCTTATTGGATTTATGGCCAAACCCAGGCAAAGACTAATATCATTTCTATTGAGATTGGTTCATTCTCTGAGCTATTGCAAGTTGAGCCAAATGGGAGCCCACGCTATCTACCCTGTCTCCCTGGGCCAGTCAGGGAGATGATCATGCTACCATTCATGAGCAGCTTGCTTAATTAAGAAGGCTAAGAGAATGGTTTTCCACCTCTACTTTTTTAGCTGCTGCCCTTAACTGTCTGTTGATCATTAGCCCTGGGCAATGTTGCTACTTGCTGACATTGAAGGTGTTACTAGTCTCAGAACTATGCAGGATCTACTAGCTGTTAATTGGACTATGCTCTTTGTTCTCCTGTATGCTATCAGCTTATAGTTTTACTATGATAGGGTGCTAACTCCTTTCACAGCTACCAAGATATAGCTGTAGTTTGTCTTGGTATCCAGCTTCCTTTCTATGGGAGTGGTTTCCTTCCTGGAATAAGTGGATGGTGCTTGTCATGTACCTACATGCAGAGGGGAAGGTACCATCAGTTCCCACCCTTAACTGAGTAGCTATTGAAAATGGATGGCTCTGGGGAAAAGAAAGTCAGTTTTCTTGAAGGGTAGCTCCTGGTAGGTAGACTTTGCTTCAGTGAATGTTCCCAAACCTTTGATTACATGGTCAGCGCAAATTGGTTATTGAAATCATACAAAGTTAGGAGAAGATGGACAGGTGATGTTTGATCTGGGAGGAATTAATAGGGAGTATTGTGAGAGGAATATTATTAAAATACGTTGTATGCATCTATAAAACTCTCAAAGAACTAATAAGAATATAATATCCACATAATTAACTGCATCAGAAAAGGAAGAGTATGAAAGAACAATTGTCAACTTTATATGGAAAAACAAAAGACCCAGGATAGCCAAAACAACCCTGTATAATAAAAGAACGTCCAGAGGCATCACCATCCCTGACTTCAAGCTCTATTATAGAGCTATAGTCTTGAAAACGGCTTAGTATTGTCACAAAAATAGGCAGGTAGACCAATGGAATCGAATTGAAAAACCCTGATATTAACCCCCACACCTAAGAACACCTGAATTTTGACAAAGAAGCTAAAATTATACAATAGAAAAAAGAAAGCATCTTCAACAAATGGTGCTGGCATAATTGGATGCTGGCATGTAGAAGACTTCACATAGATCCATGTCTATCGCCATGCACAAAACTTAAGTCCAAATGGATCAAAGACCTAAACATAAATCCAGCCACACTGAACCTCTTAGAAGATAAAGTGGGAAATACCCTTGAAGGAATTGGTACAGGACACAGCTTCCTGAACATTACACCTGTAGCACAGACACTGAAATCCACAATTAATAAATGGGACCCCCTGAAACTGAGAAGCTTCTGTAAGGCAAAGGACACAGTCAGCAAGACATAACATCAGCCCACAGACTGGGAAAAGATATTCACTAACCCCACATCTGACAGAGGGCAGACTTCTAAAATATACAAAGGAATTGATTTCCATTCTTAGGCATATACCCAAAAGATACACATTCATACAAGGACATCTGCTCAACCGTGTTCATAGAAGCATTATTTGTAATAGCCAGAAACTGAAAGCAACCTAGATGCCCCTCAACTGAATGGATGGAGAAAATGTGGTACATCTACACAATGGAGTACTTACTACTCAGCCGAAAAACAACCATGGAATCTTGAAATTCGCAGGCAAATGGATGGAACTAGAAGAAACCATCCTGAGTGAGGTAACCCAGTTACAAAAAGACAAAAATGGTATGTACTCACTCATATATGGATTTTGTATCTAGAGCAAAGAAGTAGCAGCCTACAATCCACACAGCCAAAGAAGCTAGGAAAGAAGGAGGACCCTAAGAAAGACACACATGTTCCCCCGGAGAAGGGGAAAGGAACAAGATCTCCTAAGCTAATGGGAATCATGGGGGAGGGGAGAGGGAGTTAGAAGAAAGAGAAAGGGAGAATGGGAGGGGAGAGGAGGACAGGAGGGGGCAGGAAGATCTAGTCTAGGGAGGAATGGAGGAGAGCAAGAAAAGGGATACCATCATAGAAGGAGCCATTATAGGTTTAAAGAGAATTCTGGCACTAGGAAAATGTCCAGAGGTCTACAAGGTTGACTGACCCCAACTAACAATGTAAGCAATGGTGGAGAGGTTTCCTTAAATGCCCTTTTCCAATAATGAGATCAATGATTACCTTATATACCATCCTAGAGCCTTCATCCAGTAGCTGATGGAAGCAGACGCAGACACTCACAGCTAAACATTGAGCTGAACTCTGGAATCCAGTTGCAGAGCAAAGGGGTCAAGACCAGGCTGGAGAAACCCACAGAAACAGCTGACCTGAACGAGGGGTTGCTCACGGACCCCAGACTGATAGCTGGGAAACCAGCATAGGACTGTTCCAGACCCCCTGAAGGAGGAAGTCAGTTTGGAGGTCTGGACAGTCTACGGGGCCACTGGTAGTGGATCAGTATTTACCCCTAGTACGCAAATGAACTTTGGGAGTCCTCGCCACATAGAGGAATACTCTCTCAGCCTAGACACACTGGGGAGGGCCTAGGCCCTGCTCCAAATGATATGATAGGCTTTGAAGATCCCAAGGAAGGCCTCACCTTCCCTGGGAAGCAGATGGGTTGGGATGGGAGGTCAGTAGGGGACAGGGGAGAAGGGGAGGGAGAGGGAACTGAGATTGACATGTAAAAAGAAGCTTGTTTCTAATTTGAATAAAAATAAAAAAATAAAGTATCACATTTTGAGTTTACCAGAAAGAAAGAAAGAAAGAAAGAAAGAAAGAAAGAAAGAAAGAAAGAAAGGAAGGAAGGAAGGAAGGAAGGAAGGAAGGAAGGAAGGAAGAAAGAAAGAAAGAAAGAAAGAAAGAAAGAAAGAAAGAAAGAAAGAAAGAAAGAAAGAAAGGAGGGGAGGGAACTCTGGGGCACCTTCTGCTCTGCCAATACAGAAGTTGTTCCCAATGTCTTTTTTTTTTTTTTTTTTTTTTTTTTGATTTTTGAGACAGGGTTTCTCTGTAGCTTTGGAGGTTGTCCTGGAACTCTCTCTGTAGAACAGGCTGGCCTCGAATTTACAGAGATCCACCTGCCTCTGCTTCCCGAGTGTTGGGATTAAAGGCATGCTTCACCAACGCCCGGCTCAATGTCCTTCCTATTGTGCTATCTCATACTAAGCTTCGGGCCCTTTTATTTCCCTTTTATTGCTAGTGTTCCTGACCTCATCACATTAGCCTTAACATTCCTTTTAAATCTACCTGTTTTTACCATAACAAACACATTTTGTTATTGACCTTCTCCTACTTGTTAGGCTGACCTAGTGATCCTTTTATTATCTTTTAGTGAACTTGTGATAAACTATGTTGAGTACACCAAATAAAATTACCTGTGATTTGAGAAAATAGAACCTACCATTTACATTATTGTAGATATACAAATAAAATACTGTATGGGGTATCTGGCTTAAAATGCACCCCACCGCAATGTAGCCTCAAGTACCTACTATGACAAATAAAGTAGGACAATGCCTTTCATTTTAGGGAAAAATGAAGTTATGCATCTGATCTCTGTTACATTTTTTTTCAGTTAAAAAATGCAACTCTCTAACATAGATTTTATTGACAGAACAAAGGTCCATGTAATGGAGCTTCATGAAATACTTTTGATGGTGTGGTCATTTTCTTGGGGTCCCAGATCTAGCAGAAAGCAATGTGGCAAAAACCAAACTTTAAATAGAACAATGGTCCAGAATTACCCCTCCCCCCCAAATGAAGGAAGATACTCACTCTGGTGGTCAAACTTAAATGGAGGAAATGCACAGAAAACCAGACGAAACACATTCTATAAAGCAGCTGAAAGTGAGAGAAAATTTTACAAGTAGCGAAAGAAAAGGGCATGTCAGCCTCAAGCAGAAAAGGAACAAGAATGAAAGCCAACTGGGACATGGTAACAAGTAGTAGGAAGCTTTGGCTGAGTGGGAAAGTGACATAATGAGTTCAAATGTGCTTGTGTTGTGCGGGAAGTGTAAAAGAATGAACATGTGTTAGTCTATGACATATCAGAATAAAAGTTACATTACATAGGGAAACCATAGAGTATGAGTAACTTGTAACAAGTCAACAGAAGGGAAAAAATGAAATAATGAGCCTGTTGAATCAAAGATGAGGATGGTGGCCCACAACTACAATCCCAGCACTCTGGAGGCAAAGGCAGAAGGATGCGAATTCAAAGCCAGTTTGGATAGCCTAAGAAAATCATGTCAACCCATGAGTCAATCAATAAAGATACATAAATAAATAAACCTGCCATCTATAATCTTAAAAAGGCTGGACAAAGTTTAAGATGATAAACATAGATCTAATACAGCCATGTTTCTTTCCAAAATGCTTAGGGAGAGAAGCATTTTAGATTTTTATTTAGGGAGATTTAGAACGTTTGCATGCTCTATAGCAGTTGAGTATTACTTAGTTTCAGCTGCACATCAGTACTCAAAATGTGTCTGATTTAGAGGGATTTGGAGAATTGGGAGTTTGGGGTTAGGGATGCTCAAGCACTACATTATTATAAGAGGAGTGGTATTCCAATTAAAAAAGAAAGACTGTCATACTAGGTGTGGCTGGAAGAAAATGGCCCCCAAAGAGAGTGGCACTATTAGGAGGTATGGCTTTGTTGGAGTATGTGTAGCCTTGTTGGGAGAAGTGTGTCACTGTGGGAGTGAGCTTTGAGGTCTCCTACGCTCACCTACTTCCAGTGTCAGAGGTAATTTCTTGTTGCCTTCTGAGCAACACGTAGCCAGCACCACATCTGCCTGCATGCTGCTGTGTTTCACCGTGGTGATAATGGACTGAACCTCTGAAACTGTAAGGGAGTCACCACAATTAGTGTTTTCCTTTATAAGCATTGCCATTGTCATGGTGTGCCTTAAATATCAAGGTACAAAACAATTGAGATGGCAGTTTAAAAAGAGTATGTCATAGTGTTAGCATTCTGTATCTGTGAAAGAGTACTGGAGATAAACAGGTCAAGAAGAGGAGTTCATTTGGGACCATGTTTTCTGAGGCTTCTTTTTTTACCTTCGTCTGGTTTACTAGCTGTAATAAAGCAAGTCATAGTGGAGAAACTCAGAATAAAGGAAAGGTATTCACCTCATTACAGCTAGAAACAAAAAGAAGCCAGGGGACATGGGTTCTGATGTCAAGCTACCAAGGTGCCCCCTTCTCTCTCTCTCTCTCTCTCTCTCTCTCTCTCTCTCTCTCTCTCTCTCTCTCTCTCTCTCTGTGTGTGTGTGTGTGTGTGTGTGTGTGTGTGTGTGTGTTTGTGTGTGTGTGAATGCTGATTCTAAAATTTCATAGAACCACAAAAGACTAAAGAAACCACCAAAGATAACTTTAAATAATAACACAGTTGAGTGACAGGCTATTGAGATTTACTATAAAGCTATGAAATGAAGAAAGAATATTGGTGCCATATTAGATAAAGAACCAGACAATACCATGTATGTGTGTGTATATGTCTCTGAAACATGTTACCTCAAACATCACTGAAGAAATGATGACCTTTTAAATAAATGGTTCTCAGTCAATTGGATAACTATTTGGGGGGAAGTGAACATTACATTAATGCCATCTAACATTATCTACATAAATCAACTCTAAGTGAATTATAGATAATGACAAAGTTAAAAAGGTAAGTTCTTAGGATGTAACATAGGATAATTTATTGTTTAAGCACAGGTTTCTTTAACAGAGAATGTTCTTCTGGCTCAAATGGAAATGATAAACAGCATGATGACACATTTGTCCTGAGAGTCTACCAGGAGACTGAAAAGGTGAGTGACATTACAGGGAAAAAAATAATTCACAGTAATACCCAGCAAAGGGCTCAGATCCTGGATAGACAGGGAGTGCCTATCAATCATTAAGAAAAACAGACAAGCCCACATGAATACAGACAAAAGGATTCAAGGAGGCCTGACACCAGAAACTGTCCTCACAGCTGTGAAAAGGGGAGCCATTTCAGTCTCATCCCCCTAAAACAGAGATGAGAGACTATGGGGATATCCTTGACTTCCTGCTTCAGGAGTCACCTTACAGAATCAAGCCACTCAAATTGTCTCTTCTCTTTGAGAGTGTTTAGTTGAGCTGGGGGCATAGTTTAATCGCAGAGCCCTTGCCTAGAATGCATTCTAGCTCAGGCTTTTATTTCTAGTACTACATGGTAAGGGGTGGAATTAAAAAACAAAAAAAAACAACTATTTTTATTTAACAACTGAAGATAGAACTGCCAACTATGACTTAAGAGTAACTTTCACAGTAATCGCCAACACTTGCCAAACACTTTGCCAATCTCCCATGGACGTCCCAAGAGCCAGTGAACCTGTTTTCAAAATAACCTGCATAGATGTCTCTGTCCTAATTAAATCCCCCAGATTTCCTTTATTCTCCGGACATACCAGGAGCCATCCCAGCCTGTTAGCTTGTCTCCTGAGTTGCAATCCTATTATCTGTTTACTCCCAAATAGAAGGTCCACTGTTGGAGATTTGTCTACACAGCCAAGAAACACATGAAAAGCTACTCAGTTTCAGTAAAGATAGGAACCAAACTTGCTGATTGAATTTGAAGAAAGTGGTTCTTCAGTAAGTGTATTTTATCTATTTTGAAAGGAAAGTCTAATCTATATTTTGATTAAGAAAAGTGTTTGGATGAGAAAAAATATTACAAGTTCAGTTGCCTTTGCTATTTCTTATTTTGAATTTACATTGGTAGTCTTGACAGTAAATCAAAGGACTGAAAATGTGAACAGAAAAGTGAGGAAATAATTCTCATTCTTTAATGAAGCATCTCCAGGTTCTGCTCAGTTATACTAAGAAATAAAAGTGTAGGTGTGAGGTATATCAGGGGAAGAAGAGAGATGACAGCTTCTGCTATGTCTGTCCCACTGCGATAACACAATGCGTTTTAACTCTGGAAAAAAAAAAAAAAAAAAAAAAAAAAACAGGGAAAAACCACGAGGGCATCAGAGACTAGGGTGGACCCCTCTCTCTGTCCTGCCTTAATAGTTAGGGATGCACTTCTGTCCTTTGATAATTTATGGTTTTTCTCTAGCAGAAACTGAGATTTGACTATCTCCTGCTAGATGAGCTTTTTCCCAGATTTTTTTTATTTGAATTAGAAACAAGATTGTTTTATATGACAATCCCAGTTCCCTTCTCCCTCCCGCCCTCCCCTACCACCCCCTTCCAACTAAAAACCTACCTGTCACATATCCTTTCTGCTCCCCCTGGATGGTGAGGCCTCCATAGGGTGTCATCAGAGTCTATTGTATCCTTTGGGATAAGGCCTAGGCCCACCCCCGTGTGTGTTGGCTCAGGGAGTATTACTCTTTGTGGAATGGGCTCCCAAAGTCCACACCTATGCTAGGAATAAGTACTGAACTACTACTACAGCAGGTCCTGTAGATTTCCTCACTGAAACCCATGTTCCTGGGGACTAGATCAGTCCCATGCTGGTATCCCAGCTATCAGTCTGGGAACCAAGAGTTCCCCAATGTCCAGGTCAGCTGTTTCTGTGGGTTTCACCAGCCTGGTCTGGACCCCTTTGCTCTTCACTCGTCCTACTCTGCATCTGGGTTCCAGTTCAGTTCAGTGGGGGGTGTCTGCTTCTACTTCCACCAGCTGCTGGATGAGGACTATCGGGTAACATATAAGTCAGTCATCAGCCTCATTATCAGGGGAGGAAATTTAAGGTCTCCTCTCCTCTGTTGCTTAGATTGTTAGCTGGTGTCATCTTTGTAGATCTCCAGACAAGAGGAGGGATGCAGAGGACATGAGGGAGCAGAAAGGTTGAGTCAGGTGAAGAATAAAAGATAACAAGAATGGAGATACCATAATAGAGGGAAAGATTTTAGGTTTACAGAGAAATCAGGTGCTAGATGAGTTTTGAGAGATTTGATTTAGGCAATAGAATTGAAGAGAAATACAAAGCAACCAAAGGTCTTTTCAGCACAGTGTCAGCAAGTTCTCAAAGATGATTTCTCCTATTTCACAGAAATGAAAAGAAAAATCAGATGACATGATGCCAGGGAAGAAACACCAGCTTTATAATTAGAAATGCTTCTGGAGATCTGGCCACATCCATGTGTGATATGACACAGTTTCAACGCTGCATAATGCACCAGGAGGCAAGAAGTCCTCCTTGCAAGGAGAAGGCCTGAGATCAGGACATGCTTAGTTATTTAAATGAGGAGTATGAAATCTGGCAATCAAAAACAATATTTTGATCAAAGTCAGTTGGTCCCTTTTGGTGGCCAGGGCTAGCTGGCTGGTGCCACTACTATTGTCTCAGCATTTGATTTTAGAAAACAAAGATAGAACAGATCACTACCCGGCACTGAAGAGTAAGTGACTACGTGGGAACTTGACAATGTAGAGAAGATTGGTGAAGCAGAAAACTGCACTAGTTTTCTTACCAAGTTCCTCTCTACAGGTAACTGTTGATTATCTTAGGTTTATATTCCAGGAATTCCACAATGAATAAGCACAGGCACAATTAACCCAGGAATATAAAACAGAAAACCGGAGAGATTAGGTAAGGTTTCTTGGAGCAGGTAGTATCTGACCTTGAAATCTGGGTGGAGTTGACTACAGGGAAGAAAAAGGACATTGCATCCCAAATAAGAAGTGCAGGAAAAGCAAGCCACAGGAGTGATGCTTTCACAGGAAACTAAGGAGGGTAGTGTGACAGAAACAGAGACTGTTAGACAAGTAGCTTACTAAATGCACATTACAGCTAACCAGGGAGAGAGATAAGAGGGAGGGATGGGGAGACAGAAATAGAGAAGTTAAGAGAGTTCCTAATAATGTTGAAATGTATACTTTAATATTTATTTTGGTGTGTGTGTGTGTGTGTGTGTGTGTGTGTGTGTGTGTGTGTGTGTGTGTCCATGCCTGATGAAGGCACAAAGATGGCAGTGGGGTAATTTGTAAGCTGCCCAACATTGAATTTTGGAAATTGAATTTTGGTATTTTGAAAGAACAACAAGTGCTTTCCACTGCTGATGCATTTCTACAGCTCCTTAAAATCATATTTTTAAAATTATAAATAATAAGAAGAATGTTAGAATTATAGCTGGGGCCTGTAGAAGCAGCTCAGTGGGTAAAGTGCTTGCTGCCAACACACCAGGGAGCTCAAACACTCACATCCATATAAAATCTCAGGTTCTTTGGCATGATCCTGTAACCCCAGAGCTGGGAAGGGACAGACCAGAAGATCCCTAGAGCTTGCTGGCCTGCCAGCCTGGCCAAATTGGTGAACTCCTGGTGGCAGATCTTACCTCAAAAATAAGGTGGGGAGGAGTTTGGGGGATGGATCAGCTGTGAAAATCAGTGGTTGCTGATGGCAACCACATGGTAATTCACAATCATCCACAACTTCAGTCCCAGCAGATCTGACACAATCTTCTAGCCTCCTTGAATACTGCTAACACGATGCACAAGCATACACATGAACAAAACAACCCTAGGCTTAAATAACATTTTAAAAATAAATGAGGTCGAGAGAGGTTCACCAGAAGACACCTACCATCAGCTTCTCAACTCCACGTGGGTTGTACACATGTGCCTGTATACACACCTATGAATGAATATGCAAACACATACACATGCCCATACATGAAGAAAAGTCCTAGACACAGGGAAGGCTGGCTTGGGTACAAATATAACAACCACAGTAATAAACATAATACTCATGTGGCTATCAGACCCCAGCACTGCCTTCTTCAGTCCTCAGCCTGGCTGCTGCACTGAGGTGTCTGATGACACTTTGTTTCTGAGGTTGATTGTCTCTGTGATGTAAATATTTCCTCCACAGCCAACTTCAAGCCATTGCCAGCTTAAAGTATTGAACAACCAGTGCTCACATCTAAACCCCGAGGCAGCCAGCTCTTAGTCATCTGCTCTATAACAGGTTCCTTTTTCATTTCCCAGACAGCTCTACTCATGAACCCCTGTTCTTTGGCCTTTGTAAGTAAGGGTTTTGTGTTTCATACTAGAACTGAAACAATGAGAATAGTTAGCGAAACCAACCAACCAAACAAACAAACAAATGTTAAATGAGTCCTATTTGAACTGCAGGATGCTAAGCTGTGTATTTTATCATTTCATGTATTGGTGTTTGACTTCCATCACCCATAAAGCCAAGTATTCTAGCAGTACTGGGTAATGTTATAAACAAATGCACAATGTCTGACTCTTTAGAATCACCTTTGTTTAGTAGGGGAAAATGATCTCAAGAGTTTGCCTTTTCAACAAACTCCTGGATGATGATGATAATGATGGTGGTGGTGGTGGTGGTGGTGGTGGTGGTGGTGGTGGTGGTGGTGGTGGTGTGTGTGTGTGTGTGTGTGTGTGTGTGTGTGTGTGTGTGTGTGTGATTAGGACCACATTCTGAGTGTAATCATCAAACTAGATGTTGGCTGGAGGTCATGGTTGTCAACGTCTTACAGATTCTATGTTCTCTAGCTGTAAGGCTTGGCATCTTCACTCAACATCTCTGGAATTTCTAAAGACGCCAGCTAGCCCTTTACCTCTGACTCTGTTGCCATAGCTGGGATAAAATGCATGACTGTATTCATTCTGGAAAAATCAACTTCCACTCCATGCTTTTCACACAGGGTCATCAAAGCATTTCTCCTGCCCACACTTTTCCTACAAAACCCCTTTACTCCCAGCTCATGCCCACCTCCTAGGCCCCTTGGTCCTCAATCAAGTTCTAACACTTCACATATCTGCATTTTAATTAAGTCTATTTATATGGTGTCATTTTCCTATTTGTGTTCTCATGCACATAATAGCTGCTTCTATCCTCAAGTCTTTGAGCACAGCAGTTGTGACTTTTCTCACTATTTCCCCCTGCTCTGAGCCAGGTGTGGAACCTGCATAAGTCACCTCCGAAAGGCATCACTCACAGGTCCCCAGACTGACTCTTCTGGGGTCTGGTCTTTTCTGTTCCTCTCTAAGTCCTTCCTTAACTGACCATCCTCTCTCTATGCTGCAACCTCTCCTTGTTTGTAAGGTGCCATCAGAAAAGTCAGCAGCTTTGTGTCTTGCAGAAACAAGTTCAGCCTTGTTCAGCATGCAAAGTCCAACAATATTAGGAGACCAGAGATGGTCTTGCTTCACTTTGAATATCATGTTCATGTTTTTTTAGGTAGACTATTTTGCCTTGTGAAAGTGATTTCTTGCTCAAAAGGGGACAGTGCTGCCAAACACCTGAAGCACTTGGAAGATTTGCTGAAGTAATTCGTAGAAAAAAAATTAAAATGTAATAGTGTCATGCCCAGAGCAAGGCTGTTCACACACAGCTTAGGAGAGTTACATAAGCTCTCTGACTCGTGACTTCCTCATGGACGAACTATGAACGATGGTATGAGAGTACCCACTGTTCAGGGTGTTTGTGACAACAGAGAGAAAGTGAACTATATACATGAGTGTGGAAATGCTTGACCCATGGGTATATCTCTCCCTATCACTTGTCCTCCCTTTCCCTGGGCAGAAATTCTGAGGTCATGAGAATGTCCCTTGCTCTGGGTGTTTTCACTTTGTCCACCATCCTCTGCTCCTGTTCCCTTAGGCTTTCGTTCCCCTTTCTCTTCTCCTGATACAGATTCATTCACTCCACTGACAATAACAGTGGAGTGTGGACTACCATTCCCCTCCCTTAAAACCGGATGATGGGAAAGACTCTGAACTGCCAGGTCTGTGGATATAAACAAAAGAACAATGATCACTTCTACATTAGCTCCTTACTGTTGTTGAAATTACTATCTATGGGGCATGTCAAATTATATAGACACAGTCACAATCTCAGCGCTTACAATTCCACAAACATGAAGCCCACAAACCAACAAATAAAAACTCCAAGATACCCTACTTTACACGAGACCATTTGGTGAAGATTCAATCTGAAATAGAAATATCTTGAAGCTCATTGGCCAGCCATTCTGTCCAATTAATGATCTCTGGGCTCAATAAGAGACCCTGCCTCAAAACATAAAGTATAAAGTAATAGTGGATACTCAGTGGCAACCTTTGGCCTTCATATACAAATACACTATCCTTCCACAAACATCAGTGCACCTGCATTGAGACATGCACACAAAAATACACATGTGCAATGCGCTCTCTCTCTCTCTCTCTCTCTCTCTCTCTCTCTCTCTCTCTGTCTGTCTGTCTGTCTGTCTGTCTGTCTCTCTGTATATATACACACACACACACGTGTGTGTGTGTGTGTGTGTGTGTGTGTGTGTGTGTGTGTGTAATCATTATAAAAGATGGAATTTTCCAGTCTTTTCAGATTTTCAATCCAAATGCCAAATAGAATCACCTGGGAAGATATTTTTAATTTAACAAAATATATCATCTACTTCAGTTCAATTAAATCTGCATTTCTGGGCATTCATATTTTTGTACACGCCTCAGAAGATTCTAAGATGAAATCTGAGTTCAGAGTCACTCAGTGGTAGCAGCAAACATCTCCTGTTAGGTAGAAAGGAAGAGTCCAGCTTTGCCGGAGGCTATGTGCTCAATCTTTCTTTGTCCTTCTGCCAAGATGTTCTTTAATTTCCCAAGGCATCCTACCCTCTCACTCCTGAGCCTCACAAAGGCCTTCTACTAGAATTTTCACTGTCTTTTCCCCATCCATTTAATTCTAGTTCATCCCCGAGGCCCAGCTCAAGGAAAATTCAAATATAACTTTTGCTAAAACAGCTATGGTTGCTGTGATATTTTAAGTAAATAATAGAATTGATGGGTGATAATGTAATAGTTAATCATCTTCACAGTTCCATTTTACTCAGTGTCCTGATAGAATCAGGGTTTCTCAGTGTGGTGCCCAGAACAACAACAGTGGGGACCTTGTCAGTGATGCAAGTTCTTCATATACACTGAACAAGATACTCAAGGGGTGGAGCTAGTATTTCAGGGTTTTAATCAGCTCTTAGGGTGAGTCCAGCAAACATTCAAGTTCGAGTGTACCTGTGATAGTCTGCCTGCCTTGATGAAAAAGCACCAGGTCTTTTTATTTTTTTTTTTCACTGCTGCACTCCAGAGTCTACTTCAGGACTCTATGAGGAATATATACTCTATAAATATTTATTGGATGAATGATAGCACGGTCAAAGAATTTGACCTGGAAAGGAGTATGTGGGGCTTAGGTGGGCTGAGGGAAGCATGGAAAGGTGTATGTGGGGCTTAGATGTGCTGGCAGAAGGAGATATTAGGGGATATTAAGGAGAGCGAGGGCTAAAGAGAAGCAAAGGCATGGTCAGAAAAATAGAACGTCTAGAAGAACAAAAGAACTGTGGCATTTGCCTGGAGACACAGTAAGGAGAAGGAGCTAAAGTGTGTGTGTGTGTGTGTGTGTGTGTGTGTGTGTGTGTGTGTGTGTGTGTGTGTGTGAACAAAAATGTATATGACAGCATTCTTGAAAGAAAAATAACATGGATAACTACAGATACTGAGATTTGAATGAGAATAGCCCCCATAGGCTCATATGTTTGAATGCTTGGTTCCCAGTTGGTGAAGCTGTTTGGGAAGGATGAAGAGGTGTGGTTTTTTTGGAAGAGACATGTCGCTGGAGGTGAGCTTTAGTGTCCCATGCCATTCGCAGTTAGCTCTCTGCCTCTTGCTTGTGGGTCACATATAAGCTCTCTGTCATGCCTGCCTGTCTTCTGTGATGCTTACTGCCATAATGGTCCTGGACTCAAACCCTCTGGAACTGGGAGCCCCAAATTAAACATTTTCTTTTATAAGTTGTCTTAGTTGTGGTCTTTTATCACTGCAATAGAAAAATAACTAAGACAGAAGACTCCCGAAGGAAAGTGGATACCAATCTTAATGAGCTCGTGGCTTATGGTGTTGTCTGCTAGGTAGGCATAGACCTATTTAATTTCTAGTCATGAAGACCATTACTTTCTGATTGTGGTGACCATGCCATTTTTAAATATGTGAAGAATTAATTTTAACACTTACTTAGCATGTGTATGTGTTTGTATTTGTGTGTGCATGCACAAGTGCTTGCATTCCACTCCATACATGTGTACAGTCAGAAGACAACCTACACCTTCACATAGATTTCTGAGATCAAACTAAGGCCATCAGGCTTAGCAGCAGGCATCCTTACCCACTGAATCATCTCTCCAGCTCCTGTATGGAGAAGGGTTTATAATAGACCAGCAACAAATAAAATCTCGTACCTTTTTATCCTAGTAATAATGCATAGTTTCTGGTCTTGATTTTTAGAAGTGTATAACCCAGATCTGGTGATGTTCTTATCCTCCTAAGTTTCTGAATGAAATTGTGCTGTCCTCAACCTGCTACCTCAGTGCCTCCATTCAGTCATTTACCCTTTCTGTGTCTGATAGTATTCTAGAAACTTGGTTTTACAGCCTCCTATGCTTATACCAAAGTCCCTTCTTTCTGAAGCCAGATTTCCTTGATGATGACTGTCAAGGAAGAAGCATTTGTTGCCACCTACAGAGGACGAGTCCTGCTTTTTCTAGAAATGGCAGTGCCAGGATGTCATCCCACTCCGTGGTTCAAGGTCACCAAGAGAGGCAAGACTCACACAGGCAGTGGATGGATCAATGTTTTCTTCACACAAAGAAATCCGGCTAGATCAGCAGTGGGAGTCCACCCCCACACCAGCAGCTGATGCAGGGTGATGATCTGTCTGCATGCACTCCTCCCACACCTCAAGTGAAGGACCCAGTTCCCTGCTGCCAATAGTGGGGTTGCCCAGGGACCAACTGAGATGTGGGCTAAATAAAGTAATGGAATATGTAATAAGGCAGGGAATAATGTTCTCACACAAGTGATAAGCCAAACTTAGGTTTTGAAGACTCTTAACACTTGGTGAAAGGAAGTATTCTGGATTCAAGGATCTGGATATGTTCATTTGTGTGTGATTACATAGAGGTCTTGAGAAGTTTAGTGTTGAAGGAAGTCCTTGGGATAATTCCATTCACTTCTTTTTTATTTTATTTTAAATGTATTTATTTTACATCCCCACTGCAGTTTCCCTCCCTCATCTTATTCCAGGCCCTGCACCCCATCTCTCTTCTGCCCCCCAATCCACTCCTTCTCCATTTCTGTTCAGGAAAGGGCAGATCTCCCATGGATGTCAATCAAACATGGCATATCAATTTGCAGCAAGAATAAGCACCTCGCCTTGTATTAAGACTGTATGGCAACCCAGTATGAGGAGTAGGGTCCCAGAAACCAACAAAAGAGTCAGAGACAGATTCTGTTCTCACTGTTAGGAGTCCCACAAGAATATCAAGGTATACAACTGTCCCATATATGCAGAGGGTCTAGGTAGTGCTTTGCAGGCTTCCTGGTAGTTGGTTTAGGTTCTGTGAGCTCCGATGAGCCCAGATGAGTTGATTCTGCAGGTTCTAGTGATGTTATTGACCCCTCCGGCTCCTACAATACTTCCTCCTTCTCTTCAGTAGAATCTCCCAAGCTTGGCCTCACATTTGGCTGAGTCTCCCTGCATCTATTTCTATCAGTTGCTGGATCAAGCCTCTCTGATGACAACTGGGCTAGGCACCTGTCTATGAGTATAGCAGAATACTGCTAGGCATTATTACATTGACATTTTTTCCAGTCATGTTTGGTTCTATCCTAGGTCTCTGGGCCATTCAGCCTCTTTTTTTCCTGATGCTCCAGGTAGTGTCAGGTGTGAGCTTACTCTCATGGCATGAGTGACCAGTCATTGGTTGGTCACTCCTTCAATCACCCTTACCCCAGCACATTCATGGGCAGAACAGAGTGTAGTTGAAGGTTATGTGGATAGGTTGGTGTCCCAATCCATCCACTATTAAGTCTTGCCTGTTCACAAGAGATGGCCAATTCATGATACATATGGGCCATTACTAGGGGTCATTCTTGTAGATTCCTGGGAGTTCCCCTTCCATTTACTTCTTCATTCACATCAGTTTGTTCTTTATCTCCTATGTATAATTGACTAAAGGGATCACAACTCACATGCTAACATTCCAGTGAATCTTCCAAGTTTTTACCATCACATGTCTGGTCCAGGTTACCACAAATTCAAAATTTTGACTATTTAAAGACTGAATATGTAAGCATACAGTGGACAGAACATATATGACCATAAAAACACTGACTCAGTTCTTCAGCTTTATTCATCTTAGAAAAAGAATTTCCGTTTCCAGCAGTAATCCCAGAATAGTAGAAAATTAGCCAATGACTGTCAGATTACATACTTTTTCTTCAATTCCTGATTCCAACTCAGAACCAATCATACAAGACCAAATGCTTCCAAATCAATCAAATAAGATCTCCTGTGTTTGGCAAGCCCAGCCTAAGTCAACTTGTGCCATCAGACTCCACATAGAGCACACTGGATGCCCTCCTTTGCTCTACTCTAAAGCTTCTGTGGTCCTTGTGAAAAAATGATCAAAGGGAAAAGATTATTCTGTACAATAGAGACAGAGGAAACATTCTCAAATTGTTTTTATGAGACTACTGTTACTAACACCAAACCCGCACAAAGACTCAACAAAAAACAAAATTATAGACTAATATCCCTTATGAATAGATATAAAAATTCTCAATAAAATACTTGGAACCTGACTCAAGAAGACATAAAAAAAATATTATCCACCATGATTCAATTTGTTTCATTCCAGAAATGCTAGGATAACTCAGCACATGTAAATAAGTACATATAACCCACCACATAACCAGACAGAAAGGGCAGAAACAGCATGATCATGTCAGATGCTGAAAACAATTTGACAAAAAAGATAAAAGGTTCCAGAGAGACTAGGCAGGAGAGAGACACATCAGCATAACAAAGACAATTTACGATAAACCCCAAGACAACATCATTCTAAGTGGAGAGAAACTCAAAGTATTTCCACTAGAACCAGAGGCAAGATAAGGATGTCCACTTTCTCCATATGTTCAATACTGTACCTGAGGTCTTAGCTAGGGTGGTAAGACAACTGAAGGAGGTCAAGGGGATATAAATAGGATAAGAAGAAGTCAAAGTATCCTTATTTGCAGATGATATGATTTTATACAGAAAAGACACCAAAAACACCACCAGGAAACTTTTTCAGCTGATAAATACATTCAGTAAAGTAGCAGGATACAAAATTAATGCACAAAAATCAGTATCCTTTCTATATACAAATAATAGACTAGAGGAAGAAATCAGGAAAACAGTATCTTTCACAATAGCCTCAAAAACTATCTTGGAGTACCACTGACAAAAGAAATAAAAGACTTGTATGGTTAAATTTTTTTTTTGATGACAGAGGGTTTACTTAGGTCCATAGTGTAAGGGGGTACAGTCCACCATGGGGGTCAGAGGAAGTTATGGTCCTGGAGTGTGAGATAGCTGTTCATACTGTGTTCAATTAAGAAGCCAAGAGAGATGCACACTCAAGCTCAGCTTTCTTCCTCCTTTTTACTGGGTGTACTGGCTGGTTTTGTGTGTCAACTTGACATAAGCTAGAGGCATCAGAGAGGAAGGACCCTCAGTTGAAGAAATGCCTCCATGAGATCCAGCTGTAAGGCATTTTCTCATTTAGTGATCAATGGGGGAGATCCTTGCACATGGTGGGTGGGGCCATCTCTGGGCTGGTAGCCCTGGGTTCTATAAGAAAGCAGGCTGAGCAAGTCAGGGGAAGCAAGCCAGTAAGCAGTACCCTTCATGGCCTCTGTATCAGCTCTTGCTTCCACGATCCTGCCCTGTTTGAGTTTCTGTCCTGACTTCCCTTGGTGATGAACAGTGATGTGGAAGTGTAAGTTGAATAAACCTTTCCTCATCAACTAACTTTTTGATCAAGGTGTTTTGCTGCAGCAATAGAAACCCTAAGATACTGGGTCTAGCAAACCAGCTCCTGGAATGGTGCTGTCCATATTATGAGTAAGTCTGTCTTGTTTAATTAAACTTTTCTGGAAATACCTTCATATATACATATCAGGAGATACGATTTCAGGGTGATTCTAAATCCTGTCAAGTTGACAGTGAAGATTAACCAGTTCAGAGAGCAACCTTAGAACCCCCTTTTTTTTATAGAGTTTTTAATCTGAATTATGAACTATGACTTTTACTTTTGAGATTATAACATAGTTACATCATTTCCCCTTTCCCTTTCAGGCCTCCAAATCTTTCCATATTCCATTCCTTGCTCTCTTTCAAATCCATGACTCCTTTATTATTAGTTGTTGTTATATGCATATTTGTATATACATATATATTTCTATATACAAACTGCTTAGTCTGTATGTATGTTTTCAGAGCTGACTAGTATTGGATAACCAATTGATATTCTTGTCCAGTGGGGAAGTCTACTTCTCCTGCTCTCAGCATTCCTTAGTTACTTGTTGTTCTTTGTGTAAGGTTCAGGGCTGGTGGGCTTTCCCCCATCTGCTTCAGTAAGTCTGCTGTTATTGTGCTTGTTCAGCTCATGCCTAGGCAGTCATGTTGGTGAGTCTTCATAAGTGTAGCTTCTGACATGACTAGGAGACACACAGAACATTCCCGGTCCTCTGGCTCTTACCATCTTTCCACCTTGTCTTCGGCAATGCCCCTGAACCTTAGGCGAGGAAGTGTTTTATAGATGTATCCATTTGGACAGGGCCCCATAATTTTGCCTTTGATTAACAGTGGATTTTTGTAGTTTTTTTTTTTTCTGTTGCAAAGCAAACAAAAGCACTCGCTCTGGAGACCAGGCTGGCCTCAGACTCACAAAGATCTGCCTGCCTCTGCCTCCCGAGTGCTGGGATTAAAGGTGTGCACCACCAATGCCCAGCTGTTCAGTGGCTCTTAAATCCAATTAGAGAACTGTTGTTTATCAACATGGCAGGTTCTGTATGTGTCCATATATATGGTCTATAACATTTATTGACTTGTGTATTTTGTACCATCCCTGCATTTCAGGGATAAAGCCAACTTGATCATGATAGATAGTCTTTTTGAGGTGTGTCTGTATTCTGTTTACTAGTATTTTATTAAGCATTTTTGAGTCTATGTTCATCAGGGATATTGTCCTGTAGTTTTTTTTTCTTATTCTTTTCTTTCTCTACCTGGTTTTGTATTAGAATTATACTGGTTATGTACCCCTTTTCTTTCTATTTTTTGAATAGTTTAAGAAGCACTGGTTTTAGATCTTTGAAAGTCTGCTTTGAAGGCTTTTTACTACTATTTCAGTCTTCTCATTTATTACAGGTCTGTTTAGGTTGTTGACTTCTTAATTTAATTTTAGTGGTTGGCTGAATATAGAAAGTCATTCTTTTATTTTTTAGGTTCTCCAGATTAATAGAGCATTCCCTTATATTATTCTGAAGTTCTATAGTGTCTGCCATAATATTTTCCAGTTTGTTTCTGGTTCTTTTAATTGGGTCTCTCTCTCTCTCTCTCTCTCTCTCTCTCTCTCTCTCTCTCTCTCTCTCTTAGTTGTGCCAATGATCTGTCAGCCCTTCTCAAAGAACCAGCTCTTAGATTCATTGATTCTTTGTATTTTCTTTGCTTCTATTTCATTTATTTATACTCTGGTTATACTTGTTGTTGTTGTTACCATCAACTGGGTTTGGATTAGCTTTGTTGGTTTTCTAAATTTTTGAGTTGCATCATTAAGCCACAATTTGTCCTCTTTCTGATTTTTTAAGTAGGTTCTTATATCCATAAATATCCCTCATAGGACAGCTTTCAGTATGTTCCAGAGGTTTAATTATGCAGTATTTTCATTTTCATTGAGTTCCAGGAAATTGTTTCATTTTCTTTCTTGATTTTTCTTTCACTCATTCCTCATTCAGTAATGAGACCAGTTGTTCAATTTCCAGCAGTTTCCACATTTATTAGAGATTTGTTTGCAGTCAATTTTAAGTTTTACTGTATTGTTGTCAGATAGGATACAGTATGTCAGCTCAGTGTTGGAAAAGCTTCTGTGTGCTGCTGAGTAGAATGTGTTTTCTTTGGTGCTTGGGTGGAATATTCTGTAGACATATGTTAAGTCCATTAATGTCAATTAATTCTGATGTATCTCTGTTTGTTTTTTATGCTGATTACTGGTCTATTAGAGAAAGGGGGCATTGAAATCACCTACTAATAGATTGATGTCAATTTGTGTCTTTAATTCCAATAGTACAGTTTTCATGAAATTGGGTATGTTAGAGTTTTGTGCATATGTGCTTAGGATAGTAATGTACTTTGGTTTAACTGTTCTCTCAATTAAAATTAGAATCCTCCCTGCATCTCTTCTTGGTTTTAGTTAAAATTTTTTATGTCACGTATTAGGATAGTGATGCCAGCTTTCTTCCTGGTTCCAATTTGATTTGATTACTTTTGTCCATCTTTTTTGTTTGTTTGTTTGTTTTTTGTTTGTTTGTTTTTTGTTTCTCTGTATTGCTTTAGAGCCTGTCCTGGCACTCACTCTGTAGACCAGGCTGGCCTCGAACTCACAGAGATCCACCTGCCTCTGCCTCCCAAGTGCAGGGATTAAAGGCGTGTGCCACCAATGCCCAGCTTGTCCATCTTTTTATTCTAAGATGTATATGTCTTTAAAGCTAAAATGTATTTCTTGTAGAAAACAGATAATATTTTTCCTTGAGCCATTCAGCCAGCCTGTGTTTTGTGGTTGGATAATTTAAGACTGTTAATATTTAAAGTTATTATCTCAAAATGTGTGTGTGTTAACTGAGAATATTGTTTTGTTGAGTTTTGGTAGTTGTTTGCATTTGCAATGGTACTTAATTATGGCTTTGTATTTCTTTCCAGAATCTTTATGCTATGTTCATTCCTCTCTTCAGCCTAGAATATTGCTTCCTGTATTTTCTTTAGGTTTGATTTGTTGGATATAAATCTTTCTAGGCTCTTTATATCAGAGAAAAATTTTCTTTCTCCTTTAATTATGGCAAATAGTTTTGTTGGGTATATTAGATTATGCTGCCTATCATGAGAGAAGAGAGGGGCTTAGAGGTTGGAAATGGCTTGGGTGAAGTAAAGTCAAGTAGGCAAAGGGGACTGGGCTGATGTACGGGACGTGCCTCCTGGTCCAAGCCTGGTGTGTAGGGGTAGATCTTGCTGGGTATAATGGTTTGATGAAGCATGGAAGGGACCTGCGGCTTAAGGAATGAGCATGTAGGTTCTGAGAAGCCTAGAAATTGGTTGAGGTATGGCTAGACTAGAATAGAGCTTTGGATTTGAGATTTGGGCTAGATTTTGTTGGTTGAAGATGAGAAAGGTCAGGGAAACTCGCCAGGCTAGACCTTGGAGGAGAGTGTGGGAGATCTGGCTTGCTGGAAAAGTTACATACATATTAGGGCCCTGTGTATGGCAGTTCTTGGTGGACTCCTAGAGGTTATAATAAAATGTTTAAGATAATGAAGAAATAAATTGAAGAAGACATCAGAAAATGTAAACAGCTGCATTTTTAAAACACTATTGAAGCTGAGTGGAATCTATGTCAGTATTTATCTAGTCAGTGGTTAGACATAAATCTAGGAGTTACCTCTTTATTAGAAGGTCTTGAAAATATGGGATGATTTGAATAATTCAGCTTAGATAACACTGGAGAACTCACACTGTCTTAGTTCTGCTACTCTGGAAAAGAAAAAAACAAACCACCATGACCAATGCAACTTATAAGAGAGTTTACTGGGGCTTACAGTTTCAGAGGGAGAGAGTCCATGACCACTATTGCAAGGAGCATGTCAGCAGGTAGGCATGCATGGCACTGGAGCAGTAACTGAGAGTTCGTATTTTGAGACATAATCACGAGGCAGAGAGAGAAAGACACTGGAAATAGCACATGTCTTTTGAGACCTCAAATCTCACCCCAGTGATGCAACTTCTCCACAAGACCTCACCTCCTAATTTTCCCCAAATAATTCCACCAACTAGAGACCAATTATTCAAACATATGAGCCTATGAGAGTAGTTCTCATTCAAACCACCATTTCTTGTTTCTTTGTAAATGGTGGATGTGGACAAATCATTTCTGTTGCTTCTACTAGTCATTTGGCTCTTTGTAGGAAATTTCAAATCCCATTTTTCTTCTATTTACTATTATGATAAAGATCTCCCACATTTAGGTATAAAATAGTAATGTTTGAAGTTAAGTTGTTTTACCATATGATCTTATTTCTGGCATGCTAATTTTGGCATATATTTTTGGCTTTTAGTGCTAAAAACTGAAATAATAAAAGCCACCGCCTACACTCTACTACAGTTATAATTTTTAGCTTAATGCTGGTGCTTTAAGTTGACTAGACATTATTTTAACAAAATTTTATTTTCTCCTGTCCTATTTATTGTCTCTTCATTGAATCAATTTCTGAAATTAGTATGAAAAGATAAATGTATGGGTAGTGAATTCAGTAGCTGAGTAATCAGTCTGTTTTAACTAGAGGGAAAAAAAAACGAATATCAAGACAAGAAGTCAAAGCTCATGTTTTGCAAATGCATCATTCAGCATGCATGAATTCCAAAATTTTAAACTCTGTCTGCCTACTAGTCTCAGGGTCATTGGTGTGAAGAGAAGATTCTTTAAAAAAATAAAAAACATGTTATAGTTCATATGCATACTAGGCAGAGTGTTAACTAACTCTGCAGACTGATTTTTTGTTTGTTTGCATTGAAACTTTTTTCTCCTTTTGACAGAGAAACTGAGTTAATTAAAAATTATAATCATTATGGACCGGAAAGATAGCTCATAGATTAAAAGCATGTAATGCTTTTTCAGAAGTCACAGGTTCAATTCCCAGTACCCATGATAGGCAATTTGCCACTACCTGCAACTCTAGCTCTGGGGGAATCCAACACCTCTAACCTCTGCAGACACCTGCTCTCACATGCAATCTCAGTCACAGATACTCATCATACATATCATTAAAAGCAATAAAAATAAATCTTTAAGAATTATAAAAATTAAATAAATATTTGTATATCAATTATATGTCAGACACTGTTTGCTCTTCCCAAGCAAGCTGAGCAGAAGATAGGTTTGTTTTCCAAGTCCCCAGAGTTTTACCAATGTATTCTTCATTTCTTTTTTTTCTGCTTTGCAAGGAAACTTTTTGTTGTTGTTAACTACAACTCAAATTTGTAGTTAAGCCCAGGAGCTCAGACATATTCACAAACTTAAACTCTGCCACTCACTTTTCCCTTTCAGTGGTCCTCTGCAGCATTCAATCATGGTGTCTTAGGATACTATGAAATGGTTACATTGCTTTGGTAACTTAGCACAACTTCTTTGACTCTTTTGAACAATCCAATCCAATTACAAGTAAGGTATTTTAAAAACTAAACCAAATTTTCTCAAATTTGTTTTGTCTTTCAGGAGGGATGTCTTAGATTATCCAAAAACATATTTGAAATAAACACATGACTCTTCTAAAATGTATGCAACCTTTCCAGCAAGCCAGATCTTCCACACTCTCCTCCAAGGTCTAACCTGGTAAATCTCCCTGTTCTTCCTCATTCACAAACCCTCCCCAACCCACAAGATCTACCCTAGATCCCAAATCCAAAGCTCTAGTTTAGTCTAGCTACACCTCAACAAATTTCTAGGCTTCTCAATATGCACAAACATGGAACTACTTGTATTGGGGGATCTCAACTGTAGAATACACTATTTTTTTTTTTGATTTTTCGAGACAGGGTTTCTCTATGTAGCTTTGGAGCCTATCCTGGCACTCACTCTGGAAACCAGGCTGGCCTTGAACTCACAGAGATCCGCCTGCCTCTGCCTCCTGAGTGCTGGGATTAAAGGCGTGCACCACCAATGCTGGGCTAGAATACACTATTGATCCAATAAAAGATATTGGGGGAAGTCACCCTATAGAATGTATGCTGTGGGGTTGAAAAGATGGGTCAGTGGTTGACAGAACATTCTACTCTTCTAGACGACTCACATCTGCTTCTCAGCAGTTTCTGGTCTCCTTGGACACTTGCACTCACATACACATATCCACACATGACACATAATCAAAAATAAACTTTGGGGATAAAGAGATGGGTCTATGGCTAAGAACACTAGTTGCTCTTGAAAAGGACCCAAATTCCATTCCCAGTACCCATATGGTTTTGGTCCTATGTTGGTTCTCCAGCTGTCAGACTGGAGTCCATGAGTTCCCACTTGCTCAGGTCAGGTGTTTCTGTGGGTTTCCCAGCATGGTCTTGACCTTTTTGTTCGTCACTCCTCCCTCTCTGCACCTGAATGTAGGTGTCAGCTAGGAACCCTGGGCAGTCTATGGAGCCTCTAGCAGTGGAACCAGTATGTATCCCTATTGCATGAACAGACTTTGGGAGCCCATTTCCCATGGAGGGATACTCTCTTGGCCTAGGATACACAGGGAAGGGCCTAGGCCCTGTCCCAATTGACTTGACAAATTTTAATGATCCCTCATGGAAGGCCTTACCCTCCCTGAGGAGTGGATGGATGATGGGATGGGGGCGGGAGTCATTGAGGGGGATGGAAGGATGGGAGAGAGAAGGAACTGGAATTGATATGTAAAATAAGATTGTTTCTAATTTAAGTAAAATTTGTATAAAAACAAACAAAAAATACCTCCATAAGATTGGGCTGTAGGGAAGACTGTAGGACATTTTCTTAATTAGTGATCAATGGGGAGGGCCCAGTCCATTCTGGGTAATGCTTCCCTGGGCTGGTGGTCCTGGGCTCTATAAGAAAGCAGGCCGAGAAAGCCATAAGGAGCACCCTCCGTGGTCTCTGCAACAGCTCCTGCCTTCAGATTCCTATGCTGTTTGAGTTCCTGTCCTGTCCTGGTTTCCTTCAATAATGAACTACAATACAGAAGTGTAAGCCAATTAAACCCTTTCCTCCCCAAAGTTGCTTTTGGTCATTGTGTTTCACCCCAGCAATAGGAACCCTGAGACAGACATGTACAACACATTTTTTAATAAGCATTCATATATATATATATATATATATATATATATATATATATATATCAGTGTGCTTCCCCTTCTGTCATCTGTGTGGGAAAACCTCTATTACAGTAATGATATTGCAGCCTCTCATCCTGATTAACACATGCCATCCGAGAAAGCACACCTCTCACACAAGTGATGTGACTTTCACAGTTTGGGTGCCATTTTCCCTTCTTTAAAAATGTATGTGCAAATGAGAATTTTAGTGTGGTGATAGCATGGGAAGTTTAAATTTACAACAGTCAGGAAATTCCCAAAGTAGATAGAGCTCTAAACATCACGTGTGCACGAGATCACTAAGTATAAATAGTAGTTGAGTATAACTCGGGTTTTCCTTGTCTTCAGAGGCATTTAAGTCATCTCACAAACTAAACTGGATCCTTTTTGTGTTGGCTCTTCTAATCTTAGTTATTTAGGACCAAAGCATTCTAAAATGCAATAAATGAGCTAGATGTAACATTTTGAGAAGAATTCAACACAGATCCTAACCACAAGAGAAAACTACAAGGCAGAAGATAAAGGGCAAACAGGAAAGAAGATGGCATAGCCATCTGTCAGCCTCCCAGAGGACATGTTGGTTTTCACATCAGTGTTTGCTTTCCCTTTCAGTGCTTACTGGGCAGCATGTTGCTCAGTTAGCACTGTTCATGTATGGGGTTAGGGCATCAACTGATAATAGTTCTGTGCCTTTTGATGTCTCTTTTCTGTAACTTGGCCTATCCACTAACAGATTTGGGACACTGGTTTTTAAAACAAGGGTGTTACAATGGAAATCTCAATATAATGAAAAATAACACATGTTTTCTTTTATAATATTTATTGTTTAGAAGCAAGGTAAGGTAAAAGCTTCTGTAGCTGAAGTCTGTAGAGGAGGTAAAGACTTACTTCTAGTAGAAAACATACAGGATGACTTTCACTTGTCTGCGCTGAAGTACCAGGCAATCCACATCACACAGATCAAGACACACTCTTTAATACAGTTGATGGCAGTGTGTTCGAGGGACAGCAATACACAGATGCTGGAAATAAAGGGGAAACTGAGAACCTGCAGCGTGCACGATACAGATATGTGAGGGCCCAGCCCACTGTGGAGTGCCACACCTGGGCAGGTGATCCTGGGCTCTATAAGAAAGCAATCTGAGGAAGCCATAGGGAACAAGCCAAGAGGCAGGACTCCATTATCATCTTTGTTTTAGTTCCTGCCTTGACTTCCTCTGATAATGGTCTGTAACATATAAGTCAAATAAACCTATTCCTCTGCATGTTGCTTTTGGTCATGATTTTTTTTCTCACAGCACTAGAAACCTAAGACAGATGGTAAACACCTAGCTAGGCAATACAACAAAATAGTTGGAATAATTTATAAGTAACAGAAACTTAATTCTCACAGTCCTGGAGAAATGCAAATGTTGTGATATTTTGTTAATGATATAGCAAATAAAGCTTGCCTGATGATCAGAGTGCAAAGCTTGCCACACTAGGTAGCCATAGAGGCCAGGCAGTGGTGGTATGCACCTTTAATCCCAGCACTAAGGAGACAGAGGCAGATAGATCTCTGTTAGTTCAACGGAGGACTACACAAAACTGATCCAGTCTAAAAGAGAAACAGAGCTCACACAAAGGTGATCCCAGTACTTGGAGTGACACACCTTTAATCCCAGCACTAAGGAGATGGAGACAGGCAGGGATATGGCTGCATGGAGAGAGGAATATAAGGCAGGAGGAGACAGGAACTCATGGCAATCTGAGGCAGCAGCTTGCAGCAGGCAGTCTGAGGATGCATTCTGAGGACATGCTCACCCCTTTGGTCTGAGCATTGGTAGAGGTAGAGATAGTGGCTGGCCACTTTGCTTCTCTGATCTTTCAGTTTTCACCCTTTGATAGCTGACTCTGAGTTTTTATTATTACTACCAATTAGAATTCATGCCACGTGCAAGATCCAGTAGCCTCAGTAGCCTCAGTGTCTAGAGAGGTATCAGTCTCTGCTCCATAAATGGTGTCTTTTTCTGCACCCTCCAGGCTAGGAAGCTCATTCTGCATCTTTTAAAAGAACATTAAACACAAGTATGAACATGGGACCCTCATCACCTAATCACTTCCCATTGGCCCTCCTCTATACTACTTCACTGGGCATTAAGTTCAGCATAACTTTGGAGGCACACCATTATTCAGACTGCAGTGGAGAAGGAAGTTCTGCCTCTACCTTCAACTACGCCTAAAAGCATTTCTTAGTTCTGGGGAAATTTAAAGGTAATGGTGAAGTAATTGTTCTGAGAATGACAACCCACAGTTTAAAGGGAATCAAGAAAAACATGGTACCAGACTTACATTCTGCTTCATCATAAAACTATCGGTAACCCATGCAGCTATACTGACTTTATACTGACTTCATTTTCATGGTGAGAATCATCCCTGCCTTTTGTTCCCAGGTCTAGCTGCCCTTTTTCTCTAAGCATCGTATTTTCAAGATTTACTCTCTTGGTATGCATTTATTTCAATGCTATCTTCAAACACCACATTTTACTTGCTAGTAGCTTCCTGTCTCCAGCAGGCACTTGGCTCTTCTCTTTCTTTGTAGCTGGGGATGTCATATACTTCATTCCATTCTCCTGAGACAAAGAGATGAAAAGGTTTTAACGTCCATTTTCTTAGTAAAATTTTCTCTGTTTGACAGAACTTCTATGAAATACCTTTCTGTTTCCTTATACAACTTCTTTTTAACTGGTTTCCTTCCAAACTTATGTGGTTTATCACAGACCGTGGGAAACAGTGGAATGCTATGAAGGAAACAAGTAGTTTTTGCTTTTTGTTTTTGTTTTTCTTCAAGACAGGGTTTCTCTGTTTAGCTTTTTAGACCTGGCTGGCCTCAAACTCACAAGGATCCCCCTGCCTCTGCCTCCCAAGTGCTGGGATTAAAGGTGTGCACCATCACCATCCAACTTAAAGCCATTCTAGACATGGCTTTTCTTTTACTTTCCAGATATGAGAATGAATGAATGAATGAATGAATGAATGAATGAATGAATGAAAACAAACTAACCACACAAGAGAAGTTAGGGTATCCAAGCATCATTTTCCCATCTTCAAGAGTTGCTGTGTATGAGCATTTGGGGATCAGTAAATGATACAGTTTTATGGTTGCCATTGAAACTCATGTTGAGCTTGCAACTCTACTGTGAAGCATCAAGGATCAGGTGATTTGGGGTTTGAAGCCATGGCGTTATACATACCAGGCTAGGGGCGCATTCCCAGCCAGCCTCAAGTGTGACTTTTCAAAAGTGATTAATGAGTGTTCTTTTCTTGTATATCTCTTTGTGGGATGATGAATTAGTCAATTAAGGGGTAAATGAGTTATTATAAGATTGAGATTACTATAAAATCCAATTTGCAACCATCTCTCTTTTATAGGATGCCTCTTTCCACCTTCAGAATCTACAGGGTCCCAATCAGCAAGATACCTTTGAATGCCCAGCCCCAAGATCACAAAACTACATTCTGCAGTGTCATTCAGTTAATAGTCTAGGACATTAGGTAACAACGGTCAACCCTGAGCAATGCATGAAACTGCAGGAAACATCTAGCAGGAGCTCCAAAACAGGAATGTGACAGGTTAACGGCCCCTGGTGAGATGTTAACTGGGACCTTGTTAAGATTCTAAGACTTACAGAAAAGAGATGCAGGTGAGAAGGGCTCAAGCTGGGAGACTGAAAAGATGAGGAGCACAAAAGGCACTGTTATTTCTTCAGTCCTGATCTGCTCCTGTAGCAGGGATCTAATCAAAGCCTGTGTCTGCCTCCCTCCTGAGAAGACCAGAGGCCCCATCTCAATAGTCTTCCTGCAGCAGCTTTCTACCCCCTCCAGGCTGCCAGATGGGAGTTCCAGACCAATGTTGTCTCCCGGGACGTTGGCACAGCAGCTAGGTTTATTGTTGCTGGGCTCTCCACAGTTGGTGTGGCTGGATCAGGAAGGGGCTGGCATCCAAACAGTGTTTGGTAATTTGATTATTGGCTATGCCAGGAACCCATCTCTCAAGCAGCAGCTCTTCTCATATGCCAGTCTGGGCTTTGCCCTGTCTGAGGTCCCCATTCTTTTTCACTGTGAAATACTGTGGGGTCACCCAGATGTCCCTGCTGTTTTAACTCCATGACATTCTTGGTGCTAGAGTGTGCTAAACTTTACTATTAAACACAATGTTTTTCTAAAAACAAAACCAAAAGAAGAAAAGAAGAAGAAGAAGAAGAAGAAGAAGAAGAAGAAGAAGAAGAAGAAGAAGAAGAAGAAGAAGAAAAAGAAGAAGAAGAAGAAGAAGAAGAAAGAAGAAGAAGAAGAAGAAGAAGAAGAAGAAGAAGAAGAAGAAGAAGAAGAAGAAGAAGAAGAAGAAGAAGAAGAAGAAATGCAGGTGAAAACACCTTGGGAATCATATCACCGCACCAAGCAAATAATCTCCGGTTTTGAGCTTCCTATTAGTCCTCTCCACATTTTCGTATCTTTTCCATATGGGTACAGCATGCTTTTCTCTCAGTGGTCCAGTGTGGGTTGTGTAAGTTACCCTCCAAGCATTCCAGGAAGGGTTAATCATAGTGGCTGAGGACTAAAAGTCATTAAAGGTCTGTGTTAAAGCTGGGCATAGTAGTGCATGTCTTCAAAGTCAGCCAGAGGCAGGTGGGCTATGTAAGTTCCAACAACCCTCCCCCCAAAAAAGTTCTGGTTCCAGTCAAGGACACTGGGATTTAGACTGCTCTTCTGACTCTAAAATGCCATTGGACACCTTTTCTGTAACACATATGAAAGAAGAAAACATTTCAATTGGGAGGGAGAAGAGATGAGAAATGGAAGCTTCTCTCACTCAGGAATGGATGAGCACAGCTTCATGAGGAAGAAAAAGTCATTGAAGACAAAGAGGGGCTTGGGGTGGGTCTAGGGTGGGCAATAAGAAGCTGAAAACGTCTACGCTCAGTATTGGTGATGACTAGCAGAATGAAACCCCCAAAAGAGTCTGGGTCACAAACCAGAAGCAGGAGAGGCCTTTGAACAGTCAGCACCCAGTAACTGTCATCTTAATAGGAGGCAGCCACTGTGCCTGCCATATGTCCCTCTTGGCTGGTGGCAGTCACAGCTGAGCAGTGAGTCAGCACTGGACAGTCATTCATCCTTTTCTGATGCCAAGTCTCCAGTCATTTCTCAACAACAACAACAACAACCCAAGAAGGAGAAACTGGGTTTTCTCTCCCTGAAGAAATTATGTGGATGAACCCATTATTTGTTTTACTAATAAAGCAGCCACAGATTCAGTGCGCTGTGGGCTGGGTCTTCTGAATTACTTAATAAATGTTGGCCACCAGGGCTGCTGTCACCTGTGTTGGTAAAGGGCAACTATGGTTCACCTGTGTGAGGCTTTGTCAGCATCCTCTCTGCTCACTGAAAGTTCATTCCCACAAGCCAAAATGAGCACTTCCACTCATTTTAAGAGGCCAGAACAATCCAGCTCACTCACAAAACATGTCTATGATAAACATGGCCTCTATAGCATGTGTTGTCACAGCAGTCCCCTTCACATATTCCTGGAGCTGGCATGTGGTTTCCCCACACACAATTGCACATACCACTCACCATGTCCAGTCTATACCTTTCTGGGAACAACCACAATGTGTGAGCTAATCTCAGTGTGAGCTCTGTGCTCAATGATGCTGTTACAAGGCTGGGCCTACCCTTTATTGGCTGTGCAAACCCTGGCCTGTTTCTTTACACTTCAGTTTTTATCATTTGAATAACAGATGTTATCACAGGGCCATGAGATTCTTGTGAGAATCAACTGTGTTCAGTTGTGTGAAACACAGGCCATAGTATGCAATGCTTCAGAAGATATCAGTAAACATCATCACTGAGTCCACCACTACCACCATCACTTACTTCATCCAGTACCAATATCATCCTAACAGTATCATCATCATCATCATCATCATCATCATCATCATCATCATCTCTGGTCTTTCCTCACTCAAAATCTAGCTGCTCTGTGTCTCCTCCTTCTGGACACTGCTCTCTAGTACTGGTCTATAAAATGTTAATGTCACAAGAAGATTTGGAAATTGACAAGGCCAAAAAGAAATATGTTGGTCAACATAGCCCTTTGAGGGCATTTCAAACCTCAATGAACAGCTATAAGGACAATATATATTTATTATGCTATTTTGTTTTTTATTTATTATGCAAGGACATGCTAAATTTTGTTTGTTTGTCTGACAAATAAAGGATTTTTTCAAACCACCAGTGTTGCTAAACCAAAGTTCACTCCCCCAGCTAGGCGAACGGCTTTAATTTCTTGTCATTTGACCTGTCTTATTGACTACTTAATCCACACATGGTGGCTGTGAGGCTAGGAGAGGTAGGGTCATCTGACACTATTCCTAGGAGAGTTGAACAAACATCCATTCACCACAGACAGAGAACTAACAACACAGCAAAGCCAGGATCCCACCAAAGTCCAAGTTGTTCAAGTGATGCATTTTACTGTGGTTAGTTAAAGGAGTATGGATGATGGGTTGTAACTTATGGGAGCAAAAATGGCTCAAAAACAGCTGCATGTCTCAAAGTTCATCCTGCCATGGCTGACAGCATACAGAATCTGGAAACCTGGAACCTACCGCACAGCCTGTAAGCAACAGGTTTCAGAGATCTGAGACTGTCTCTCAGTAGTCCTTACTACTTACAAGGCCTGGTGAATCTGGACTGTTTCAGGTACTTTCTGAAGCTCTTGACTTATTTACTTGCTGACTTAGCTACCTTCCCTGAGGCACATTCCCTTAGAATAGTGGTTCTCAACCTATGGGTCATGACCCCTTTGAGAGCGGAACAATCCTTTCACAAGAGTCACCTAAGACCATTGGAAAGCAGATATTCACATGTGATTCACAGCGTTAGCAACATAAAGTTATGAAGTAGCAAAAAATTAGTAATACAATTTTATGGCTGGGAGAGTCACCACAACATGAGGAACTGTATTAAAGGGTTGCGGCACTAGGAAGGTTGGAAACTATTGCCTTAGAAAATCTTGTGTCTTAACAAGTTTTCACTTCAAGGTGGAAGGTTTTAATCTGGAGTAAACAGCAACACAACAGGTGTCTATTATGAAAAGCACAGTGCAGCACTGATGGACTTTGTGAGGCAAGAGGTGTCAGTGGTATGAGATGAAGTTGACCTTGTAAGTTGAGGAATTTGTCTGGCCAGTAGGAACATATTTTTAGCAAGAAAAGCTCCAGGCCAATACCCCATCATTTGTATTGGGGGAACATGGATGAACTGGCTCATGATGGAAACTCTGAACCATTAAGGTGGGGCTAGCACTGTTCAACTCTATTCCTACGTCACATGTCCCAGGACTAGTGCCACCATCATTTCATTCATATCCCTTGGTGTGCATGGCAATGCCTTCCCCTCCCTGACACCCTGTTCTGTGTGGTTTTGCTCTGACGTGATGCCATTTGACATTTTGTATTGCCTACTGGGACCAACTTGGCACCTTTCCTGGTCCTCCCTGACGCCTCCACAGTCTGTTCCTGTACCTAGGAATAATTAGCTCATCCAACCTTGCTGGAGACCTAAGACATTGTCCATGTGGTGTGCAACACGCTCCCAGAATGATAATGGGTATTTGTCTCTAGGTTGTGGGTCCTTGGCTAAGAAAACAAGCATGGACAGATGCCACTGAACCATTGAATTTCAGCATTCTTGGAAAAATATTACTTCAGAATTTTTAACATGCAACAAATTTTTCATTATATATTCTTCACAAAAGAACTAGGGCTTTTCTTAAATATTTAAAAACTAGAAATAAGGTGTTGTCTAACTGCATGTGAAACACTAGTTATATACAGCTGTTTATATTATCTACAGTTAAGTTACAATTTATTCTCAGTCTCATCAGCCACATTTCAGTTACATGTATGGACATGAGGCGGCACACACAGAACATTTCTGTCTTTGCCAGGTTTCTTCAGAATGAATGCTACACAATGAAAGTCATTGAGCATGCTATAGAGGAGAGTGAGTAGTGTCAGATTTGTGATTTGAAAGGCTGATTCCTTGCAAAGTAGAGGGTAGCATTGGGGAGGGAAACATACTGAGTCAGCTGTCCTCTGGGGAATGCTGAAGATGTCACAAGCTTCAGAAGCAACTCAGAGCATTCAGAGAAAGACTAGACTACAAGATACTGTCAGAAAAAAAAAAAACAAAAAAGAAAAAACACAAACAAAAACACCCCTCAGTTGCATATTTGTCCAGTTCTCTGGCCTTCTCTCTGGCTCCTATTCCCTTGAACACGCTGGGCCAGGTCTTGAATCAGGACCTCTATGCTGCTCCCCCCTCTTACCATATTCTTTATTTACCTCCTTCAGGTGCTTGCTCACTGGGACCTTCTCTCACCAGCACAGGTGATGGGAAACAGTGGCTATCAGAGATGCCATTGTCGAGGGCATGCTTGCACTGGATAGTTTTTGTCAACTTGATGTAAACTAGACCTAGGAAGAAGGAATCCCAGTTGAGAAATTGCCTCCAGTTAGACTGAGCTGTGCGCATATCTTTTGGGATGCTTTCTCGATTGCTAATTGATAGAGGAGGGCCCAAGACACAGTGAATAGTGCCACTTCTTGACAGGTAGCCTGGAGCTGTATAAGAAAGAGAGCTGAGTATGAGCCTGGAAGGAAGTCAGTGAGTAGCATTCCTCTGAGGTCTCTGTTTCAGTTCCTGCCTCCAGGTTCCTGTCCTGAGTTCCTGCCTCAGCTTCCCTTCATGATGGACCTATAAGCCAAACAAACCCTTTCCTTTGCAAGCTCCTTTTGGTCAGTGTTTTATCACAGCAATAGAGAAATTAATGAAGACAATGCCATAGACCCCCATAGGCAGAATCTCTAGTGATAAGATTTTATATTATCTTTTATGAATTGAGAAAGTTGCCCTACTGCTCCAGCCCCCAATAACTAATACCATTAGGAGATGACTAAAATGATTTTGGCATTCATTGAGTAAGGGGTGACCAGAAAAATTCTTTGCAACTAACTAGGTCTGAGTTACTCAGAAAGTTAAGTAGATCAAATGTTTCATCTCTTCACCCTCTGAGTCTGTTGGTAATCGTAATGGTACTGTATAATGTGAAAAATTTCAAATAGAACTAAACTCAGGTCTATAAATACACATGATTAAGACTTCAAATATAGCACTGCTTTCTTTTCATAGGGGCTATTTCTGTGTGGTGATTGCCTGGCTGATATGCAATTTCAGAATACAAATGGCTTTTCTCCATAACTAATGGGGAAGTTGGCAGGGTGCTGCACACGCAGGCCCTCTCTGAGAAAAAGTCTGTTAAACTGTGCTGAGTGCTCTTCTGAATTATATAAGCAGAGTGGACAAGAAACAGTGGTGTGACTGCACATCCCATTAGGATGAAATAGTGTCTGTTTGGTTTGTTTCTGGTTCTAGAAGAATACTGGCCCTTCTGGTCATAAGTCACACAATGGTCAGCCACAAACATGAGCCCAGGGCCTATTGTATTCTAAATTAAATAAACTATAGTGTAAATCAGGAATAAATGCCAACAGGGTTTTTTTCTCTGATTTTAGATTCACAAGCACTATAAAAAAGTTTAAATAAGAACCATGTAAATTTATTTATAACCACAGTGATTAAAATATAAAAGGAGTGGCTTCAATGGAACCATTGACTCTTATGAGCAAAGATGGTCCAAAGTGTTGATCATCTCATCCCATCCCCTTCAAAGAGAGGACTGAGGACCATGTGGACTCTCAGCATCATGGAGCCATCTTCTAAGGTCATCACAGCCAACAGAACCCCATTGTAGGTCAGGGCTCAGGTCATGTTTTATAAGTAGGATGACACTGTGGTATTGGGAGTGTTCTAGAGGAGGATGGATTTTGGGGTCAGTGTGCAAATAGAAGTCCTCTGTCTTATTTTGTGACTTTGACAAATAATGTTAGAGAAGTTGAGCTTTGAAAATTACTAACATCCTAGGGTAATTGAAAATATGAAATAGGGTAAAACACTTGAAATCCCAGAATCTATTACATATCACATATTAAAAACCAAGTGGGCAGGAGACATTTTACATTTAACTAGAAAGTCAGTCTTCAGTCTCTCAGCAACTTCTGACCCTTCTGCTCCTGGCTTCTGGATGCTCTTTTGGGTAACATTTGGATGGTCTTTCCCGCCAGCCCATTTTAGGCTAGAGTTAGGCCAGGTGGAGAGAAGCCAATCAGCTGGGTCAGAACACAACTAAAGAGACTCTAAATTTTGTGGGGAGAAACAGACTCAGAGCACAATTGCTCATTAAGATAAAAGAGTAGGAATGACAAAGAGGCAGGAACCAAAATCATTACACAAACCCAAGCCAGGGGCAGAGCTAGACAAGCCAATTAAAGTAAAATTTGAAGTCTCCTCTCTTACACAGCCCCTAATTTTATATTAATAATTTAAAATTCTTTCTCTTAAGCATGGTCCCTAAAGTCAGAGTCCCTTTAGACCCTGCCTGGGCTGAGGTGCCAGATAGTAAGAGTAACTTGAAGCTGGATCCAAGAGCCACCCTGGGATTTCATCTTCACCATCTCCCAGAGCCTGTCAGGATCAGCCAGGCACTAGGGAGGAGGATCTGCTTGTGTGTGTCTCTGGACTTCTTGCAGTAGAGGAGCCAAGCACTTACAATGAATGAAGCAGGAAGCTGGGCCTAGTGTCTTTACCTGAAATCCCAGTACTCAGGATGCCAGGGCAGTATAATCCTGAGTTCAAGGCCAGCTTGGTAAACACAGTAAATTCTATCTGGGTGTTCATAGGCTACATAGTGAGGCCCCTACTTAAACACTGACAAAAGTCCCATCTCTGTAAGTTCCTTTGTCTATAACAGCTGCTGGCAAATCCTAGCGTAGGACAACTGACACCAGAGGCTTTCAGTAACATGGATTACAAAGATAACAGCTGAAGGTTGTTTTTTTTTTAATGATTTATTTTATATGTTAGATCCCTTGGAGCTGGAGTTACAGCTGGCTGTGAGTTTACCGATAGGTTCTTTGGAAAACCTGAGCCGTCTCTCAAGCCCCCAGATTTTATTTATTTATTTTTAAACCAACAATTTATTACTTTTTATTTATTTTAGTGGGGAGGCTAGTGAACTTTTGGGAGTTGGTTCTCTCCTTCCACCATACGGGTCTTGGGGATTAAGTTCTAGTGGTCAGGTTTGGCAGCAAGTGCCTTTATCCTCTGAGCCATCTCATTGGCCCTCAAGGTTGTTTGAAGGTGTCCCAGTTATCAGTAGTTGTGGGACTGAGATGCTAGAGTGTATAAAGGTGTAAATCTATGAGCCCAACATCAGGGTGTTTCCTTCTAGTTATTATAGGTTAAATTGCACGACACACAGGCTTAGAAACTCAGAGGAGAATGAGTAAAGGGGACAGCAAGGCTCTGGAAGTTTCATAATGTGATGGAGATAACTGAGTTCAGAGCTCTCCAAGGGGGACTGGTACCTCCAAATAACCAGGCCTTAATCTGAGACCCTGAAGGAGCTACAGCTCAAGAAGGGGGTAGCACCAGGACTAAGGTGGCCTCCTCCGGAACACACAGCCAGCCTGGGGTAGCTGCACTGTGGTGCTCAGCCTTGGGCATCTGGCAAGGGAAAAGGGTCAATCCTGTGCAATGTTTTGAAATAAATGCCAGACACCTATGTTGCTACAGACTGGTGATTACAGAGAATGAAGCAGTGGGGCTAAAATCAGCACTCTGTAGTGTTTTAACATCATGTAGAACAGACCTGAAGGAGGGCATTGCTGTATGTAAGAGAGTCAAGTAAAGCGTGGAGCAGCCAATAATAAAACAGACTGCATCTTTAAGGAGCCATGGAAGACTGGAAGCCAACTTTTCCAAAGAGAGATAAGGGATACAATATCAAATGATGGTTTTCAGTCCTCAAAGATAAGAACCAGTCATAGCAGACTCTGAAGACCCCCATGGAATGCCTCACCCTCCCATTCTAGGGAGCAGAAAGGGTATGGGATAGGTAGGGTGTCAGTTGGGGGGGGGAGGTGAGGGAGAGGGAACTGGGATTGACATGTAAAACAATTTTGTTTCTAATTCAAATAAAAAATGAAGAAAAAAGAACCAGTCATAGAGAACTCTACACATAGTGAAGACCCCTTTTAAAATCAGAGATGAAATAAAGACATCTCCAGAAAAACAAAACTGGATAGTGTCAGCAGTGTATTTGTACCAAAGGAAATAATGAGGGGATTTAATTCCTCATAGAGAAAGAAAATGATCTCAATCAGAAGCACAGAAAGTGTAGAAAGAAAGGCAAGGAGCAGGCCAAACCCATGTAAGTACACACTAGGTAAATGAATGTTAACTCAGAAAACAATACTAATAGCTACATTTTAATTACAAGATGGACAGCTCCTACAAATGTGGGGATCAGTGGAGGGCATGGGAGGATGGGAGAGAGAGGGAATGGGGGATTGATATGTAAAATAAGATTATTTCTAAAATAAAAAAATTTTGTAGAGATAACATTTCTGTGAATAGTAAGGGAGATGGGGTCAGTGCAGCCACTGTCACAAGAACAGCATTATCTGGTAAGTGGAATGGGGTTAATTCTTCAGAGGCCAGAGTAAGTCGAAAATGCCTCTAGTAATCTTTGGGATAAATAGAATATGTTAGAAATGAGGTAAGGGAATGGAGAAAATGAAATCGTACTCTATATATTCAATGAGAACAAGGAAAGAGAACAACCAAGAACACTGTAATATTCGAAACATCTAAATATAGCAAATTATTTACAGTTAAATGACCTCATCTATTTGAAATATAAACATTGCCTGATTACATGAACTGCATGCAGAAGAAAAATCTTAAATATAAGAACACAGATGATCCAAAGAGACAAGAAAAGCTATGCCAGGAAGAATCTCAGCAAAAGAAGACTAAACTAGTTATATTGACAAACAGCAAGGTATACTTTGAGGCAAGAAACATTGCAAGAGTTAAGTCCATTTCCTGATTATAAAAGCCTTTCTAATTGGGAAAGAAATGTAATTCAAAATCTGTACATATACACAATAATATACCCTCAAAATAGGGATAGCAAAAAAAATGACAAAATTATGAAGAGAAATAGGTGCACTCATAATCACAGAGGGCCTTAGTGTGCTTGCACTCTCATCTCACCAGTGTGTGTGTGTGTGTGTGTGTGTGTGTGTGTGTGTGTGTGTGTATAACAGAAGGCTGCTTTCCACTCTGCCATTTCTCAAGAGGGTTGAATTCGCAGCAGGAAACCTTGAGGGATGAGGAAATGCCTCCCTCTGGGATAGAGAGAAAACTTGTTTGCAGTGCTGTTAGAGCGGAGGGATTCCCCTGCTTCTCACAATCCACTCTCCTCATTACTGTGGGGTCTGGGGAGTAAGAGGAACTGACTCAAACACTGATGCTCACACTGCTTTGCTGTGAACGACACAGCCCACTTTGCTGGTCACTCGGGAGTCTTTTGCCTTCTGCCAGAAATGCACTATTTATTAGCTTAAGAAGGGTAAAAAAATCACACTCCAAGCCAACAGTATGCTGCACACAATAGAAGAAGCCCCAGTAAAAGGCCATGGGAAAGGTAATCAAGAGTGTCGAAAACCAAATATGGTATAGGTTTATAAATATACAACTTTAAGCAAGAAACATTATTTAAATTAAGGGAGAGTACTAAATAACAAAGGGAACCTATCCATTAGGAAGCTATAATAATTTAATAGCTCTCTGATTTAAATAACACCTTTAAAATGTTTAACACAAAATCTGGTAGGACTAGAATAATTGATGAATAAATCTATAACCATACTGGGATTTACAATAAATACATTTGGGGGGACAGGAGATGGTTCAATTGGTAAAGTACTTGCCATGCAGCATGAGGGACTGAGTTCAGATGCCCCAAACCTATTATTTTTTAAAAGCTGGGGTTGGCATCACCTTTCTGTAATCCCAGCATTGACCACTGAGACAGGAGGATCATGGCAGCTTGCTCAGCAGATAGTTTAGCTTAATTGATGAGCTCCAGATTCAATAAGAAACCCTGTTCCCAAAATGAAGATGGAGGAGGGCTGAAGAGATGCCCCAGTGCTTAAGAGCACTTGCTATTTCTCAAGAAGATCTGAGTTCAGTTCCCAGCACCTGATACCCTCTTCTGGCCTCTGTGGACACTTGCACATATGTGTCATACAAACAGACACACACACACACACACACACACACACATACACACACACACACACTCCTATGAATATGAGGCAGAGTGATGGAAGATACCTTGATGTTGACTTCTAGCCACTTGTATGCATATCCAAACATATATGTGGACACACACACACACACACACACACACACACACACACTACCTCTCTCCTATTAAGAGAACAAGTAAATGAATAATAAAAGACATAACAGCCTTGAACACAGGTACACAAAAATAGCATGGAACACACAATCTTCAGGTAACATAAAAATTGTCATGTATTTCAAAGGATTATCACTATTTAAAACATGCCCTCTGTCATAGAATGAAGGCATGAATGAGTTTCAAAATGACAAGACACTTAATAAATTGAGTAACACACTTCTTAAGAAAATTATGAAGGGAAAGCCACTCAACACAAAAGTAACCATTTGAAAGTGGCTTGTGCACAGTTAACTTTGGGGCCAAAGGGAGTTTGTCTATTAAAAATACATGCTGAGTGATGGTGGTGCACCCTTTTAATCCCAGAACTCAGGAGGTAGAGGCTCATGGATTTCTGTGAGTTTGAGGTCAGTCTGGTCTACAGAGCAAGTTCCGAGACAGCCAAGGCTATACAGGGAAAACCTGTCTTGAAAAACCAAAGCCAAAACAAACAAAAAAATATTTGGGGGCTAGGGAGGCAGCTTGGTTGTAAAATGTTTCCTGCACAAGCATGAGGAACTGGGTTTGATCCATAGCATCAAAAGCCAGGAGTGGTGGCATGTGCCTGTAATCCTAGTACTAGGAGGTGGAGACAGGAGGATGACTGAGAGCCAATCTGGTTGAACTGGGAACCCCCACATTCAGTAAAAGACCTTTCTTTAAAAAAATATAAAAGTGGGAAGTGGTAGAGGAAGATATCAAATGCCAATCTCTGGCCCCTTGTCTTAGTTATTTTCCTATCACTGATAAGAATGCCACCACCAAGGCAACTTATAGAAGAGTTTATTGGGGGCTTACATGATTGTGGGGAACATGACAGCATGCAGGAGATACGGCACTGGAACCGTAGTTGAGAGCTTACATGTTGAGACAACAATCATGAGGCAGGGAAAAATTACATGGAATGTTGTGGGGTTCTGAAACCTTGAAGTTTATCACCACTGACACTTCCTCTAATACAGCTGCAAAGCCAGAAACCTTCCCAAACTGTTCCACAAATTGAGGTCCAAGCATTCAATTATATGAGCTTATGGGTTCATCTTCACTCAAACCACCACACCTCTACAGGAATATACATGAATACCTTCTGTGGTAATTTGTGTGTAATCAGCCCCCATAATCTCATAAGGAGTGGCACTGTTAGGAGGTATGGCTTTGTTGGAGTGGGTATGGCCTTCTTGGAAGAAGTGTGTTACTGTGGGGGTGGGATTTGAGCTTCCCTATGCACAGAATACCACCTAATGCCTCAGTTGACTTCCTGTTGCCTTCAAGGTGTAGGACTCTGATCTACTACTCCAGCACATCTGCCTGCATGCCACCATGCTCCCTGCCATGATAATGAACTGAACCTCTGAAACTGTAAGCAAGCCCCCTCAATGAAATATTTTACTGTTGCTGTGGTCATGGTGTCTTTTCACAGCAATATAAACCTTAACTAAGAGACCCCCCCAAAACACACACACACACACACACACACACACACACACACACACACACACACACACACACACACACACACACACACACACACACACACACACACACACACACACACACACACACACACACACACACACACATACACACACACACTTTTTTTTGAAAAAACCTCTTTTAGAGGCCTACCACCCAGCTCCCAAATAAATACACAGAGTCTTATTCTTACTGATGAATGCCGGGCTTAGCTTGGCTTGTTTCTAGCCAGGTTTTCTAACTTAACCTGTTTCTTTGCTTCTAGGTTTTGAGTCTGGGATGTTTTATTTTCTTTATTCTGTATGTCTTTCTTCTCTTCTTACTCCCTGGTAGATTGTGTGACTGGGTGGCCCCTGGCATCCTCCTCTTCTTCTTTTCTCACTCCCCTCTCTCCTTCTCCCTAGATTTCTCCTTCTACTTATTTTCTCTGCATGCCAGCCCTACCTATCCTTTCTCCTGCCTAGCTATTGACAGTTCAGCTCTTTATTAGGCCAATCAGCTGTTTTAGGCAGGCAAAGTAACACAGCTTTACAGAGGTAAACAAATGCAACATAAAAGAATACAACACATCTTTACATCTTTAAACAAATATTCCACAGCATAAATGAATGTAACACATCTTAAACTAGTATCCCACAACACAAGCACATACACACACACAGGTGCATATCTTAAAGGGTTACCCATAAATGCTTTGTTTGCCTCAATTGCTGGGAGTGATATATAGGAGTTCCAGGTGTTCCATTTTTCCTATATGCATAGTGACATATGGAAATCATTATATTGAAATGTAAAGGAAAGTTCTTAGAATTTTCTTTTCAATTGTTTTAAAAATATGTATTATTTTTATGTACTTGTGTGTGTCTGTGTGAGTTCATGTGCATCATGTGCATGCAGAAGCCCCTGGAGGCCAGCAGGTGGCAGCAGATGCCCTGGAGCAGGAGTTCCATGAAGTTGTGAACTCTGCATGTGAGTTTCTGCAGAATGGGAAGCAATCTGGACTGCTGAGACATCTCTGCAGCCCCTGAACTCTTTTAAAACAAGTCCATTTTGGTCTTCTATTTTCATCACTCAAAAGTCAGTATTTGATCCTTTTCCTTCAGAAACAATCCAGAAAACTCAAGAAAAACCAGAAGATGAAAACACAAATGTCAATTTCAGTGAAATCAGAAAAAAAGCTAACATCTGTATACTCCAGCAGAGGTAGAAAAAGTTATCAGAAGCGGGGACCCAGCACAGGGCAGCAGGAGCATGGCTAAGAAGTCAGGAGATGGGGTTGAGACATGAACACAAGATGCTAAGAGAGGGACTCAGGGCTCCAGATATCAGATGAGGTGGCAGATATTTGCTTGCTGCACACGTGGGCTGCCCACCAGTTATAAAGCCGAATCCTTGTTCATAGTGGTTGGACCAGAGAGGTCTCCTATACTTGGTTTGATTCTAAGCCACAGAAATGTGGAAAACTAAATGGAGTTACCCCTGAGTAAGTCATTTGTTCAGGAAATTGTGGTCACAGAGGTCTTTATCTAGTGTCTTCTACAGCAACCCTGCAGGAACTATCTAGGAAGAGCCAATCCCCTCTGAAATTGAGAGTCAAGAAGCTGGGTGGGAGATGGGTTGGCAGCAGCAGCCTCAGAACTTATTTCTGTAGCTGAGAAAGAGCATCTTGCTGTGAATTGTTTTACAAAGAGACTTTGGCTCCTGGGCTTTAAGGCACACTGACATACTTTTCAGCTAGCATGCACAGGTGCTGAAACTGAATGTTGACTCGGGGCTGCCTCCTTACTAGAGCTCATATTCTGTTTTTAACCTGCTCTGCCACTGCTTAAATAGAACACTTTTCTAGATAATTAATTAGTACATTGGAAGCACAGAGGACTGCTTAGTAGGGTTTCTGCCCATTATGTGCTTCTCATGTCTTTTTTCAAACCAAAACAAACATTAATTTGGCTTTCACCTATTAGTAAAATCACTATTAATATCCAACCATCTTTTCTACAGATGTCTTGTTTCCTTCTGGTCTTTGTAACCCGGGCTCCTTTGGTATGCTAACCATGACAGCATTTAGTAGAATTTAGTAGATTCGCCTACTTAGGTGCAAAGCTTGAGTGCTGCCTTTTCTACTTTCAACTGTCTGCACAAGTGCATGCATTGAGGGGTATTTGAGTTCTCAGTTCAATTAATTGTGGTGTCCTAAACAAATTACTCAAGGTTTTGATGTTCTTATTTACAAACCACTGGAGTTGCATCTGACTTTGTTGCCTGACCTGGGAAGTTCCCAGAGAGAAACCTCTACCATTTTAGCTTCGAGTGCAAGACAAAGGATGTATGGAACAAGTGTGGCATTAAGTCAGAGTGAGAGGAAGAGAGGATCATGGGTGCAGTTATCAACCATGAGACTTCAACATGTCGTGCTTGAGTTAAAAAACAAGCTCTTACTGTGAAAATTTGGAGCTCCAAATTAAAGTGTAAACAGACTGCTTAGTAACCTTCTCTTAGAAGACTCACGTGAAGGGATGTCACGGTACATTGACCAAATTTTCATTACATTTGTATATTCAGGATATTGCTAGCAATGTCACATGATACTCAATATAATTATATGATTATAACATTTTATACAAATCATTTCACCTCAAGCTTCCTCACTGAAAAATATATCTGGGCTTTATTATCCAACGGCAGAGCACAAGTTCTTGCTGATGTAGAGATAATGGCTCCCAAGCCACAGATTGAGGAAATAGCTAGATAAGGTGGCTTATTAAAAAAAAAAAAAAACAAAAGCAAAAGTCCTTTGGTCTAATCTCAAGTTTGAGTAATGCTAGGTTAGAAGAAGTTAAATATGATCCTTTATAGCAGGTCTCTTCTGAACCTGTAATTAGCTGCTAATGCATTGTGATTCTGTAAACGGGGAATAATTAATTTTGATGCCTGTGTGTTTGACCATGGAACATACTGTTCATAGTGTTTTGTAACAGTAGCATTTTCTGTAATATATACTAAGAAAGAGTGGCATCAGATATCATTGAATATATGGGCAAAATTGTAACCTGCTACCAAAATAAGCGTAAGCCAAACAGTAGAGAGCTAAGTGAGTAAGTAAAGCTGACATACCACCAGCCCTCAGCATGGTGTGATCTGAGGCATGTTCTGGGGGACTGGGCTAGGGTTTGTTCCGAGGAAGGAAAACTAGAGCACCCACAGCTCCTAGATCCCACTTAATTAAAACCCTTTTGGGATGCTAACAAGCACCAGTGGATGAAGAGAAAAGTCTCACATGTCTTCATTTCCATCCTCGGCTCAGCACAGCTCCAGTTCCATTATCCTCAAACATCTATTAACATGATTGCTTCATAATTACCAAGGCTAACCGCCAAGCACTTTACCAGGAAGCAAGACACTGCTTATCTTAAATGCTCTTCTGGCTTGTGCAAAATGGTCAGTATTTTTTTTAAAAAACCTTTTGTATGCTCTTAATTGAAGAAACATCTCTAAAAATACTATCTGAATGACTACAAGATAAGAAGAAAATAGCATGTGCAAGGCACAAATCAAAGCAAATGAACAAAAAATCTGCTCTAAGGGTGGGACAGTACCAGATTCAGAATCCACAACAATTATCTGCAGCAGAAGCTCCGTAGATCAGAGAAGCACCGTGAGACCTATCGACTCCCTTCCGGTCACACTGTGCCGCTAGAATTTTAATTTCACAACTGTCTATCCTGCATGTTACCACGGACCCACACAGTAGTATCCAGTCAATAGACTTATGTCTAATGCGTCTCAAAGGTCAACTGCCTCCATGTGTCTGCCTCATCATCCATTCTTCATGCTGTGCTCCATGGACAGGGATTCAGCTAAGTGCTGCAGTCAGACATTAACAGGCAGTATCCCACACTGTCACAATGCTTTGAGAGAACTTGGAGAGTAAGTGGCATTTACCATGGATGTAGGTTCCCAGTTATTTTCATATTCAGTACACAAAAACAAACAGAAACGCCTGAAATTTTTTTCTCATGGTTTTGTAGACACAGAAAATCAGGGCTCAGAGAGATTATTATATTTGCATAAGGTCAAGCCAATGCCTAATAAGTGACTAGGTAAAATCCGAGTCTGTTCTCAGTGAGTCCAAAGTCTGTTTTACATACACTACCCCTGCTTGCTCTAAACATAAACAAACTGCTTTTTATAGATCACAAATGAGCCATTTACATAGTTTCAGTAGCCAGAAAAACACCTTAACTTTTATCATCACACAGACTTAAAAGTTTTGGTATTGTATAGACCTTTCTAGCCATTTGCCTGCAGAAATGGGGGTCTTTATTCTCTGCTGTTGTAAAAAACTTTGTAACTCAGCATTTGGTGAGGAAAAAAGCCTCACTCATCGGCTGCTTCATTTCATGCTCACTCTCTGGACACACACTTTTCTGGTCTCTTTTAAAAAATAGATTTCTGATCAACATAGTAAAAATGGCAATCTTGTCAAAAGCAATCTACAGATTCAATGCAATCCCCATCAAAATACTGGCACAATTCTACACAGACCTTGAAAGAACAATACTCAACTTTATATGGAAAAACAAAAAACCCAGGATAGCCAAAACAACCCTGTATAATAAAGGAACTTCTGGAGGCATCACCATCCCTGACTTCAAGCTCTATTATAGAGCTATAATCCTGAAAACAGCTTGGTATTGGAACAAAACTAGACAGGTAGACCACTGGAATCGAATTGAAAACCATGATATTAACCCACACACCTATGAACACCTGATTTTTGACAAAGAAGTTAAAGATATACAATAGAATAAAGAAACCATCTTCAATAAATGGTGCTGGCATAATTGGATGCTGGCATGTAGAAGACTGCAGAAAGATCCATGTCTATCGCCATGCACAAAACTTAAGTTCATATGGATCAAAGACCTCAACATAAATCCAGCCACACTGAACCTCTTAGAAGAGAAAGTGGGAAGCACCCTTGAAAGAATTGTTACAGGAGACAGCTTCCTGAACATTACACCTGTAGCACAGACACTGAAATCGACAATTAATAAATGGGACCTCCTGAAACTGGGAAGCTTCTGTAAGGCAAAGGACACAGTCAGCAAGACAAAATGGCAGCCCACAGACTGGGAAAAGATATTCACCAACCCCATATCTGACAGAGGGCTGATCTCCAAAATATACAAAGAACTCAAGAAGTTAGTTTCCAAAACACCAAACAATCCAATTAAAAAGTGGGGTACAGAACTAAATAAAGAATTCTCAATAGAGGAATCTAAAATGGCTGCAAGACACATAACAAAGTGTCCAACATCCTTAGCCATCAGGGAAATGCAAATCAAAACAACTCTGAGATGCCATCTTACTCCAGTCAGAATGGCTAAAATCAAAAATACCAATGATAACTTATGCTGGAGAAGATGTGGAGAAAGGGGAACACTCCTCCACTGCTGGTGGGAATGCAAACTTGGATAGCCACTTTGGAAATCAGTATGTCGATTCCTCAGGAAAATTGGAATCAGTCTACCACAAGATCCAGCAATTCCACTCTTAGGCATATACCCAAAAGAAGGGCATTCATACAACAAGGACATCTGTTCAACTATGGTCATAGCAGTATTATTTGTAGTAGCCAGAACCTGGAAGCAACTTAGATGCCCCTCAACTGAAGAATTGATAGAGAAAATGTGGTACATTTATACAATGGAGCACTACTCAGCAGAAAAAAAACAAAAAACAAAACAAAAAACAAAAAACAATGGAATCCTGAAATTCGCAGGCAAATGGATGGAACTAGAAGAAACCATTCTGAGTGAGGTAACCCAGTCACAAAGAGACAAACATGGTATGCTCTCACTCATATATAGATTTTACACATAGAGCAAAGGATTACCGGGTACAGTCCACACTGCCAGAGAAGCTAGGAAGCAAGGAGGATTCTGAGAGAGGCATACATGGTCACCCCGAGAAGGGGAAAGGACACGATCTCCTGAGCAAATTGGGAGCATGGGTGGAGGGGAGAGGGAGCTAGGAGAATGAGAAGGGGAGAAGAGGAGGCGTGAGGAGGACATAAGGGAGCAGGAAGGTTGTGTAGGGGGAAGAATAGAGGAGAGCAAAATAAGAGATACCATCAGAAAGGAAGCCAGAATAGGTTTAAAGAGAAATCAGGCACTAGGGAAATGTCCAGAAATCTACAAGGATGACACCAACTAACCATCTAATCAACAGTGGAGAGGCTACCTTAAATGCCCTCCCCTGATAATGAGATTGATGACTAACTTATATGCCATCCTAGAGCAGACATCCACAGCTAAACACTGAACTGAACTGGAATCCAGTTGCAGAGAAGAAGTGATGAGCAAAGGAGTCAAGACCAGGCTGGTGAAACCCACAGAAACAGCTGGCCTGAACAAGGGAGAGCTCTTGGCCCCCAAACTGATCACTGGGAAACCAGCAATGGAACTGATCCAGACCCCATGAATGTGGGTGTCAGTGAGGAGGCCTCAGAAATCTATGGGGCCTCTTGTAGTAGATCAGTACTTATCCCTAGCATAGGAATAGACTTTGGGAGCCCATTTCACATAGAGAGATATTCCCTCAACCTGGACACACGGAGGAGGGCCTAGGCCCTATCCCAAAGGATATGACAGACTCTGAAGACCCCCCCCCATGGAAGGCCTCACTCTCCCTGGGGAGCAGAAATGGTATGGGATAGGTAGGGTGCTAGTGGAGGGCAGGAGAGGAGGGGAGGGAGAGGGAACTGGGATTGACATGTAAAACAATCTTGTTTCTAATTTAAATAAAAAAATGGAGAACAGCTGGGCGTTGGTGGCGCATGCCTTTAATCTCAGTACAGAGGCAGAGGCAGGTAGATCTCTGTGAGTTCGAGGCCAGCCTGGTCTCCAGAGTGAGTGCCAGGATATGCTCCAAAGCTACACAGAGAAACCCTGTCTCAAAAAACAAACAAAAAACAAAACAAAAAAAAATGGAGAACAAAAAAAATAGATTTTCAAGCAGTGACATACTCAAATATGAGAAACAGTTTGGAGAGCTGGAGGTACACTCACTGGTCACATGGCTTCATTACCTGTCTGTCACAGCTCCAAACTAAATGGGAAACTCCAGAGTTCTCTCACCAATCACTCATGTGCTCTTTTTAGAATATAAACAAAGTACATTCTTAGGACTTTGAATTTGGACTCTACCCCTCCCTCAAGTTGGCCACCCAAGGTTATCTATTCTGTTTCCTCATTATTAAAGAGACAGGGATGCAGGGGATAAAGAGCAAAAAAGGGCAACCCTTTCTTCCAATTGCTGTAAAAACCCACCAGTTCTGTATCAACTGCATCTCATTGGCCTTCAGAGTGAATGAACAATTTAAAATAGAAACCCCGATGTCATGCCCATCTTTTTAATTCCTTAGACTAAATACTTGGCCAGTGTCCACTACGATTTAAGTTTTTGTGTGGTAGAAAGAGCCAGCAGAAAAACAAACTAACTAAGATCACCTAGGCAGACAGTGGTACAGGCCCAGACTTGTGTTTGTTTTGGTTGCTGGTATCTTAATTCCTATCTACTAACAGGTGGAGGGGAAAATCTTTTCCAGGAAACACCATAATACAGCAAAGCTGCTTTCCTTCCTGCATAGTCTGCTACTGTATATTCAAAATGAAAATCATTCCATGACTGCTGTTCCCCATACACATGCCCACAACACCTGTTTTCAAAGTCTTGTATCAGAAAGATTATGTAACCGACTATCTGGCTTGATCCTTACTCTGATAAAATAGGCCAGGGTTTATTTTTTTGTTTTGTTTTGTTGTTGTTGTTTAGTTGCCAGGTATTTCTATGCCTTGATCCTCTCCTCACATTCATTTCCTCTCCTCACCAAACATTTACACAAGTGTTCTGGCACACTGTAAGCTCTGAGTGTGTATCCTATAGTTTGGTAGCTGAACAAACACTTGTCACTTAAAATATAATTGACTTGACTTTCTGGGTTTTATTTCTTTATGAGTCAATCATTTCTTTGCACTGCTAGGATCCGAGGGATTTCAGTGTGGTTCTTCCTTTAAAGGTTCCTTGGATACGGTCAAATCTATAGGCACTAGAGGGGAGATGCATGTAAATATCCTTCGGCAACTCTAGAACAAGCTGGAGACTAGAGAACTAGTGGCCCCATGTACACACAAGGCAGGCTGCCTTCCGCTCCTGCCACCATGCCCAGGGTTCTTATCAGAAGAGGTCACTTGTCAGAAAACATTAGTCCCATTCATTGTTAATTCTACCACCACAGCCTCATTCACAAGGACAGCCCAGTAATTTGCACAGAGCGCCTTTCAAGTCACAAAGTGCATGGTCACCAGGAGATCTATCTGGTTGAAATACAGATTTCAATAAACAGTTGGAACGTCTACATTCCTAATCAACTTCAGCATACCACTAATGCTGCTGGCTGACCAATCATATTTCTGTAGCAAGGGCTGAAGGCATCTGCTTCCTCACATTTGACCAAGAGAGCTCAGCAAGGCACAGAACACAGACCTGCTGCATTAGGAGGCCTCCACACTGCACTCAGGAGTTAAGTTCTCTAATAACTCTTACTGCGCAGACTTGGGTCCGGCCAGCAGTCCTGTTCAGCTGAATGATGAACCCTGGTTCTGTCACTCTAGCCTTATCAGATGCCACTGTGTTAGGAGAACCTGCCATGTGTCTAAGGTTCTAATTCCTTAGGTCTAAAGTGGGTCTGACCAATAAACAAGACTCCAGTGAACAATCAGGCATGCCCAACTTTTTGGCAGTGTGCCAAAGTTCACGCATAAGAATAACACAATTGGGCTGGAGAGATGGCTCAGAGGTTAAGAGTACTGGTGACCAGGGTTAGATTCTCAGCACCCACCCACATGGAGGCTAACAACCATCTGTAACTCCAGTTCCAGGGAATCTGATCTCCTCTTCTGACTTCTACACATGTGGTACACAGACATACATGCAAGCAAAACACCCATATACACACAAAATGAAAATATGTAAATCTTAAAAGAACTGTATCATTTTTTAAAAATTGCAAAGTTTTAAGTAAGTTTATGACTTTTGGACTGGGCTGCATGATAGCTGTCCTTGGCTACATGTTGCCCATGGCCCACAATGGGTGATTCTAAACTATTTCAGGTACAGAGAAGAAAATATGTGCATGTTGTCTGAGAGACTGCAAAGACCTTTACCCCAGGGCTATTTATGTCCTTCTAGGAATAAAGGGGGGCGGGGAGAAAAGGCTACAGATCGTGTACTCAGAGGAACAACCTGCTACCCTACTGGGACCCTGTTCACAGCCACTGAGGGGTAAGTCTAGCATCTTAGGCTTTGTTTGTTTGTTTGTTTCTAGAGACGTTCACTAGACTTGCTAAGTATGGGCTGGACTGAGGCTTAGCTGGCAGGATGCTTGTCTAGGATCTACAAGGCCCTGGATTTGATACCAAGCAAGACATAAAAGAAAGTTTAGCAGAGTGCAAGCACTCAGTACTAGGGAGGTGGAAGCAGGAGGATCAGGAGTTCACGGTCATCTTTAGCTGCACAGAGAGTTCAAAGGCAGCCTGAGCTACATGAGAACATGGAAAGTAAAAGGGCAAGTATGCCTTACATATTCTATAAAAAAGTTTTAATTCAGGTATTATTACAGACACATTTGGCAACCAAAATTATTTTCTCTTCTGATTGAACAAATGGAAATGCAATTGTTTATATATTTACAAATAATATACAAAACAAGGAAACCAGCTAATAAAAATAAGGATGGAACATTAGTTGGTGTCATTAAAATCATCTATCAAGTATAAAAATAAAGGGTAACTTTATCAATGGAATGTCCAGGGAAAGGCTTGAGTTAGGTTAGCGGGTCTCTGCAGGTACAGAGGCAGCACCTTCTAGGGTGGAAGCACCTGCTGCCGCAGAGACAGGCTCGGCTGCAGCAGCAGTGTCACACAGAGCAGAGATATCTTCCATCTCACTGGAGGCTGCCTCAGTCTGATTGGAGCTCTCAGGCTGAGAGGCTGGAGTCTCTTGACTCAGGCTGGCTTCTGCTGGACTGGGTATGATGTTAGCTTGGGCAGTCATGGTTTCTTCTTCTGCTTCCATTTCTGTTTCTTGACTCTGAACTTCCTCACCTTCTTCCACCATTGCAGGTGGTAGTTGTAAGAAAGTCTAATAAAAACACATGGAGAGTGTAAGAGCACTGGCTTATAAAGCTGAGCAAGCTCTCTTATTATATCACTTTCTCAATACACTGCTTCTGCTGCAGTTTTTCAAACACTACTAGCCATTTGATATGACAAATTTGATACTTTTGAACAATGACCTTGATTCTGCTAATGGCAAGGAATATGCCTATGTGTGGCATAGAAGTAAAACCAATATGAAAAGTTATGAGAGTTTTAATCAGAGGACTCTTTGATAAGGCTGCCTAGGAAGCACAGTGGTTGGTTAGAATTAACTGCCACATCAACCTAAGTTCACCTTCACTGAAGGAGTCTATGGGGAGAGCCAACTTTGAAGACCAGGACATGGTAGGAAGGGAAGGAAGGACAGAGCTCAAGCCTCCAGCTCACTCATCTGGGAGAGCAGACAGCTGCTCACGTCTAGCCCTTTCTCAATGCTTTGGCAGCCTGGAGTGAAACGACAGCTTCTTTCCTCCTAGATTTTGTTTAGCTAGTCAGAAATTTGAAAACATTTTAAAAGTACCACTCAGAAGAGTAATGGGCACTCAGGGCAGAGCTAAGAGATGGAGATACATACTGTTCATAAAGAGACAGACTCAAAATTGGTAAGGTACTAATTTCTCCCAAACAATTTTGCTCATGGAGACATTACTTCAATTACAGTAGGTATTTTATAGGGCTAGAAATTGACTGGCTGAGTCTAGGTAGAATAGGTCATTTTGAAAAAGAATGGAACTAAAATATTCATTTTGCTGAATTTTAAGATCTGCTGATTCTAAGTTACTGTAATCCAGGTAGCATGGTGATGGTGAAGGGATGGACAGATAACACCAAATAGAGGAATGAAGTGGAGTACAGAAAGAACATTCATGTAGACAGTATTTTGGGTTTATTATTATTATTTGAGTAAGGTTTCAAGTAGTAGTTCAAAAGAGAATAAAATAATCTACTGAGGAAATGGCAGTAAAACTACAGAATATTCACATGTGGATGAATGAGAATAATACTGCATAGAACCTTGCCAGAAATGAGCTCAAAACCTATCCTACTTGTAAACACTACAACCCAAATGGTAACTGGTAGAGGGTAATCTTTATCAATGGGGGCTAAAGTAAGTATTTTTAGGACATACAAGAATGAATTATAGGAAAGTAATTTTATATATGGTATCAAAATTCAACTCTACTAAAAGCTGCTTTAATAAAAAAAAAAAAACAAACTTATAAAAAACATGTTTGATAAGGGACCTGTAGGTGGGAGACAGAAAACCTCTGAGTGCATTATAACAATACATGTGAACAGACTCATCCCCAAAGAGGATATTTATGGGGCAAATAATATAAAATGATGCTCAAGAGAAGAAAATGAATTCTAAAAAACACCCCTCTCCCCACCAAAAAAACTGAAGCCATACTGAGCTCACTATATCCCTAATGTCCCCGCTAAAAAGGCTTACTGAGTCAAGTGTGGGTGAAGCTGCGGAGTGACCACGCTCACATGCTCCTGGACAGAGCAGCGAGTTCTATTTGAAAACCAAGTTGCCACTTTAAAAAGTTAAGATGCACATAACAAATTGGTCAGCAAGTCTCCTTGGAGGTAAGAGTGCAAAGTCTTTCATAACAATTACTTTGTGATATCCCACAATGGAAACAATCAAAATGTATGCCAACAGGTGAAAGGAAGGGACCATTCCTAGTGTGTACCAACATGAATGGTTTTAAAAAAGGCCAAGAAACAACAGACTAAAAGAGTGCATATTGGATGCTCGCATTGGTATAAGTATCAAGAAAGCAGACAGAAATCACAACCCTATGGGCTTAGAGAAGGATAGGAAGTCAAAGTTACGTGAGAAACAACAGCTATGTTCATTATCTAGATTAAGTGAAAGTTTTAGGAGTACACACATACATGATAAATACAGAATGTAGCATATTGTCCATTTTGAGCAAGTGTATTGATGCCAATTTATTTCTAAAGAAACGTATTAAAATATGATGGTTACATGCATAACAATATCTGACTGTAGACTCTCGACAACAAATTAGTTTTACGATTCACTCGAAATTTACAGAAATGAGCAAACCTTGAGCAAACTCACCTGATGATAATGATGGGTAGTCTGTATCAAATGCATGTACATATTGTACACAAAGTTCGCCATCTGGGGCATGTTCTTTATTACCTGTACTTCATGAGGTGGTCTTTCTCCATTCTATAAGAAAGTAAAAAGAGAGTGAAGTATCTAGTGGAAAAAAAGAAACCCAGAACCTATCATTTCAAAATAAGCCCATTTTTGAATCTATAAATGCTACCAGGGTATGGAGGACATGAAATCACGAAGCCAGAGTCGAGAAAGTACTTCATGAATATTTAGAAAAATCAAAGACAACAGAGTTGAGAGTAATTAACTTTTAATACAACTTTAGGCTGGTAAGTAAAATAGAATTTCAGTATGTGAATTGATATCAAAGAATCATTAAGATAAAACCTCATGAATGAGAGAAAATAAATCAACATGGTTTAAAATAGTGATTCTCAACCTTCCTAATGCTGTAACCTTTTACCTAATGCTGTAACCTTTTAATGCAGTTTCTCATGTTGTGGTGACCCCCCCCCCCAACCATACAATTATTATCATTGCCACTTTATAACTATAATTTTGCTACTGTTATGAATCGTAATGTAAATATCTGATATGCAGGATATCCGACATGTGAGACCTCCAAAAGGGCTGTGACCCAAAGGTTGAGAACACTGGTCTAAAGGCAACAATTTCTATTACTGTCTAGAATCCAAAGAGAATCTACGATTGTTCAGAATGAAAATATTAGAACTATTTTTCCTATCTATGTTTTTCTGAAGCATAAGATGTTAACATTTATTATTATTAACATGGAGCCTGTCAGCCATGGAAGTGATGCTCAATGCCTTATTTTAATCTTTGCAGCATTTGTCAGGCTACTACTTTGTCGCTGTCACAGTGCAGACTCCTTACCTGCAGCAACCTGAGAACTAGATTCTGCAGGTCTGCAGGAGGATGAGGGGATTTTTACAAAGCAGTTTCTCAGAAAGATCACTCTAGCAGTAAAACAGTGAAGTAACTGAAGTAAACACAATCGGTCCTTCTCCTTCAGCTACTTTACAACTTTCCTATTTGCAATCACTGATCACATGAAACGTCTTATGTTTCTTACTGTAGGGATCAATGTGGAGATCTATGAATGTAAAAACAAGTTTTCCAGGAAAAAAAGGATCCTATGTAGAAGCACACAATAGTGAGTCTATAAAAGAACCAAGAGTAGAGCTGCAGGGTGGCTATCCAGGAGGCACTCAGGGCTTTTGGGACACCACTCATGACCCCCCACCCCATTCCCTTTCCTCCAATTTTCTCATAGCAACATTTCTTAAAAACAAAACAAACAAGCAAATACAAACATCTTTAAAGAAAAGTGGTTACCATCACCATAAAACAAACACACTGAACTTACTTTGTTTCAGGGGAGTGAGAAATAATTTTACTGCATATTTAAAACAATTTATTTAAAATTTAAAGGACCTCTGAGACATTTCATTAAGTGAAAAACAAAACAACAACAACAACAACAAAAAAAACCCCAAAGTCTGTAGCATGCTCTGAGAATGTAAAATAACAGAATATAATCAGTCACCTATCAGTGCCTTTGTGTGCATGAGTATAAGAATGAAATGCATTATACTTTATCCTACAGAAAGGAGTGGAGGAAAACTGGACAAAGGAGGAGGAGCCTACAGAGTAAGAGTAATGATAAAGAGGAGAAAAGAGGGGAGAGGTGATGGTTAAGTTGCATGTGTTTTCCTGCCCCACGACTCTAGAATGCAAGCTTTGCAAGAATTAAAACTAGATTACTCTGTTATGTGACAAGTGATGGACAAGAGGAGGTGTGAGGTGATCAGAACATGAATTCTTGAGTCAGACTTCCTGTTTTCAAATTTTGGCTCATTTACCTACCTGATGTATGGCAAACTATTTAACTTCTCTTATCCTTAGCTCTGTACATGTACAGTTAGGACAATCAGAAAGCCTCCTGAGCAGATGTGCTACTGAGATCAAATGAGACAATCTACATGTGGCATTAATTCCTGATTTGGAGTAAGTTTTAGTAAGTGTTATTTCAGTAAGTATTATTTTTATTAATGCAGTTCTTTGGTGTAAGGAACATTTCATATCAGTGACTGGGTATTCTCGATAAAGTGGTCAACTCTAAGATAACCCACTGTCCCACTTGGAGCACATTGCTCTATACAGTGATGAAAGGCCTACCTTTCTGGAGGTTGGGAAAGGTTCTGTTGGAATAATATGCAAATGCAGTGGTCGAGCAGTGAGCTGGCTGAAAGCAGGAGTCAGTTCAAAACAATTTTGGAAGAGGGACACTCTAGCGAAGATATAAAGGCCAAGCCTGGCTCTTGACATGGCTACCACCAAGCGACGGACATCCCTTTAGGAAACAAAATAATTATCATAGTTTGAAACTAATAATATAAGTATGCAGCCCCTTTTCCTTGCTTTACATAATCTACTAAATAGTTTCATTATAAGTTATTGCAATAAAAACCTTCAGGACTTAATAGGCATAAGGCAAATCAATGTATGTGACTAGTAAACCAAGTGAGTGAGTGCTCCACTGATACCATCTTGTTAGTTAGTGCATGTGTGTGCACACAGGAGACAAAACAACCAATGTGCCCAACCAGAATCACAGAGGTTCAGATAAAAGTCATCAATTACTGCATCATCATCACCTTCTTTCACTTTCTACCTAGCAATTTCCCAGGCTCTATCAAGACAAAATTTTCCTTCCTAGAAAATTCAATCTTACCTTAGAGTAGTAATTCCTTTGGCTTCTCTTCACACTCCCTAACGTAGAGTTACAAAGAGAAACCAACAGCACTTTTTTTTGAGTTCTTTCACAGAAATGGAAGGGAAATGTAGACAGTGTTGTCTAGGGTGAAATGGAGTGCTAGAGGAAGGGAGCAGCTTAAACTCCTTTTGAGGAATCACTGCATTACAGTGTTCAGTTTCCTTGTCACATCTAGGAGGCTCTGACTCTGGATACAAGCAAATACACAGCATTGCCCAGGTCTTTCTGTGAGAACACTGACTGTAGTCTTTGGTACTGTAGCAGCTAAGAGGCTTTTATAAGTATCACCTCCATCACACACGAGAGGAGTGGAATTGAAATTTTGGGTATATTCAAATAAAGGAATTTCCCAATTATTTGGATGTATCCCATACTGGCTACTGTAAACTCTTCAAGGATGGAGATCATGAAAGCTAAATTTATTCCTACATATCCAGAAGCTAACACAGCCAAATAACAGATGCATAAAGGTGTTTTTAATCAGAAAATCTGGAGATGCATGGTCATACTGAAAGCACCTTCTCTTAAACCCTCTATTCATAAGCATTTTTAGTTTCCAGAAAATTAGGCAGAGATCACTATAGATTTTCATTGTACATATATGGCTGTTTTGTGTGCATGTATCTAAGTGCAGGACTGGTACCCACAGAGGAAGAATATTGACTAAGAGGGCCTAGGTCAACAATAATGGCCATTCAGACAGTAGTTATGTCAGTTAGGAAAGGAAACTGTTTTTAGAAAAGACTTAACTCTATGCTTGATACTTCAATAAGCAAAAATAAGCTAACTTTAACACTATCACTTTGTAATAATTTCTTAAAACATTATTGTCTTTGTTTACTCTTCCATAAAGATTATCAGCCTAGTAGAATCTGACCTAAGGCCCAAAGAGATCTGGACTTAATGACAATTTATGAGAGCTTGGAGAACTTTCTCTTTATACTCATCGAATAAATTAAGACAATGAACTCTAGATCTCCTGACTTTTGCTGGTAAGTCACATGAGATAAAGATTTATATAAAACCAAACGGCTGCTTTGTAATAAGAAGATATTACTCCCATAAATCTCTAATACATAAATACATCACAAAATGATAAAAATAGGTTATTGTTTGTTTGGACCATTCTTAATCCAGGGAGAACAAATGGCTCCTTTATCCTCTCATGAAGCTGAAAGATGGTGGGGAGAGAAAAACCAAAAGCCTTATGCACTGAAAAAATGCTCCTGAAGAGGCTTCCTTCCACCTTAGCTTCTTTGGTTCCTGATACTGTTCCTAACAGATCCAAGACTATTAAGATCCTATGGTAAAAAATTCTCTCTGCATGTAAATGAATGTTGAAGAAGCTACAATTACTACAGCATTATGAGGTAAACAATCAGTAAAAACAGCTCTGATAACTACATAAGAAACTACATACTTTCTGTTATTCAGACCGAAAGTACTACAAGCTGCCATACTGATTAATTGCAGCAATTAATTCAACAATTTTAGAACTACTTTATCATTGAAGCTCAAAAACTGAAATAGACAGTAATCTTTAGTAAGAGTATAGTGTTTGAACCTCACGCACCTCAAATGACCCACAGCCCTGGTCCGCACTAGAGAAAGGAGGATGTAATCATTCTGTTGACCTTGAAATCTATCAACAGTTGTCACCTAGGAAGAAAAGGTGGGGAATGTGGTATTATTTTCAAAGTACAGCAAGGCATTATCTAAACAAAATGCTAGATACACCTTTAAAATTATCTCAGAAGAAACCTAATAATAAATTCTTGCCACTAAAACATGGTAAGCACCCTGGAACACGTCCTCCTGTTACTCACACACTGGTCTGCCTCACTTGTCTACAATAGCTAACAATTAAAGAACTGCTCTTGGAATCTACAGCCTTCCACCATTAGACTGCCAAGCTTCATAAGGCAGGCTATGTTATTAAGTGGCATCCCAAATATTAAAAAAAATATAGCTAAGTATACTCACTTATTATTCAGTGTGTGTCCCTAGTATTTTGATCACAGCATTCTTGTCAAAGTGAAAAAAGAAGTCTCCATAGTACTTTTTATTCAGTTGGAAAACATACATATGAATAGGGAGAGGGAGTTCATCAAGATTCTAGCCACCAATTTTAACTCTTAGGCCTCCATCCCCGCTATATGAATTTAACAAAGCTTACTGATTCCCCTACATAAATTATCATTTATGGTCCCTCTGACTTTAGGAAGTCTATAAAACACTTCTTTGGAAGTGGACTTCAGAGGTACATATCACACACAATGAGTTTTGACAAAATATACTCCCACACAATCACCACCACCACAATGCCCATCACTCCGGGCCCTGCTGTAAACAAGCAGGCAACTTCCCAGCTCCAAGCAGTCCCTGATCTACTTCCCTCATTTTCTGCTGGTTCTGAACAAGCACAGTAGTGGAACCATCAAGTCTTAAACCTGTCAATAGCATAAGGCTTCTGTGGTTTTTCTGTGTTGTACATAGAGATGCTTACTGTGTTCTGCTGCTGAGCAGCCAGGCTCCCACTAATGAATGTGCTTATTAATGGGCACCAGAGTTCCTTTTACTCTAGGGATATTTAGAATAAAGCTACATTGAATATCCATTTTTCTTTTTGGTGGACATGTTTTATTGCAGAAAGTGGAACTGTAGAACTATGTTAAGTGTATGTTTAACATGATAGTCAAACTACTTTCCAAAGTTTCTGAGTCAATTTATTATACATTCACCAGCCATGTCCCAGTCCCCAAGTTCCAGCTGCTCGATGTCTTGACACTATCAATTTTTTACAATTTTTTGTTGTTGTTTTTGTTTTTCGAGACAGGGTTTCTCTGTGTAGCTTTGAAGCCTGTCCTGGAACTCCCTCAGTAGACCAGGCTGGCCTCAAACTACCACAAATCTGCCTGCCCCTGGCTCCCAAATGCTGGGATTAAAGGTGTGTGCCACCACCGCCTGGCCAGCTTTTTACAATTTTAACCATTCTGTTGATGTGTAGAAGTATCATATTGTAATTTAAAAATTTTAATTTAATTTTATTCAGAGACTCATGCAGCCCAAGCTACAAATTTGATATATAACTAGGGATGGCCTTGAAGTTACAATCCCCTTGCCTCTAACTCACCAGGATTGGGATTACAGGCAGGCACCACTTTGCAGAGTTTATGTAGTGCTGAGGGTAGAACCCAGGGCTTTATGAATGCTAAGCAAGCACTCTATAGACTGAATTGCAGTCTCTGTTTCCTTATTGTGTTTTCATTTACACATTCCTGACAGTTAATGATGGTAAAGACAACTAATTATAGGGCAGGGATGCTTTAGTGGCTATTTGTAGGTTTTTCATAAAATATGCCCTGTTCACTTGCCTATTTTATATTAGTCTGTCTCATTTAAAATGACTATTAGAATTGACATTTTGAAGCAAGTCTTGTCATGTATAGAGACTATACATGGAAATTCTGTTGCCATTCTGACCTTCCAGAGAGCTTGTCTGTGAGACAAAGTGGAGCAATATAAACAACTTAAATTAAATGCAAACCTTGCCAAAAAGATGAATATGAAAACATACTACATCCATAAAACTACCTTGTTTGGCCTTCCAATCAATGGATTATTCCCACATCGTCTATTGATGATGTCCCGAATCAGATGCTTTTGTCCATTGTATGTTGTTAGAATGCTGATCTTGTCTGCAGGGTAGCCAAGCAGGCACATATACATGAAGAGTGCTACCACATACTCTGCTTCTCCAAGGTTCTGTAATGCAAGCACAGGCACATTGTACATCAATTCCTCTGTGTTTCCACCTCATAATAGCTTCAAGAGGGTTACCTACCCATCACTTGCTTATTTTGAGCATATCTCAAGTAAAAAGTGAATAACCTTGATAGATAAGTGATTATTTTGGTAAGTTGAAGGATAGCCTTATTCTAGGTTAATATTGATATAACTCTGATGTTTGTAATATATTTATAACACAAGACATAGAGGCTAATATTCCTGGTGCCACAATAATCATGATATATAGTCTGTACAATGTACTCTAACTGCAGCTGTGAAAACAACATTAATATAAAGGAGCCAATTAGCTGAGGACTTCATACAATGCTCAGTGTAACTGGATGTAGCAGTATTACAACTGACTGCACTGTGCACAGCACTTTCCACACCTCTCCTGCTTCCTTTGAGTTTGTTTCTGCTGTCTTCCTTTTGCCCCTGAAGTAGACTCATCTAGATGAGAAGATGTGCTCTCAAACTGGCACTCTGGCTTACTGTTAAGTTTGAGATTCTGGTTAAAGATGGGTGATACAGAGCTTAAAAGAAAGGGCTTTACTGAACTTCAAAGTGAGAAATCTGACCTGCAGCTATTTAATCCAGTTCAGTAGAGACCAAGTTCAAGCATCAGCTGAGAAAGTGAAACAAGAACATAAGCACATCATCAAAAGCAAAACACAAAGATAAGAAGCTGGATTCCAGGCGAAGGCAAGAGGAAAATTACTGGATGAACTTCAGAGACACCATTTATATCCAGGTTCCTGGTGACAGACAGTCTCAATTATCTCTTTCATTTAAATTCTCTAGTTCTTTGGAAGATAGGAGACAAAAGAAGGCACATGACTGTGTAAATCTCCATTCTCTATATTGGTAGCAAAACACATTTATCTAAGGATCAGCTCCAATATAGATAAAAGAACAAACCAGGGACCATGGAAATGACCTTATGTAATAAATGCTAAGGCTGAATAAAATCCAGTTTTGAGGGTTCAGGTATTTTTGGCAAGATTGGGGCACTGAGTTCTCAGAAAACAGAAGCAAATTCTTTATATGGGCAATGAAGACTGCTTAATTCAGAGCTCTGCTTGAGGCAGATGTGAAGTTCCATGGGAAAACAAGTATATTTTTGATGAACATTTTAGAGGCTGGGCCACATAAGTCAAGGTTGCTTCAATTTAGGGACTTTTATTCATTTTCCATTTATTCTCTCAGACATTAATTTTTAAAAATGTATTGTTTAAATGAACATTGATCATATTTGGGGGAGGATAAGGTTTTCAGTACTTCAGAAATACATTTAACCAATAGCACTCACCATTTGAGAATACCCTTATTTCTTGATATATTTAAAACTCACCCAAGAACAGAATTAACAAGTAAGGAAAGATGAGTAACTTGGATAACATTTCGTATCAATATCATTAGGTGGTTTAGGCAAAGACTCAGGACCACTATGTAATGAAGCTATCAGAACACACCAATCAACTCCTGAACTCCTTCAACGGTGGATACCAGGAAATATGTTTCTACTTTGAATAAGGTTCTAAATGTGCTATCATTTAAAGGTCATGTTTGTTCCTAGGCTTCAAGTATATGAGAGTAACTTTAGTATTTGTTATTTGTAGAACAGAAAAAAATTTATTCTGATAACTGTTTAAATTATTTATTTCCAAATTAATCTGTAGTGAAAATATTTCAGTATGTTAAGTCTTTATAAACTCATCCAACTTCTTGTTAAGAATTACTAGGAGCCAGGTGTTGGTGGCACACGCCTTTAATCCCAGCACTCAGGAGGCAGAGGCAGGCAGATCTCTGTGAGCTCAAGGCCAGCCTGGTCTACAGAGCGAGTTCCAGGACAGCCTTGAAAACAATACAGAGAAACCCTGTCTCGAAAAACGAAAAAAGAATTACTAGGAGCGAGAACAGTATTTTTAATACATAGGACAATTTATGTGTGGACTATTTTCCTACTAGAATTGCAAGAACAAGTGCTCACTGATGTAGTGAAGTGATTTATTACTGTTAGGTATTTACTCATTTTTTTCTAGGTAAAGTGTTTCTCTTTATTGCATTTCCTGATGGTGTAATATTTTTAAAGGTTTATTTTTATTTAATGTATGTACTTTGTTTGCATGCATATATGTTCTCTCTCTCTCTCTCTCTCTCTCTCTCTCTCTCTCTCTCTCTCTCTGTGTGTGTGTGTGTGTGTGTGTGTGTGTGTGTGCTACACACAGAGGCCAAAAGAGGGCACCAAATCCCCTGGAATTGGAGTTATGGACTACTGTTAAGCTGCCCTATGGATGCCTGGAAGTGAACCCTGGTCCTCACAAAGATCTGCAAGGTCAGCAAGTGCTTCTAACTGGTGAACCATCTCTCCAGCTCCCAGAGTACTTTTTTTTTTTTTTTTTTTTTTTTTTTTAAAGCAACTGAGTTCTTTAATACAGATTTTAGTTAGAATTTTCAATATATTGTTTTAATTTACATATTTGTTGCTTTTCTCAAGTCAATTAAGATTTTTCTTTATTATTTTTGTTATCAAGGAGGCCCTTTCTTACCACATCACTACATACTTGTCAATATTTATTTTTAGTACTTTCTACTGAGTTTTAGTTATTCTTTGTGTATCTTTGATCCATCTGAAACTGACTGCTTTTGTGTAGTAAGTAAGGTGAGGCTGCAACCTTTCGTTTTCTCAATAGCTGGTCACATGGCTCAGTGTTACTGAATGCCATAGTACTTTAGCCAGACAGATGTAAGATAAACTCCAACTCCATGCTGTGTTACCTGATAGAAGTAAGGGTTAGGCTCCGATTCTCCCACTCCCTGAAAGTCCTCCACATTGATGAGCTGGAAGTCATACAGCAGGCCAGCATTGGCTGTGCTGAACTCTGGCAGAAGCTGCACATGTGGCAAATTGCCTAAATTCTTGTAGCGCCAGTTGTAGAGGTTACACAAGCTGTCCCAAGAGAAATTGCCCCAGAACACAAAAGATTAGCAAGGCGGGACCCTTCAGTATACAAAAGGACATTTTAAGGAACCACATTTTTTAGATGCCAAGTTTGCTCATCTTTTTAGCAACAATACTTTGGCAACTTTAGACTACTTGTTCCAAGTAAACAGTCAGGAGAATGAAGATGTTACAAAAATGGCAGCTCTCCTGTGTTCCTTTGTAAACACTGCTACTATGTCATAATCTACAAAACCTGGGAAGGCCTCTAAGTGGGGACACTGGGAAGACCTGGGAGGTGGCTGGCATTACTTATGAAGTTAAGAACCAATGTTTTACTCTTGTTTACTTTGCTTTAGGTTTTACAATTACATTAAGGCCACATTTTTTGGACACAGGATGGAGTGAAGCCTTTACAGTCCTTAGTATCAGTCTAATAAAAACAATTCCTTTGGTCAATATATACCATACATAAGAGGCAAAATAAACATGGTTTCAGATTTGTAGAGGGCAGGTTCCTAGATCTTAGAGGAGGCTAAACTTTATGTAAAAGATGTTTCAGGGAACCCATGTCCTTAACTGGGAGTGAATCTTCACCTTGCCCTGGCTCTCCCTTGAGCATCGAGATCCACAGTAGGAACGCCAACCCGGACAAAGCGAGTGAAAAGAGATTGCTCCATATTTGAATACTTCTGAAAGGCCATATTTTTAATGACTGGAGGTAACTGGTGGTGATCACCAATCATAATCCATCGTTTCAATCGGCTGAACCCATCTTGAGGATTCTAGAAATGAAAATTAAAGAAACATCAAAATTCTGTAATTAATACATGACTAATTCTAGCTTACCAAACAGAATACTTGTTCATCAGATGACTTCATTAATTTACAAATTCTCAACCCTCACAAGCTCTATAAAAGAGCCTAGCAAATTCACAAGATGAATTAATTGGCAAAGAAGCAAGGGTGGCCAGTGCTCTTGACTGACAGTAAGCAAGACTGGATGAAGGTCTAAAGCCTTCAACATGGTAATCAGAAGACATCTTGAAGATTAAGGTCAGCATTAAACAAAACATAAATAAGAAGAAATATGCCTAGAAACAGAAGGGGAAAGATGTCAAAGTGAACACCTGTTATCAAAAGTATGGCAAGAAGTTTTGAAAACCTCAACAGTAAAAACCATACCATTAATAGCTTTGTATACTACTAACTTCAATTTCTTACTCTACATGTCCCCGTGTTCCTGGAAATATATCCTGAACTGGATATAGTAAACACTAAGTTTTATATTATGACAGCTCATAAAAATCAATTTTGATAACTAAATTTACCTGCAAATTAAGCATTCTAGTCTTATATTGGTAATTACACATTTTGTTTTAACACTTCAATAATAAAAAATATCATATAATAAGAAACATTCTTAAAATAAAACTACTTGGTTTTAAATTTAGGCATACAATTAAGAAAAGCAATGTATCTAGAGAAACTAGAAACAACCATAGAAACAACTCAAACAAAAGAAAAGACAAGTAACTCATCTTCCCTCCAAATTACATACTAATATAATTTTCTTGATTAAAATTCATCTTTTAAAAATGATATATATATACATATATACGCCATGGATATTATTTATTCATTTTTTTTTTCCAAGACAGGGTCTCTATAACTGTCCTGGAACTCACTCTGCAGACTTGTTTGGCTTTAAACTCAAGAGATCCAACTGCCTCTGCCTCCCAAGTGCTGGGGTCAAAGGTGTACATCACCATGCCTGGCCTAAACCACATATTTTAAAACAGTCTCTCAGAGGGAATACAAAGCCATGAATAGATTAAAGGGAGAGTTTACGGGAGAAAATGGAATAATCAAATAAAGTGAAATCAAGGAGAGCATGGAACCATGACAATCAGTATCCTAAGTACAGCTTTCCAATGCCCATGAATTCTTAAAGTCTAGTCTCTGACCTTTATTTCTTACCTGTAGAAGAAGAGGTATAAAGGTTTCTATCTCCAGAATCTGAGCAGCCTCTTCCATTAAAATGTTGTCATACTGAAAAAGAAAATCTTGTATGTCATAGGTAGGGTTTTAGTTGGGGATGGGGGTGATAGAGGAGGAGGGGAGGGAGAGGGAACTGGGATTGTCATGTAAAACAATCGTATTTCTAATTCAAATAAAAAAATCTGCAAAAAAAAAAAAGAAAAGAAAAGAAAGAAAAAAAAAGTAAAAGAAAATCTTGTTAAATTAGATGAAAGTTCACACAGTTACCACCCTAAGCCTAACAATGGTCAAAAAGCCTTAGTAATTTCATATTAAAACAGCAATGTATAAACTATGCAATCAAGTTCACAGCCTGACAATTTTCCAATTGTCCTTAATCTCAGGCAGATGAAGGTTTACAGATTTGTATTCAAGTGAGTTTTGATTAGTACTGCTAACAGTGACAGACTCTGAAAATTCAAATTTATTACTCGGATGTTAGGTTCCCCTTATAACTGAGTCATAAACATTGCATCCCCCCTCATATTTATCATACAATAAGTTATTTTAATATCTCATCTAACGGTATAAATGAAATCATCCTACTCTGGACTGGATGCATGTTTACTATGTGAATAATGTTTGTAGATAAATGCCTCAGGAGAAAAGGATTCTGAAATACTACTTTCATAGCTTTTACAATCTGCTTAAGCAATTTTTTAAATAAAGTAATAGTAAAACTGAAACCTTAACTATAATGAGCTGGTTAGACAATCAAACGACTGATGTTAATTGGCAGACGTGGTATTCAAAAATTAAATTGTATTTAGCTTCATTAATCACATGTTACGTTACCAAATACTTTTAAAAAAGCGCTTTAAACACTACAAATGAGACCTTTTACAAGTGAACAAATCCCTAAAGAAAGAAGCCTAGATCATCACAAAAAGAAGAGTAAGAAAACGAAGACCTAATGAGAAGATGAGCTAAGATGAAAAGTCTTTACCTTGAAACCCAACTTCACCAAGTCATGCCGTTTCAAGGCAGCATGAGTACAGGTCATAGCAATGATTTTGGCTTCTTTCACCAAAAGGTATTTAGATCTGTCCAGTCCACTGCGAAGCAGTTCTGAGGCTCTGAATTCCTATGGAGTGAGCACCAGCAAGAGAGAATTTTAGGGAAGAGTTTATGTGTACACAACCACAATCCACCTAATCAGACAGTTCTTGAGACATTAATTATACAATGCATAATACATTGTAAGCCAAGCCTAATACACCATAACAAAATAGTATGCTAAGCTTAATAAGTCATAATTCCTTTTGTTATTTGGATGCTGTTTGAGATCAAATAAGAGTTGATATTCAAGCTAAAATTTGGACCTTTCTGTACATAAGATTCACATTACAAAAAGAGTACTAAGTTAAATACCAATTACCAATGAACCTGCATTATTCAAAGTCCCTCTAAGAAAAGAGAAACTATTTCATATATTCCTAACAAATAGCAAACAACTGGTCATACAAGTGACAAAAGAATAAAAAGCCAGCCAGGGGGGATGAATTAATCTAGAGATTGGAAACAGCAAGGAAGTCATTGACACTCCAAGACTAGGAAGGATAAAAAGGAGTAGTGTTGTCAGAGCTCAGGGACTTGGGTTACCCCACCAGCTGGAACTATAGTGTGCCAGTCTAACAGAAACTGGAGTAACAGGAGATAAAACTAAAGCAGGGGGAACTGAAGTTGGAAACAGAACTCTCTTCAACTCCCACCACAAGCTCTCAGGATATGGCTGAATCCAACTAAAAGGCAGGTGACATGGAACTCAGGGTCATTGAATCTGCAAGGACTGGTCTGAAGCTCAGCTGTGGCAGAGGGTGGACAGGCACTACAGTATCAGGTTTGACCACACTTCAATTTTATCACATTTTGCTACTCAAATAATTTAAGCATTTCTGATTCAGGTGAGTTGCTCTGTATATCCTTCTCTGCACTCCTCAAGGAGGCAGCTGCTACTATGTATTGAATATATTTTTATCCTATGATGTTGTATTTATGTAATAGCACTATAATTTTCAGGTATAAAATATTATACTATATATCCATCTACCTACTCATAAGCATCAATATTTACTAAGTATCAGCTATGTGCCAGATGCTAGGAAATGGGATAGAAGCATATTTAGAAGACAGAAAAGATACAAAGTCCCTCTTCTTTGTACCTGGAGTGACACCTTCTACATGTTCTTACTAAGGAAACAAGCCTGATGATGACTCTTAAAAGACTGTTGCAAGGAGTGTTTGTGGGCTGCTCCCACAAGGGGATACAACTGGCTCTCAGACAGTCTTCTATCTTCTGTGTGTAAAGATGGTCCTTGCTTCGCTTTCATATCAGGATAAAGCATCTTGGCTAATATAGGAACCTTATTTTGTGACTACTGATCAAGAGACATGAGGAACTAAGAACTGGCATGTGTCAAGTTCCCATTCAAAGAAGTACTGGTATGTTTCCTTATGGAGGGCTGTGATATCAATAGCTCAACTGGCGGAGTGCTTGCCAACTGTGTACAAAGCCTGGGGGTTTGAGCCTTATCACTGCATGAATTAGGTGTGGTGGTGCACATCTGCAATTCCACTACTCAAGAGGTAGAGGGGAATCAGAACCTTAAGGTAATTTTCAGCTACAGAGTAGATCTGAGATGAAAAAGAAGACCAAATTCTTAGGAAAACATTACTTTCTTAAATACTAGTAGAATAAAAGGGATATAACTCATTTTAATTTTTGCTTATTTCTTAACTCTACCTGGCTGAGTGTGCTAGTGCATGCCAGCACTTGGAAGGCAGAGGAAGGAAGATTTCTGTGAGTTTAGGCTAACCTGGGCTTATTTATGTAGAAAGTTCCATGGCAGCAAGGGCCTATATAGCAGTCTCTCTCTCACACATGCACACAGTAAACATTTTCAAAACTTTTTCCTTAAACTATTTGGTTTGTATTATTTGACTATTTAAATTGCCTCATTAAAAAGATAAACAACAAACTTTAAAAAAACCATTAAAACAAGTTGGGAAGCCTTACTTCAAGCTGAGTGAAGATTTTCTTAATATGCCTGAAACACCCCTCAGCAATTTCCATGTCTTCTTCATAAGATCTGCCTTTAAAGATGGGTTGAGGCGCATTGGCAAAATACTCATGGAATGGGAAGAATGAGGCGACCTCTGCAGCATCTGGCGAGGTGCTCCCTGTATTTTTCACTCTGCTGATGTATTCTTCCCAGCGTGACATTACCTATAATAGGAAAAACCCAAGTTGTGCTTTGCTGGCTAGATTATGCATTAAGTAAGGCAAATGAATCTAGTGAAAATGAACTAAGCCAGACTACTTTGCAAGCCAGTGTATGTCCTGTTTGCTTGACAAAAACCATAAAATCTCATTTTGAATGCACTCAAGTGGTTTGTGCAGCCACTGGTGAGATTAAGCCCATTCTCTCTTATATATATAAAAACTTTCAATGTTATAACATTTCTAAAACACACCAACAGCATTACTATAATGAGAACAAGGAACATAAAATTGGCACTATTGGATTATGTCTTAATTCACTCGGAATTATTAGTAATGCAATGACTTACCATTTATTCATTTATGTGGTTTCCTATTTCTCAGTGGTTTTCAGGCTCAGAAAATTAATCTTAACAAAATCACAGCCTTAAATTGAAATCAATTAGTTCTAAGAGATGCTTTGATTTCTGGGTATTAGAAAGAACAATATGCTTTCCCTTGTTAGTTAATAAAAGACATAATAAGATTATGTCTTTTGTACTTTGAAGTGACTAGATAGGTAGAATATTTACATTATTTAGTGAGATAGGGAGAGAAAGAGAATAGCAAAAAAGAAGGAAAATGACTTCAACTGTAGTGGTATCAGCTTTAAGTCAGAGGTGCTTGTAAAGAACAATGAACCATAAAATATGAAAACACAGGGCCTGGTGAGATGGCTCAGGGTAAAGGTGCTTGCTACCAAACCTACAACCTGAGCTTGCTCTCTGGAGTCCATGATGTGAAAGGAGAGAACTCCACAAAGCCATCCTCCCTACACACAAAATAAACAAGTAAATGCAAAACAAAACCAAAAAACAAACAAACAAAAAAACAATAAAAACAGAGTGTTCCTAATAGTCTTGGGTGCCATATATTTTAAAGTACTAAAATAACAACATTAACACTTCCAAAGAAGTCTCTAGAACTCAGGCCACTCTCCACTTGAGACAATTACTATCAAGTCCACCCCTTAAGTCCTACCTGGTATAGGAAGAAATAACCTGCAGTTTCACAGGTATATGAAGCATCTCCTGGAACCCCCAGACTCTTTTGTAATCGTTTGACTTCTTCTAAAAGTTCTATTCTTCGAGCCAGGACATAATTAACTCTTCCATACCTAGAATTATCAAGACAGGTAAGAAAGCAAAACTGTAATGAAGAAGTTTTGATGAAATCTATAAACAGAATTCAAGAAACCATCATAGAAACTATGAATGATCAGAGAGAAAGGAAAAAAAAGATAGCCCAATTTAACTTATATTTAATTATGAATGGTGGGTAAATTAAACTATAAATGGTGTATCTTGGGCCACACCACAAGGAAGTTATTTAAAGTATAACCAAAGGTTCAGTACTTGTATGCAAACATGTTAACAGTTTGAGTGAAGAGAAAAATCAATCAAGCAAGCTATCTTTTTTTTTTTACCTCTACCAAAACTTCTACATATGTTATAATAGTGCATTCCAGAGCAGTCCAATAGGCTGGGAACACAGAGTGGACAGACTGGATACTGTAAACAGCACTGCTCGGCTGACCTATCCTAAGAGCAGAGTGTTTCAGAGGCTTTGAAAAGAAATTTGAAAATGTGTTCTATGTTATGTGTATTTTCTGGCATATAGCCTGGCACTCAAACCTAGTTGGGTGAGAACAGAAGTCTGGGAGTACCTTGCACAAAGATACATGGGAATAAACCTAGAGGAAACAGAATTAGACAAAGTCTATACACACTTCTTTCACAACACCTCAATGTCTGAAATACAAGCAGTCTGATCAGTTGGATCATGTGACAGGCTAACAAAGGAAGAGTTCCATTTCTGAATTTCTAGGTCTTCCAGTGTGTAGAGGCTCACCTGGAACAGCAGGAAGCAAGAACTGGTCTATATTTATATTTCCCTTTCTTCTCTTCTCCCCCTCCCTCAACAGTGTTTTAGTCCAGGTGGACAGAAATCTAGTCTCCTCTTTCTTTGCCTCCCGTCATGGATGGGGTCACAGACTACCACCATTACACCAAGCCAAACAGGGTATGTGCTCTGAAGAATGAAGAGTTGGAAAAAAAAAAAAAAAAAACTCACACAGATGAGCATATGATATGTAACTTTCTTCTGTTTGCTTGTCTATACTTTAAAATTTTTCTACAACAGACACTCTGGTCATAGCAAAAATAAATAAATAAATAAAAATAAAAATAAAAAAATGATTTTAAAATTATGAATTCCACCGGGCGTTGGTGGTGCATGCCTTTAATCCAGCACTTGGAAGTCAGAGGCAGATGGATTGCTGTGAGTTCGAGGCCAGCCTGGTCTCCAGAGCGAGTGCCAGGATAGGCTCCAAAGCTACACAGAGAAACCCTATCTTGAAAAACCAAAAAAATAAATAAAATAAAATTATAAATTCTACTGGACTTCAATTCTCTTAGTGTTATGTTCACTGAACTCTGAACAACTAGATTTAGCACTTAGTTATTTTTTTTTTCTTTCCCCCAGACAGGGTTTCTCTAGTAGCTTTGGAGCTTGTCCTGGAACTTCACTCTGTAGACCAGGCTGTCCTCAAACTCACAGACCCACCTGCCTCTGCCTCCCAAGTGCTGGGAATAAGGCATGAGTCACTACTGCCTGGCCTCATTTTAATTTTTAAAGTTATTATTATTACTATTTTTGAGTGCACGCACACAGATGTAAGGCAAAGGACAACTCTGTGGAGTTGGTTCTCTTTCTACCATCATGTGGAATCCAGGGATCTAATTCAGGCCATCAGGCTTGCATCTTCAGGAGGGAATCTCCTTACACACCATCTGAACTGCTCCTACTCTATTTTTAAAAATGGCCCTGGCATGAGGAAACACCTATGGTTAGATTTCACAGTTATCACCAGCTGATCCAACTCAAAAACATCACTGGTTTACGCTGTGCTGTTCTCTCTGTGTAACACACTAACTTTTTATAAGCTAAGTATTTAGTGATCTCTGTAGTAAGTGAACTCTGAATAGACATAACACAGTAATATAACATTCTTCTGATGTCTATTACCACTTTAGGTCAATGGTCATATTCATTAAACAAATGATACGTTAGATATGCACACCTACTAATTGTGTTTTTTATCTGAATTTCTAAATAAATGAAATGAGTTATTATAATTGGAAGAAACAAACTATTAATTGTAGAAAAAGTTAGACTTACACAATTTTATTCTACTTACAATAAGTAATATTAAATAATGAATATGGGGATAGTCACACAGAACATAAACTAGAGTGCACCCTGCCTATACTTTCAGGTCAACATACAGATTAAGTAGCTGACACTAGAATCTTCTAAATCAAATTTGATTATCCACATCTTTTTTCTTGGTATTGTTTCAATAAGGAGGAAAAGGCTAAAAATTCTTTTATGCACGTTTCCACATTCACTCCCATTCTCTTACCTGCTAAAATCTTTCTCTGTCTCCAGCTCTTCTTCTCCATGACCCAGACGCAGGAGATGCCGTTCATCTATGTCTAAAGCCATGATTTTCTCAAACAACTGGTTCAGAGCCTGTTCAGTAGGGCAAATGGATAAAAGTGAGTTTAAAAGACTTATTATGTTCTTTGAAATGGAACAAAGACTAGTTTCTACAAGGATAAATAATGTCCAGTTATATAAGAATCAAAATTCAAACTGAAGAAAATAGGTTTACTATTAGTACGTTTATAATCTTTAACAAGATTATATTTAATACTAAATTCTTGTATTTTCATTATGTAACACTTGGCCAAGTGAGAAGCTGGAAATTATAAAAACCACCAACATCCAAATCTCTATGTCTAATTTATAAAAACAGTATGCAAGGCATTGGTTCAAGGGCTAGTCCTCCAAGTGGTGATGGTTCCTAAAATAAACCATGTGAGTTTCATGTCACCCAACAGTATTCCAAGTTGGAGAGAACAGCAAATAGTTCAGCAATTGCTGAGAAAGGGCAGTGAGATGGCTGAGTCGGATTCACTAAGAGGGCCAGAGAAAGAGAAAGTGCCTCATCCAACTCTCAGGCCCAAAGCCCAATTCTCTCTATAAAAGGAGCAGAGAACACTTGCTGCCATAAACTGTTCTGATGAAAACCATTTAGAACTCACTTCTCTCTATCTCTGAAATGTTTATATTAAGGTTTCTCTCAAACTCTTATACTTATTCTCCAACCTCTATGATTAGGGAAAAGTTTTGTATGAAGCAAATCATTTTGCATAATGGTAAAAGTTTGATAATTTGGGAAGATATACTAACAAAGGCATCATTTACAGTGTTGGCCACTGGTCAGTATCCATGCTCACTTATCACTAGTCGAATTCTGCCCCTCAAGCTAACATACATATTCAGGCTCCATAATGTTACATGTATCTTTTGCTGCCAAAATTCTAGCAGATTTAAGAATGGAAGGCATTACTTTTTTTAAAATTTAAAATTTCCACTATATAGTTTTTCATAGTATTCAAAACTTAGAACCCAATCAATAGGACTGCATGGTATTATTTGTTATCTGTACTAAGAACTGAGACAGAAAAATATATATATTGCAAACTCAAAAAAAATTCAAGATTTCCTTTTGAGGTAGAAAGATACTGGACAAGTGCTTGGATGAAACAGTCAAGTAAAGACCTGACAAACAAAACAGCAAGTCAAATGAAAATCAGCTATTTGACGGACACCAAGGGTGATCTGAATTTCAAGGACAACAGGGGTCTGAGTAACAAGGGCTTCTTTGGTATTTCTGCAACAGACCTTCTCTAGGATTGCTATACAAGCCTATCCTTGTTACTAAGTAGCATGCACTTAGTAACAAGTCCTAACAAGGCATGAGACAAAACTTAGTCAGAAATGCTGTGAGTACTAACAAACTTTAGATCTCTGCACTCAAGGAATACCCATCCTATTAAATAAAGACATACTACCAATAGGGTTAGTTAATGCTTTCAACTCAAAATGAAAAGACCAGAGTATGGACATGTACATACACACATACACTGACAGGCAGACACACGCACAGACAGGGACAGTCAATTACCTGATTGGAATGAGTAACAATTAAGGTCCTCTGTTCTGGAAAATTGTGGTAAATGTTGGATATGATCTGGACTGCAACATCTGTTTTCCCTGTACCAGGTGGACCCACAACCTAAAAAAAAAAGATGAAAACATATCTAACACTAAGTTACTACATTATTGGAAAATAGAAATAAAAAACTTAGAAAAAAAATAAGAAACTTCACTGGGAGGACTGAATGCATAATAACAATAACAACTAATAATAATAGATAGGGTAGACAGGATAGAGGAACCCAACCTCAGAAACTCATACATCTATGGAAGAACCCCAGAAAGTAAAAATTTCATTTTACTGACCTCCAAAGAGACAAAAATATATACAGATTAATGGCTAAAACTGAAAGTCCCAAAAAGACTGTTCAGAAAAAACTCACTTTAAACAAAACAAAACAAGCAAAAGTGAAATGATGAAAAAGAAATATGACATAAATACATACTCTTGGACTATATCAGATTTAGACTAAAAGGTAACAACTAGAAAGCTAAGAGAAAAATTTGCACATACTTGGAAATTAAACACACTCAATGCAGCTCATTCTCTGTAAAAGACCAGAGAATAAACATAACTTATAGTGTTTGCTGGCCAAAAATCTGTTGTAAATGCTTCTGTGGTTACAGCAAAAGGAGGACAGATGATATAACAGAGATGGCCATATATTTATTTTTACATTATTATTGTTATTATTATTATTATTATTATTATTATTATTATTATTATATAAGATCTCACTATGTAATCTCTGGTAGTCCTGATGTTAATCCTGCCTCAACCTCCCAAGTACTGGTATTGCAAATGGGCACCACCATATCTAGCTGTGAAGCAAACAAGTAAAATGCAAAAACCCTCTTGAGCAACGACAGAGAGATACCAGGTGCTGGAAGGTGGCACACCCAAATCCCAGAGAGGGTACTGGAAGTCAGTATGGTCCCCTTCCCCTGCCCCATGGCTCACTTTATGCACCTCTTATTTGGCTGTTCCTATATCCTACATAATCAGTCAATAAGCTGTTTCAGAGTTCTGTGAGTTATACTAGTGAACTGTTGAATATGACAAAGGTTGTGGGGTGCTGTATCTATGAACACTGAGATGAGCAGCAACATCTCATGCATAAAATGTTGCAATTACTTAAAAATACTCAAAAGTCAGTCAGTTTGCTTACCATAGTCAGTCCAGGCTGCATCCCAGCCCTGATGGCCTCTATTTGTGTATGAGTGAACTGAATTGTATTACTGCAAATAGACAAGTAAATAAAAGTTGGTTAGAAATACAGTGACATTTAGTGAAGACTCAGATAACCATGAACAGAGAGGTTTAAACATCTACTTGTTCTTATTTGCTGACCCTCAGATAATAACTCTTATGGACAGAGTACTTATTTAAGCCTCATCCAGCCTGCAGAAGCTCTGGTTCTCAAATGTACTGCTCCTGCAAGTCCCAGCACACACCCACAAAGGCCAGTTACACAGGCGCTCCATGCTCACACTCCAGCAGTTGTACAATGCTGACTTTTCAGAGCCAGAGAACATTTCCTTTTGAAATGCAACTACAGAATTATCTAAAATTTCTCAGCTACTCAGACAATTGGCAGAACCGAGGGGAAAAGGATCTAAGGTTTGAAACAAAACTATCCCAATGGTTTAAAAGCTAGTAACTAGGGTAGGCAGTGAAATTACCGTTTGGGCTGGTTGTAAGGATAAGGGCCTCTATTAGGAATGACATGAGGTTCTACAATTAAGGTCTTTGCTTCTTCGATGTCATCTTCTTCCCCGTCTGCATCTTTCCTTTTCTTCCCTTTTCCACTTCTTACCGGGAAAGTTATTCTACAAGAGCAAAACCAATGGTCCAAGCTGAGAAAGTGAGTGGACATGACCCCTATCCCTAATCCAGAAGCTATCAACCACCAGAACAGGAAAAATTTAGTTTTCTCCAATGGAGTCTCACTAGTTATACAAACCTCACTTTAGGGTAGTCCCCATGCCCATGCCCATGCCCATGAGTAGATGGGTCTCATAAATTTTCTTCATAATGCTATATTTGGGTTTTGTTTGTTTGTTTGTTTGTTTGTTTTGTCTTACTGGTCTTTTGCTCATATATTATGGTTCCAATTTTGTGTTTTTATAGTGTGTCTGCACACGTGTTTTTCATGTGCTATTTCTGCTATTTAAAAAAAAAATGTTTGCTTTATTCACCCTCACCCACACCTCAGCCTGTTTGTTTTCTAAAGAGAGGGAAAGAAGGCATGGGGGGCATGGGGTTGGAAGGGTAGGGAGGTGGGGAGGTTCTGGCAGAAGATGAGAGAAGGGAACTGTGATCAGAATACAGTGCATGAAAAAAATTTATTTTTAATAAAAAAGAAATAACTACTATTTTGTGTATGATATTGTATAGAGAATAAAAAGATATATAAGAGAGATCTGTGCTTTCTCTCTATATAAACTTTGAAATAGAGGCATATTTATAATTAATAAAATGGATGTTAAGTCTTCTGTTTGGGGAAAAAGTCATCCAATTAATAGACGAATCAAAGAAACATTAGGTACTTGTCATGCACTGTAAAGTGCTTCGTTGGTGTCCATGTATTCAGAAGACTTCAGGAGACTGGTTTTAAAGAACAGAGACTTTCAGAGACTCATAACCAGAAAGGAAAGACTTCTCAGAAAAAAGAAATAACACTGGAAGCCAAATATAAGCAACCAAGCATTGCCAGAGCATGAAATACAACAGAGAAAAGGACAGAGTGGAGTCTTGTTGTGGAATCTCTGGAATACCAAGCTTTAGGCCAGAGGTTTAGTCTGGAGTTAGAAGCCAATGCTTTCAATGAATTTCCTAAAATTAAAACAACAACAAAAAATTAATCCTGAATGTGTTCTTTTCCCAATCTTCTTTCCCATTCTCAAAGTACAGATGGAGTTAAAGGTTGCTGAGAACTAAAGTGGAGAAGTTACCTTGCTAGTAAGCAGAGGCACTCAATTCTCCAGTGAGGGAGTGAATGGCTCTATCTAGCAAGAGGCATCTGAGATAGGTCAAGGGAGAGGCAGGGACTACATACAACGCCATCAAGATTGAAGGGCTTAGAGATGCAGAAGTCTGAAGGGACACAGATTCTTCCTAACAGAATCTATGATATCTATAGTGAGAGCTATGAGAATAACCAGATTAAAATAATAAAAATTGGGAGACAAGAGTAATGTCTTTGTAATTAACAGAAGTTAGGGATGAAAGAGGAAGACAAGGCACGGCTATTATGAAAGACATGTTGCTAAGTATTCTGAATTATATTTATATTTAATGGGTATATGGAAGTCGTGTGCTCTAGTTTCCAGCTAAAGAAGCAGGATCTGAACTCTACGCGTAGCTACCTTGGTGTACAGCCTCTAATGTTTATGAACAAACTCCGGCAGTAGCCAGTGGCTCCAAGCACCTCACTCTATTCTTACTCAAGAGCTAAAGCCATCTGACATTAACATAACTCTATTTTGAATACATACTGAATATCCATGTTCTGAAACCATGAAATTGAAAGTGCTCCAAATCTTAAACATTTGGAGTACTCAGGCAATCCTCAAAAAGTTTTGAATTTTTGAACATTTTGGCTTTTGGACTTCCAGATTAGGAATGTCCAACTGGTGATGTCTATGGAAATATTCCAATAACTGAAAAAACCCCAAACTACAACATTTCCTGTCCCAAATGTCCCAAACATTTTAAGTAAAGGATATTCAACCTATTTAAAATTTGCAAAAGGCAGGCAGAGTTAAAAAGAAAACTTTAGCTTCTTAGAATCAAAGTGAATTTCAATATCACATGTCTGTATGGTAGCAGTTAAAAAACACACTAGACTATGTGGGAGATGTACAGGCATATTTCTTTAGTCAGCTACAATATTCATATAGTTCTTTCCAAATCACAGACACTTAGTGATCTCTTTTGAGACATGAAGCTACTTTTAATGTGGTCTTAAAATAGCTTGTACTAAGAGTCAGGAATAGACTCAAATATAATAGTCTTATCCCAGTGATTATTACAGCAAATCTAAGGACTGCCAGAATGAAATCCAGACACAATGCTCAAAACTCATGTAGTCAACAGTGCTGATGCTAGACAGATGGACTACAGAATGGCTGCCAAGAGCATAGCCATCCTGACATTACCTGAAAGGGGGTATTTGTAGAGCTGGGTCATTCACAGTCACTTTGACATTATGACCAGGAAAGCTGGCTTTTAGATGTTCAATGGAGAGAAAGGTATCATTGAAATCTAGGGTAGCAATCTGATTGGGCATTTTTGAATAATGGGCACTACTTGGGTCCCCATAACCTAAAATGATGTCATGCAGCCAATCCGGTACCACACAGTCGGTATTCATCAGATTCCGAATAGTCTCCAACACAGCCTGCCAGTAAAAGGACAGAAAAGCATAGTGTCAGTTGACATCTCAAACATTTGCACTTCACTGGAATGCAGAGCTGACGGCACCAATCCGGAATGCCCATGTGTTTCAAGGCAAGAAGCTATTTTCTGCTGACAGGTGCTTGGCAAGACTGACTCAACAGCTATATTTTCAGCTGATACCATACACTGAGTTAAACAAAAGAACTAAGTTAGCAAGAACAGTTTATCCAGTAAGAATTCCTTTAGACAGAATGACATAAATGAGTTTGCCACTTGACTCCTATTGAGCATGATGAAAATAAGATTTATGTCAACCCAATACAAAAGAGAAGAAAAAAAAAGAAGAAAATTACAGAACAGGGCCTTAATAACAAATGTTTTCTTATAAACTCGACTTTTTCCCTCTCAATAGTACACAGCTCTTCAGTGAAATGCAGCACAATTTATACATTGAAGAATTAAAGAATTGGGACTAAGCTGTGGTGATGCAAGGCTTTAATGGCACTTGGAAGCAGAGGCCTGTCTCAAAAAACAAAAAACAAAACAGATTAACAAACAAACAAAAAGAATGGGGACTATAATAAAAGGGTATTATAGTAGTTAGCATATATTCTGTCAAAAGGAATTAACAGAGTCAAGCACATTTTTTGAGTAACCAAAACTATTCTGATAAAGTAACATACCTCAATATGGAAATTAGGAGGCAAGGCTTAATTTCAAAGAACACAGTAACCAAATCAACTTTTTTTAAAACTCGGGGACCTAGCACAGTTTAAATCTGGGATAGGTGAGCGATGGATAGACAGATCAATGAGTACTTTTATGTAACCCTGATGAAGAAGATGAGAGGTCTGCCATCTAAGAAAATTCTAAATCTAGTAGAGAGGAAGGAAGACATGGATCATGACAAGCAGCAGCGGAATGTGACAATTAGTAAAGAATCACAAAATACAAAGGGAATGTACTACAGAGATGAGAGATGGGTGAGGGGAAATGGACTTGATATTAGGAAAAGCTACAAGAAGGAATGTGTCCTTTTAATTTAGTGTAACAAATAACTTCTGCTTTGTTTCATCATTAATGGAAAGTTACAGAAATGTTTTAAGCAGCAGAATATAAAGTATCAGTGTTTGAGAGAATTAGGAAATATACATAAACAGAATTATGAAGAGATTATAGAAGGGGAGCCACTCCAATGGTCCTGACAAGAAGTGGAAGACCCAGATAAGAACAGGCTGCACTAACTGGAAAACAAATGAAGCAAAGAGACAAATGAGGGCTCCTACTCAAGTGCACAAGGAAACAGCAAACATAGCCCACAGGAAGGGTCATTGTTCCCCTTCTCATAAGGATGTGAATGCCTCCTTTAATTCCCTTAAAAAAAAAAAAATCACTTTGGGCACCTGCTAACCTTTCATGGAAATTACTTATATTTCCTACATTCTTGATTGGCAGTTAAGGCATCAACCATGTTTATTCATCTCTGCGACTCCCATGTAACAAAGCACAACATCAGACACACAAGAGACACTATACAGAATGGCACATGAAGAAATATTTTGTAGATTTCAGTCATGTGACTGAAATTCACTTATTGAAAAGTAAATGTCAGACTGTCCTTGGTACTGTACAACTTGGAAACAGACCTCTCTTAAATGACACTTAAACTGAATTGCTTGTGTGAAGTGAAGAACAAACTGTAAATATACCCGAGGAAAATCATCTAGAGTTACACCATGTAAAGTCTTGGGTTATTTCAAGAACAAGGTTTGATCAGTGTGGCTACACTGAAGGGGATGGAGGACATGACAGGGGAAGCCATGGGCAAATGACATAACGACACTATAATGGATTATTAAAAACTCTTTAATGTGATGAGAAACCATTAAAGAATGGAGAACAGGGGCACTGATGTATAACTTACATTTTGAAGGAACCAAACAGAGGCTATGGACAGAGTTATGTATGGGAGGAGCAAAGGGGAATGGAATCAGGGATGTGGAATGAGGGTGTCTGCATATGGCATCTGCAGAGATGGCGAGCCACTCAGTACTGAGAGACTGCTTGTGGAGTGGGAGGAAAAGAAGTCAGGGATTTCCCCACTGCATTTGTCCTCAGTAAAAGAAGAAATAGAGAAAACATTTCTGTGTTTGAGAGCTTTTACTTTCTTTATACGGCAACAGTATGGAATTGCAACAGAGTGATAGGACTGTATAAGCAATGAGGCTTGGGGCAGAAATGAAGGAAAGGCACCCTGCAAAAACTGGAAGTTACCAACCAATATTAAAACAACTCGAAAGAATAGTGCTGCTCTTAGTCCCTATGAGCGATTTAGATGTGAGCAAAGAACAAGTACTTTCAGATCTTCCTTTACTAAAACTCTCCTTCTAAACCATGAAAGAAAAACTTGTCTCCCTGTCCCTAATGAGTGAAGTGTGTCAAAACATTGTATCAGAGCATCACTCCACAGTGATGCCCCACATCTGCACTCTAAAGACATCTGGAAGTATACCTACTTTTGACTTAAAAAAGAAGACCCAGCAAATGAATGAGCAGTCTCTCTCCTCATTCTGGGCATAACCTGAGCACCTAAGGTAGGAAAGCAAGAAAGGAGCTGACCTTCAGAGCAAAACCTGAATTCTTTTTTATAAAATTCTTCAAAACCCAAAACAGATTTAGAAATTGGTTTCCTTAAATGCCAATTTAATCTATATGATATGAATTTAAGACTGCTGAGAAAATTAAAGAGTTAATATTGTCTTTAGCCAGCATGCAAGTATTTCTATTTTAGGATTACATTATTAGGATATAAAGACTTTTAGCTACAGAACAGAACTTACCTTAAAGTTATTCTCTTTTGGTTTCCTCCTCATGATGACATTGAAAGTGTCATATACATCTTCAGCACCGTTTTGTATGGTATTGGTCATATCCTGCTGATACTGGTTTGGGTCCAAAAACACTCGAAATGTCCTCGATTCTCCTCGAAGATTGGGTCTGGGTTCAGGTCCTAAATAAATTTTTTAAGAATTTGTTAGATGAACTATGTATTTTTAAATTTAACTATCAAAGTACATTAATAGTATTTCTTTTATAGAAATGATAAGCCACTAAACTTACCACCAGTATCCCTCCATGAGTAAACTGCCCTCTACTTAGACAATTCAGATTCGAAGTCAAAAGTATATTCCTCTTTTTCTAAATTCTTATCATTTCTTACAACTCATGATGTGCAGAGGCCAGGGGAATTACATACCACATCTGGCCTGCTTAGAAATATTAAAAATCTTACACTTTCCAGTATCTAATATAGAAACTTAAAAAGGGCAACTCATTTGCACATAATAGTTGTGCAATGTATAAGGTATAATGGAAAATTCATACATTCAACATAGTTTTTTGCTTGCCTTTTTTTTTTCTTTTTCAATGCTTGGGATTGAACATAGGGCATACATAGCACATGCTAGGCTAAGTGTCCCATCACCACAGATATTACCTATTCTATGAAGTAAGTACCTCACACACAATCTGTGTTTATTACATAAATTAACTAAGTTTACTAAGAAAGCCAGCACAGAAATGTATCATTCTAGACACACATTCTCTCAGAGGCAATAGATCACCATACCATCTTCGATGACTCGCCCCTTGTCATCCAGCATGCCCTGGATTTCACAGCCTCTGACGTATACCAAGCCAACTTGCTCAATAAAAGGTCTCCTTCTGTCAAACTTAGTACCATAAGGTTTTGTGGGACGCACAGTAATTAAAAAGCATACGTCATGTTTGCGAAGACCTAGTAAAACATAAAGGGCATTTTTAAGTATTAGAATTACATTGCTTTTGGTCTTTCATTGGCAAATTTTTAACCTTTTTGAAGGAATGGAGATTAAGAAAAACATTAAAATAAAAGGGATGACCAATAATTTATTTTGGATTATAACATAATTATGTGTTTCCTATAGTTTTTAATATTCATATTTCATAGCAGTAATTAAAAGGAAGTTCTTTTTATATTAAAATTAGAAACGTCTGTGTCATGAATTAATTACTGAGTAAGACTTCCAAGTCATGTTACAGGTCCAAAATTGGATGTTCATCACCATTCTTATTTTTAATTCTTATTAAGTAACCAAAAATATGGCTGGCATATAATTCATCTGTATCACAGTCATCAAGTTTCCACCATCACTTTCAGCTATCCATCAGTGTCTTTCCCAACAGTCTAAGTGCACTGCCCTAAAACAGATTAACTTAAGAATAACTCATCAAAGCACAAGGGTGCTTTTATCTACAGATATCACCCACAGAACATGGCTCAACATACAGTTTCAGTCAGCAAAAAGGGAAAGCTTTCTAAGTGAATGAAAGTCAAGAGAAAAATTGGTATCAAAGTTCAAAGCTTCACTGGCTTCTCAGCTCCACCAATAATACTGACACAGGAAGAAAAGGGGCATTAAAGTGTTAACACCTTACAACTTGGAATGTTCACTTATCTTTGTTTCTTTTCAGAACTATTATTTTTAGCCATTGTATGACAGAAATGAAAATTTACATAGTCTGTCTACTTATAATCTTGGAAAAAAGACATACAGCTAGATTAAGACACTGATGTGAATGGCTAATAGGACTGGAAACCAAACTTTGAGGAAAAAATTAGATGCAAAGGGGAAGAAGAGGCAATGAGAACTACGAGGAACAATGTTCTAAGTCACACTGCTGTATAACCTTGAGTCCGTACAACTAACATCTAGGCTTTAGGGACAAAGAAGAGACTCTGAGAAGCCCCCAACAAAGCAGGAATCACTTTCTGACATCAATAACATTGGCTGGCTGAGTATCCCTCCAAAATCAGAACATTACAGCAGAGACAAAAAGTCCGTACTACAATGAGCTCGCCTTTCTTCTCAGGCATTTGTAACTACCCTACCTGTGTTTTTAGAAGCAAAATCCAATATCCAGTTTCCATATAGGGTAATAATGAAGTTAAGGACCTAAGCTTTAAACCTTGAGGGAGGAGAGTTCTCTAAGTTTTAATGGAAACATTTCAAAGCTATTCTGTTTGTAAGACAACATTCATTATAGTCCTCTCATATCCTGATTCCATCTTTGATCAATTCAAATGTTGAATGTGGCCCGGGCCTTATGAAAGAGCACTTCTCTTTCCATTATGTGCCAGAATATGAACCACTCATCCCCAAATCCTCCACAGCACTATAGTAATGGAGAGTGTGAGGGGAAGCAAAGGGAAAGGAAAAGGGCCGGGGATGAGAAGGCAATTATCACACACACACACACACACACACACACACACACACACACACACACACACACACACACACCTCCTTCAGGCACTCCAGGCAGCAGTCCCCAGAGCAATAGATGGAGGGTTTTGTCAGGAGAGCGCTTTCTCTTCTCTAACTTTACAAGGCAGACCTGTTGTCTCTCATCTGTAACCTCCTATAACAGGTCTTTAAAAATCACCAACCATTATTCTTTCTGTGGGTGCCAAGAAGCCACTTTGTTTTACTGCCCAATGTGTGTAAAACAGTGTTAGACACCTCCCTAAGTTTCAAAGGGCTAGTAAATGCAAGACCCTCTCCAGCAATCAATGAATTCTCAAGGCACAGTAAGCATAAAGGCAAGGCGCACAATGTTCTAGACATATAATGGAACAGACTGGAACTCACAGAGAGATACAGGACTCAAAACAATCTGTCACAAATGATACCCACTAAAACAGCCATTTGTTAAACATTTGGTCAACTTTATTGCTGAATTCCTTCAAAATTCCTTTATAAGTCTTACATATGTTCCCCATGGTTACTGCTATGCTGGGAGCTATAATTTCTGAAAATTGATCCATTATGGCACTATCCCTTTCCTTCTGGCATTTGAAGAAGGTAGCAGGAGATAAGTTTCTGGCTGCTACTTCTTACAAAGGGCAGCAAATGGGAGTCCTCAGACAGCAGGGGGTGGGCAGGCATGTGGTGGGGAGGATGATACAAAAGTGCCAACTGCCTATCAATTCAGGGGCCATTTCTCACTCAGGTGTTAGCAAAGTTTTAACTCCTTTTCACTAAGTATTTTTGAACATGGCTTCTCCAAAAGCTAATTATGATACAACTCTCACTGCTAAATCTTAATATAAAAAGGAAAAGGAAGGAAAATAACTGGTTTGCTTTCTTGTCAATTATCACCCAGCTTCAAGTAAATCTAGTTTCACTGATTCTTGATCTATCTTCCTTCTGGTAAAATAAACAGTTCCCTTCTGAGTTGTTTCCCTCCACGTCTCTTCACCAGATTCTTCTTCCAATCTGCAATCTTCATGAGGTCTGTGCATCTCTCTTCTACTCTGACCGCTTTCATCTTTTCAAAGTAAGACGTTCTCTACTTACACTGCAAATGTGTGTGAGTTGTATCTGAATCTCCTTCAAGATACCATAATGCTTTTCTATTGATTCTACAGTTCCAGAAAATACTGTACTAAATTTATAATTTCCTCTCAGCTTGCTTTGTAAACTGCAATCTTTACAACACTCTGATAGTTATGATTTTGTTATTAAAACAATGAGATACTTAAAATACTCTTGTATGATCCCTAGTATTTTTACTAATTACAAAGACAACTACAATGCTTTTTATCAAATTTTTAGAACAATACTGAATAAAATTTTAGAAGGACATTTAGTAAGAGTAGTCTGCAAGGCTCTAAATCAATGGTTCTTAACATGTGGGTCATGACCCCTCTGAAGTTACATATCAGATATCCTGCATATTTGATATTTACATTGTAATTCATAACAGTAGCAAAATTACAGTTATAAAGTAGCAACAAAGTAAATCTATGGTTGGAGGTCACAACATGAGGAACTATTAAAGGATCACAGCATTAGGAAGGTTGAGAACCATTGCTCTAAATGAGAAACTATAAACCAAAGAGGTAAAAGATAGTTGTTACTTCTTGAAATGCCAAATTACCTTCCCATTCATCCTTGATGTGGTCTCTGACATTCAGATTGATGGTGACATCTGCACGAACTCGGGTCGGCCAGTTTTCACCAATGTTGGGTTTGGCAACCTCAACTACAGTAAAAGCCACAATGGGCTGAGCCATTCGTGCCCAACCACCAAATACTACACCGCCATACTCAGACTGCCTGAAAAACCCAAAAGCAGTGGATGATTACACAAACAATAACTTTACATCTTTACACAAGTAAAACTTGGAAGAATACATGTTTAGCTCATGGTTAGCTAGCACTGGTTACCAATGGTAAGGGCCCATTCTTCTTAAAGATTGAATAACACTCTATACTGTACATGTGGTCACATATTTTCTTTACTCGTTCATCTCTACAAAGACACAGATTGTTTACCTATCTTGACTGTTGATAACAGTGCTGCAATGAGCATGAAGATCAAACAACATTACTTTAAGACAATAATTTTATTTTCTATTAACATATATCCACAAGTAGGATTATGGGACCATATGGTTCCCTTTTTAATTTGGTGGAATGTTCATGCTGTGTTTTATAATGACTGTACAATTATAGTCCCAACAACAATATGCACAGTTTTTATTTTCATAGTAACCTTGCAAAAATTTATCTTCCTTCTTAACAAAGATAAGTGATTATCTAGTGGCTGGAACTCTATTTCCTGATGATTAGAGGCCTGAGCACTGCTTGTTTATAGTTGCTGGCTAACTTTACATCTTCATTGCAAACACACCCATTTAGGATGTCTGCCATTTTTTTCTTAATTTTTTTTCATGTGTGTGCTGTCCTTATAGTTCTGATATTAACCTATAATTAGATATAAGTTGCAAGTACTTCCTAACATGTCATAAATTTCCTTCTCATTTCCCCTCTCTTTTTTTTTTTTTTTTGTACAGAGACTTGTTAGTTTGATGCACTTCTACTCACTATTGCTATATTTTTGTTTTTGCTTTCTCTTTTTTTGGTGTCATAACCCAAGACAAAAAACAAAAGCAAAGCCAGGCGCTGGTGGCACATGCCTTTAATCCCAGCAGTTGAGAGGCAGAAGCAGGCGGATCTCTGTGAGTTCAAGTCCAGTCTGGTCTACACAGTAAGTTCCAGGACAGGCTCCAAAGCAATACAGAGAAACCCTGTCTCAACAAACAAAGAAAGAAAAAACCAAACCAAATCAAAAAAGCAAAAGCAAAAATGTTAAGAGCAATGCTATGGAAATCTTTTCTGTTTTCTTCCAGAAATTTCATGGTCTCAATTCTTAAGTTTAATCTGTTTGAATTCATGTTTTATTAATAAGTTAGTCATCTGATTTTTTTTCTTTTGGCTTTTGCATGCAGATCTAGTTTTCCTCTATTGAAAACACTCCTCCTACTTCACTGTATATTCTCAATACAAGTGTCATACACGTATACCTTTATTCCTGGGCTTTCTACTGTTGTCAACTTGTGTATTTCCCTGTTTTTTGTTTTTTGTTTTTTTTTTCCTCCTTTTGTTTTTGTTTTGTTCTGTTTTGGTTTTTTTTGAGATAAGGTTTCTCTGTGTAACAGCTGTGGCAGTCCTGAACTCCCCCTGTAGACCAGGCTAGTGTTGAACTCAGAGATCTGCCTGCCTCTGCCTCCCAAGGGCTGGGATTAAAGGTGTGTGCCACTAAAAGAGTCCCCATCACACATCCCCCTCCTTTTAAATGCCTACTGAGCACTATTTTGATCACAGAAGCTTTGTAATATAATTTAAAATCAGGAAATGCAATGCCTCTAGTTTCATTGTCCCAGATGGAAACTTCTTTCAGCTATTCTGTCTTTTTGTTTACCTACTAGAATCTCCCTCCCTTGGAGAACTCCTCTTAGCTTCTCTTAGAAGGCTTTTGTTCATCTTGTGTCTCCTTCATTTCTAAAGGACAGTTTTACTTAGATTTATTTTATCCTTTTCCTCTCCTCAAATAATTTAAACTGTTAGCATTTTATCTTTTGTTCTTTAAGTTCTTATACAATGCTTAAAATACTTTTTAGAACAAACTATCATTTAAAATACTTAAAAAACATGGAATAATCATTGGGATCTATTACTTTAAATCACTTAAAATATTTAATCACTAAAAAAAGATCAAAGTGGAAGTTAATTGCTAACAACCAGCAGCAATTCCTAAATACTCATTTCTATATATGTTACTTTAATGTACATTAAAAATTAATGGTAATTTTTACATTAAATGGTAAATATTTGGAACATAAACTAAGGAGCACTTTAAAACTTAAATTTAAAGTTACTTCCAAAAATAACATTCCAACACATTTAATTTATATCTACTATGAAAATTATATGCTGAACTAAAAACTACACAACTTTTTAACATTAAAGAAAAACTAAGAATAAAAGTTCGGCAATGGTTAGCATTGGACAGCTCCTTGAGGCATGACAGTGTGTTTAAACCCTTGTAAAAGAGTCTCTACCACTTTTACCCCACTATAGTTAACAGTGTCTTGTGGAACTCATTCACTGTAAATGTACAACTCAGGAGTTTTAGTAAATGTAAACAATATGGTCTAAGACCATAATCCAAAAAACATATGTATCATCTCTGAATTCTTCCATCCAATAGCAGGCAATCTCTATGCACTTCAGGCAACCACTACTCTGGGCCCTTCGATCTTATTACTTACAGAACTGAAACATGAAGTGTTAAAAAGGACAGACTTCTGCCACTTGAAAATACATCATCTTTTACTGCTGCCCAGTGGCTTCAGGCATGTGAAAACGTGACCTGAAACATGTAATGTGCAATAGTGCCTAGGCTTCTTCTCTTCCACCCTCATGGTGTGACCAGCCTCTGCAGCAATTTCTTCATGGGCACCAGTGGTAAAGCTTTAGAAGCATTTATTATTTCAAATATGAACAAACTAACTCCAAAAGTAACATTTTCTTTCTTATATCAAAAAGAAGAGTAATTTTAAAAAATCCTCTATTAATAGAGAATAAAAACCATGAGTAATTGTTTGTTTTCTTTGTGTGTGTGTTTGACATTTAAATTAAATGTACAAGTGAATTCTATTTACTTAAGTGCTAGTTAATAAATCCCTATCTTGCAAAATGGCCAAAATTAGGCTCTGAATCTAGGCATATAAATGCAAGGTAACAATAAACTGTAAAGGAACTTCTGGATTGAGTGCTCCCACAGGGTCCGAACAATGGGCAATAATTTCAGCAAAGCTGTGGGCAGGGATGAACAGCCAGTGGATATACAAATTTCATAATCTTAGCCTACTTACTGACTCAACTGATTATTAACTCAAAAATACTTTGTGTTGGGTTTTATAGTCTCAACCAGAATAACTTCTCACATAATAATTAAAAAACTAGAACTGTGTATAAAAGAAAATATGGAAGTAAAAAAAAAAATAGATCATAATCGCAGTGCTTGTGGTCCCTCTCTATGGTGAGGAAAAGAAGGCTGGAAGATAAGATACCTAAGGAGGTTTACCCTTCAGAAACCATTTGGCTTTTCACACAAAGATGGCATCATTGTGTGTGGGTACCTACTATGCCTGAAAGGTAATGAAGATTCACCTCAAGAATCATTTTTATTCATTTGCAATTAAGTACTTTTAATGTATGTGACTTATAATCATCTACTTAGAAAAAACAGTGAATGAATTAGCCCAAGTCACTCAAGGGTAAAATTCCAAAACTAACCTTCACAAATCTCATAATGCAACACCGTCTACCACAGCTAGACCTAAAGGATTTCTTAAAAACAAAACAAAAGATAAAGCAGGAAGGTAGAGAGTCAGGTTTAAACAAAAGAAACCTCAAGTAATTAGACCTATAAGTGATCCTGCCAATTTAGTTAAGTTCCAAAGTGCTACTCATAGAGTGTGGTAACATCCTCAGACCTAGACAGTTCCTCTGGGCACTGACTCACACTTTTAGCTACAGCCATGGGAGCATCTGTGGTAGAGGATCACTCCTTTATTGTAAAGGCCATCCAAGACTAAAGGAGTGTATTCTGTCCTATAAAAGACTGCTGGCCAGAACACATCCTCTCTTTACCCTGTTACTAATATCTAAGCTAATCTCTTCTACATTTCTTCCTTCACTGCCTAAAATGACCTCGCCTCCCTTCTCCCCAGTTCCCCATACACACCTCCAGGTACTCAGACACACAGTTTACACTTTAACGTTTCTGAAGTAAATTCAAACTATAAAGATTCTCAAATAGTGGGTATTTTTGACATGTTATCTTCAAATTGCTTAACACACTGATTTTCCTAACACTGTGTATCGGTTTACTATACACACATTTCTACATTACAAATGGCACCAATTTACTGACCATGGCTTCATTCTGCTGACACTATCCTCGATGTCCTGTCTAATTTCATAAGTTGATTCCAATCTGAAGAGATTAAAGTTCCTCAGGAGGTAGTCATGTAGAGTTAAAAACTGCAAATTCAACTTGGGGAGAGCAAGACAGCCTGAAAAATAAAAGAGAATTGATGTCAGCACTATTCTTTGAATCTATATACAAAACCCAAACCAGCTACTAGAGAAGTAGCTACTGATGTCTGTGAAACACAAGCACATGTTCACATTTCCATTTGCACAGACACTAAAGACATACTAGCATAGGCTACCTTTTGATATCTGAGGGTAAAGATACAACTATTCAACCCATCAGTATTTCGCATGCAAGCAATGCTTCTTAAATGTTCCCAAAGATACTTAACACCAATACAGACACTAGTAGCTTAACAGCTCCTTTTACTCATATTCATGCCATCCAAATCCCGAAGTGGTAATGTTAGCCCGTGTCAAAACTTACTATGCAAATTACTGTTAATTATGATGATGTCACTTTGCCTAAGGAGAACTCCAAACATTCCTTTGGCTAGACTTTAAGGGCCAAGGCATTGTCTACATGCTATTCCAGCCCTTCTCTTCTCTGTTAGTGAAGTCTGACCATTATTTACAGATCAAGTACTCCGAAGTATTATCAAAGTAATCCTCAAAGCCACAATACATTTAACTGACAAATCACATTTTTGTAATCATTATTTACAGTACCACAGCAGTAATAAAAGAACTAAAGCAAGAAATGATATGCAAAATATTCATATCATTTTTATTAGTAGACACTGACTTGCAATCTGACACAGGCTGAAGGGAAGGTGTCTCATTTTCATTAAAAACAAAAACCTGTTAGTGTGCAACCCTCACTGAATTAAAAACAGTAACACTGAAAGGAATAGGTACTTCATGGCATCCTCGTGTATATGTGTGATACCTGGCTTTCATATGTTCTCCTCCCTCTGCCTCCCTTGTGTAAGTTCTCCCTAGTTAGGCCAGCTTCTGCTTTATAACATGGATTCCCACTGCGGGATGTTTGTATATGTGAAGATATATTGCTGTGATTGGCAATCACAGCTGAATTGGCAATACTAAAAGCTGAATAGCTAATAGCGAGGCAGGAGGTACAGATGGAGTTTCTGGAGAGAGAAAGGAAGAGGAGATGTACAAAAGATGCCAGGAGACACTGAGAGGAACAGGAGGTGCAAGATGGAAGAGAGGTAATGCCACATGATAGAATGTAAATTAATATAAATGGGCCAATTTGAGTTATAAGAGCTAGTTAAGAACAAGCCTAAGCTATAGGCTGAGCTTTCATAATTAATACGTCTCTGTATCACTATTAGAGAGCTGGCTGATAGGACAGAAAAAGATTTGTTACATATGGCATCCAATGTGGGGCACATATTTCCATATGGGACCTGAGGAAGCCTAAAAAGAAGAGCTCCAAACATATAAATACAGAGCTAGATGTGGATTCCTAGTTCCATAGTCTCTCAGGCTGGTCACAGCACACAGAGACACAGCTCCCCGCTTCTGCCTGCAGCCTGGAGTCACTCCCCAGAGTTATGTGCCAGCACCATGCACTAAGCTGAGCCAAGTGTCAGCTGACATGGCAGTTTAAATTTGTCTCACATTGTCAGAGAATGACATTGGATGCTCAGTAAAGCCAGGTCGAGACATGGAAAACCTCTAAAAAGATACTGTATGTTATAAAATGTGCTTAGATGCTGAAGAAAGAAAAGAAAATGAGTACAGACAGTCATAGAAAACAATAGTTTAAAAATAACACGACGTCTTTAAAGAGAATAAAGTAATATTAAAAAAAGAAAAAAGCCTTAATAAAGATAGGAAATACACAGGGTATTTGGATCCTGTATGGTGTTTTGCTGACTTTGAATTTTTTTAATGCTAATGAACAGAGTATGACAACTGCTGAGAGACATTGGATTGTGGAAGGGACTGCTGAATCAGACCACCCACATACTTTATGTCTGGGCTTCAAAATGGAAATTGGACAAAGTGTTGCATTTGGGGAGAGGCTATGTGTTTGTTTCCATAGGAAACAAAAAGCTACAGATTACTTCAAAGTTAATTGAATTTGACAGGAAAACACCTGAGGATCTTGGCTACAGACATGAGGGAAAAAGCCAAGAAAGACTACAGGACAGGTGATATAGAAGCTGATCCCTCGACATGGGAATAACCCTGAGACTGGATGAGACACGATAAAGCTCGTTGGTTATAGAGTCCTCATGACTTAGTATTACATACCATCCTTTCATATGGATAGATATTTATATTATAGTTTGGTTATACAATTCAAATGGACTTAGGAAGTTGACAGATGCCTTTTACATGCTCAATATAAAACAAAAAATCATCTTTAGCTGACTTGTACACACTGCACATTCCATACTTGTGTTAATACAGATAAATGTTACCTTTAAAAGTTTATGTGCTTTCAGAAAAAAAAAAAAAAAAAAAGGACCAGACACCAATAAAAACAAGTAGCTGAGGTAATCCAGCCTCTCAGAATACCTCTGTTGCAGTTTCCTCAAAATTTTGCATTCAGAACAACTTTAAAGTTGCCAGCTGAGATGGTCCAGCCTCACAGACTATCCAGCCAGAACTTCACATAAGACTTACATTTTTCCATCACACCAAGACTGGACAACAGCTAGCTCTCTCAGGACTTGACCATTATCCCAATTTTCTTAGAGTGCCCTAAAGATGCCATCACCTCCAGGGTAGCAGGAAGTAGTCTAGAGAACATGATGTCCCCAGTCCCAAAAGGTAAGGTGGGTGGTGTTTGGTCATTCAGTGGGTTATGGATGTTTATTACTGCTAAGGGGGATTGGTTATAAGTTGTTACTGGTCATGGTCAGGAGAAAAAAGGAGATTAGATTCAGAGATCTGTTTCTGAAGGGAAATAAAGAGAAATGTAGTACAGAAATGATGACATAAAGGAGTGAATTGTTGAGTCTACTTTTGAACAACCACTAGTCTCATATTTTACTTTGGTATGGATTTCTTAAACTGACTCAAATTTAAGGTTATTTTTGTTATACTGTATAGATTTCTCTTCTTGTTTAAGGTATTGTACATATGCAGCTCATTTAAAAATGTAAAGCTTTAGTCCTTGAAAGCTATTTAGGATAACAAAGAAAGACAGGTTAGTGGTTAGTCACCTAAAACAATCAAACTTATAGTCATGATATGTTTTCAAGGCCATACAGAGATATATTTTAGATAGAAAGAGGGCCTTCAAACACTTCAAAGACCTTCAGGATATGGCATTTAAAATGTTTTAATAACAAGGCTTTTCATGACAATGAGACACATCTGTTCCTGACAGTACCAATTTACTTCAAAAAAGATGATGGATGGGCATCAAAGAACTTTCATATTGGATTTGCTTTTATTTCGGTAGAGCTAGCCATTTGGGCAAGCAATTAACCTCAACTGCTGACAGTATACTGCTCAAACTGGACAAGCAGGACACAAAAGGAGACTGCCAAACTTTGCCAAGACAAGGTAGGACAGCCCTGATTCACATAAAAGTCTGTCAGATATTCTATGCCTGTAGGCTGAAGACAGATGCCCCAATGTTGCAGAGGAACCTTGGGTGACTGTCCAGAAAGCCAGCTGTTTCTGTTATTTCTATATTTTTGAAAGTTGCTTGCTCTGCACTTCCAAGTAATACTATATCCTCCTCAGGTCTTTAATGAAGCTAAAGACCAGATAGTTACAGTTTTCCTTGCTATCAAATTCAGATAGAAACTTACATAAGAGATATAAAGTTTATAGTGTTAAGAAACATAAAAGCTTAATTTGTTTATCTAAGAAAATGTTTTGAGGTCTAAAAAGTTGAAGACCAGATAGTTTTCCTTGCTACCAAAATTCAGAAAAAAAAAAACTTGGATAAGGAATATAAATTTTATAGGGTTGAGACATAAAAGCTTTTTTTCTTTTTTCAATCTAAGAAAATGTGTTGAGGTCTAAAAAGATAATTTTGGGTTGGTAATACAAGTTAGGATAAAAAGTAAATTAGGCACAAAAGTTTGGACTCACCAAGATGGGATAGATAATGAAATATTTTCTCTGAATTTGCCAAATACAGATAGACTGAACATTGTAAATTTTATTCTTACCTGATACTTGTTCTTATTGTATGTAGTTTTACTGTTAGAGTTAAAGCCTTTTCTTTTTCTTTAGACAAAAAGGGGAAAATGTTGTGGGATATCTGTACACTGTGTGAAGATGAATTGCTGTGATTAGTGTAATAAAAAGATGAACAGCCAATCTAAGCTAAGCAGGAGGTATAGGTGGCATTTCCAGGGAAAGAAAGGAAGAGGAGGAGAAGTTAGGCACACAAGAGACTCCAGGTAAAAGATGGAAGAAAGGTAATGCCACATGATAGAATGTAGATTAAAATAAATGGGTTAATTTAAGTTATAAGAGCTAGTTAGGAACAAGCCTAAGCTATTGGCTAAGCTTTTACACTTAATAAGAAGTTTCCATGTCATTATTTGGGAACTGGCTTGTGGGACAGAGAAAGATTTGTTATAGATCCCATCACCCTACTTCCCACTTTCCTTAAGATATCTTCCTCCTGTCCCATGATCCCTGCTCTATGTCCCCCCCCACACACACACACCTACACATAATTTAATTTCCATGTTCTGTATATAGAAAAGAAGAAGCTATGTTTGTCTTTCTGATTCTGGCTTATGTTATTTAGCATAATGATTTCCAATTACATATACTTTCTGAGGGTGGATTTCTGGAAAAATTTCAGGAAATCTTTGGAATAGTAGCCACTAAAAGAATTGTGACTACTTTAAACTCATCACTAGTATAATACCACTGGTACATTTGGGCCAATTTCTCATCTTCAGAGTATTTAACAAGTAGTTTTGAATCCAAGTAGCCCAGTAGCTAGTACATGCACTTGGGAGGTAGAGGCAGTTCAGGCCAGCTTAGGCACACAAGGCACATTTCAGATTAGTTTGCAGAGAATGACACCTTAGCTCAAAATAATAAGAACAACAAAAAAAAGTTAAAAACCCAAGTAGATGTTACCAACTGCTGCTATGTATTTTATGGTGGTCATTCCCTGACTTCACAAACAACTTTAAAAAGGCTCTAAGAGACCTGTTGAAAGGCATGTCTGTTATAACAGCCTATCACAATGATAGCTCTACTTAATGCATTCTTAAGCCTCCTTAAAAATAGCCTTGTGGTTTAATAATCATATTTTATACTGAGCAACATATCCTAGGATACAGTTTAAGTTTAATATAAATCACCGTGCTAAGCATTCAAAGTTCTCACTTTTTTTTAGCTTCTAATATTAACTTCAGGACAAAGAAACATATCCTATTGTACAGAGGAGACTGGTGTGGATTTCAGCTATATGTGATGAAATTAAGTTCCCATCACACCTGATGCTCTGTATTCCTTTACCTACCTTCCCCAGAATAGTACTCGGTTGGGACGATGTTTTCATCCCATATAATTTTCTCAGTTGGATACAAAGGCATCTGATTCAGCTGCTGTATTTGAGAGATGCGACGTTCATGGCGTGATACCTGAAGGAAGGAAACAGGTTTGTGCACAACATGAGTGACACTGCAGTTTACTCAAAGCAACCAAGAGAGGCTCATTATGCACAGAGTGAATAATTCCTGGCCTTTCAGTTACTGGGTCACTTTAATGACAAGAAGAAGAGGTATCAATCAAATGTACTAGAACTAAATCCCAGCACCTCCATTTATAAGGAAGTTACTAGAAGCTTCTTAATCTTAGTTCCTTTCTTAATAAAACAGGTGAAGTGTCACTGTCTATCAGGGTTCTATGAAAATGAGACTGAATATTGTAAATTGTATCAAACTCCCTGGTACATACCAAGAGTTTAAGAACTGTAGCAGCTATGTAAAAATCAAACAAACTCCCTCAACAAAAATTCTGAGTACTAGATTTAATTTTCACATTTCTATTAAGAATCTCATATAATCTGAGAAAGTTTATTAATCCCCTAGTCTGAATCTTTTCCACTGTAAGATGAGAGATGGGGTAAGCTGTTCTTTCCCTTCACTAATGATCTCTACATACAGTTAACATCAGAGTTGCCCTCCTCACACATAAACAAGTCTGTTTTCTAATTAACAATGCCAAAATGGCACTGGTTTTTCTGAGAAAGAGCCCAGGGAAAGGTCTGTATTTCTTTTGTTCATAAAAACTTTTAGTATTGGTACCAAGAGCCTGACTCAAAAGAGATTTTACATTGTCAAAAAAGAGCTCAGAGAGTTTTTAGGAAGCATCTGCAGTTATAGACAGTGACAAGTGACTTGTAGGAGTACAGGCAAAGATAGCAATATAAGACACACACTTCAGAGAGTAAACATGCAAGTAAAAAACTATTTTCCATACTGGAGCTAATTTAAAATGCTCCCCATGGCTTTGTCCCCAAATGACACTCAAACACCTGTCACTAAGCTTTAAACACCTGTTACAAATAGTTTCTTGTCTCTGCTCCCCAAATTTAGCATATCATCATCTTTCAACAGTACAGGATTAGATTCTACATCATGTATTGCAAATATAAGCTTGGAAAATAAATCACAGAATGTTACACTTAGTATGGTTCAATATACATAAGAAAAATCAATAGATACATGCTTATTTATTTATTTGTTGTTTGTGCACAAATGTCTGAAATAGCTGAACAGCTACTCAATCTTATACCAATAAAGGAAACACACACACACACACACACACACACACACACACACACACACACACGCGCATGCCTGCACACGAAATCCCAAACTATCATTTTAAATACTTTTTGCCTGCCCCCCTACCCTCGAAATAATAGGAAAACTGGCCAGATCAAGGCTGGTAAGAAGGCAGTGAATATACTCATCAAACTGTTAGCGGCAATCTACACACTTTGGAGGATAACCAGGTAGCCTCTTTTTCAACAACATCAAATAACCAGTTCCTGGTTCAGATTAATGTTCACTCATGGGTACACACACACACCAGTAGCAGCAACAGCAGCAATATCTGTAAAAGTGAAAATTGCCAACAACGTAAAGAGCCATTAGCTAGTGACATGTTTAAATAGTCACCTGTTCTAGAAAATATTGTACTGGAGGGAGAAGGTGTTCTTATACTACACACTGGATTAAATCCCCAAACAAGGTGAAATGAAAACAGTATTAAGTTTTTTGAAGTTCTAGAATTACCAGAGCTCTGGTGCTGGTGACCAATGTATAGTATTGAATATACTGATTGTATAAGCAAGCACTCTTATCACTGAACGGCATGGCCTGACTTGAATTTTGACCTCGAGAGCTCTAAATTACAGCAATAAAATGTACTCCACCAATATTCAGGTAATTCAATCATATCTATATATTTTTTCCTGAAAACTTTCGAAGGATGTAGATACAGAGTTTACAGTGTTTACTTCTTGGCAACCGGAGGCCAAGGCCAAGCGGACAAGTTCTTCATTCCTTTACTTTAACCACTGTGGAATTGTATATTATTTATGAAATAAAACAAACCCAATTCGAAAAACCTAAACAATGACAACAGTAGTAACAGCAAAAAGCCCCCGCTTCAACAAAAACTATGTTTCTATAAAGCAACACAAAACTAGAAAAAAATAGCAGCTTAAAAATTAAAGCCCCTCATCACCAAAACTGACTGAAAAATGTTTAGAATTTTTAAGCTACTTAGGGATAATTTATTGTATTTTTAAATTACTAAACTTATAGTATCAAGGTTATGGCCTAATACTGAATGCATCATGTTTGAAAAATCACCTTTACAAAAACCATATGACCACGGTTATCCACATGCACTGTGTCTAACCATGGTCTCCATTAACTCTGCACCCTCAGAACATGAGTCCACTGTAACACAGAAGTTGGTCTGTGATATAATGAGTTCCTGCCTTAAGGGAGCTGAAAGGTATGAAAGGGCGAGAAAATAAATAAATGAAAAACAAGCCTGACCAAAATCAATCAATCAGTCAATCAACCAATCAATCAGTCAATCAAATAATTCAAGGTCGAGGTAAATTACTGAATCTGTACTCTAGAAGTCAATACTGTTTATATCCCTATGAGTGATTCAAAAAGGTAGTAAAAGCCACAGGAGAAATGCTGAGAACATTAATATTTACCAGCAATTCTAGAAGAAATTCTTTATCAAAAGTTGTGTCTTCATTTTTAGGGAGAGTTGGCAAGAGGCAGAGGTACGATGCCACCTGGTGGAGTGTGTTTGAACTGCAGAATGGAGAATATTTTATTCAGATCAATTAATTTTACTCTTGAAACATATTTTCCTACTCTTATCTTAAAAAGTAAATAGAACCCTAGACCATAGACAGTAAACAAATTAACAACAACAAAAACTAAAAGCAGGCATTAAAACTTCTGAAGCATTTTCATGGGACCTAAAATTCACTGAAGGGATGTGCAAGGACAACACTTGTTTGCTGCACTAACTTGATACGGAAGGCCATGGCCCAGCAGTTTGGGATGTGGTGCCTCCTCCCTCCCACATGCAGGACTACCTAAAGCCAGTTTCATCAAGATGAAATGGAGGATGTTTCTATGGGAAAAGTTACCAACACTGGACTCTTACAGAAACATTAAAAAAAAAAGTATGTACAAGATTCAAAGTATGTATTTTGCATGTAATTTTCTACTTGAATGAATGATAAATTATGCCTATTTTATTAATAGTATTTTTTCTTTTATGAACCAAAAATGTTTTTCTCATGTCATTTTATATCACGCTTCTCTTTTACATTCAAATCCCCAGTACTGCTTATCTATTTTCAATCTTTTTGTTTTTTCAGGCCAAATAAATGATGTAGAACACTTAATAGCTTTTTACATTGGCTGTGTAATGCACTGAAAATTCAGCAGCAATGTAATCAAGAAGCAGTACATGCCTGTAGATACTAGAAGATCGATGACTGTTTAAGAACATAGTAAATATAGAATAAGATATTAACTATTGTTTTCCAAAAACATACAGTAGTAGATTCATACTAGATAGTATTATTGATATTATATACATTAAAATCACAAAATTTTCCTAGGTCATAACTCTAATACCAAATGTGAAGCTTAACTGGTCAGTGTTATATTCTGCTTATGGTTAGTGACATTTGGTCAGATCAATGTCCTGCTCAAAGAAGAATTTCACCCCTTTCCAAGGAAAAGATGAATAATTATGTTTAAGTGACTCAAGAATTCCTAATGGCTAGAGATAAGTGCCAGTTGTGAGGTTACCAGAGGGCCTAAAGCACTATAAAAGGAAACAAGTAACCAGGAAAAGAAAATCCCAACAGCAAGACACTAACAGAGGATGTTGTTCTTTTCATGTCGTTTTACCTGAGAGGCCCAAAAAACTTGACCAAGGAATCCCGGGCATCTACTTCTGCCACATTGGAAAGAGCAAAGTCATAGAGTTCGGGGAAATGTGCAAAAGCAGCTCTCTAGAAAAAAAGCAAAACCATCAACAGTTAATGCATCAATACAACCACCCATAATTCCTAGGCCATGTGGGGGAATAGTTTGTTGTTTAGTCTCCATAGGGTGTGTACTTTCATTTCTCTTGCCGTTCATTGATATGCAGCTTTATTCTATTAGGTTAGATAAAATACATGGTATTATTTCATTTTCTTATATTTGTTGAGGCTTGCTTTTTGTCTTAATATGTGAAATATTTTGAAAAATATTCCAGGAGCTGCAGGGACAAATGTGTGAACTTTAGTGTTCACACTAAATACTTTGTAGATATTTATTAAATCCATTTGATTTGTGATTTCAATAAGCAAATAAACGAATAAATATTCACTACTCCTTATGTTTGTCTTCTATGTGATCCCTGTGTCATTAAACTGGAAGCATGCTATGCAACAGGGAAAGCATCAATTGTTCTAGCAGAAAAACAACAGCATCTGTGGTTAGTGCTCCCTCCCCACCACTGCTGGGGAGTGAGTCCAAGGCCTTGTGCATGCTAAGGAAGCACTCTACCAGAGCTATACCCTCAGCTTCCTGTGATCCCAACACATGAAAAGGGCATGCATATTAGCTTCCTTGGCAGAAAATCGTAGTTTATTACTAAGAACCAGCCAAACACTACTGAAAGAAAGCCCCAGGGGATACTGTACTGGAGATTAATCCAAGGGAGAAGCTGAAAATACAGCATGCTTCTAATTGACTGATCTCTGGGAAGATAAGCCTGGCAAGGAGCATCCTGGCCAATCTAGAGTAAACAACAAGACAGCTGCACTGTGGTAATTTGACAGACTGAGGTAACAGTCCTTGTCTTCTCTCGTACCTCTGTGTTACAGAAAAGAACCAGAAGTTCTTGTACCATGGCAGATGGCACAGAATGTCACCAAAGGTAGAGGTAAGCATGCCATGAAATTGCTACAAACAACTACAATGTGACCCTAAAACCAAGCCTGAGAGTAAGGAACCTACATCAAGAAAAGAATAAGTTAGCTCTAAAAGACCCACATCAAGAAGCCTGGAGCCTCTGTCAATATCGAAATAGTCATCACACTTGCCTATGTTAAAAGAATGGGCCACATGCACACTGGCTGGCTGTGTCACTTCAAGGACAGAGGCAAGAGGGCAAAGGCACTGCTGCTCTGAAGAAGGCAAAAAGAGATGTCTGAGCTCACTCATCTCCCAAAAAGATGTGGCACCTTAGTGCTCCATGTCACTCATGCAGCATTTGGGAAAAAGGACGATAACCAGTGAGAAAGCAGGACTGACTTAAGGACTGACTATGAAAGAAAGTTTGAATTAAGCATGACACAATGACATTGTTATTCTTCAGAGACACTGTAAAATAATTTAGTTTCTTTAAACTGACAAAACGAGAATGTTAATTAATCTAGAATGTCAACTTGATGGGGTTTAGAATGAGCAAGGAAACAAACTGCTGGGCATCATGAGATTATGCAGATAACTTTCACAGAGGTGGGGAGATCCACCATAGCTGTGTGTAGCACCATCCCATGGGCTGGGGCCCTGGACTAAATAAAAAGGAGAAAATGGTGGGACACCAGCCTTCACCTCTGCGTTCTCACTCTGGCTGCATGTGAAACCTGCCCCACACTCCTGACACCATGACTCCCTGCCAAGAACTTAGTTGTCATCCTTGGAACTAAAAGCTAAAATAAACCCTTCCTTCTTTAAGTTGCTATAGACTGGGTGTTTCACCATAGCAACACGACAAGTAACTGGTAGACTGGTGTGGCTGTAACCCCAGCACTCAAGAGGCTAAGGCAAGAGGATTGCAAGTTCAGGCCAGACTGGACTACATAACAAGACCACATTTCTCAAAAATAATAAATAAATAAACAGAGTGACAGAAAACAAAGAGACTTTGGGGGCCTATTTATGCTATACTGGTAAACTTTATTCCTATGATATGTACTTATTATAAAAGTATATACATATATAAGTATATAAATATATGAAAATGACATCTAAAAATAAAAATATGTATCATAATTCACCTTGTCACAGGTATGGGTGTGTCTCTGTGTGTCCCTGCAAGCATCATGGCAGGCAGGGAAACAAACCTTGAAGAGATGAGGATGAAAATTTGGCTCAGCCTGACTTAGTCAGTTTGGATCAAACTTCTAGACCGTCTAATCCCAGGCGGTTTATTGTAATCATATTTATAAACACAGTAGAATTTGGAAAAAAGTTTCCAGATAATAATCATTCAAATTCCCGGTGTACAATAAAGCTTAATATGTGACTACACAGAAACTCCTTTGCAAAGTACATGTGACCATGAAGATGGGTTCTATAGCCTAAGAGCCTAGGATCTGGTGTGTTCTCTGATGGAGACAGTATAGAAATCAGCAGGCCATAAAGTACATGATATGCCTCCCCTCAGGATAGCTTCTAGTAACTGGGAGCTAAGGTCTTGGGAGGGAGAGTCTGGAATAATTATTCTGGAGGATTTGGGCAAGATCTGGCTCTACAGATACCAAAAGGTCACCAGGTCATTTGCATCATTTAGTCTCAACTTTCTGGATGAAATCCAGCTATTTTACTTTCTCTACTGAAGAGATGCCCCTTTGTGTTTTATAACATTCCTGATTTCCCTAGTGCTTATCTGTTAGCACAAGGACCTGTACACATAGGCTGACTCAGATTTCAGAGTATCAAATACCAGCACACAGATTGATTTAGAGGTTTCTGATAGACTATGAAAGTCATTTATTTCATAAATTCATCAAAAATGAGCAAGTTTAAAATTTGAGGGTGAAAACAACATTAATACCACTTTTATTTGCATATTACAAAACGTAAGTCATAGAATGACTCAACAGGAAGGAACACAAGAAAAGGTATACTGCATTTTATTTACCTGTAGAGATGTAATTCTGTCATAGTGAATTGTGGTCATCTCATTTTCCGTCAGAGCATTTCCAGTCTGGTCGTTAATTTCAAAGCCAGTATAGAACTTCAACATGTCTAAAAGCTGGAGGAATTCATTTACATTAATAAACTATTTGCTAAAAATAATAAAAAGTATGTTTTTCAGGGGTTAAAAATCTCAGAATGTAGCATTACACAACAAATACTTAAGAACACACTCAAATATATTTAACTTATGTGAAAATAAAATGTTTTATGACTAAATTGTTAAGCCTACTTCATACACATAGTCCACTCCTACAGAGAAGAAATTAAAGTGCAAACTCAGTACAACAGAGGAATTTTCCACATCAGATGACCCTGTGGCCACATCCATGAGGAACTGCCTTGACTGATGACTAATGTGGGAAGGCCCAGCCAAAGGTGGTGACAACATCCCTAGGCAGATAGGTCTGGGCTGCTTAAGAAAGCTACCTAAGCATGAGCCAAAAATCAATTGCCTGTCACTTTTGTAATAGGCAAGAGCAAGCCATGGTACTACGACACAATTCATTTGCAGTTAATGCTTCTTATCTACTATATTCCACAGTGGTTACTCACATAAAATTAAAATATGTAAACACATGAGACTACATTTTCAAAGCCATAATTTAGCTTAGTAATAAAAGAACATATAGTTAACATACAAGTTAGGTAATTACTAGAGTTGTATAGGTGCATTCTGATATGTATAAAACATTCAAGTCAATATTCTAGAATTTTGCTTTGGCTCATGCCCTGGTACTTCCAGATGCATGGTAAAACAAAGATCAATTTAAATGATTACGAGTGTCAGATCCACTAGGGCTCACTTGGGAAAACAGATGGCCATCCTCTTCTCTGTGAACAAGACTGGAAAGGTAACAGTGAACCAAAAGGTGGGAGTCATCCAGGATGGTATTAAACCAGCGCCTTGTGGGGAGCAGAGCCTGGGAAAGATAACAGCATAGTGTTCATTTTGCATGTATTCTCTGCAGCTACAGATAAAATCTACTACTATTTCACACAAAGTGGATATCACAAAACACCCTCCTGCATGCCCAGACACCTGGCATATAAAACAAAGGGTCTCACCTACGCTGTAAACAAAACTAAAACAAGAAACACTCAGAGGCAATGCTTTTCCTTTTAAAAACAATGGTGGCACAACTTAGAAGATAAAAATAGTAAGAGCTGACATAGGAAGAATCTCACAGATCACCTTGTCTACAAGTTTTTAAACAAAATCTATGTGAAATTCCAGCATACCCTGCATATAATTATAAAAGCAAAGCTCTTCTCTATTTCCTGTTCCCACTTCCCTTATGGCAGCAATGAGAAACTGAGACAGACAGTTTGACAACTACTTATCAATAACATCATTGAATAGACAAAGTTACTCAGATCTGACATAGTCAGAGGATTTAAATTAGTCACTTAGAGTTACCTATAAATAAAATTCTCAAGAATAATAGTTTTAACACTCATTTCAAACCAATGGACAGATTTTCTTTCAATTTCCTACATTAGGGAGGAAAACAAAATGGATTTCTCTGAACTACATCAACTTTATATCTGAACTCTCCATAAGAATCCTGTGCCTAACAGTATGACACCTTTAAAATCTTAATTTTAAAAGGTGAAGCAACCCAGGCAAATAGGACAGTTAGCACAAAACCTCAAGGAATCAAACCCTGTGACTTTCTTGTCTACATAAAACCCTGAAATACAAACAGGCTGTTTCAAGTAAGTATTTCAGATGCAGTTGTAGTTTGATCTTAGACAGTTAAAAAAAAAAAAAAAAAAAAAAAGCAAGTCACTATATATATATTTCTTACCTCTAGATCAATCATAAGTTCGATGAATCTTTCACAGTAATGAACTTTGTCCATAGTGACAGCCTCTAAACATGAGAGAAACATGTTAGAATTTTACCAAGCCATTCTGTGCGCTATTTCTTAAAACTGGAAGCTATTAAATAATTTAAACAAAATCATTTGTCTTATTCTATGTAACTGAACTATGATTCAGAATAAGAATCACTAATATTTTTTTAAAGGCACACCATCATTATTTAGTACTACTAATATGAGAAAATGACTGGGTCAGAGTGCATTCTAATAATCTGATATACAAATAATGACGTGTAAATTATTTATAGCTTGAAATTAATTCTATGTGTATGAGTGTTTGCCTACATGTATGTATGTGCACCATGGCCTGCAGAAGACAGAAGATGACATCAGGTCCTCTAGAATTAGAGTTATAAAAGGTGAGCTGTTGTGTACATTCTGGGAGCTGAACCTGGATCCTTTGCAAGAGCAGCAAATGCTCTAACTCATGAGCCATCCCTCCAGTTTTAATAACTATGTTTTTAAAAAATCAAAGGCAGTTTTTAATAGAAGTCAGTTTTGTATTGTTTGTTTCACTTTCCTTAGTATCATATATCAAACTCATAAAAATTCTCATGAATAAACACATACATCATATATGTGCATATTATAGACATATATAGTGTATATATGATATACGATACATATACACATATATGATATATATAACTAACTTTGAAGTTGTAAATATATACACCAAAGAAAGAATATGTTTCCACTGTCCATGTATGACTTTTTGTAATTTTAAGAGGGGATTATATTGGTTTAGAAAGTATATTAACTTTGACATGAAAATGTCAATGACACATAGAAAAATATAAATTTTTTAAAAATTGTAACACTGATGGTATTCATGAACATAATGTGCTTTTTTTGAAAAAAATCACTTTTAAATAGTAACAGCCTTGTGAAATAAAATATTTTCTGGATATAAGTTTTTATTTTTTCTTAATACCAGGAAATGGTATTAAGCTTACCCTCTAAAACCATGGTGTCAACAATTGTTTCTACTGACATATAGTTTTTTTAACCACTGCTTTGCTAAGACTCTAAGCAATGACTAACCAAGTATATATCTATAAATACCAACCCATACATGCTTAAAAATGCATTTATTTATTTGTAATATACAGAAAATGGAAGGTTAAATTTATTCAAGTTTTTACCTACTGTATGAAAATGCTAACTGTAGTTTCTTCCGAGAACTTTTCCAGTTGCTATCTACCTATTATGCTAAATCAGTAGATTTTAATATCTGGAAGAGACATTAAACATCTACTCTAGATACTCATTTTCTAAGTAATAAACTGAGGAAAAGAAAAAGCAAGCTGATGAAGATGGAGAATGAGAACCTGATTTTCTGACCTTATCCTAGGCTACAGGGCTCTTAGGAATAAAGCCAGGTGGATCAGCTCATAGAATCTTAGCACTCTGGATGATATAGCAAGAGGAACACACATTCAGGGCTAGCCTGAGCTACATATTGAGTTTCTGGACACTATGTTCTGTACAGAAAGATCTAACAAAATAACAAGCAAACAAACAACCCCCCCCAAACAAAAACAACAAAAATCCTCAAAGCAACCAATAAACCTACCAGCCAAAACTCACAATTGATTAGAATGTACAAGGCCCTATGATTGATAAACTAAAGAATTTAAGAGAGCTATGTTTAAATTAAATCCTTTCAAAAACTAAAACTTGGTGGCTGTTCAAGAATTTCTTTTGGTCTAAAACTAAAAATTAAGCTCTGTATTCTCTATCTTTATAGCTTGAAAAAATTGGCAACGGTCAGGTTAAAAATCAGAATACAAAGCTTGGTACATAAGCTCTGCTCTGGCAGACAAAGGTGCAACCAGTAAAATCCTCTCCTAACAGTGCACTTGGCAGCCTAGTCTCTATACCTGCATGTATTTTGCACACAAACACTTCTCTGAATGATGCACCTACCAATTTGGCATCTTTAGAACTCTACCTTCATGGAGTTACATACAGGTATACCCTGTTCCAACAAAAGAGTAAGTTTATGTTCCCTGAAACAACCAAACTTAAATAGTTTCTATTTGACATATTCCCAGTTAGAACTGGATAAGTAACATAGGAAACCAATTTGGTCTGAACTAGTTTTGGGTGTGTATATAGTAAATCAAAGCAGTGTCCTCAAGTTAACTTATTAGATGAATCCTTTATTTACCCCCTTATGCCTAGGCATAATTCAGTGTATGTATGATTAATAGGAGATGTGTTACTGGAAGAGACATGTGCAGAAGAGACATGATTATAAGACCTAATCTAATAAAATGGAGAACCACTTTCTCTATGCCCTTTAGTAACCAAAAAAGAAACGCACAAACAATAAAATTGGGCTCTTGGTAATCTTCACTCATGTGGTCCACTGGTCCCTGCAGTGTATACTGATCTTTATTTTAAATGACATTTCCTTGCTACATTTGCAAATCTGTATGAGCACTTATTTAAATTTTCTAAATAAGAGGTTAAGAACCTGGAAGTACCTCATCCTGACTACAACAATCAGTAAAGTAACACATATATGAAGAAAGAAAATTAATGAGCACGACCAAATGTTCTAAGAACTATGATACACAGTTGAGAAATCAAACCTAAGAACCCACAAGTTAGGAACTGAGATAAAATTCAAAGGCGCCCACAATTTATTTAGTAAAACTGTAGAAAATTCAAACCTTGAGAAGAACCAGACACTCAAACACAAGACATTTAGACATTTAGAATTGACCAGAGATGGACACCAAGCCCCCAAGCCAATGGAGGCTGAGAACAAGCTTGAAGCTATTCTGAAATCTGAGACAGCAGACTTAAACAAACAAGTCAGAAGAGAAAAAGGAAGCCACTACAAGGATGGGGAGGGGGCAGGGAGTAGCGAGCTCAGTCACAGACAGCTTACCTAGCAAGTGCAAAGTCACAAATCCAATTCTAATACAAAGTAAACAAACAAAACCTCCACAGTACTTTAATAATGGGAATAATTCATCAAAATGGCACAATAAAAGAACTTCATATGCACTATACTGCTTAGGTTTTATTTTCAGCTTGACTCAACCTAGAGCTACTTGGAAGAAAGAATTTCACACCGAGGGACTGTCCTGTGGGTATGTCTATGAGAGAATGCAACTGAAATCGCTACGAGATTCTATCTTCATCAAGTCAGAATGCTATCACCTACACAGACAGATCGGTGAGATGGCTTAGTGGGTAAAGGCACATGCCACTGAGTCTAAAGATCTGAGGTCACTCCCAGTCAACATTTTAGGAGAGAACTGACTCCACAAAGCAATCTTCTGATTTCCACAAGCATGCAGCATACACACCCAAATAATCCTACAAAATGAAGCCAAAATAAACATACAAAACAAATGAATGCTGACATGGGCACACCGTGTCAAGGACTCCCATGCCCCAGCTTCTGGGAGTGACAAAGTCTTCTGGTGAGACTCAGAAGGATGGCAGTTTTCCTCAGGTCTTCATCTCCTGGGTATCAACAGCCTAAAGACTAAACCCCCACTGAGATTGCTTCTACTGAGATTAGCTAAGTCAGCTTCCTTGATGCAATTATATACCATAAACCCTGCCTCCATGTTCAACAGTATATAATAACATGTTGAACTTCCAGGTGCTGTAGATTCTCCATCAGACAGCCCAGTACACCCGAACCCTGCTTTTCTGTGTCCATGTGCTTGTCTTTCCTTTGTTCCCTTGCCACTTGAGTCACGCTAGTCCCTTCAGCCATGCTGGACATGGCACCAATCGATGGATGGATGGATGTTTAAAAGGGAAAAAAAAAAGAAAATGATGACAAAAAAAAATTGCTAGTAAGCATGTACAGAAAGATGAACTTTCATTTATTACTTAGAGATTTATGCTAACTGCTACAGCCATATGGAAGTCAGTGTAGAGGTTTCTCAAAACTACAAAAAGAACTACCATAACCCAGCCATACCATTCCTGGGTATATATCCAAAGCACTTGTAAGTCCCACTGCTGAGACACAAGTAGATATTATTGCTGCACTGTTCATAACAGTTATTAAATTCAACCAATGATATCCTTCAACAGATGAATGGACTGAAAACATGTAGTAAATATGCACAAAAGAACTATATTCAGCCATAAAGAAAAATGAAATTATAATATCTGAAAGAAAATGGATGAAACTGGGAGTTGTTACACGAAATAAGCAAGATGCAGAAAGACAAACACATTTTCTCTCATACGAAGAACGTAGGTATAAACTTGTATACATACAAACATACAGTATATATGCATGCATATGGGTGTGCATGTGAGCATGTGTCTTACGTGTGTTTAGGTCACCCTTGAGAAAGGAAAAGACCTTTGGAGGGATGGGGCCAACTGAATACATGTGATATGAAATTTGAAGGGAAGATATTTTGGGGAGGAAGATAGATCAGCAAGCGAGGCACAGGAGGAATGAGGGATGACAGTTAGGGAGGAAAATGAATGAGAATAAAGTACATATGACAATTCCAGGATGAGCCCCATTACATTGTATGCTAACTTAAAACGATCAAAGAAACATGGGTAAAGATGGACTTGACCCATCTTATTTTGTAGGTTATCGTCTCATAAACCCTCTTATCCCTCCTCCACAGAAATCTCAGCACTTGAAAACACTATTCAGCACTGTAGTATAAAAAAGCAAATGAGGTCTATAAACACCTTATTCACTATTGTCCCCAGCATCCTGCAGAGAACACGGGCCTGGTAAGCAAATACAAAATGTTTACTAACTAAACGAACATTTCAATAACTGTGCTGGTACTTTAGTAACCCTCCAAGGTAATCCCAACACTCAGGCTGGCAATATACAGGATATAGAAAAGACATACATTTGCTATTACAATTTTAAATCACTCTAGGAGTAGTGTTACAGTAGAAGTGAGCAAATTCCAGGAGGGCAACTACATAATAATGTACAGTGAGCTGAGTAAAGCCGGCCAGTTACCAGAAAGTGGGATGGACTTCAGCACGGAAATAAACTTCTGGATGAGCTGGGAAAGAAACCGTCTTTCTTGGTAGGCCCTAAAAAAAAAAAAAAAAAAAAATCAAACAGTAACCCAATTATTTCTGAGTAATTAAAAAGCAAATTTAAACAACGAGCTATTCAAGTGCTTGCTCTCCGATATTGAGCACATAGCATCTCTTTGCAAATACACAGGAAGAAAGGAACAGCCACATTATTGGCCTGATTGGCCTACTTAGTACCTCCTCTAGTAATTTTAAGTTTCCACTTAAATTCAGGGGTCAGCAGTACATAGGATGGCTCAAAATTCTATCTATACTGTCTTAAAAGTCTAATTTAGGGGGCTGGAGAGATGGCTGAGCCTTTAAGAACACTTGCTGCTCTTCCAGAGGACTAGGGTTCAGTACCCAGCACCTACATGGTGGTTCACAACTATCTGTAACTCCAGGTCCAGGAGATCTGATGCACTCTTCTGGGCTCCAATGGCAATGAATGCAAGTGGTGCACTTACATACATGCAGGCAAAACACTCATAGATAAATTAAAAAAAAAAAATCTTATGTTTAACTAGGCATGGTAGTATATGCCTTTAATCTCTGTACTCAGGAAGCAGAAGCAAGAGGACCTCTGTGAATTCATGGCCACCCTGGTCTACACAGTGAGTTTCAGGTCAACTAGAGTGAGGCACATGGTGAGACTCTATACAAAAAAAATCAAAAAACAAAAACCAAAACAAACAAAATAATGTTGTTAAATTGACAGGAGCAACTTTATAGCTTAATACGTTTACAGTAGCAAATACAGTGAGAGTATTACAATGGCTGAAGATTTAAACATTAGTTTAAAAATCAAGTTCCTACTGCTTCCTGAATTATCCATCAATTAACAAACCCATCAGGTACTGGATAGTTGCAAATGCTTATGAAAGCCCTGCCAGAAATGCAAAGAGGAGTGATCAAATGTACTTGGGAATGGGGAGATAGATCAATGGGTAAAGTACAAGCCTGAAGACCTGAGCTTGGGTCCCTAGCACCCATGTAAAAAGGGGGGGGGGGGTTCGCAACTGTAATACTAGTGTGGAGAGGTGGAGACATGAGGATCCAGGGAAGTGGCTACACATTCAGAGACAGACCTTACTCAAAACAACAGAGCAATAGAGGAAAACACCTAACATTGGCCCATTGGCCTTGGGCTCCCAAGCATACACATGAACACACTGCAGATCTCTAAAAAATACTCATAATAATCTAACTAAAAACATTTATTAATTATTTGAATTTAGCACTAGATAAAAGGAAGCAATAAATTACAGTGTCATGACCCACAAGCCTAGTATGGAAGAAAGCTTTGCCCACATACTGTTCTCTTGCTTCTGGGTCCATCTTTTCATCATTCTTTTTAATCAAGTTCCAGAATTTTCTTAGCTTTGGTGTCTTTTTTAATTCTAATTCCAATCGTGCCTGAAAGAGAAATATGATACACAACAATCAGTAACACTTGTATTTAAGATGATACTTATTTTGACCATTAGCTAGTCTCTTAATATATGACATGGGATACCCTGAACATAGTAAGACAAAGAGTGAAAACTAAGAAATGAATGTATTTAATTATTATTCAATTCTATATTCTTAATTAAAATAAGATGGGAAGAAACTACCATTAATAATCATTATTATAAGCTCAGCAACTTATTTCTAAAATTGAGAATTTGAGGCTGAAAAAATAAAAGCATGAATGCTTATAAGAATTATCACTGAAATAAAAAAATCTAAGTCTCCAACAATGAGCATAAAAATAATTACCAAGGCTGGACATGTAGCTCAGTGATATATGCTTTGCTTAGCATGTCAAATCTCTGGGCTCAACCCCAAGTGTTGGGGTGCAGGGGCAAGCCCTGCCAAAAGAAGTAAGGAGTAGCTGGCTGAGCAAGGTGTGTACCTATATGCTTGGCACTGATAAAAGGAATACAGGGTCCAGGCCAGGCTACACAAGATCCAATCTCATCAAACAAACAAAAGAAACAAAAAAGTGCTCACATAAGCACATTTTCTCTTGTGGTACTTATCACTGTTTTACTTAGTACTGTTTAGATGTGTCTCACTCTACCAACTGGTACTACTTTTCACTCTTTTACTTAGTGCTGTTTATGTGTGTTTCACTCAGTCAGCTGGTATAGGTGACTGGTCTGTACATCTGAATGTGTACAGAAACAGGAGGAGGAAATAGAATTCTGCATAAAGCACCATATTTAAAACTTGGTAGTTTTTAGTTGATACAGAAGATATGTTAATCTACAAGTAGACATCATTCAGTAAAAATTAATGGAGAAGCAGAAGTAATTAATATTAAACATAATCCAGACATTCTATAACTGTATAAACATCCTAAGCCTGGAAAATAAATGAAATCCAAGTTTACATTTAGCTTCATTTAAATACATACATATATATATATATATATATATATATACACATACATATATATAGCTAACAATTACACTTTACTAAATTATCCTCTTTCTCTTTAAGTTCAATAAACAGACCCTCATTTCACTTTACAATATTAAAATTAAGTGGAACATACATTAGGATGCAGGCAACAATCTTTAAAACTGAAAAAGCTACATTTATAATAAGTTAATACACAGTAAACTCCTAAGGAGGATTTTAGCTGAGACACTTTTTCTGTTCATGTTAAAGTCACTCAGTCTGAACCCACATCTATCACAGGTAACAGATCTATGGAGAATATTCTGAAATAGGTACTTACAGGCTGCAAGCCCATCCACATAGGGAGGGAGATAAGCTGCTGGACTTGACTCCTTATCAAGTCTACTTCCTGTTTAAAGCATGAAGAAAACAAGTTTATATATACTGCAGTTACCTAAGCTCTTAAAGTTCTGGGAGAAAAACATGACATCAATACAGTACTTTAATACTGCTGATATTTACTATGTAGAAGTTCAACAAGGGACTAGAGATGGCTCAGTGACTACAAAGGTTAAGAGCGCTTGCTGCTTTTAGAGAGGACCAGGGTTTGGTTCTCAGCATGCATCTTGAGAGGGTCACAACCATGTGTAACTCCAGCTCCAGGGTATCTGACATCTTCTTCTGGCCTCTGTTGGTACCCACACATGCACATACACTCGATCCTATACAAAATTTCACATTTAAAATGGCAGTTTTCACTATTTGCAGATTTCATATTCAAAAATTCACTTATTAACAAAAAAGTATTTGTAAGCCCCCAGATTAATACTCCCGGCAGTAATCACAAAGAGCACAAAACAGCAGAAGCTTTAAGTTACCCCAGGTACCTGTCTTCCCTGAGGCTATTACCTCTCTGCTTCAGTTCCAGCTATCATATACCAGTAAGTGTCCTTTCTTGGATGTGGTGCTATGTTTTTATCATCATCTCTAGTTGGTGATTTCACCCTTTTAATATGAATCCCCAAAACAAGGCTGAAGTGCTATCTAAAGTTCATAGGTATAATACACTCAATACACTGCCTTATCTTCTTTTAGATTTATTATTATTATTATTATTATTTTATTATTATTATTAGTGTGTGTGTGTGTGTGTGTGTGTGTGTGTGTGTGTGTGTGTGTGTGTGTATGTGTGTGTGTGTGTGTGTGTACCTCAGAATGCCAGAAGAGGACATAAGATCTCCTGGAGCTGGAATTACAGATAATTAAAAGTAACCCTACAAGTAGTACTGGGAACAGACCTCAGGTCCTCTAGAAGAGCACCAAATGCTCTTAACCATTCAGCCATCACTCTAGCCCATGCTATGTGTCTTATACAAAAAAAATATGTGTATTCGATAAATTGCATTTAATAACAGTGATGATGATGGAGAACTTACAAATGATCAAAATTACACATTAAGTAGGATATCTTTAAACAGAAACAAGCATATTAAAGGTTATGACCTGGTAAGATGTGATACACACATAATATTCCAGCACTAAGGAGGCTGAGGCAGAAGTATGAGTTGAAGGCTAGTGTGGGCTACACTGAAAAATAATGTCTTTAAAAAAAGTTATGTATTTTACAATTTGACAAAAATATTATGATCAGACCTAGAGAACTGGCTCAGGGATATAGAATTTACCTACCATGAGACCTCATGTTCAGTTCCTAGGACAAAATAAATTGAAATAATAATAATAACAACAACAGCAACAACTAGGAGTTTGCAGTAATGTATTTTTCTCCAACAGCCAGAGTAGCTATAGCCTAACTGGTTCAAAGAAGATTGGAAAAAATAAAAAATAAAACTATCACAATAAAAACTAGGTTTTAATTTGGTTAAACCTAGCACCAAACTATTAATACTAATTAAACCCTCTCCTTGATCAATGTCTGATAATGAATTCATAATTTTTTAGTTTTATAAATGTTAATGAGATAATAGTAGTATCTACTGGGTGCATAAACTTTTTGTGTGTCTTCATAAGACCTAAGCCATCAGATAGTGTATCCATATCTCATAACCACCCATCTATCCAACAGCATTTGGTCTGTAGGATACGAATGCACTCTAGAGTTTCCCACATAGGTCTAATGGCATGATTGATTCAAAAGCATCTGTCTTTAAACAAGTATGTATACACTTTCAGATACTCACAGCGAGGAAGCTGAAGTGAAATACCAGCTACTGGAAATATTTCAATTTTTGTAAGATGATTTCACGAAGGATAAAAATATATCACAAGACATTTCCAAAGACCATAATGGTCTTCATCAGCCAACTTAAAACAAGGCTCTCCTGCTGACTAGCTAGCCTGAGCATGAGACACAACAAAAAATAATGACCCTACATTTTAGCATGAAGATTGTGGCAGACCTCACTATTCAAAATACTTAGTAACCAGATTCTTGGCTGCTCCTCACATTCATGCTCTTTCTTTCACCTTTCATTTTCATTTTCAAGTTTAGATAGGAGAGGAGGAATCAAGTCCAGAACTACCAAAATGAAACCAGGTTTATAAAATGGTCTGAGAGATGCTGAAATGAAGCTTCCAGTATCATCGCTACTCCCTACTACTATAAGCGAAGTGACAGCCTGCAGGTACTCATTTAAAGTCATTTAGAAAATCTGATGGAAAGTAAAATTACCAAGCTGTTGAAGCAATGATCCAGGAAGAGCAGGAGGACGGTCTGCTCATGGAGGGAGAACTCGCCATCAGTCTCGGCTAATGCTGCTTTCAAGATGCACTTAAAAAAGAATGGGAAGTGGTCTGGCTTCTTCTTAAATGTCTGAAAGAATAAAAATTCACTTTTAGCCAGGGTAGGGAGGGAGCGTGGCAGACACCTTTAATCCCAGCACTTGGAAAGCAGAGGCAGGCAGATTTCTAAGTTTGAGGTCAGCCTGGTCTACAGTGAGTTTCAGGTAGCCAGAGCTACATAGAAAAAAAACCCTGTCTGGAAAAACAAACAAAAAACAAATAATTCACTTTGAGCTCTTGCTTGCATTTTTCTTTCTTAAAGAACTAGTGGTGGGGGTTTTATGAAAGGATTAGCAAAATCAAACAATTACCCGGTTATCTGTGTATGTGATAAGAGAAGCAATGCGTATTTCTCATTAATGACAGTAAGTCAAATATAATTTCTCACAGGACTATGGGAGTCTAATGACTTCAATTCTCTTACTTGTTCTTATGTTCATTTTGTCTTATCAAAATTTTGGAATATTTTAATTACTTTGGTTTAAACAAAACAATTACATCTTTGGCAAAACCCATAGTTTTCACGTTGTAATTAATCTCAGGACAGCTTCTCCTGCTCTATACTAGCTGTTGACTCTTAAAATGTAAATAACAGTTGGGCAGTGGTGGTGCAAGCCTTTAATCCCAGCACTTGGGAAGCAGAGGCAGGAGGAAGTCTGTCAATTTGAGGCCAGCCTGGTCAATACAGCGAGTTCCAGGATAGGCTCTAAAGCGACAGAGAAATCCTGTCTCAAACACCCCTCCCCCAACCATAAATAACATAAATATATTCAAGGCCCTGCTACTCACTGCCACAGACAAGTGAAAGAGATGTGTGGCTATTCTAGTTGTTCCATTTATTTCTCTAAGCCAACCTCTACCAACATTTCCATGATACTAATAGCAGTTAAGCTCAAAGGACCCCTATCCTCTGATTCTTTTTCTTTCTGGGGCTTTGCATGCTAAGAAAGTGCTCTACCACTGAACTACATCCCAGCTACTGAGCTGCTTGTAATTGTAATTAACTTCCTTGTTACTTAAAACAGAAGTTTGTACCTAAGGGTCTGGCCTACTGTTCCTCCCCAACTGACATTAATAAAGATATATCTTCAGTCCTGGTCTTCTAACCACCTGATCCTTAGATTTATCTGTTTTACTACTGGAGCACAAAGGTAATTTATACTCCAATACTTAAACTCAAAAACCCTCCACAGTGCCCTCAACTCCTCTATTTGTATCTTCTACAGCAAATGGTACCATCATCTATTTTCAGTTGCCTAAGTTTGGTAAGTTATTGAAGATTAATATACTCTCCGATCGATACTTCAATTATCAAAGCCAATCATTTTTTTTTAATTTTTAAATCTTGTACATTCTCTAACTCTATGATAGTTGTACTTTATATTTTTTTTCTGCAATTTCAGTTACCTGTACCATCTACAGTCTAAAACTATTTTCAACAATACACTGTTCTGAGGAAAGTGATGAAATAGTACTACATTTGGTCCTGAAACCCTACTACCCAATCTATTTGCCCATTAGACACTTCCCCTTCTCAGGGAGCAGAATGATTTCATTTAATCCTTATTTTCTGTAATAATCACTCCACACTACAAAAAAAGTGATCCTGACAATTTAAGTCCAATATTGAATAATCAGTCACTGGTGACCCCTTACATTTATAGATGGAACTTTATCCAAATTACTCCATAGCAAAGTGTGTATATATGTGTATATAGATAAATAGATATGTGTGCGTGTATATATAAGCTACTCTATAGGAAAATGTGTGTGTGTGTGTGTGTTTGTGTGTGTGTGTGTTTATAAGCACTATCATCTGAGGTTAGTGGTATCTATTGGGATCTTGGGATGCATTCCCTGTGCAAAATGAAGGAATTCCTGCACGGTTATTCCTCTATTTCAAACTCTAATCACTAAAGTGGTCTCTGTATCAATTAATGAAATTACTATCTGGCTTTAAAAAAAAAAAATTCTCTCTTCCTTTCTATAATCACTTGAAGCAATTTCCTGAGATCCCTAGGATGTCTTGTAACACCCAAAGTTAACCCATAAGTCCTACCTCCCCAAGTACCAGGTAACTTCCTGGGATTTGGGGAGTTGTAGTTCTTAGAAAATAACAGCAAAGCCTTATGGAAAGGTATGGTGGCTGTATGGGTTTGTCCTTAAATAGCCATGCAACATGTGTCTAGGGGCCACTCAGCTGGAAGTTCCAGGGAATGGTCCTGACCAAAGTCCATTTTGGTCAGTGTTTAATATTTAAATAAAGTTCATTTCAAATCTGGCTCAAAATGGTGGAACTGGTTTTTCTCTGGAGAATCTCAGGATCCATAGTTTAATCTGAGCTCAATATTTGAGAGAAATGTCCATGTTTTAATCTTAACAATTCTAAACTTAATCTTAAACAATTTCTCACTTTTGAAGCCACTTCATCAAAACAGATGACAATTACCATGCTTTCTCTTCATGAAAAAAGAAAATCTACATTCTGAGCCGTAGAAGAAACCGTTAGTACATTAGTAATTTCCAAATGGTAAAAGAAGTCCCAAATTGGAAGGCAGACGGGGTTAAAAGGAAAGTACAGTATAAACACTTGTCAACTTTCATATATTAATCTCCTATAGTTACCAATACAACTTGCACTTTGACAACTCTGATTATAAGTCATTATTATTCATGTTATTCTGTTTCAATCATAACAGAAAAATAACTCTACATTCATATTATTTAAGTCCTAGAAAATTAGCTGGAAGTACTACAATTAGAAAAAAAATAGCATGACCTTTCACACATCTATTCTTTGTCTTACAGTACTTTATCATTAGGTAATCTCCCATTCTAAGGGGACACCTGCTATCAGTGAAAGATTCTGCTACTCTACAATGGCTTAAGTGGGGTCAGAGTGAGAGCTGTGAAGTAATTTATTTATTTATTTTTACCTCCCATGCTGGGACATTTTCTCTGAACTTCTCATTCACCATACAGCAGATGGACATTAAATAGGCCTTGCTGGAAACTTCTGGAGAATAATTCATCCAGAGGTAATTTTCAAGATATTGGCTGTAAAGAGTTAAGAAAAATGCATAGAATATTTCATTAGTTATCACCAGGCATTGAACTGCATCACACACCTGAAAAATAGGAGTGTTTCTAGCTTTCCGAAAATAGTTTGAAAACCCTTATTACAACTGTGTCTTTCACAAATTCCCCTATACTCGCATCAGTGCTCCCTTACATGTAGACACTGCAGCTCCAGAGAATGACAGCACTACACTTCCCAGCAAGAAGATATCAAAGGACAGTTACAGGTAAATCTTTATTGGTACCTTGACTGGATTTAGAATCACCTGGGAGACATACTGCTGGGTGTGTCTGTGAGAAAGCTCATAGGATATTTAAATGAGAAAGGAAGACAAACCTGAATGTAGACATCTTGGACTGAATGAAAAAGGAAAAAGTACAAAGGGAACTGAATATGAGCCTTAATTTCCCTGTTTCCTGACAGCAGAGGCAATGTTGTGGCCAGTTGGGTTCCTGCTGCAAGAACTATACACTTCACAGTATTTAAAAATGTTTCACTATCCTTAATGCATTCATTAAAACCTTTTTGTTTCTTGACACGAGAAGACTAATTAATCTTAACTGCATACCAGTATCTTCTTAATTTTTATCTATCTTTGCTATAATTTTTTTCTGAGTGTCACCCAAAGGAAGACACATTAAAGGTTTGATCGCTGGCTTGCTGTGCTGCTAGAAGGTAGTAAAACCTTCAGGAAATGGAGACTAATAGAATAATTAGGTCACTGGGTGTATGCACCTGAAAGGAATTCTGGGGCCCTAGCCCTTCTTGTCTTTTTTTTTGCTTTTGGCTGCCATGAGGTGAACACAGTTCCCACTATGATGTGCTTACTGTACTACCGCAGGCCTAAAGCAACAAGTTCAAATTACCATTGTCAGATCACTCTAAGACTACGTGCCAAAACAAAGCTTTTCTAACTACCTCAGGTATTTTGTAATAGTAATGAAAAACTAACAGTTTTCTTAAAAAGTGATATGGCATGGTACTTATCGAAAGGCTGGAAAAGACTCATTTCCTGATTCAGTTTTCTCCTGGATAATCCAGAAAGATCTTTCTAAGATTATTGTGAGAATAAAACTGAATTGGGTTAGAGTTCTTAGGATATACTAGCTAATCAACCATGACCCCCAGTTCCCCTCTAAGATCACTTACATAATGCCTGTTTTTAATAAGCATTGAATTGGTGTACACAGGTATCCTATGTAGTTCTCTGACAACTTGACATAAGTTGACAGTCATTTGGAAAGAGGAATCTCAATCGAGAAAATGCCCCACTAGATTGGCCTATAGATAAGGCTGTGCTACATTTTCTTGTGATTGATGATGACTGGTGTGGGAGTGCTCAGCTCACTTCAGGTGGAATCATCCCTGGGTTGGTGGCCCTGGGTGCTATAAGAAAGCAAGCTGAGCAATCTATGAGGAGCAAGCCAGTAAGTAGCACTCCTTCATGGCTTCTGCTTCAGTGTTTGCCTCCAGGTACCTGCTCCAGTTCCTGCCCTGACTTTAGTGATGAACAGTGATATGGAAGTGTAAGCAAAATAAGCCATTCCCAACCCAAGTTGCTTTTGGTTATGATTTTTCATCACAACAATAGTAACCATAAATAAGACATACATTGATCAAATGAGTGGGGTATTTTTATGACAGACCCGGCAATGTTTTAGGGAAGATTGTAGAAGGACTTTGGAACTTTGTGATAGAAAAGCCATTGAGTATTCAGAGTTGAGTAAGCTGTTGTGAGAATTTGGAAGATTAAAGGATAACGCAGAAGGCTAGAAGATCATGGACTGGCATACGAAGTTTCAGAGGGAGGCAAAGACTCCATTGGTGGCATCTGATATTTTGAATTAAGAAAACTGTGGTTCTGGTCAGTTGGGCTGAAGAATCAGCTTCGATTACAATAAAGCTTTGCTTTATTGGTGTAAGTGATGCTGGTTAGCTAGAGCCAAGAAATCAGCTATTACTAAGAAGAGACTGAGGTGAAATCTGGGAAGTGTTTGCTCAGGCTCAGCCACAGAAGCTGTAGATCACAAGTAGCCAAGTTGTACCTTGAGCAGGAAGGCTAAGTTGATAGTGTAAGAGTCACTCAGGTGGTACTACTAGTTTTGAAGGTATGAAGGGGTCATGGAGAGCAGCTGAGGCTTGGCTCTGTGAGAGGCCAGAATAATAGGGAATAAGGTATTAATATAGAAGCTCTTACCTCTGATACAGAGCAGAATTCAAGGAAGTATATAGGGAAGTAAAAAGAGCTTTGAGCTTTGGCTTCAGACACATTTATCTCAACACTACCAACAACTTAATCGCACCCTCTTGAAAACACCTGTGACTTTTTCTTGTTCCAGTAATTAGAGAGGATAATGCCTCTGTTTCAGGGTGACTATGAGTGACATGTATACAAAACATTTAGCATTCTTTAGCTTAAGGCATGTTCAGTCTGTGCTGAATAGTACTATTGTTTTTATTTTTACATACTATACAAACCTAGATGTAGCATGCTCTCTTACACCTTCATAATTAAAAGTTTTATGTAAGCAGAACATGGTGTCACATGCTTTTAATCCCAGCATTCAGGAACAGAGGCAGGTGATTCTGAGTTCCAGGTAAGCTTGGTCTATACAGTGAATTCTAGGCCAACCAAAGCTGCATAGAGAGACCTTTTCTCCTTCTCTGTCTTTTAGAGTCAGGGTATCTCTGTGTAGCTTTGACTGTTCTTGAACTAACTCCATAGATCAGGCAGTCCTCAAACTCACAGAGATCCAGCCTCTACCTCTGTCTCCAGAGCGCTGGGATTAAAGGCATTGGACACCACAGCCAGGAGAGGGATTTTCTCAAGAAAACAAAAAACAGATAAAAAACCAAAGTTGTTCTTGGGCTAGGGATATAGGTCAGAGGTATGGCACATGCTGAACATCTGTAATGTTTTGAAATATGGAAAAATATTTTATTTTCTAGTGTTTGAAACATTATGTACCAGTAGCTAGGTTGTAACAACGGTGTCTTTAGTCACAAAATTTCAGCTACAAAGAAGAAAATGGCTATAGAGTATATCCTCATTTATTCCCACAGACCACTTGTAACTAGTGAAAACAATCTCAAAATAAAAATTCCCCCAATAACAAGGTTATCTTTCAAACAAAGGAAATATCAAATAAGACCATCATAAAGATATACATAATCATGAATTTAGATTTTATTTGCTATTGGGAATTAAAACATGGCCTTGCACATGAGCTATTCCTGAAGCCTATAAGAATATTTTCTTTACTGCAAATCTAACACTTTACTCACATGGTCATCTTTACCAACCATCCATGTAATGCCTTTTTACTCACCTAAATTCCAACAGCATTATTTTTCTGATGGCAAACCTAAAAACATAAAAAAAAAAAAGCAACTTTGAAATAGAAAATAGAAACACTTCAGAGATCTTAATTTTCTCATTCATTTGGAATCTTTTGTAATCAAATTAAATGATATGTCAAATTTTATAACATCAGATCACTACAGCCAAAAGATTGCCCGGGTCAACTTAAAAAGTACTAATGCTCTCATCTCATGGATACATCTACCAAGGGACCAAATGCAGAAATCAGATGTCTCACATACATTGAGTCTTGACTGTGGGAAATAGTAGACATCTCTCTTTATTATACTCTTCTTTTATAATAGAAGTATGTAGCTTTACATGAATAAATGAAGCTTTACTAACAAGGTCTTGCTGCTAAGGCAGTTCAAATGGCTAATTTTGTTTTAATTGTTTTCTAATATTGGAAAGAAAGTAGCCAGACCAGAACACTGCCACTAGGTGGTAGTTTCTAGACTTGAAAATTAAATTTATAACTCCCCAGAAGACCCTGCCAATATCTTATTCCACTGCTTTCTGATCTCTGAAACAGTTTCACCAAGTACACGGTCACAGAACTTTATCAAGGATGAAATGAATGTTTTTATTATGCAAAATCAAAAAACTGGAGGAACAATGACAAAACATTAGCTTCTACAGTTCAGCAAGGTTACAGAGTGGATGTCCCACCTTGAGTGACATACTCTGGAGTGGCAGCTTAACTAAAGGTGTATGTATAAGACAGAAAAAGCACCCTAGGCAATAGTCTCCAGATCAGAAGAGTTCTGGAGATATGAAAAGCTACAAATAATAACCACAAATATAAATACCTCGAAGTAGTTTGTATATTTTCTAAGTTAGCAATATTTACTGACAGCATGCATTAAGCATAACACTATGCTTACAGCATTACATATACTTCATAAATATATCCAAAGTTGGACAATTTATGTATAACAAATTAGGTCCATTGATGCTATCAGCAATCACATGCAACAGACAAAGAAACAGTAGGCAGACATGGAAATTGCTTCATTATCATACATCCTCAGAGGATGCAGTTGCATGAAAACAAGGGGGTTGGAGTTGTACAGCAGCCTCACAACCACACTGAAGACTATATAAAGAAAAAAAATGTATTTTCAAATGATAAAAAGGGCTCTGCCACCATGAATATGTGATATGTATGTGTGGGCAAACATACTATGTATGTGGAGGTCAGTAGACAACTTTATGGAGTTGGTTCCAGGGATTGAACTTAAGCTTTCAGGTTTGTGTGGCAAGTGTTTTTACCTGGTAAAGCATTAGGCTGGCCCAAGTCTGTTTAAAGTTCAACACAAAACAACAATAACAACAAAATCAAGACTATAGTATTTATTTTTTATTTCATTTACCTTTCACTTATGAATCAAGATGTTAGAGGAAGGAATAAACAATGGCTTCTAGAGTGCTAACAAAATTCAAGTTTTCTCTGTGGAAATATTATAATCTATAAGGGTATATTATATCCTTCTAGTGTCATATCATAATAAAATAGTTCATGCATTTCAAATAAAGATAAACGCAAACTGGCAAAATAAAGTATTTGATAAGTCACTTTTATTTTTTTCACCATAAAATCTACCTGGTGGATTCATGAAAGGATTAATAATAATGGTATAAGTTAATAGACTCTAGAAAAAAACGGATGCTATTCCTATTAAAGAACTGAGTACTGGATAAGAGCCAAGGAAATAAGCCAGTGCCAAAGGTACTAGGAAATGCCTAAGCACATTCCTCAAACATATGCAGTAATAATGTTATGAAGTTCTTGAGGTGGAGATAAATGTACTACTGTATGTAAAGTGCTTAGAGCAAAACCAGCGCACAGGAAACACTTAACAGTAATGACTCCTGCTTTAAATGGAAGCTGCATAAAAATATAGTAAGAGAGGCTTTCCAAAATTGACATTGCAAGACAGCAAAATTGAATGAATTGTGTAATAAGTCATACTAACCATGTACTGGGCAAAAAGGCTTTTAAGATTTAATTTTGAGATCCTAGAAATAACTATTTTTATACCATAAGAATATTAAGATCTGAATAACTTATGAGTACCATGATATTAAAAGTATCTTATGACTATAAACAGTCTATTTTGGTAGTGTATGATAACCAATTAATAAATATTACATCAAGCCATTCCCCAGATACTGAAGATTACACACTGCTTAGCAAAATAATTTCCTCAGGCACTTAGTCTAAAACACTACTCATTTAAAGATTTTAATGTACTTTGCAATGTATGTTATATTCTTAGCAAGCTCCCAAACCAACCATTAAAAAAACCACTCCTCTATTTTGACACTGCCTTATTTTTGCCTTCAAATTATTTAGTGAAATTTACTTCTTTAAGACTAAACATAAAAAGTGCCAAGCAAGAATTCTACAAAATTTGAGCTTGCATGGTGGCACACAAATGTAATCCTAGCACTCAGAAGACTAAGGCAGCAGGATTACAAATTCAAGACCAGTCTTGAGCTCTACAAGACTTTACCTCAAAAATAATTATAAAATTACAACATTTAGACAAGTATCTTTCAAAAATATTAACTGAGCATATATGTGAGTAAATATGTGAAACAATGACCAATCTACATGGCTAATTTCTTATAAAGCATCCCACAACAGAATGAAGGGTCTAAACCCTTCTGTGTGAGGTGGAGGAGGGAAGATAAAAACTCCAAAGTTGAAGACATTGGTGAATAGGATCAGGAAAGAAAGTTTTCTTAAAGTCACTCCTTTATGTTTATAATTCAAAAAACAACTAGTTATGTCTTGATTTTATGCACTGTACAGATAGTAATTATTTTGAACTTATATCTTAGTTTTATAATTTTAAGAGTGTTTTTAGAAGATTTGCCATGAAATAGGAAGAAAATTATTAGTGACCTTGAAATAAATCTATGATCTATCTATCCATCTGTCTGCCTGCCTGCCTGCCTGCCTGCCTACCTACCTATCTATCATCTATCTATCTCTATTTTGGTCCTTCAAAAACCAAGTAAGTTGTTTAATCACTCTGACCTGACCCTGAAAACTTTAAGGCACAGAGCTAATACACTACTCATCAATACCAATACAGAAACATTCTTGCCACCAACACCCCAATGAGCAGTACAGAAAATAAAAAGATCCTTTACAAGCTAAGAGCAGAACTGGACACTCAGATACATCCCACATGGCCTACATAATCCCAATGCACAATTACTTACTCCTACCTTGATTTCACGATCTCTTTTTCATATATCTCTTCAATTACCTGTTGCCAAAAGTATAAAAATGTTTAATGTGTTAATCACCTTGTTTTTCAATCTAAACTGACAGTTTTCAATTACTGACTCAATTATTTATTATAAAATAATGTGGTTTAAGAAAGATCAAATATTTAAATAGCAAGAGTCTTTTATATCTCAAATATAAAATAACAGAAAATAAAGTAGAAGAAATAAAATCCATCCACATAAGCACACAGCTCCACAATATTCTTTAAATATTATAACATTTCTAGACAAATAAACTTATCAAGTCATATTTTCAAAACCTAATTTAAAATGATTTTAAATGCTATTCGACTCTAAGAGTCATAACAGCTTTCTAAAAGCCAGCTGGAAATTAAGTTAAGAGTGACTATATTACAGAAACAAATACAGAAACTGCTACATCCTACTATCCAAATGAATACGATAACATTTCTATTCATCTCAGCTAGGGTACAGAGAAATTAGGCTCTGGGGTTGGAATTCTGCCTCAAACCAGCACTTTTGGAGGCTGTGACCCTACAAGTACCTGAACTATCTGTGTCAGTTCCTTCCTCTAAGAAATAGACCCCAAATACAGACTACTATAAAGGTTGCCATGAACAGGGCATGTAAATATCTACTACAACCCTGGAATGTGGTGAGCTTTCAGTAGGAGTTACCATAGAAACATAATATAGATGTTAGGAGTACTAACGTGTGTTTTAATGTGTGCGAGCAATAAGTACTACTGTATACTGTGAGCACTGTTAATACCTTTTCAACGTTCAGAGCGTATATGTCAAATGTTTATGGAGAGAGTAGGAGCAGTGATAAGGAAAGTTTAGCTTCATCTAGATAGAATTCTCTATCATTGTTTTAAATACAAATAGTAAAATTATTCTGAATGTGCATATATAATTTCATCTAGAGCTATCTAACAAAGTAAAATCACTGAAGTATGAATTTGAATCTCAAGAAAAGCTTACTATAACTAGATCCAACTCAATCAATCTGGTAGTAACAGCATACTTGTTATTAATGGAAAATTACTCTAAGGACTCCTGACCCTAACACATAAAAGTAAAAACATACAAAACACCGTGTACTGAGATCAGACTCCTCTGCTGATGATTAAAATTAAATCATGTGTGCTGAATCCATTAATATCCTCCTCATGAGTAAAACATGACTACTAGCAAAACAAAAATACATATACAAATAAAATATTGAAGCTCAAAAAATGCAGTTAAGTGTAGCTTTAACACAGCCACCTAAAGCATCACAATTCACACTGTCAGAGATTAAGGTCTGAGTCTTCATCACTTGTTTATGCTTTGCAATATCAACATATACTCCACATGAAGGCTTGGCATTTTAAGACACTTCCAGGAAGAATCCTCCATTTACAAAGTCTGTTGTTAATTTTTTTGACAATTGCTTTGATGAAACCATATGTCCACTGAATAGTCCTGTCTTTATAGTCTATATATTCTAGACAAAACAGTTTCTACTCTTTCCACCCTTTTGAATCCTTTGCCTTAGTCTAGCAACCTAAATTCAATCAAAAAACATATATTCTATTTTTAACAAGCAGCCAAACTTTTGTATAAATTTTTCCATATATTTACAAAAATATTTGTTGCATGCTCATTTGCAATAATAAAATATTTAAAATAATCTAAGAATCCATAGTTGGGAAATCATCACACACATACATTTTTGGAAAGGATTAAAGGAAATAAAATAATATGATAATACCAGTTATCTCTAGGTAATGATTTTGATGCATAACTTCTAAAGATTCCAAAATTTCTAACATAAGCAATTATTAGTTTGATAATGAAAAACAGTATTTTCAACTTAAAAAAAATGTATTTAAGGCTTTTGTGGAATTAATCCTTAAAAAAAGATACCAAGAGTACAACTGTTTGTAAGTATGTTGTAAAACAAAACTACTTACTTTTATATCAAAAGGTGATTTCTTCTTGATGTGAGGAGCCCAGTATTTACATGCTAACTGCAAAAAAAAAAAAAAGTATAAATATTAAATTCCAGGTTCATACCACTGAACCATTTAGACAGGTCTCTCAGTGAGAAGCTGTTTCTTAACAAAGCAGATCTAGAGTTAGAGAACTGGGCGATTTTAAAGGTACCATATAACACACAATTTATCATCGTTGGCTCCAATCCAATAAATACCATCGATGCTTTCCATGGTTACTAGCTACCATGATATTCAAAATACCAAAACATCCCATTTCTGAAACCCCTGCCAAACAGTATGGTTTGATTATAATCCAAGTAAAAATGTTTTTGGTTCATTCATAAGGAAATCCAGAGCTCAAAAGATTTAGTGAGCTGCCCACGATTAGTCAGTCAACAGATGGGTAAGTATTAAAACCAGTTTTAAAATCTTCAGGAATGTTGATATGTAAAGAAATAAACCTTTAAATAATTACTATATACCCAGATATCAGTAGACAAAATCTTTACGTAACTGTAGTATCAAGGCTAGTTATTACAGAGGATATAGGAGTGGTGTTTTATATTTTAGCAGGTTAAGCTTCACTTAGAAATTGGAATACACATACATAATCTCTGTAGAAATTGAAGTGGATTATATGCCTTTCAGGACTAGGGGGGTGGGGGCAGAAATGGCTCAGCAATTAAGAGCACTTGGTCTTCCAGAGGACCTGGGTTCCATCCCCAATACCATGCTGGGTGGCTTACAACTCCTGTTCTGGAGGACCTGAGGGCCTCTTCTGTTCTCCATAGGTAACTATGTGTACTTGTACACGCATGCATGAACACATGAACACATGAACACACCACTCCCTCTAGCACATAATTAAAAATAAAAATTAAAAAACTGAACAGTTCTTACTGATTTTTTAAACCAAAATAAAATCTCTTTAAAGAAAAAAAAAAAAAAGCAAACTCTAGCAAGCACAAAGATTCAATAGATTTCTGAGCAGTAACTGCATTGTCTGGTACTTAAATGTTTGCTATATAGTTAGACAAATCTACAGATGAAATGATAAACAGGGAAATGAAGTCAAGGCTGAAATATTACTCTTCCATGAAGTCTTTGCAGCACTATCTGACAACTACCTCTTCTTTCTTTTCAGTTTGTATATAACTTTAATGTAGTCTTACCTTTCTGTAGTATCCTCATTGAAATAAAACATGTAAGATGGTACCTAAGTGTTCTTTGCATTTACAACCCAACCCTAACAATCAACACATTTTCTGCCTACTTTAACACTTTTTCCAAATTATCAAACACACTTCAACCTGATAGAAAACCTCTCATTTCACCCCATATTATTCCATGATGCATTTAACTTCAATGTAGTTTAAGAAGTCAGGGATAGCCTCTCTAATGTGCTAATGTGATGTAAAAAGATGAGAGTGGGAGCTGGAGAGATGGCTCAGAGGTTAAGAGCACTGGCTGCTCTTCCAGAGGTCCTGAGTTCAATTCCCAGCAACCACATGGTGGCTCACAACCATCTGTAATGAGATCTGGTGCCCTCTTCTGGCCTGCAGGGATCCATGTAGGGAGAATACTGTATACATAATAAACAAACAAATCTTAAAAAAAAAAAAAAAAAGAGAGAGTGAAAAAAGAAAAATGGGTAAAGTTGGGATCCCAAATAGTGGGAGCAATATCCAACAAGTCAGATAAAAGTTACCATGGCTCATTTAAGTAACTGAAGCTGCTTATAGTGGTGACAGCACAAAGCTGGAACGGAAGAGAGGGAGGACACTTGTGCTAAAGTCATAGGCTTGATCACACAACACTTTCAAAGATTTCAGTCACTATCCGAGGGCCAATCAGAACTGTTTCTGAGGATTTTTTTTTGGAAACAGGCGAAGTGGGCAGCTTTACAACAATGTGCACTCTGAAGCAACCTGAAGAACGGACTGCAGGAGAACTGGAGGAAATATGACAGATCAGGAAGCCTTAGAGTGGAGGAACGGACAACTTAGGGTGAGAGAGGTTCAGAAATACAGACAAATCAGCATGTTTACATGTAAGGGTTAAGTGAATGGAAATAGCTTCTAGGCTGCTTCTGCCTTGACAAATCTGCTGAAACAGGAGAGAAGACGGTGGACTTAAAAATTTCCGCACTTACTAAAGAACAATTTGTAAAGAATTGAGCCGGGCGTTGGTGGCGCAGGCCTTTAATCCCACCACTCGGGAGGCAGAGGCAGGCGGATCTCTGTGAGTTCGAGACCAGCCTGGTCTCCAGCGCGAGTGCCAGGACAGGTTCCAAAGCTACACAGAGAAACCCTGTCTCGAAAAACCAAAAAAAAAAAAAAAGAAGAAGAAGAAGAATTAACAACATGAATGTGGAAGGCTGAAGGCCGAGGACTGGCTTTGCCGTCTTCCAAATGAAAGCTCTAGAATGACAGAGAACTAACGCTCGTGGACGGATCTACTTGCAGACGGAGTCTTGTCAGATTAACACAATTCTATCTAAAAACAGGCTTCGGAGTCTCTTTTCTGTCGACGCGGAGCGGCGTCTTTTTCTGTGGCATTTCCAACGTTTAACTAGTAACTTGAAGTGTACACAAGATACCAGACAATCCTAACGCCCGGCCTCACCTGGGTGACGAACTCGGCGTTGATCTGGGACACCGTGGGGGCCACGATTTTCTTGGGCTGCGCAGGGGCCGCCATTCCGGCGGCGACTCCCGAAAGCTTCCAAGCAGTCGCTGCGGTGTCTAGTCCCCCGGTGCAAGGGACGCCCGGGCCGGACACACTGGGCTCTCACAGTGCCTCTGGGAACCTGTGGCGGAATCCCGCGCTCCTCCGGAAGCAGAACTAGTGCGCCCGGAAGTTAGGGCAAGCGTTAAGCTTGAGCTAGAAACTACTACTTTTTACCTGTCTCTTCTTCGCCCTCTCGTGGTAGGAGGAGAGATAACACCTAGGGTGCAGGATTGGGGTCACAGGGATGGGGCTGACAGATGGCTGTTGGATTTGATTAGGAAAGGTGGGAGTTGGAAGAATAGGACTTAGGGTTTCATTGAACGCTAAAGACGTATGTAATATAATAAACATACTCTTGGAATTCGAGACATTCTGTGACTTTTTACAGCTGACCAAAAATATTGTCATACAGCAAACATATACAGAGTGTAAAGCTTGATACGTTTTGAAATGATTGTGTATCTATTAAAGCATTGCCATAATCATGAAAAGAACTTATCCAATGCTCTTAAAAGTTACTATGTGCATTCAGCCTTACATCACTTCTTCTCACTCGGCCTTCCACCACCATTGACCCTCTGAATCACTGTGCACTAGAGAATTTTATTTAAATTTTATGTAATTTTTTTAGAGAAAAATACATTTTACATAAATTTAAGAATATGCCTTTTTCTTTTTTCACTCAAAATTATTCTGAAATGCATCTGTGTCATTGCTCATATCAGTTGTTAATTCAATTTTATTGCTAAATAATAGTCAACTGTTAGACTTATCACAGTTCATTGATTTACTAGTCTGTTGATAGGTACTGTGATCATTGCTAGTTCTTGGTTACTATAAACAAACCCTCTACAAGTGATTCTAAGTCTATGGGAAGATATATGTCCTCTGAAGTAACTAAATGGTTAGGTCATTTGGTAAGTGTGTATTTGTTCACCTTTTTAAGTAACTGCTGTACCTCACTCACATTTGAGACTTGTGCTGTCTTCTTTAACCCGCCAACATTTAAAATGGCTAGTCTTAAAGCTTTTTAAATCATTTTAATAGGTATGTGTTACATCACAGTGTGGTTATAATTCATGTTTCTCTAAGGACTAATGAGAAAGCATACCTTTCTGTATGCTTTATTCATATGTATATATTTACTATGGAAATACCTGTTCAAAGTTTCATCATTCTTGGGTTTGTAAACACCTACTATTTACCAATTCATACACAGGTTAAACAGTTACATTTAGTAAGTTCTCTCTGGAAATATATAGGCCGGAGACTAGCAGCTCATTCTCTCTCTTTTAATTTTATGATATATAGTGCCCTGCCCAAAATGAATAGTTTGAAAAAATTAGGTGTCTCTCCATCTTTTACTGTTTATATGGAGAGACACAGCTAAAATTTGCATGATTATGATTTTAAATGCAAAGAAATCTGAACATGTAATAAGCACTGACATCTTATTTTCAAATGTAGCATCTATAAAACAATAGGGAAGGTTATCTAATGGTTTTGATTATGAATCTTGATAAACTGAAACTGTTATTTCTATACTTCACTGTAGCCACCACATAAAGCCCTGGGAGCAGATCATGGTGGAAGTTTATTAGGAATAAAGAATGAGACTTGAGTTATTGAACATCTTAAAATCTAAAGGAAGATTGTTATAAAGATAGTGTGAAACCATAGGTTAGAAATTTTGGGGGGTTAAGATATCCCTTTTTTGAGACAGAGTTTCTCTGTAGTATTGGAGCATGTCTTGGAACTCACTCCATAGACCATGAAGAAGAACTCACAGAGATCTGCCTGTCTCTTCCTCCAGAGTGCGCATTAAAAGCATGCGCTACCACCACCCAGCACCACTACAAAGCCTGAGAACCTTAATTCAGTTCCTGGGATGGAAGAAGAAGATGCCTCTTTGAGTGGTGTTTTACAGAGGTTAAAAGAGGTAACATGGGGGTGGGTGGGAGGGGCCAGCAGAAGTGCCACAAATCTAAAGGTTGAAAAGAGTCAAGAATGAGCCCTAGAAGGAACAATGCAAAGCAATGAACAAGTGAGGAAGACACTGGCGAGGCACTATGAGCATAAATCCATTCAAAGTAGTTGAAAGACATGCAGAGCCACAAATCACATAGAAAATATACAGGTAGAGTGAGTTTTAAAGGAAAAAACGATTCCATTATATAGAAAAACAATCTGAGGTATCGGGGGGGGGGGGAAGAAAGCAGGTAACATTTTCCAGTTGGTCTACTTGTTAAATTCACAGTTTATCTCATAATCAGGTAGCCAGAAGGATATTAGCACTTGTCTTGTTGCTTTCTAGAGTTCTGTGTGAATGGCTGTAATTTTTAATGCCCAACTGATCTATGACAAAATGTAGTATCATAATCTTTCTTCCTGCTTCCATCTTTTAAAAATATATTTATATGTGTATGCATATAGAAATGTGGGTGCAGGTGCCGGTGGAAGCTAGAAGAAGGGACCAGATTCCCTGGAGCTGGAGTTACAGGTGACTGAGAAACATCAGACATGGTGCTGCGGCTCAAATTCAAGTCTTCTGGAAGAGCAGCAAATGTTTTTTAACTACAGAGACATTTTTATAGCTCTGCCTGTCTAATCTCTGTTGTGGGATGTTTGAGTGCACTATGACACCCTGACACTATATTTATACAGTTAACCTTGAATCAGGGGGTGGAGCTAGCAACTAGTTAAAAAGAATTAGTCATAGAGACTACCAAAGACCCAAGATATGGATAGGAAGGCACAGGAAGAAGAAGGCAGGGAGTTGGAGATTGGCAGGCTTTTTGTCAGCCCCTCTTCCATCTGGGCAGTGTGGAGGGAAGGTCACACAGTTGCTTCCTCCACAGCTTCTTTGATCTATGATGTTTGCACCCCAATATATGACTCCTGAGGCTTTATTGGTAATAGAACAAATTAGAAAAATATAACAAATCTCACTTGTCTAAACTGTGACAGAAAGATTGTAATGTAGTATAAAATACAATGTATAATAAATGGTTTTCCTTTGTTTTATACATTTCCTATAACATGTTCTTAAATAAAAAAGCAGAGAAACCCTGGCATCAGGAAAGAAGGGCTTCAAAGGCAAGGATGTCATTGGTGTCAAGTGCCTCAGGGAAACAACAAGACAAGAATTCTACCAAGCACAGGAATTGGGCAATTAAAAGACTTTTAGTCATCAACATTAGTTGGGATATTTTATTGTTATAGGAAAAATAAAAGTCGGCTTTAAAGTCAACTCTATCTATAGGAATGGATAGATGGTCTAGTGCCAGTGTAGGCATCAGACAGGTGTTTGTGAAAGTTCTGGTTCATTCCTCCGTGACTCGTAAGCTTTGACTCTTCCAATTCTGTTTTGACTTGATGAGCAGTTCACAGCACTAGAGTGGAAACTCTATGTGTACTCTTTCCGTCTTCAATCTGAATTAAGTACAAGCATCCACTCTGACCATCTCCTTAGGTCAGTGTTTACCCCAGAGACAATCTGGGTGATGAAAAAAATGAGAGACAGAATAGACTAACAGATTTGGACAGATCATGCCTGACTGCTGGGCTGCAATTAGACTCAGTCTGCCCCAGATCTAGTGTAGGAGAGATGTCACTGTAACCAACAACACCCGCTCAGCAACTATTGAGAAGGCAGATCCCAAGAATACAGTGGGAAGTGGGGGATACCAGGCAACGGAAGACTAAGAAGTGAACCAGAAGTGAAGATGCAAAGGAGGCAGACGGTAAAGTGAGAAGGCTGAAGCACCACAGTAGCCAGGGTTTTGCCCTTTCATGTTTGCATGTGATCATACATGTGTCCCAAGTATGTGAGGGTGTACACTGTACCCATTTAGGTGCATGTGAACTGCAATGGTCAATATCAGGTGTCTTTTTCTATCATGTTCTACTTATTTTTTGAGACACCGTCTCTCACTGAATCTGGAGTTTGCTGTTTGCTACACTGGCTGGACAGTGAGTTAGCCCCCAGGGTCCACCTCTTTCCATTCCCAACCTCAGTGTGGGGGCTACACAGGTGTGCATGTGGGGGATTCAAACTCAGATCCTTGCCCTTGCTTAACTTGCTTAACAAATCCTGTTATCCAATGAACTACACGCCCCCCCTCCCGCCAACCCTGTTTTTAAGCTAGGTACAAGGATGGTGTTGTCTTTTCATTTTTTCTTCAAGTACACCCTCAAATTCCACCAGTTTCCATCTTCATATATGTAACACTAGTACCAATGGAGTCAAACCTAACTCCTCTGTCTGTATCTGCTGTTGCTTCAGGAGCATGCCTGGGAGGGAGATTGTAGAGGTGAGGTTTGCTGACATTCTGAGAAAGTTACATTCTGTTCTTGTAACTTGGATCCCTACTCTCCCTACCATGAAGGAAGCTGAGGTATGTTACAAAGCATTCAAAAATCACAAGGAAAACAGCATGTCACCATGAAAGGCAGAGCAGACAGAAGGAAGCAGAATAATTCAAGAATGTGACTGGACAGCTCCATGGTTGTCTGTCAGTGGATTTCAAGTCACGGGAGCCAGTAAGTGTTTTTGGAATATTAGTTGAAGATGTTTTGCATTTTTTATGTTGCATTTGTTTAACTCTGTGAGGCTGTGTTACTTTGCCTGTCTAAAACACCTGATTGGTCTAATAAAGAGCTGAATGACCAATGGCTTGGCAAGAAAGGATAGGCAGGGCTAGCAGGCAGAGAGAATAAATGGGAGAAGAAATCTGGGAAGAAAAAGATAGAGGAGCAAGAGGAGGAGGACTCCAGCGGCCAGCCACCTAGCTATACAGCAAGCCAAAGAGCAAGAAGTAAAGGAAGGAATACAGAAATAAAGAAAGGTAAAAGCCCAGAGGCAAAAGATAATCAAAATGATTTAACTTAAGAAAAGCTGGATAGAAATAAGCCAAGCTAAGGCGGGCATCCATTAGAAAGAATAAAATTGTAGATTTATTTGGGAGCTTGGTGGCAGGACCCCCAAAGAGTAAAAACCAACCAACTACAAGTCTTATTGTTCAAGTGGTTTGAGTCAAGTGACCTGTTACTTTCAACCAAAAGCATCTTATCATGGGAAAACATGGGCTTTTTAGAAGCCCGTTATTTAGAGGTAAAAGAATCAACAGAGAAGCAGAAAACTAGACATTAGGAAAAATGGGACAACCAAAGTTTCTAGAAAGGGATAAGGAAGAAGATGGAGGAACATTCTGAGAAAGATGGCGAGAAAGAGGACTCAGGAGAGACATTTGTGAGAGGAGTTTGGAGAGCATTTGATTTGGCTTTGATTGAAACATAATTTAAGGCAAACACACCCTCTGAAAGTATATGCAAGGATCTGAATGAGGTTACAGATTTTAAAAAATTACCTCTAGATTGTTTGGCCAGATCAAACATTGTTTGCTTTGGGGCTGGCTGCAGCATACATACAGAGGCTCCCCACAAGCCAAGCAGAAATATGCCCCAAGGGTGGGGCAGCAGTGGAGAGGTAGGTAGGAAATTGCCTCCATCCTGCCACTTTGCCCCTCCCCCATTCCCTCCTGTTGATAAGCACCCTGCCACCCTTTCAACCCCCACCAATTCTGACCAAAGACTGCCAAACCATTTACTCACCCCAGGAAAGGGAACTGAGCTCACAAGGGATCCAGTGTCCTCCCAGAACCCTCTTCCTCAATCTCCACCACTGGCTTCCGAGATAAACTCCACCAATCAACTCCTCCATTCATGAACATACTCAGAGACAATTTGCATGATTACATAAAAATACGATATACAGATATTTTTCTTTATTTTGAAATAATTTGATTTGCTTCAGAAATTTCTGTGCTGCCTGCCTTGTATATTATAGGGGTCTTTTCAGTAAAAAGAAAAATAAAAATACCTGGAGAATATTAAATGTTTGTAGTAAACTCTTCACTAACTTCTTTCTTTTACACTCAAGCTGCATTTGAGAATGTGTTTTCCCGATACTGTAGCAAGCATCAAAGGGATGCATTCCATTTTTCTTCATCACTGTATTTTAAAAATGTCTCAAAACAGCAACCTGTGTAAATGCACTGCGGGTTCAAATCTAACGAATTAGAAACCCTGTTGTAAAGTGCAGCCATCAAACCTTCTAATAAAACTAATTCACATGAAAGCTTGGAGACTGTGGTGACTTCTAACAGTGACAATAGTCTAGACCTGGAATAACCCCCCCCCCCCAAGGCTTAAGTATTAACAACAGATCCTCAGCGTGGTGCTATTAGAAGGCGATGGGAACCTTCAAGAAGTGAGGTCTAGTGTGACATGCTGTGGAATATTTGTTTACACTGTGAAGATGTGTCTTTGCCAAAGCACCTTCTGATTCATTTAATAAAGAGCTGAATTGCCAATAGCTAGGCAGGAAGAGGTAAGGTGGGACTTTCGGGGACAGAGATGGGTCCGGTAAGAAGAAAGGTGGAGTTACCAGCCAGAGACAGAAGCAATATCATGGGCAGTATGGAAAGATGAGGTAACAAGGCATGCCACAGAATCTAGATGAAAATAAATGGGTTAAGTTATAAGAGCTGGTGGTACAAGCCTAAGCTAAGGCTAAGCTTTCATAATTAATAATAAGTCTTTGTGTCATATTTGCAGGCTGGTGGTCCCTACAAGAAAGCATATTACAGTGACATTTACAGCTGAGTCAGGTCTTTGGAAGGGATTGTAGGACACTGTCTGTTGTGCTCACTTTCTGTACTTTGCAATTGCCATAGGGTAAGATGTTTGCTCAACCACATACTTCCTGCCATGATGTATCTATCACTTTCTCATATGCCTAAAGATAAGCAGCCAACCGACCATGTGAACTACATAAATAAAACCTCCAAGACTTAGGGCCACAGCAAACCTTTCCATTTTTGAAGGTGATGGTTTCAGGCATTTATTAAGCTGTAACTGAGAATTAACATGAGTTGTAAGCAAAAAGTACTGGAAGCCCTGGGAATGGGATGGCTGGGTAATCAAAAAGGCTACCAGACAACTAAGTTGAACTTTGAGAACCAACAGAAGCTTGTTGGTTTAGCTGCAAGACACTGACATGCTGTATATCCCACTTAATACCATTGTTCCACTGTTCTTTCCAATTGTTTCCTTGTTTTCCCCAGTGTTAACAGAATTCCACTTAGTACTGAAATTCTAAGCTCTTCTATTTGACAAGCAATCACAAGATAGGATTAACTGTCCTCTCTTCCTGAAGCCTCTAAAAGGCAAACACTATTCAACATCATAAAACAGATCTCGCAGTATTATTTGTAACAAAGGATTTTTTTTTTTTTTTTTTTTTTTTTGGTTTTTCGAGACAGGGTTTCTCTGTGGCTTTAGAGGCTGTCCTGGAACTAGCTCTTGTAGATGAGGCTGGTCTCGAACTCCCAGAGATCTGCCTGCCTTTGCCTCCTGAGGGCTAGGATTAAAGGCATGAGCCACCACTGCCTGGCAACAAAGGATTCTTATGAGGTCCCTTGACTTCCAAGCCTGTTGTTGATCTGCCCTAAAAGATCTTTCATTCTAATCAGTTGTTTTAAATAATATATAATGGAACCTCTGTTTTCCTGCATCAATTTTAAGGACTTTTCTCCCACAACTCTTAAGGAAATAGAAAGGAATAAAGCTTGACTTAGCTATTTCTTTTAAGAGTGTGACTATGTGTCTAATTTAAGCTAATACTAGATAGACAACAGAGATGCAGAAAGAATTGTGGTAAAGCACTGGAGAAGTCAATTCTATTAGTACAAATCTGGAGAGGGAAGTTAAAGAGAAGGGTTGGTAAATAGATTAAGTAGGTAGGTCATAAGACAAGCAATGGAATTAACATATTCTTTCAGAAGTGATATCACAAATAAATGATGTACAGGAGCCAGAGAGATGGCTGAGCAATTAAGACCACATACTGCTTTTGTAGAGGGCGAAAGTTCAGTCCACAGAACCCACACAGAGTAGCTCACAACCACCTGGAAACCCAGTTCCAAGGGATCTGATGCCTCGATTGACCTCCATCTCTATCTACACTCACACACACATAACTGCATACAAACACACACCATTAAAAGGAAATTGTTTTTAAGACATGAAGTACATGATTAGACAAGCATGTAAGCTCAGTGTAGAAAGTGGTACTGGTAGCTCGTCCAATGTTATGTGATTTTTCCTCTAAAAAAAAAGTGCAAACTGTGTAACTTGAAACTTTATTTTTAAATTATTCTGCAATTTGAGTTTTTCAAGAACGTTGACCATATCTACTTTCCATCAACATATCACATATTAAAATCATAGACATGGTTGCAGTATGAAACATGAAGCAGTAATTGCTTTAGCTCAGCTAATCAAACTCCTTCAGTAAATAACCATGCTAAATCCTGGAATCACTCAAACAAAAACATTCTAGTTCTCTTAAAAGATATTTATAAAGTTTATTTTTTCCAGAAAATCAAAATAATTGACTCAACAATAAGTACAGTTCTAGCATGCAACAAATCATTTAACATGTTTATCTGAACATAAATTCACACTTTATTTTCACTTCTACAGTTCCCATTAGAAGCTTGCAATGATAGTAAGGTAAGTATTTTGTTACAGGTACTTCAAATAGCACTACAGTACATCTCTTGACAAAATTTTTACAATATTCCAACTTTCAATATGAAACAGCTTTAAAAGGCATGAGCCAAAAAAAAAAATCCAAAACAAAACAAAAAAGGTACCTTATTATTACTCAGGCAAAGATTAATAGTCATACGAGCACAACATTCAACTCTCCCTGTTTGGGTGGGAAAGAAACATGTAAAGCATTCCCCTTCAAATAAAATTATATAAATAACTTAGGGAAATGCCCAAATCCATAATTTCACACATTAAGTAATTCTTGACTGTTTACTCTTAGAAAACATGAACTACTTATGCTTTGACTTTTTCCAACAGACATGTCCTTCCAGAGTTCTGTGCAAAGCCAATTCTGTGAACCACAGCTTTCGTGTGCCGGAAAAAACACACATCAAATCTCAAAGAAACAGCAGAGGAGCTATTCCTTGAAGCATGTGGCTCTCCTCGTTAGATGAACATCTCTACTTAAAAATAGGCACATCTGTATTTCATCTGGGTATTTATTTACTCAGACCATCACATTTCACCTCCTCAATTTAAACCCAAGTTTCTTAAGGTTCGATTGGCTTAAAGCTTTTCCCTTTCCCTCCCCTCACAAAGTACAGCTCTTGCACCATGATCGAAACTTACACTTATTCCACTGCCCACACTTCCAAGAGCAGGCTTTTCACTATATTTAAGTGTGCTAAACACCAGCCCATTTCCTTTCACCTTAGAAGCAGTATAGTTAATCTTTGCATTGCTTTAGATGTTAGTCAATGATTTAACAAACTGCCACCAATGTGAAGGAATATCTGTGACTAAGATACTTCTCTCACGGATTAGGGTTAAATGAAGTATTTTTGTCAAATCATGGCAGTAACTCTTCGGAAAAAATGATGTCCTGAACTCTATCAGCGTCTTATTCCTATACAGGGGTAATATCCTTACTAACTGAAAGAACAACAAAGATCAAAATAATACTATAGTATTAGTGTCTTTCAAGAGGAATGAAACTCAAACTACATAGCTATTGTCATTTGATCAAATTTAACAGAACAGACTTAGTTGTCATGGGGCCACTCAAAGAAGTATTCAAGCAAAGTTTTGTTCCTGGCCACTGCTGTCAAACACTAATGAGCAAAGAAGTGCACTGCATTTAAGTGCCTAGAAAGATACAACTGCAGACATATGGGAAAAGCTCATGGCACTTGGGAAATACCCTTGTTAGCATAAATGGTATTGGATGGTAAATACACATGGGTGTAACCCACTTGCTTCTTACTTTTAAATTCCTTACAGAAAAATAACAGCAGCCTAAATGGGGAGGGGCACTTCTGTCTAAGAAGGCAAAAATTACCACACAGTCTCAAAAACTCACTATGAAAAATTAAAGCTGCAATTTCCCCCACCCATTTCCATTGTCATTTTATCTTTTAACTTGTAAGAAAAATGTTTTGCAATAGAACTAAGTGTCCATGTAAAATAAAAGGCAGGTGATTTACTATAGCTGATTGGCAATTCTGGCCTCATCTTGGGATATATATATATATATGAGACACACTATGTCTTAAGGAATAATTCAAGAAATAAGGCCAAATTGAATATGATAGATTTGTAACTTTTAATACAACCAAGTTTGAATGCTGGTAACTTTAGTTATCTAGTTACGGCAAACCACTCTATTTCTTCTCAAGTCATTGGGTTGTTTCTGAAACACTGTGGTTTTATTTAACTTACTCCTGATTATGCAAGACAAGCAGCTGTCTATGTCACTCGACCTAATGTAGACCTCTGGCAAAATGTCTCAAAATGTATTACATCACCAGAGATCACAAATGCATTAGTAGTTTTGTGTTACACAACTGAATCTAGAACAACTTTCTCTTGTGGTCGCTCTTTAAAGTGAGTGAGCTGATGTCTCTTCCAGTGAGGTGCTTGTCTGAATGTTTTGCCACAGACTGAACACTCAAAAGGTTTCTGCCCTGCGTGAATTAAATAGTGTCTTTCTAGTTTGGATGGAGATCGGAAATTTTTACAACAAACACTGCACTGGTAAAGGAGCCCATCACTTCTTTCAGGACGGCCTAAGTAACTGTAACAGTGATGGCTCTGCTCTGACTCCAAAAGTGTGTTAGTGAGGTAAGACTGCCTGTTCCTACAGTGGGTACTGATAAGGAAATCCTCTGGTTCTGCCTTGACTTCAATTCCCGATACCTGATTGGACTCTGAGCCGTCATACTTTTGGAAACTAAGCCCGTCACACTGTTGGGAAGCATTATAGCTAACATCATCACTTGGACGAATGAAAAGTTTGTTCACATTTCCAAAGTCCACTTGCCAAAAAGAACTATAGGGAATCTTTTCAATATGAGTTAGTTTATGTCTTTTTAAGTGAGCTGACTGTCTGAAAGATTTCCCACACACATTACAGCCAAAAGGCCTCTGTCCAGTATGAATTAAATAGTGTCTTTGTAGTTTAGAGATAGAAGGAAACACTTTCTCACATTTGTCACAGGGGCACATTTTATGTCCAGTATGTGCATTTTCACTGGAATCTGAAAAGCCACACTGAAGCATGTCACAGTCATTAAAGTATCCCTCACCTGGTGAACCACAGATTGACAAGTCTTTCTTATTCGCTGAACCATCCATAGTTAATATGCTTCCTGTTGTAAAGATACCTTGCAAACTTTTACCCATATTTTGGCTCTGGAATTGCTTTTGCCAAGAAAATGGCAAAGTTAGTGTTTTCTTCTTTTTGCTAGATGCCTTACATGATCCATGTCTGCCAAGGGAACTCACAAATGTTCTCTGAGTTTCTTCCATGTTCTGCTCACCAGAAGGATGTTCACAATTTTTCAAGCAGTTGCTTTTAAATGTTCTTTTCTCTGATTGAAGGTTATCTGATTTTTTACCCCCAGCACGTTTAAGTTTAGCCAAGAGCTTTTTAACAATGGTCTTATAGTTACAGCTTCTTTTGAGCCTCTTTGGAATCTTGCCACCTCTGGCAGGAAGACACTTGTGTCCATTGAGAATCTGCTCTGACTCAAAACATTCTTCACACTCAGAACACTGAAAAGGGACGATATAAATAGAGTGGACATCAAGAGAATTATTCTCCTCAGATTCACCCATATCACCATTTTCAAAAGCATCCTGCTTTGCATTTAATTTATTGGGTAGTGGACATGATTCAGGACTCTTTACTTTTATAGAAAGACTCTGAAAAGTCTTATTCCTAGTGTGGATTTGTTTATGCTTCAGAAGTTTGCTTTGAATCTTAAATCCTTTTTGACAAAAACAACATTGAAAAGGTCTTTCTTCTGAATGTGTGAGTTGGTGGATTTTTAAGTGAGTTGACTGTCGGAAAGATTTACTGCACAGGACACATTTAAAAGGCCTCTGCCCAGTATGAATAAGTGCATGCCTATCAAGTTTTGATTGTGATGGAAACATTTTGCCACAGATTGTACACGCATGAATATGCTTTCTTCTCTTTGTAGTGCTGTATGTGGGATCAGACTTAGAGCATGCGTGTAGTGCCCGTCTTTCCTCTGAAGCAAAAGTATTATACATTCCATACACAGGCTTCTCTTGCTTGGTCTCGAGCAATCTTCTGACTTTAACATCATTGTGATAGGATTCATTGTGAAGTTGCTGATGCTTCACAAATGTCTTCAGATTTTTAAAGTGGCGTTGGCAAATAGTACAACTAAAAGGCAGATTGTGAGTTAACTGGTGTCTCTCCAGATGAACTAGTTGTCTAAAGTTTTTATGGCATACATCACATTCAAACGGCTTTTGACCGGTATGAATGAGATAATGCCTAGCTAATTTTGATGGTGTTTCAAAGTGCTTCAAACAAATATTGCAACTATACGGCCTGTTCCTAGGCAGTCTGTTTGCTACACGTTGCTGAATCTTCAGCATTTTTAAGTTGTTTTCAGCCATCATATTCTTCAGTGGTATATTCTGAAGAGCTCCATGGTGTTAAGCTCCACAAACATCTACAAATTAAAAAAAAAAGTATTAATTTTCAGATTTGTACAAAAGAAATTAAGTTAGTTGTCCTTAGGCAGCAAGTAATTCGGTTGTCCTTAGGCAAGGATTAAAAGTAAGGGAGAATATGGATTTTCTTGTGTTTCCAAGTAACTTAACAACTGTCTTAGTTGAATTCTTTAGAATCATAGAACTAATTTTAAACAGATACAATTCTTGAGAATATCTAAAGTTCTACTTTTCTACTTAATAAGCTATATTTAAAAAGGACCAAACATGAATTTTTTAACATTAAATAGCCCTTTTACTTCTAACTTTCTTCCTTCATTATTAGATGTGTTAATGAGTTATTTTGTCATAAAAAAGAAGAATAAGGAGAAAAAATAGTAGTAGCATCATCAGTAGTAGTACCTGGTATTATGGTACATTTCTATAAGACCACCAATCACAGACTAGACATAGGAAGGATCATGAGTTTGAGGCCAAAATGGGCCATCCAGCAATTTCAGGCAAGCCTCAGCTATCGAGGCACTGTCCTAATAAATAAATATTTTTAAATCAATTAAAAGGTAAGATTTAAAATACTAAAACAAAGACATATTTGCATTGAATTAATAGCACACCATGTAGCCATGCTCTGAGCATAGAACATTTCATTTAAATGGTTGAAACACAACATTAAAACTATTCTCAATGGGCTTGATGGCATATGACTTTAATCCCAGCTCTGTGAGTCAAGGCTGCCCTGATTTACATAGTGAGTTCCAGGATAGTCAGCACTACAAAATGAGACCTTGTCTCAAAATACAATAAAACAAAATAAAATAAAAATTAAATAATTACTCTCAATTATCTCTCAAGATCAACAAGGACAACAAGAATAATATTCGTAGAAGACTTGAGTTTTAATCCTAAATTTGTCACTGTCTAATTTATGTGTCAGGAAAAAGGGAATTCGAGATTCTTTAAACTGGAGCAATGTCTTTTTCCATACCAAGCATCTGTAAAAGTCAATGGCAATAATGTATATGCCTGTGTCAGAAAACTGTGAAACACCATAGAAATGTGAGATATTACTGAGCCCAAGATTAACCACATTTTAGGTTGTGACTCTTATCTCCTTAATAATTCGGTATGTTTCTAAGATAAACATACTACATTTAGTTTACTTCTCCCTTCTGCTTTGTTGAAGGCTTCCTAAAAAAAGGTACCAAAGAATGAGGTTGACAAATTGCATACTTACATATGTATTTATGAATAAAGAACAGAATGTTTAGTGTGGTTCCTTCATCAGGCAATATTCAAAATAGGTCACTCTAGTCTAAGATGTATTCTTTACAGAAGTCTTTGAGAAGAGACACATACAACTAAAAAACATTTCACAATTCTCACATATCATTGTCCAGAAAAGACAATTTTCTTCCTTTTATTACTATTCCATTTAGCCTATACTAAGCCAGCAATTAAGACAAAAACTAAACAAAACAAAACTTCACCAGTTCTTTCATTATAGTATATTTTACAACTTTACAAGAAACTCAGAACTTTTTTGTTTGCTGACTTGGCAAGCAGTCAACCTGTGTGTTGCTCATCATCTCTCCTAGAAGGCTCCTTAAACACAAAATCAAACCCAGTCACTGTGTAGTCTGATTAAGAAACAAACACAATTTGAGAGACTATTTTGCACTTGTTGCTTATCACAGTGCTTTTCAAACTCAGGACCATGCTCATTACTGGTTTGTAAAGTCAAGAGTGGCTGATGATCAGACCAATTTGTTTAATAGAGCATAAAGTCCCAGAGTGTATATATCATCTAGCAAGTATAAAAATTGTTTTCTGAAACTTCAGGCAGAAGAAGTTAAAAGATATGTGAAAGCTGTTCCTTACATCTGCATTCACACAATACTAGGCAGGGGAACCTACAAATCAATCAATCAATGACTGTGTTCAATGAGAATCTATTAGAGTGACAAAGATCAGAGACCACAGGCAAGAGTACTAAAGAAAGCAACAGAGTCCTGTTTTCTTTCCTTGGTCATACTACTTTAAAATATACATGCAAAATTATTGTATTAGTGGTCAAGTGGAAAATGGCATTTGAATAAGAAAAGTAAGACAATCAGACCATAAATCACTCTATTAATTTATAAAATATATCATATATCCCAGCAACAAACAGCTGTTGGGGCCATGAGTATTTTTACTTCACTCAGCTAAAGCAAAAAAAAAAAAAAAAAAAAAAAAAAAAAAAAACACACACTAAAAAGTGAACAACTTGCAAAAGTTCCTAAACATGTTGGCATAGAGTAAAGAGCTACGAGAACTAAAATTATCATAAACCCATCGTACTGCAAAGAATTCAGCAATTTATCTAATTCCTGCCAGGCAATTAATTATGAGCAACAAATGTCAAGATGGTCAATCAGGACAATGAGCCAACCTTAAATCATCAAACCTTTATTCACTTGCTACAACAGTATAAGTGGGACAAAAGGAACCAGTTCCCCAGTGGTGTCTTTAAACAGAAAGACAAGTGAGTGTTAAAAGGATATAGTGCACAAGAGAAAATCTTCTAAGGGCTCCTGACTCCTACAGGCCAGTGTGCCAGCGGGAGGACTGGTGAGGGCTGGGAAAAGAAGTGAACTAAGTCTGATATGTGCTTCTCCATGAAGCAGGTAAGCAAAACCTCATAATTGCCACAGTGAAGCTACAGTGTTTGTTTGGGCCTGGAGTAGGGACTTCTCTATTCTCCTTATATACTTCTCCTTTCACTGGGTTACTGTTTCTATAAAATATCACCTCTCTCAAAACAAAAAGTTTTACACTATTATTGATAACAGGAATTGGCCACCTATAGCCACTGTGCCCAAAAGAGTTTGTGTCTGAGAAGCCACCACTAGTATGAGATATTCCTATCACTTGCTTTGGGAAGGCCCTTGAAAACCCTACCTTGTCAGAATCATTGGTGGCAAGTGATGATCTCACTTCCTATTTATAAGTAAAAGGTCAGGGATTTCCACACTCCAAGCACAATGCCCCTAAGCACTTGGAGGTTTAATCCCATTCAACTGATTCTTTTCTCTCCACTGAACTTGTCATCATTCAAAAAAAAAAAAATACACTAAGGCTATTTGTTTTTTAATGTTAAACAATACAAACCAGTGGATGTGCTCAATGACCCAATCCAGGTATCATGACAACAGCTCAAACAACACTAAGCCAGGTCACTATAAAAACTGACATCAATAAAATCCAATGTTGTCTTGGGGCTGAAAGCACCGCTGTTTTAGCAAACACCATTGAAAAGACACCTCAAATGTATCTCAAAAGTAAATGAAAACGAAATGACACACCCGAGAAAAACGTTCCAGTTGGAGAATTATCTCTGGTGACATTTACAACAGGCTTAGCCTCTTTCTACCTTGTTCTGCCCATGGCCCACTCTCTTGGCCTTGAACCACCACCTTTCCCTAAACTTGAACTATGTTTTCAGCCTAATCTCCCGCAGCTGAGTTCAGAGGCTGTAAAAACCCATGCCTGGCATGGGCAAGGGTGAAAGCTCCACTGACTGCAGCCAGAAGATGGGGAGCAGGGAAGAGCTGAGTGAAAAGATGGGAAGTGAGTGATTCGACCCCAGGAGGACCGGCACAAGGCTCGGCTCTTTTGAGTTTACCGCCCCCACGAAGCACACGCAAGGAGCTGAGGTCGTGGCACCATGTTCGGTTCCCCGGGAACCTCGGCGGGGTGGAGGCAGGCCCGACCCTCCCGGGGGTTCACCCCACCTCGCACGCAGGCTCCTGAGGTTCTCCACACGCACCTGGAGCTGGCAAGGGCCCGCCAGCGGCGCATCTCAAAGCCAGGGGCTCGCGAAGACAGCAAGCAGCTCGTCCGCGGGGTCGGCTCGGCGGCGGGCTCAGTGCGCAGGCGCGGCGCTCCGGAGCGCTCCGAATGCGGTCCTGCCGGAAACAGCCTCTCGCGATCTCTGGGCCCGCGCTCGCTTCTTAGAGGACCCCCGGGTCCTAGCGCGTCGTTTCCCCGTACTGCTATTTCCAAGTAAAGAAAACAGAAGACGCCAAAAGGGTACACTTCCCATTGTTGCCAACCCATCATTATGGAAATCCCAGACAGGACTGACTGTAAGGCTTAATTGGAATCGAGGGTCAGAGTTCGAAGCCCACTAATGTTTTGTAAGGTCTGGGCTGTGTATAAAACTCCCTGTATTAGGTATATTCTGGGTTAGGGCTGTTCTCAGCGATTCGTATTTATGTCAATACAGCGATGAGGTGAAGGGTCCTGGCCTTAGTTCACACAGAACCGGGTTTCTCGAGGAGGAGGGGATGGGGTTTGATCTTCATTGGTTTTTACCCATCTCACTGGTTCTTTGTATCTTCGGACGTTTACAGTATACAAAACTCTTTGCCCAGCATGTTGGCTCTTCTTTGACAATTTTGATAAGAGGCACTTGGACAAAAAGCTTGTAAAGTACTCAACATACGTTATTATTTTATACTAATGATAGATCCTGTTTTAAGATGAGGAAAGAGGGACTTAGAGCCATTAAGGAGCTTAGTGGCAGACAGCTAATAAATGACAGAGGTGGGATTTGAACTCAAGTAGCTTAATGCCAGACCTGCACTTTCAGTTCGCTCCTTCCCAAATCATACATATTTCAGCATATTTTGTGTCCACAAATAAGGACCAACTATTAGGGTACAGTTACACACTGGAGTGGCATATTGTCACTGAGTAAGATGATAAGGTGTCAAAGATATAAAGCACAGACATTAGAGAAGGAATATTGTAGATTTTTGCAGATTTGGGTTGCGATTGTCTCACCTTAAGACAGGATAAAATGAAAAATTGCAAACTTTTCTGAGTATAATCAACCTTTGGGTTACTTCCCAAGGACTACTCTGTGTGTGTGTGTGTGTGTGTGTGTGTGTGTGTGTGTGTGTGTGTGTAGGGGGATCAGTTTCTAACATTGGTAAATTTTGCAGAGGGAGAGGGGAGAAAAAAACAGTTGGACTAATTTTTGAAAAACCAAGGCTACTCTGGATGTGGTATTATGGGAAAATGCCTACAGGGAATAAGCTTTCACTCCTCATCTGGGAATTTTAAAGGGTTGCATGCTCCTTCCAACAGAAGAAAACATGGAGAAGAAAAAGCTTTGGATGTCCCAAATGCTAGTTCAATGGTGGGATGTTGTGAGTTCAGATAATTTGTGGAGATTTGCTCCATTTTTCCTGTTCTCCAGAAAGTGTAGCCCATTTGAGTCATGCAAACTATTGCATCCATCACTAATCACACAAATTCTTAGGAGAGATTGCAAAATCTAGGAGAATGCTACCTGAAATTGCAAATTAATGGCCAGTGGGATCAGTTCCTTATTTCATTACCTGAAAGCCTGACTATATGATATGAAGTGCAGTTAGGAATCAGAGAAACCAATCTTCAAGGCCATATAACCTTTATGATACTCTTATCTATTTACTCTGAGAGCTATTTTGGGAGATATATGTAGAATAGGAAGAAATTAATGTAAATAACAGTCACCAAGGAAAAGTTCATGGAATAAGATTCAGTTTGCACTTGGTAGTAGGCAGAAGATGGGTAATTAGAAACTGGGGCAGGAATGAATATGGAAGGTAAGAGGTAAGGATGAAAACAGGTCATGTGATAAAAATGGGAATGATCTTGATTTAGTTTTAGTAACATTTTGTTTTAGTGACTTTTCTCTGCAGCTTACTGGTGTTATTCGAAGTTATTTAACCTTTTTACCTTCAGTTTCCTGGAGCTGGCAGGATGGCTTAGTTTGTAGAGTGTTTACATGAAAGGATCCGAATTTGGATCTCAAGGATCCTAACAAAAAGCCAGGCACAGCAGCAATGCATACCTGTAATCCCAGCACTGGGGAGGCAGAAACAGGAGGACCCCCGGGGATTGCTGGACAGCCACTCTTACCAAATTAGTAAGCTACAGGTTCAGCAAGAAACTCTTGTCTCAAAATAAGTAAGTTGTATGCAATTGAGGAAAAGTACTGTTGAATCTAGCCTCCACATTCATGCACACACACAAACTAACAAACAAAACCCAACTTCATTTCTTTAATTGTAAAATTGGGACATAATCATTTATCCAATGACGTATCACATGAAAAACATCAGGGATTCACGTCTGAATATCAACCAGGCCTTCAACAACAGACAGGCAGGCATAATGTGATAATAGACAATATATGAGGTGTGTATGCAATGCAGCCTCTTGAGGCTTCAGGTGGAGATGGATTCTGAGCTGAAGCTCTAGTCATCCATTCATTCATGCAATGTATATTTTATCAGGCATTTCCTGCAGACCAAGCCTGTTCTAGGAGTGGGGTAGATTGGCAGACAAGCAAAGACAAAATCCGTCAACTTTGTATACTACTAAGGGAGGTAGAAAACAAACAGTAAAATATAAGGTATGTTGAACATTGATAAGAATAGAGGAGAACACAAGTGAGAAGTAAGCTATGTAGTCTTTTAGGCAATGTACTGCCTGGTTTCAACTGTCAAATGATAAAATCAATAGTTGCCTTAGAGTCTTTTCTTTCTTTTTTCTTTTCTTTTTTGTTTGATTTTTTTTCGAGGCAGGATTTCTCTGTAGCTTTGGAGGCTGTCCTGGAAGTAGCTCTTGTAGACCAGGCTGGTCTCGATCTCACAGAGATCCAACTGCCTCTGCCTCCTGAGTGCTGGGATTAAAGGAGTGTGGCACCACTGCCTTAGAGTCTTAATGAATTATCTAGATCAAGTTGGCCTGCAGACATATCTTTGGGGCGTGGGTTGCCTTGATGGTAGTTGATGTTAGAAGATACAGCCCATTGTGCATGGCACTGTTCCCTGAGCAGCATATTAAGAGAACACTAGCTTAAAATGAACAAGATCACATTTATTCTCTCTGTTTTTGACTGTGGATGTGTGTCACTAGCTGCTTGAGTTCCTTCCTTGACTTCCTGGAAATGGTGGACTGGAAATGGAAATTTTAAGTCAAATAATCCCTTTCCCCTTATGTTGCCTTTTGTCAGAGTGTTTGTCATAACAATAGAAATGAAACTGGGACAGGAAGGAATTGACAATATCTTAATAGGTGGTCAAAGATGGCCTCACTAAGAAATTTTATGAATCTTTTAAAAAGTAAAATATAATAGAAACAAGAAGTATGAATACATGGCAAATTGAGGTAATACTATAACATAACAGTTAGAACTTTCTTCATAGGCAGTTAGGTAGAGAATATGCAGTCAAGCATAGAAGACAATACAAGAAAGAGTGACAAATGGGAAACTGAGTAGATCAGAACTGATTGAGTATGAAGTCCAGGAAGGAGAGGGCAATAGCAGAAGTGTAGCTCATTTGGCTGGTACCTTAGAACAAGTATTGTTCCTCAGGTTGTTTGCAAAAAGCTGGGAAAGGCCTACTATACTAATAGTTTCTTGCTTGCCATTATTTACATAATTCCAGGGGCAGACTTGGAAGCTTGATTTGTAATGCTGTTAAAGTGACAGGCCTCCCAGGAAGTCACCCATCTTTTCCCCATTTTTTCCTGTTCTCCGCAGGGCAACTCACAAAACCATCTGCTTGCCTCCTTCATGGAAGTAGCCTGCTCTAATCTGGATTCCTCACTATCCTTAAGCAATGATCAAAGAAAATTTCCTACAAACACAGCTCCCTTTCTAAGAAGGGTTTTGTGCCGAAAATCTCTCCATCATATACTTCCTTAGAAAAAAATTACCAACTTTTGTATATTTTGTCATACTGTTTTTGAGGATCTTTGGGCTTGGAGGATAAGATGAAAAATGAGGGAGGAGAGAAGAGAATTGAAATCAGAAAATACAGAATATTACAATTGTGATTTACTTAGGGCCACTGGACCACAGCTAGTTCCCAGTCTGTAAATCACAGCTAGCCCCAGTCTCTTAATAGGTTACAGGATATCTCTAAACCTTCATTGTAGAGAACATCTTTTGGATTTCTGAATCTGGTTAAGCAGCTGCTTCATTCCATCCATACCTTTCAGTCTTCTCTGTGTTTAGTCACATCCAGAAGTGCTGAGGATCCAGTTATATAGAAATAAGGCAGGCTCATTAACTTGAACTTCCTTTTGTATATGTGCATGTATGTTTGCTTGTTTCCTTTATGTGGGTGCATGCATGTGCAGAGGTGAATGTGGAGGTCTATAGTTGTATTGCTCTCTGCTTTATTTATTGAGGATGGGTCTCTTTTGAACCCAGAACTCACTGTTCAGCTGTACCAGCTAGACATATTGTTCCTGGGATCCCCTATGTCTCTCCCTGTTCCAGGGATTTCCTATCTCAGCCTCCATGTTCTGAGATTACCACACCCACTGACTTATATGTGGGTCTTGGGCATCTGAACTCCAGTCAGTCCTCACACTTGTGTAGCAAGCTCCTACCTGTGGATCCATCTCTCTAGCCCTAAACTGTAGGTGTTGGCCATACTTACTAAACTTTATAATCAGGACTAACATCTTAACCCTCATTGGATGGCTCTCTGACAATTACAGGTTCAAGGTATAGGGCCACCAAGGAGGGAAGGAAGAACTATGGTGATGTTGAATTTTTTTTCTCATGGGACCAGGAAAACTTAGCACCATGAAGCTCCTGTTTCTGGATTGTAATTTCTGAATTATGGTAACAGAATTCCTCTAACCTGTATATTATATTATATCAAAAAAATCTGTCTCTGCTTCCCCTAAGTCCCCAGCTTTAGATTTGGTATTTATTAACATGTTGTTTATTTACTTAGGTTTTTTGAGACAGGGTTTCTCTGTGTAGCCTTGGCTGTCCTGGAACTCTATTTATAGACCAAGCTAGCCTCGACACACAGAGATCTGCCTGTGTCTGCCTCCCAGGTGCTGGGATTAAAGGCATGCACCACCACCACCCTGCTTAACTTACTGTTTTTGATTGTACGTATTTATGAGGTACCCTATGGTGTTTCTTTGTACAATGTCCAAATCAAGGTTAGCATGCTAATTGCCCCAAACAGTTATCATTTCTTTGTGGAGAAAGCATTCTGTGCTCTTCCAGCTTTTAACTCTTTAAAGCTCTGTTACTCTGCCTTCTGAAATACCTGATTGGTTTAACAAAGAGCTGAACAGCCAATAGCTAGGCAGGAGAGAGAAATAGGCAGGACTGTCAGGCACAGAGAATAAATAGGAGGAGAAATCTAGGGAGAAAATCGAGGAGCAAGAAAAGGAGGAGAGAAGGATGCCAGGCACCACCCACCCAGCCACACAGCCACCCATGGAGTAAGAAGGAAAGAAAGATACATAAGGAAAGGTAAAAGGCCTAGAGGCAAAATGTAGTTAAAGAGAAATGTGACAATTTGTTAGAAAATCTGGCTAGAAACAAGCCAAGCTAAGCCCAGGCATTCGTAAGTAAGAATAAATTTCTGTGTATTTATTTGGGAGCTGGGTGATGGGCCTCCAAAGAGAACAAAAAAAGCTACACTTACCTCCAGTGACCTTCAAGTGGGCCCCACCTCTTACATTTTACCACATCCCAGGAATGCCATTAAGGGGCCAATCCATTTACCAGGACAAAACCCCCGTGATCTAGTTGTCTTTGGAAGCACCATCACAGAGACACTGAGCTTCGATGTGTGCTTTCCTAACCTATCAGGTGTTTCTTAATTAAGTCAAGTTGACAAACTGGTGCCTTTTCCTCTAACCCTGGATAACCTATCTAAAAATAAAGAGTGACATAATATCTCAATTCTTCCCATGAGTTTTTGAGTTTCCCCTGTACACTTGTCTTTAAATTTCTCCCATAGCAACTGATCCAACAAGCCTGATAATTCCAAATGTCTCCCCAACAGTGACATGGAATGGTTCACTGATAAATCCTTTTAATATTAAATGCATGTGTCAAAGTCATTTCTCCAATTAGTTATTGATAACCAACATTACAAAAACCTGCCATACACACCCAGTAAATTTACCACATTGCCTAGGTATATAAGGAATTCAACTACTTCCAAGGGAGATACTGGCAGCTTAGAAATAAATAAATTCCTAATTCTGTTCTCTGGAAATTATTGTCCATATTTCAGCTGTCACTCCTCTATTATTGGGGTGGAATACAGAAATTCTCTTTTCTGTGTCACCTAATGTTTATACAGTTTTCTTGTGTCATATAACATTAACTAATGGTTCTAATAGTTCCCAGATCAGAATCTAATCAGTAAGGGATATTATTGCTTTAAGAAACAGACTTTAATTAGTTTAGTGATGACTTGAATTGTTCAGTTAATAATCCTGGGCAGATGTTAATGTGTTATCATGTTGAAAATAGTATTTTCAGATACATTGAAGAATTTCAATATGAAATCATTCTGGGTTTATAGTGAATCTAAAGTAGAATGGTGTGTTCTTGAAAGAGCAAACAAGCAAGAAAAAAAAAGGGTATAGAGATGGTCCTCTGGGCACAGAGGCAAGGATGGTAATTTTGCTGCCATCAAACACTATTCCTAGACTGCTCTACTTTGAAGAGGCAATGAATAACTCATTGGGCCCATCAAATCATATCTTCTATGTTAACTTGTGAATTAGTTACTTTTCTGTTGCTGTGATCAAATAGCACAACCAAGGCAACTTACAGAAGGGTTTATTTGGGTTTATGGTTCTAGAGGAACAAGAGTCCATCATGATGGGAGTCATAGCAGCAGGCAGACATGGCAGCAAGAGCAGGCAGCTAAGGTCTCACATCTTCAAACATAAGCACAAAGCAGAGAGAGAGAGAGAGAGAGAGAGAGAGAGAGAGAGAGAGAGAGAGAGAGAGAGAGAGAGAGAGAGAGAGAGGCAGAGAGACACAGAGAGAGAGAGATACACAGAGATGGGGAGAGGGAGAAAGAGAGAACCAAAAGTGGGGTGAAGCCAGTCTATCCCCTGACATACTTTCTCCAGCAAGGCCATACTTCCTAAACTTCCTCAAACAGTGCTACCAATCAAAGACCAAGTATTAAATACCTGTGGCTATGTGAGACATTTCTCATTCAAACTATCCCACATTGTAATTGTGGAACAGAACCCCAATGAAAACCCAAATATATGTTTATTATCTTGACAGATACCTATTGAACAACCTGATGTACCAGGCAGAGAAATAAGAAACTCCTTTTTGTTAACCCATATCTTGATAGTGGTTGTGGAAAGAAAATAATCAAAACAACAAACAAAAGAATTTCCTCCATCCTTCCCCCTCTCCTTCCTTCCTTCCTTCCTTCCTTCCTTCCTTCCTTCCTTCCTTCATTTGTTCTTTCATCCTTCCTTTCTTTCTCTTTCTCCTCTTTCTTTCTTTCTTTCTTTCTTTCTTTCTTTCTTTCTTTCTTTCTTTCTTTCTTTCTTTCCCAGGATAGGATTTGAAAATCTTGCTCACACTAGACAAGCACTCTACTACTGAGCTACATACTAACCAAGGCAATTTCTGATGGTGATAAGAATTGCTAAAACAGAGTTATTCAAAGATTATTAGTGTAAAGACTTACAGTTTTTGTTTTTTAGATCACATGGTCAGAAAAGTTCCTGGAGGAGATGACATTTGAACTACCATCTAAACACAAGAGGCTAGGGATTTGCATATTGGGTAAAGAATGTTGAAGGCAGATGTTACAGCTTGTGCAGAGGCCTTTTGGTAGGAATTACTTGACTTCTAGGAACAGATGGGAAGGCAGTAGTTTCTGCATGGTAATCAAGTTAAAAAAGGCAGTCCTGACTTCAAGTTGCTTTGAGAGTGACAGGGTCAGATCCTGTGCAGTCTTCTAAACCACAGTCAAGGGTTGGTATTTTATTCCAGACACAATTGGAAGTAGTGAAATAGGAAAAAATGATGTGATTTATCATTTTAAATGGAAGTACTGTTGCCATGATGACGTTGAAGGGAGAGAAGGATTCATACTGTGTCAGTTTAGCTAAGGAGTTAGAACATATACCTTCATTAGTAGGGTTGGAAGTGGTGAGACTAATTGTGATTTTCCCCTCAGAGTTCCAAGGCTTCTCCTTTTACAGAATTCAGTTAGCGCTTATTCTCTCTCTTCACACCATCATCTCTTTTAGGTGTCAACCCTAGGCCTGACTCCAAATATGCTTTGTTAATTAACTTATACAATTGCATAGAGGCAGAGCTCTATACTAAATTTATATAAATATGAATTTGTATATCTATACATAACACATTTATACAAACATGTTTACATGTATTATGTATTTTATATAAACCTTTAATAAATGAAAAATAATACTATTTAAATTTGTATTTAAAATATGGGATTTTCATATATTGTCATATATATTACATAAGGAATTGATCAAGAAGGCTCAAGGTCTGCTACAGACTGAAACCAACGTATCAGTTGTGTGCTCTAGCTCCCACCCCTGTAGCACTAAGTCAGCCAGCTAAGCCCAATGTCTCAGTTTCAAGGTTCCACATCCTCCTAAAACAGCAACACCAACCGGGGATTAAGTGTTCAAACACATAAGCCTATGAGGCTCATCTCAGATTCAAACCATAACAATTGGCTAAAAAAGAATTGGTGTATGTGGTTTCCTGGACATACCCTTAAAGGACACAGAAACATGGTTACTCCTCTCTTCCTTTCTCCAGTCCCATAGATACTGTCTGAATTTATCAGAATCCCAGGAACATCCAGAAAGGGGTCCTAGTCTTTTCACAACATGGGTACAGGTCAATTCAGGAATCCCTCTAGGCTTTCTTTCTTTTTTAAAGTTTTATTTATTATATATACAGAGTTGTGTCTGCATGTATCCCTGCAGGCCAGAGGAGGGCAGTAGATCTCAATACAGATGGTGTGTGGTTGCTGGGAATTGAACTCAGGACCTCTGAAAGAGCAGCTACTGTTCTTAACCACTGAGTCATCTCTCCAGCCCTGCCCCCTCCAGGCTTTCTTAAGACAGGTAAATACTATCATAGTTAAGCCACCACTACTTTGTATTTCTATCACACACAAAGTTAATAATGAGTAATATGATACCTCCCAACTAATTCCTTTTCTAAAGACACCAAGATAAATGTGTTTGCTACAAGCAAGGATCTAATGGGCACAACTGTTGTTCATGTTATGCACAATTTAGAAGTCTCCCACCTATTCAACCAAAAGTTTCTTTTTTTTTAAACTTCTGAAAGAATTGTAGACCATTTATTAGTATCTATTATTAAAAGCACCATACTTCCTCTAGGGAAGCAAGATTGATCCACATTTTCCTCACAGCATCTCACATTTCATAAACCCTTGTTTAAAATTAACTTATATCACTAAACAACACTAAAATTCTTTTACAACTACAAAATACAACCTGTCTTCTGAGAGACTGAAAAAATGTAAGTTTCATATAATACATAAAAATATTAATGTCAAATAGGTGGCCAAAGTCTGTTCAGTATTGGTGAAGACAGTCCCAATTCCCAGATTTCCAGCTGCTCTGGTTTCTATCTTAGCACACATCCTATTGCTCTAGCCAGATGTCATCCAACTGTAGGACAGGAATTTCTGCCCCTGTTCAAGAGTGCAAGTCACTAAAACTGGGAGAAATAATGTGAAATGTATAACTAATGAAAAACTAAACTAAAGCATGTTTTCAATTTAGTTAACATTTTGGCTCTTCATTTGATATATATGGGAGCATTTGTCTGTGTGTTTTAAAATCTGGCATGTTCTATACTATAAATGGTACAATCTATTCTGAAGCCATGACAAATGAATTTTTAAAAAGTGATAACTACTAGAATAAACCATGAAATGTCCAAGTACCTTGTACAAAGTAAGGGTGAATTTTTTTAAGGTTCATGTTTTGTTTGTGTACTTGGAATGAGGAGTTGACCAAAAAGAATTTAGAGGGGTTGGAGAGAGAACTCAGCACACACAAGGCAGGTCACAACCTTCTGTAACTCAGTCCCAGGGATCCAATACCAATTTCTGGCCTTTATCAGGCACTGCATGAATATGTTATATGTACATGCAGACAAAATACTCAAACATGTGAAGCAGAAGCAGAAGTAGGATATCTGTGGCCAGTATGGTCTACTTAGTAAGTAAGTTCTGGGCTAGGCCGAGATACATAGTGAGATCTGCTAAAAACAAACAAACAAAAAACCACACACACATCCCCAAAACAAAAGTAATATGTAATGTATATATATGCATATATATGTTAATAGTTATTCATACTTGGCACTTTAGTAGTTTTTTTAGTCTCTATTAACTGCGACTCACAGGTTTTTTGATAACAGTTAAGAATAGCACAATCATTGGTTATATACATAAATATTATAATGTAGTTTGACAGCATGGTGATTAAGCAAAACAACAGTATGTTCTCTGCTAACGCCTATGACCTCCCCAGGCATGAGCTTTTGACTAAATTTTGTAGTATCATGTATGAAATTCCTCCTGCGGAGCAGGCCTCCTCTTAAATCAAATGTAGTCCATTTAATAATCATAATGCCACTATTGCACCAATGGGCACATCTTGGCAGCTATTCAGCATTGTAGTTTGCAGGGTCCAGTGCTGGGTAAAGCCACTGATACCTTTTCTCCCCCAGCAGCCTGCATGGCACCTTCCAGCACTATGAAACACTATGTATCAGGGATAATGTTTTCCAGTCAGTTCAAGGTGGATTTCACTATGTCCCACATATAAAGTGAATCATATCTTCAGCAATAGGGCTTTATTGTCTACTTAAGATGGGAAGTCAAGAGCAATGGCAATAGCCTTGTTGCTTTGAGTGTCTTTGGGGCCTCTCTAAACAACTTTTAAGGATGTATCTATATCATGCCTGTCACTGAGATTTTTCATTTAAGAACCTATATTTTCTGGGAGCAGCATTGTGCACCCATGCAGAGTACTTCTTCTCAAAAACCCTTCAAAAAAGTATTTTTACATTTTCCAATTAGCTTGAAAACTAGTGGATTTCCATGAGACTTCTTCATGTATCCTTAGTTTGGGATAACCTATCCCTTACCTTCTCCTCTCTCAATACACTCTATCTTTTCTCAAACCTTTAGCCACCAATACACCCTCTTCCTCCTTCTATGCCACCTGTGTTCTATTGTCCCCTCTAACTGTTTTTTTTTTTTTGGGAAGGGAGTTAGAAGATTGTAGGTTCTATATAGCTTTTCCATGCACCATACATTTTGGTTAAGAATTCTATTAACACAATTTCCTATTCTCTACACTCCTCCATGCTTGAAGCCTTCTACCCCAAGCATCCCCTTTTCTATTTTCATTTTACCTGTTTTGTTATCTACCTTCCTTCAAGGCATCCATTCCCCAATGACTAGTTTTAGTTTCATGTACTCCAGGTTAAACATACAACATTTTTACTTTAATAGCATGAGCTATTGTGATGGTCTGTGTAAATGTGTATGTATGTTTCTAAAAGGGATAGGTAAGAATAAAATAACAACACTAACTATTGACTTGCCAGTCTTTGGAGGACAGTTTCCTCCCTCTTTAATACTTAATGAGTGTTAAACCAATAAATCTACAGCATTAGCAAAACAGAAGCCTGGTAAAACTAGCACAGTAATTTATGCATAGTTGTGAATGAATTGGTGGATAAAGTGATATATAATATGCATCGTGAGTCAGATTGTCAGACTAATATACAGCTTACTTAGAGTTGATTATTTCTTAGTCTCTGTCCAATTGCTTAATAGTTTCCATATGCTTACCTGTACTTTGGTGACTCTTTCTTACCAAAAGCAAGGGGAAGGCTGTAAAGAAAAAATTTATTTCCTTTTCACCACCCTTGCTTTCAGCACATTCTCTAGCACATACTCTAAGTAGTTTGTAGACGTTCTCTATTTGAGTCTGAACACGAATGTTATAAACATCATACAAACCAAATATTACTGAGTGATTCATAAGAATATCATAATACTATGAATCGATTTTGCTTACACACACGAACTCTCTGTCTACATATATATGCAAATATATATGTATATATATCTTATGTAAATGTAGAGGGATGGGTATACCTTAGTCTTTTTAATAATTGCTTTGTGTTCCATTGCATGAGTATTCTATCTTCTGGTGGGTGAATAGCTTCCTTTGAAGATTTAGCTGTGGAAAACAACCTGTCAAGTAACATTTCTTTTCTTTTAAAAAAAGATTTATTTATTTATTATGTTTACAGTGTTCTGCCTGAATGTATGCCTACAGGCCAGAAGAGGGCACCAGATCTCATTACATGGTTGTGAACTACCCTGTGGTTGCTGGGAGTAGAACTCAGGACCTCTAGAAGAGCAGCCAGTGCTCTTAACTGCTGAGCCATCTCTCTAGCTCCCAACATTGCTTTTTTAAAAATTTTCTTTTGTTATACTTTGTGTGTGTGTGTGTGTGTGTGTGTGTGTGTGTGTGTGTGTGTATACACACAAGCAAACTTGCATGGGTGGAGATGAGAGGACAACTTACTGGAGTCTGTTCTCTTCTTGTACCATATGAATATCAATAACAGAACCCAGGTTGTCTGGTTCGACAGCAAGTACCTTTGCCTGCTGAGCCATCTTAGTGGCCCTAAGCAAGTCTTATATTGTTTTTGTGGAGTGCTCAGATGACATTTTCAAATGTCCTTTGTCAACATATTTATAGGAACGGTTGTCTTAAGAATAATTTTAAAGCCAATGAGAACTCATCCACATCAATCTACAAACACAAAACCAAAGATGGTTTTATACAAATGATAAAAGTGGTTAGAAGCTCAGATCCAAAAAAAAAAAAAAAAAAAACCCTCCAACATCTTGTCATTTGATTCTAAATTTAGATCACCAGCCTCAACTTGTCAAGAAAAGTTATTCTGGAGATTATCCTTAAAATCCTTTCATGTTGATTTCATCATATCTTCTATCCTAAGGATATTCAAAAGGGGAGGTACACCCTGGGAAACAATCACTAGAGTACAGAGATGGAAGCTTCCAGAAGGTAAGAAGGTGCTTTTGAAGTGGAGGTAAAAGCACCAGAAGGTGCTTTTGAAGTGGAGAAGTGATGTCCTGACAGGCCTTGGTCATCCAGGGCATTTGGTAACCAACCCCTTCCTTAAATAATGAGCTACTCTCAGAGAAGCAGACACCCTGAGATCTGCTGCTTGTTAGGTGTGGGCCTTAAACAAGTATCTTAACTCCCCTCTACCTCAGTTCCTTAAAATGATCATGACAATATTGTCTACTTAATGAGATTCTTATGAAAAACACCCAAGAACTAACATGTATAAAGCATTGCAGGGCCTGACACATACTAAGCAGCATGCAGGTGTTGGTTAAATAAAATGCCAAACTGTGTAAACATGGTGGTTATCCCACCTTATGTACTGAAGAAGCCCCCCCCCACCCCCAGTTTCCTAAGCTGAAAGGAACGTTTGTATGTAGAATGCTTCCTTCCCCTTCATAAGCCCCCCACACTGTAGACACCTTTCTATTTGGTGCTCACAGAACTCCCATATTTCAACAGTCTATTACAATCAGAAATGATTAGGTTACAAATAAAATGGGTTGATATTGTATAACTGTTTCTCAGATAGTTGCTTGTGCATTCTTTGTGTTCAACAAACCGAGAAGAAGAGAACTGCAAAAATATATTATGTAACAAATTGAGTTAAAATTCAGGAACCAAGTATGATATATACTTACTTAACATTTTAATGTTAGAATTATTGAACTTCCTTTATTTTAAAGGGGGTTTAGCAGATCTTCCCACACCATCTTGTAATTTCCTGTATTTTGATTAGTTGCGAAAGATTTGGACTCAAGTATGAAGCTTGTTTCTGAGGTATGCTGTACACTTCAAGACTTATTCTTTAGTAGAAAGGTGAAGTCCTTGGATACTGTGACAGTATTTTGGATGACTGCATTATGATTTAGTCTAATAGTGAAGATAAATGCCTTATTTCCTCATATTGTCACTAATAGCATTTGTGGGACTTGACACCAGCTTTCAAGTTCTTCTTCAGCATAGAATCACACTCATATGACTTCGTGAGGATGTACTGGAATAAATGTTTGTGATCCTTCAAATTCCTGTGCTGGGATCCTGGTCTCCATGGTGATGGCATTAAGAGGTTTAAATAACAAAGACTCAAGAGATCTTTCCCCTTCTCCTGGTGAACACAAGGGAATTGCTTCTTTTCAGACTGTAAATCTGCTGGTACCTTAATCTTGCAACTATAATAAATACATTTCTGCAGTTTATAAAACCACTAGTTAACTTCATTGTCTTACAGCAGTTGGAATGAACTAAGATAAATATTCCTGGCGGTGGAAATGAGGGACAAAATTATTATGCTACAGGTAGTCACTAAAATATAGATAACTTTTTGTCTTTGATGAAAATGCTAATGGGAGACATTATGTTAATTACAAGTATAAACAACAGATTTTATGTGTATTGTGTGTGTGTGTGTGTGTGTGTGTGTGTATCATCTTGTTCTAAAAAGCTAACCTAGCTTAGAGATTTAGGGCTTCTCTTTTAGTACAGCAATTTAAAATATATGGCATTCTAGTATTTTTCTTTATCCTGCAAGACTGCAAAAGCCCATGCTTAACTTTCTTTTCAGATGTAAGTTGCTCAGGGACTCTGCTCTACTTTCTAACACTACCTACCCCATTTTCTATTGAATGGTCATTTCCATTCTTTGCTAAGTCCTAACAGTTTTTCATGTTCTGCAATTTTCTCTGTTAAACAGCCGTAGGCATAAATTGTCATAAAGTCACAGACAATAATAAAAATTTAGATTTGGAAGGAAACAGAGACACTCCCTCATTTTATAGTTAAAGAAATTCCATACCCAAGAGGATAAATAACTTATTCAATGTCATCCAGTTAATATGTAGACTGGGCCAAAGCTTCCAAGGTAAAAATTTTTTGTGGGTAAAATTTCAGCCAAAACCATTTAAAAATGCATACATAGTTCCTCCTCTCTGGTTAAAATAGCACAGTAATGCAACCTACACGACCAAGTTTGGAAGCTAGTACGTCTAATCCTGAAAACACTGTGATATGGAAAACAGTGAAATGAGGTATGTTATTTACAGACTCTGGTCTCAGAATTTCTAGTTAATTCAGTGCTGTATACTTTGAGACTTCAATATTTTATTGGCTAGGTCAGTCAAAAGAGATTACTTTTCTTAATGAGTTTTCTAGAGAGTCAGTGGAAAATAGACAAATACAAAACACATAAAACATGTCAACAAAGAAACATGCTTAATAATATATTGTCATAATTAATTTCTGTTACTATAACATCTAACATTTTATACCCACTCATGTGGCAAATTGAAGGCCAGACATAAAATTGTAAGTTAGCCATGGCTTCAGAATCTGAATGTAGTTGGAGCCAAGTGTGAGAAGTCTGTGGCTTCTCATCCTAACTCCATTTTCCTCTCACTCCTCCTGTGTGGCCACAAGTAGTCATACCCCCTATGAAGGGTCATTTTCCTCTATTGCTGTATGTTCTTATTATAGTACAACACATTTCACTCACAAGCAGGGTACTTCACACATTTCTGGATATAAAGAGACTGTTTAACTGACCATCTTATGCCCACAGAGTAGAAAGAGACTTGAATAGAAGTGGGTACAACCCATTGCATATTATTATATATATTATATATATATATATATATATTATATATTATGTGTTTTGTCTATAACTCCAAATACATATTCTTGGCTCAGAAATACCTTGATGCCCCTTTGGGCAGAATATCCTACTTTTACAAGAATAGAGACTCATGAAAACTTAAGTGGGTCTTTGAAGTAGGTTAAGACTTTATGGGGAGGGAAATCTGGGTCTCCTGGGAAGGGCAAGGGCATTGTCTAGAGAGGAGAAAGTGGTTTCATGTAAGCAAAGCCTCCCGGCCATGCAGACACAAACCCTCTAGAGAGGAGGGCCAGCAAACATCCAGAGTGTCAGCTTCTAATGACACAATACTTAAGAAGGATGTCCTGGTTGATCAAAGATAAGAAAGCTCCAGGACAGGGCTTCTTTATGGACATTATCTCGGTTTAGATTTGTGCAAGGAATGCACACAAAGATATTTGATATTCATAAATATCCCCAAACAAGTTGTTTTTTTTTTTTAAAGAATAAACATTCAGAGAGATTGTATTCTGAACATGTTTGTTCAGAATTATGATCTGTCAGAACTGGAAAGAATATTCAAGATTATTTAATAAAGGTGGAATGTGGTTAATTTTGGAATGTCTATATGACACCCCTCCTGTCAAGGAGGGAAGAGGAATAGAAAGAGTATAAAAGCCATAGATGGTACATGACTTCAAGAAAATAGCAGTTTTCAGACACAACAGGGCAGATGCACATATGAACTCACAGACTGACACCATGCACAAGACCTGCACAAGCTCAAGCTGGGCAAACTCCCAGCATGGAGGAGGGGGAGAGGGCATGAAGTTCTATCCATAGCCAAGCATCTATTCACAACTGTTAGCTGTTGGGAGAGGAAAAAGGTAGTTTTCTTCAGTGTGACTCTGTGCATAAAAAACACACCCCAGGGCAGGCCCCATACTCAGGAGTAGTCAGTAAATACAAATTGGAATCTATGCTGTTTTTTCTCTTTCTCTCTGTTTGCAAATTAATATTTATTGTTTATTTAAATTATAAACAATCTTATTTTACATACCAATCCCAGTTCCCTCTCCCTCCTGTCCTCCCTTTCCTCCCACCAATTCCCTCCACCCCCACCCACTCCCCAGGGGAATCATCAAAGTATGTCTCATCATTTGGGGCAGGGTCTATGCCCTCTCCCGTGTTTCTAGTCTGAGAGAGTGTCCCTCCATGGGGGAATGGGCTCCCAAAGTCCATGCACTATGGATAAATACTGGTTCCACTGCCAGAGGTCCCATAGACTGCCCAGGCTCTCCAACTGATACCCACATTCAAGGGGCTTGGTTCGGTCCTGTGCTGGTTCCCCAGCTATCAGATTGGGGTCTCTGTGCTCTCACTTGGTCAGGTCAGCTGTTTCTGTGGGTTTTCCCAGCATGGTCTTGACCCCTTTGCTCATCACTCCTCCCTCTACAACTGGATTCCGGGAGTTCAGCTCAGTGATTAGCTGTGGATCTCTGCTTCTGCTTCTATTATCTACTGGATGAAGTCTCTAGGATGGCATTTAAGGTAGTCATCAATGTCATTATAGAGGAAGGGCATTTAAGGTGGCCTCTCTACTATTATTTAGATTCTTAGTTGGGGTCATCCTTGTGGATCCCTGGAGATTCCCCTAGTGCCAGATTTCTTGTTAAACCTATAATGGCTCCCTCTATTAAGGCATCTTTTTTGCTTCCTGTCCTCTGCTCTTCCTCCAACTCGACCTTCCTGATCCCTCATGGTCTCCTCCCCTCTTTTTCTCTTTTAAGAGAGAAAGAATAGTGGTAGCAAGGTGGGAAATGACCTTGAAGGAGTTGGAGGAACGGAAGGAATATGATAAAAATATATTGTACAAAATTCTCAAAGAATAAAAATATTATTAAATAAATCACATATACAGAGAGATAAAGACACACATACCCAAAGAGAGAGAGAGAGGGAGAGAGACAGAGAGAGACAGAGACAGAGAGAGACAGAGAGAGAGAGAGAGACAGACAGGGCGACAAAGTCAGAAGCAAAGTTAGAAACACAAAGAGAGAGAATAAGACTAGCCCAAGGTCAGACTTGAAGTTAGTAATGGAGTTCAGACCCAACTTCGTACTTGGCCTTCCAGGTTTCTGTCTGGCTTCTTTGGGTAAAACCTCTGTTGATTTTCTTTATCATATGCACTGGTGGAAGGAAGACCACAGGGTGGGTCTTAATTTTTTTTTACCTATATGATACAGCAAAACTAAAAATACAGTATTTTATATTGAAAAATCAAAGTCTAGTCAGAGAGAGAGAGAGAGAGAAAGAGAGAGAGAGAGAGAGAGAGAGAGAGATACATTCACAGAGACATATTGGGGAGGGGATGGGATAGGAATCAGGTAAAAAAGAGAGGAGACCCTGAGATGGAAAATGAAGAGGACACTGTCTTTGTATCCCAAGTATGAGAGCTTTTTTTCTTTATTTGGATCAAACCAGGAAGTGATGTCATCAATGACAAGCACTCTAGCTGATATAATGAGAAGCAGCAAAAATGAAAAAAGGGGGTTACAGGGGTGGTGAATAATTCCCTCACTCCCATTTACCCCCAATTTGGGACAACATATTAACCCCAATAATAACTGCCAATATTGTCGGTAGTGTTTACTTTTAAAATGAAGATCAGAAAATTCAGAGTGCTGAAGTAGCAAATATGGAGTTGGCGCTGATCACCAGTGCTTCAGCAAAGTAGTATTTGTGGTTTGTAAAAAACATAAGCAGAGCATGGACTCTCACTTTCAATTTTAGCTCTGCAACAAACATTTAACCCAAGCCAGGTTTCCCTGTGGTAAAGTGTAAATAAGAAAGTTGGCTCTTAATACTTGTCAGAAGCCAGCCTTGGTTAGATCCAAAGTCCTTATTTACACAAGCCTGGCGACTCCCCATGCTCAGCTAGCGGCCAGTTAGCCTTGCATCCCACCCCTTAGGTTCCGGGACCTGGCCTGAGAAGCAATTAACACCTATTCCTCCCCCCACTTCCTTAGGTTAGTGCTTGAGATAAACACAGGAGATTCTGGATACCTGCCCTGGCCTGAGAGCAGTTAACATTCATTCCTCCCCCCACCTCCTCTTTCTCTGCTTCCTCCTTTCTCTTTAAAAACCCCTTGTAATAATCAATAAACGGAGACCTTGACAAAAGAAAAACCCTGCTTGGTCTCGTTCCTTGTTTCTCGCCCATTATTTTCAGGCTTGATCCACCTTAGACTCATGAATTACCGGAGCCCCGCGGGCTGAGGCACTTACTACAGAAAAATTGTATAAAGTTTCCCCAAACTCCAAGAACAGGGAAATAAATTATGTAATATTTATATGATAGAATACTGTCAAGGTTTAAAATCATGGCATTTGAAAACTGTTAGCAGTAGTTTAGAAATTTGCAAGGTAAGTGAAAAAGCATGACTCAAAAATTGTGTCTGTTGAGTTGTATTGATTTTATTAAAGATATTTACATTAATATAAAACACTTGAAAAAAGCAATCAATTGCCAATAGCTCTACTGTTGTTGGTGGTGCCTTGTGAGCTCTTCCTGCAATGTTGATTGGTTTTACTCAAAGTTGTCATGTGTAGGCAACCACAGTACCCTGGTCCTGTCATGTCTAGAAGACAGCTGTGTCCCTCTGGTCATCTCTGACTCCTGGCTCTTAGCAACTTTCTGTCCTCTCTTCTGTATTGGTTCCAAAGCCTTGTGGGAGTATGGATAGCGATCTTGATACCCTATTAGTAGCTTAGTACCCCACAGGTATTTATTCTCTGCCCTTTGGTTGACCATGTCGATGCCAGTCACTAGCCACTATACAAATAAACTTGTCTGATGAGATCTCAGAGGTAAACTAATTTATGGGTGTAGAGATATGAATCTAGAGGACAGTTTGATATTTTGTCCATTTAGTAAAGTAATAGTAATAAGTTCACCCTTGGGGCCTGTGAGCTCTCCATCTGATAACTTCTTGGGGAGGAAACATTAAAAAAATGTTGTTTTTTTTTATTTTAGTGTATGACTTATTGTAGGTCAATTACACTCTAGTGGATGGCCCTACATCTATGTGTATATGGGCATCGCAATTGGAATTGATTATAAAAAGCTTAAGAGCATATGAGAATTGGGAGGGGCTGGAGAAGTCTGGGACAGATCTGGAAGGAGTTAGAGGGAGAAACAGGAGAGTGAATATGATCAAAATACATTGTATGCATGCATGCATGCATGCATGCATGCATGCATGCATGAAGTTTTCAAAGAATTAATAAAAATATTATAATTGAAAAATACCTGAAAAAATGCATCAAAATGTTGATTTTATTACTTCTAGACAGTAATTGGAAGTGATTTTAAACTTTTCTTTATATAGTATTTTTCTCAATTATGTATAATAATAATGCTAATTTTACTATTAGAAAAATAGCAAATTTGAGACAGAAGGGTAAAGATCTCTTGTCCAGCCTGAGCAACATAGTGAGATTCTATCTCAAAAGAAAGAAAGAAAGAAAGAAAGAAAGAAAGAAAGAAAGAAAGAAAGAAAGAAAGAAAGGGAGGGAAGAAAGAAAGGAAAGAAAGACAAGAAACAGCCAACACATCCCAGTTCTGAGAACAATATTCTAAACAATCCAGGTGCTTATATTAAAGGGAAATGTTGACATATGTTTCTGTGGACAGCTTTTGTCTCAGTAATGAAAGGGTGTGCCAAGAGCAATTGGCCATCATGAGAAGGGCTCAGCATATGTGCTATGGCCACTTCAAAAACTATTCCCATGTGTTGATCCCAGTGTCCATCAAAGTCAACTCTATCTTGACCATTGCACATTGTCTTCATCCATAGTCATGAGGATGACTTTCAGAGTTTTTGTGTCCTCCATAGGCCTGAAAAATATGCAGGTAGAATCTTTTACTCCATGGCATCAATTCTAACCCCTCTTTTTAGCAGGCAATAAGTGACTACTGCTGCTCTGACTGTGGTGTCAAGTGATGGTTATTCATGATTTCAACGAATCTGTGATATTGTAATTTATGCTGTTTATTTTTCTCTGCTCCCTTTCCTCCTTTCTCATTTATTTGTTTATTGAATACACGGAAGCACAGAAGGACAATGAACAAGAACACCCCACTCTAAGAGCACACAGTTAATGCCAGATCTGAAGGTAGAATTCAGAGTCTGATTCTGAGGTGTACTTGTATCAATAGAGTTCAGAGAGTTGCCCAACACCAGTATTTTTTTGAGACAGGGTTTCTCTGTGTATCTTTGGAGCCTATCCTTGCACTCGCTCTGGAGACTAGGCTGGCCTTGAACTCACAGAGATCCGCCTGCCTCTGCCTCCCAAGTGCAGGGATTAAAGGCGTGTGCCACCAATGCCTGGCCCAACACCAGTTTTACTACAGAAAAAAAATTAAAAATGTACATTTCTAGGTCTCATCTCTAGAAATTATAAATTCTGTAGGTTGGGAATGGGACCAAAGAATCAGAGTCATGATTGCTAAACTTCTTCAACTTCTCAGATCATTTCTGAGTAACCAAGTGTGGGAAATGACCTTAGCTGGAGACATAGGTGATATGTGCTTGGGACCAAGGGTTCACATTCTGGCTCCCATTTCTCCCACCTCATGCACAGTCAGTACAGTGGAGCCCCTCATCAGCCCCACTCAGCACTGCCATCATCCAGCTGATTAATATAGTTTGTGCAAATGTCCAGGGGTTTGGGGTAGGAGAGGACCTAGTGGCAGCATTTGCTAGCATAGGAATGCAGCAGACCTGTCAGAAACACTTTCCAGATTCTGCATTCTCTAAGGGATAATTTTTCTACTGGTCTTTTGAGATCACTGAATTAAATACCTATACCAGAACTTCCATCTCCAAGGTGTTAATGCTAGAAGTCACCCTCAGCTTCCTAACATGACAAGCATTTAATAATAGCTACTTTAATGAAGTTCCCCATGACTTGGTTATTAGAACAAGCAGTCAAATAATGATAAGAAAGGAAAACCAATCAAGTAAAAAAAAAAAAAAAACAGATGAAAGATTTAGCAAGCAAAATATTTTGGGGGACATACACTAAGACATTCACTTTTTATCTGAAATTTGTATTTAATGCCTTCTTTTTAAATCTAAAAACCAAAATGGGAGGCTCCCTTTTCCCCCTTAGTTTTGTTTAATCATTCCACAGTGGTGAAAAAACTTACTGTCTAGAAATATTGATTCCATACCATCGTTCCTTAAATAGATTGAAATTATCACTTAGTTCTCTAAAATTACATTGATGAGATAAACAGGCAGCATTCAGACAAAGATGTCTTATTGGTATTGAGAGATTCAGGTATGGGATAAGGAGAGGATCTGAGGAAAAGCTGCCTGGGACAGAAGGCTTTTCATAGAACAAATACACATGTTCTGAAGCTGAAGCCAAATAGCAAAAAGTAAATGAAATTCTTGGGAGAGTGAAGAGCTTAATGTAGACTATAGTTCAATATCTGTTCTCTAGAATTTAGAAAGGTTTGCATCTACATGGGCCATAGATTCTTATCCAGGGTATGGGTTCAATAGCTAATAGTTTCTCTGTGTGTTTTCCAGCCCCAGCAGTCAGTAATTTAGTGTACTTAAATACGGATATCTCTGACACTTTTGCATTGAATATCAGAACAAATAGGTAGTAGTGTAGTTATATAACTTGCTAACATGTCATTTAGTGTGCCTGAGGACTGTAGCAGAGCTAAGGACCATTGATAAGAAGGTCCTGGTTTATTTTTTTAGTATCTCTCCCCGTTGGTGCTGAGGTACCAATTGTCACTCAGAGAGAAAGGTGTCTTGGCTTAATCACTTGTTGCCATATAAGCCATATGGAAAATGTGAACTTGACATTTTTTCCTTATTTCAGTTATTTTTTCCAAAGAAAAATTAAAACCCACAATGTGGGGGAAAAGTCACAATAGCCCTTGATTATTAAAATATGGATAGGAACTAGATGTGTTGAAGGAAACAAGGTAATACACTTGAGATTGGTAACTCTTACCATTCCTTTTATAAACTGTCAATCAATACAAATGCAAGGACCACTGTAGACCAGACACAGTTCTAAATACTGTTTTAGGAATAACATAGGGCTTACAACTACATGGTGAGGGATGCAGTGATTATGTCTGGTATAGCAAAGAGGGAACTGGAAGAGAGATCCTGCAGTTTGCTTATGGTCACCCAGGAAGCATGAGGTACCCTGTTAAACTACTTCTAATGAAATCCTGATTTCTTGGCTTCATTTGAGTTTGCTCAATACTACATTTCTAGGGAAGACTTAATCAGGTTTTTTTTTTTTTTTCTTTTTTTTTTTTTTTTGAGAAAACATGGCATTCAATCCCATTTCAAATTAGGAAGAATCTTTGGCTCAATTCCTTTAGTCTCTAAAAGTCCCTCAGCGCCCTTTCTTGGATAATTAGTTGAGAACAATATCAATTATATCTAAGTGGGCAAATTGAATTACTACAGATGAGCAATTGATTTTTTTAATTATCATTGATTGCTCAGTGGTTATCTCAGTGTAAAGATTTGTACGTTCTGAATCTTTAATTTAATTGCTTTATTAAGGAGTGCAAAGGCTGGCACCACAGTGACAGTGAAGTTCCCTCTGCCCCTTTCCTCCTCACTGATATGGCAAAAGCCTAAGACAGTCACCAAAAAAGCCAACAGTAATGAAACAACATGAAATCATATGTACATTTAATTCTTTATCATTTTAGGGGATTTGTGGGATTCACAATATTCTTGGGAAGGAGTTGGGCTTGCCACAGTGACTCTCTTATCAAATATTGATGGTTTTAATCCTTAAGTCAAATTTACAGTAAATTCAATTGAAAAATAGTCATCAGAAACTGATGTGAATTTGAAAGGTCAAAAGCAGGACTCTCCTCTTTCAATCTGACTCTTATGTGTTCTAATAGTACTAACTAAATGTGTGGTTCTCCCTCTCCTTAACCACCTTCCCTTCTTCCCTCATATCCCTCTGCTCCTCCCCTTCCACCTCCCCTCCCTCTGTTCCTCTCTCCCTGTTTTTCTCCCCCTGCCCCTCTCATATTTTAGATAGACTCTCATTAAGTTCCCCATTATGCTTTTAAACTTGTTCTTACCTGACTCATGGGCTTATGAGAAATAGAAAATAGTCATTTGAAACTGATAAGTTACTAAGTAGCTCTTTCTGAAAAAATGGATTACTGATAGTGGTGGGAGGGAGAGAGAACTGGGATTCATATGTAAAATAAGGTTGTTTCTAATTTAAATACAATTTATAAAATAAAAGTCAAAGTAAGTGAAAGATTGAGGGTATAAATAGAAAACCCAGGTTTTCCATCCCATCCTGCAAAATAATGGGTAAGTTGTGGCTTTGTACGGTGTTTTAGCTGGAATGAACTCACTTGGATGATAACATTAATTTCTGTGACACTATCGCTCATGATTTTGTTTGGACTTTGGCATTTGACTGTATGATGAGAAACATCTGTATGATTTTTCCTCAACAATACCAAATATACATCTGTGTGGGAGAATGGTCTGATTTTGGCATGTAGTTGGCATGTTTATATATGCGCTATAATCAGATGGGCTACACCATCTGGGTAATTCCAGAGGTTTGGTTGTACAGTGTGTATTTATGGTTAGGATGTAGAGATAAGCTATCTGAATTTCACATATTCACTTGGCAATACCCCTAGATTCCAACATCCCTTTTCTATGTTGGATCAAGTTCAGGAACAATTTAAATATATTTTCACAACATTTCCTAAATGACTGTATTGTAATTCAATGTTATATTTGGCAAACTTCACCTAGAACACAGTAGCTAATGGTGCAAACTGATTTTATTTGCATACCATTGTTAACCACTTTTATGTAGTACTTACCCAACGTGTCAGATTATTATGATCTATTTAATGACTTAATGGATGAGATACATTGTTCTTAAATTCAATTATACCCTTTGCACCTCTGGAATCAAGGTCATGTCAGCATTTCTATTATGTGAGTGTCTGGGCTTAACAGTTTTAAACTAAGCCATAAAAGATGGTTTCCAAATCAAATTGTAGTAATAAAGGTCAGTGCTTGAGGGGCCCAAATTTAATATACATAATATGTAAATATATATTATATATATAATATATATAATTTTTGTGCATCCCCTGCTTCCTAAAATATCTTTTAGGAAAAGCATCCCTTTTAGTCCATGCACAGCAGATGGAAAGGCTTTCATTTCCCATTTACTTTATAATGCTGGGCTTTCCTGCCTTGTTGAATGGCAGCTATTTCTCAGACCATCTGGCTCTTAATCTATACTCCAGTATTTACTGATTGCATCACCTCAGGCTGTTACTTAGCAACTTTATATCTCACCTATTAAATGGGCTGTTAACAGTACCTACTTCTTAGAGTTGTAGTGAGTATTAATTAAGATGCGATGACTATGTGTATGGGATCCTATGTATGATTGCAGATTTCCAGAAAAACATCTGGAAATCCTAGGTTACTGAGGTGAGACTTCGCATTCACAGATAGGTATGAAAGAGGCTATAACAAGGAGACAATCAAATCTTTAGAAATTAAAATTTTATTACTTATGAAACACTGTGATGTCTATTGATTTTCTTGGTAAGAAACAGAGTTTTCAGAAGCAGTTGTTTTGGTTAATTTTTAAGCCCTAGTTAAAATGGTATTGTTGGTGAAACACTAGACAGCTCTCATCAGCTGAGTATTAATCGTGAGAATATAGATACACTTCCTCACTCCAGGTGGGGGGATAGAGCCACTTCTTTACTGTTTTTTAAGTTAATTGACAGGTTCGATTTTGTACTGTGCTCAATTTGTTCTTAAAAATGCACACTGATAAAGCCCCTTTCAGAAGTTGGAGAATGGCTGATTCACTGATTGGTGAACGTGTTTTCCCATGTACTCATAGAAGAATCACCTCCCTTGGCTGTTACAGATCTACATGCTTCTGCAGGTGACAGATGGCTGTGGGAGGGATCCCACATTGAAGCATGACAAGTGTGACATACATGACTGCACAGATGCTTCAGATTCCTCCCAAAGTGAGTACATGTGTCGGATGTCACAGCCCTTTGAATTTTCAGTAATAAATATATATATTAGAAATTTTCATGTCAACACATACTGTCAAACCTTGTAAATTATAATTCTTAACTCAATTACTTGAGTTTCACCTCAATTAAAATTCTTTGGTTCAATTCAGGTTGATTTTCCTCATGTTTTCCATTCTCTGACATAATATGATGACACTTACACAACTACAATCTGCTGTGTTTACCCCTCCATTTTACAAATAAAATCCTAGATTTAGAAAGTCCTGCAGAACTCAGCTTTACGAGTGAGTTTTGACTGCATAAGTGCCTCTGTTCACATGAATTCTTTTTGCTGGAGAGAAAATAATCTGCAACCTTCACTGGGCAAACATAGGAAGCAGAGACTATGCAAACACAGCAAAGGGAAAAGAAACTAGTGATATGGAGAAGAATAAAGCCTTGAAAACTGAAGAACCATCTAAGTATGGTTATAATTCATCTGATATATACATTTATATATATTGAGATTTTATTTTATTTTTGCTAATACCTATAAGTCTGTGTGTGGGCATGTGCACATGCGAGTTTAGATGCCCACAGAGTTCAGAATAGAGCATTGGATCCCTATAGTTGGAGTTACTGGCAGCTGTGGGACACATGATGTGTGTGCTGAGAACCAAACTCAGGTCCTGTGCAAGAGTAGTATGTATTCTCAGATCACCAGGCATTTCTCCAGCCTGGGATTCAAATGTATTTTTAAAATGATCTACAGTATCTACTAGCAAAGAATAAGCAAAGTGGATGTCATTAAGAGTTATGTATAATAGATTGTTTCCTTATTGCTATTTCATAAATTTCATTTAGCTATATTAACTGAAAAAATGGCCAGCACAAGGAATCATATTTTTTTTTAAATTGGACTGAAGTTATAATTCAGCTGGAAAGAAAAATGTAGCAGTTAGACAATGGAATTAGGATAGTGTGTCTAATCAAAGCGATATAGAAAAAAACTATCCAGGACACCACTGGATAGTGTCCTAAAGACAGGCTTTCCTGGCAATTGAGCTTCTTGGCACTACTAGTTCATTGGCATATTAATGAATGGCCTTAATAACTAACCTTAATATTTATTGGCCAAGTGTGAATCACTGTCAGCCCTCTCAGGAACAGGTATGGAATAAGATTAATAATTTTGTCAAAAAAGGAGAATGTAGACTTTATAGAGGGGTGATGACTTACTGGACTCTGAAAATGTCTTTAGTGTTATGGTAAGAGCATTTGATGTTGTGTGGGTCCAGATTATTATCTGAAGGAAAAGATAATTACAATGCAAGAGTCAGAGTCAGCTCAGTTGATTCTCTGTGGTGGCCCAGGTTACAGATACATATTTCCAATATTGTACATTTTCCATTGCATTTTATTAATTTGCATATGTGTTAGTTTCCATGTTTGTTAGCGCAGTGGGAGTTTCTGTGTCTTATTTTTTTATAACCTTGACTATGGAGCTGTGTATAACAGTGCACAGTGCATACATGTTCATAGTCAATATATAAGATGACATAATCATGATGCAATAATGCTTCTAATTCCGGAGATGAATGAGCTGAGAGGAAAAACAAATGCCACAGGCCTGATTTCTGTTTCTCAAAAACACTTTTTGACAGATCAAATTATTTGAGTAGCATCCAAAGACAAACCCTAAGAAATCTTGAAGTTGGAAACATCATCTATTGCAACTCCGGATGGTATTTAATAGAGAAGCAAGAGACAGTAACTATTTTAAAATTAAGAAATTAGAGCTGGAGAGATGGCAAAGTGGCTGCTCTTCTGGTGGACTGGAGTTCAATTTCCAGCACCCACATGGCAGATCGCAACCTGTTACTCACGTTCCAATGGATCTCACTCAATATGTATATATATATGTATATATATAATATTTGTATATATGTATATATATAATATATATATATTTGTATATTTGTATATACAAATAATATATATATATATTTGTATATTATATATATATAAAATAAAAGTAAATTAAAAAATTAGGTTACATGTATGTGCATGCTTATGTATATGCATGTTTATGTGTTTGTGTGTGTGTGTGTGAAAAGCTTAGAACATCCACAGAAAAAGTTAATAGCAATCTGTAGGTAAAAGGATTATCAATGATTTTTAATATCTTTGCAATTTCTTATGTTTAATAATTTTTACAATGACTATATTTTATTTATATAACCAGGAACAAATGTAATTAAATAAAAACTAAAACACAGACCATCTCACAGCAAACCCAGCAATGCACTCTGAAGTATTCCAGTTATAAACACTTAAGTAATTGGAAATTGCGGGGGGGGGGGAGGATCATAAAAATTAGTCACCAGGGGCTTCACTTTGAATAAAAAGCCCAAGGAGTTTGTTTCAAATTGTGTCAACTTTCATGTTACTTATATAATTAAAGCAAGTAAATCAGGTGGGCAGCATGCCAGTCAGCCTTCACACACACGTCACAACTGTCTGCATGCTCACTATCTTCACCTTGCTCAATTTTTACAGTTAATATGAATATCAATTCTCTTTTTCATAAGCCTAACCTATAAATGCCACAGCCCCTTGGAGGGATTTCCCCAAGCTTCATTTTAAGCTCCACAAGAAAGGATGTAAAGGAGACTTTTCTTTTGTAAAGTGTTTCTATAATTCTGTCCAATATCCATCATTTTCAAGGCCAAGTAATCATATTTAATAGATCCTAAATTACATTCTGTCAGGCAAGGATTCCCTTGATGATATTAACCAGTATGGAGGGCTGACAGTCTGAGGCCTGAAAGTATGACATTGTTCTATGGAGGGCGGACACACTTTCCTTTGCAGGAGCTGACCCTTCAAATCCTGCAGTAGTGCAGGACCTCAGCCTTCATCCATCCTTAGCCTTCCCGGAATTACCCATAAACTCCCCGCACCCCCCATTTCCTGATTTCCTGTCCTAAAAAATCACTTTTAAAATTTAATTACTTGGCACAGTTTTGACCCTCTTCTTTGAGGAAATTACCATCATGAATTTATTTTTGCAATCTTATTCCTGCAAGACAGCTTTAGGTGTAAAGACAGCTTTAGACTCTACCGATGTGGTGTCCATGGTGAAGAACTGGAAAGACAAAAGGCTGAATAATGGGGGAAGCTAGAGAGATGCCCTCATTGCTTGTGCAGTGTTATACTAATGCCACAAAGTCCACATCTGAGGATATTTTTCTTGATAAGAAAGAGGGTAAGGCTACAATGTCAGAAACTAAGTGATTCACAATAAACACAGGAGAAGAAAGAATTGTGAACCAGAATTCCACTAGGGGAAAGTTCTCAAGTTGGGGCATCTTTATGGGGATAATGATTATTTGGAGATTTGTATATCTCAAAGGCATTAGGGAATAAAGATGAGAAGAAATTAAAACCCCACTCTCTGCACCAATTAGTCAAGTTTTTTGAGATTCAGTGATCAAAAAGCTCAAGCACAGATCCTTCTGTTGGATCCCATCTTCTTTTAGAATCTACATACAGTGATCTAGCTGTGTGGCCAGCCCTTGGTGCTCATAAGCCCCAACTCCTCTCATGCTTACCCTGTAGACAGTTGATAGATCCTTTCTGTCCCGCGCCCGCTCTGTATTCCTCGCCAGCAAGAAACACACGCAGGACACTTGGATCCTTCTGCAGACAAGCTTTAATGCATTAGACTGAGCAGAGACTGAGCAGAGACTAAGCAGAGACATTGAACTAAGAAAACCATCCCTATATAAAAGGCTGACCAGCCGCCTGGGACGTATTACCCTATGAATGGCTTCAGCTCCTCAGGCAAAAATGAGCCACGGGATAGGCAGAGATCAAAGGAATGGAGATTACCCAGCGCCTGTGAAGTAATTCACACCTTGGTGTCTTCAGGCAGCATTATAATGCAGGAACCGGCTTCCTACATATCACCCTTTTTTTATTAATTAATGAAAAGGCTTTATATTATTACAAGCAAATAGGTCACCCATATGTTGAGGGATAGAGGCAGGGGTTGACCTTCCCAAAATCAAACATTAAGACTGTGTACGAGAGTCACCATCAGGCTGTCAGTTTGACCCGAAGTACTCCCGACCTGTCCTCTGCCGTTTTTCTGGGAAAGGGAAATTCTCAAGGCAGGTAACCCTTATGCAGGTCAACGTACCTCCCAGAGAAGCCTGTATAATAGGCAACTCTGTGCGATGCCTATGCTCAGCATCCCTCTTTGGGGCTGCACAAACCAGACACTCTACCCTGTGCAGTGAGCCTAGGCTCCGGGTGTGCAAGAGCTGTCTGGCCGGCGGCCTATCGCTTAGCCAAAATATAAGCGCTTGGATGATCTCTTGGTTTGAGCCCTGGAGCTTACATGCCAGCCAAAGAAGTAACAGCATTTCGCAGGCGGCTGCATCAAACAATTATACCCACCCCTTTTCTCACAGACCAGCCAAAAATAACAGCAATCTGTAAACGGCTGCATCGAACAATTATACCCACCCCTTTTCTCACAGACCAGCCAAAAATAACAGCAATCTGTAAACGGCTGCATCGAACAATTACCCCCACCCCTTGCCATCTCTCCGCCAAGGACAGGAGTTAATCTGGATAACAATAGCGGCTCTCAACTCCCGGGGGTAGAGGGTGGAGTTTCGACTTTTGAAGGTCTGTAGAGGCTCTTTAGGTTGAATCTTTCTGGGAACCACAGGGGATTCTCTTCATCCTGTGAGAAAACACAATATCGCTCCCCTGGATCTTATGAGAATAGGATCCGGGCCTTTCCAAAAATCAGTTAAGATATCTTTTTATTTTACCATTTCCTTTTGGCCTTTTAGTTTTTGAGGTGAGACGCTTGGCCCCGGTATGGCCCCCAGCGTTAATGTAAATGAGGCTTTAAAGCCCCAGGCATTCCAGGCCTTTAAGAAGTGTTGAATAGCAGGCATGGCCTTTTCCCTATCAAAGACTGGGAAAGCCATCTGTAATTTTTTTTTTTCGCTCCTCTGATGGTAAGAAGGAGTCGGTTCCAAATAGTGGGTGTGCTGATAGAAGTACACCCGCTGAATTAACAGGCGATGGCCTCATATTTGTTTTTACTTTTGGCAGCTCCTCCTCTAGCTCTGCTTCCTTGTTAGAGTCTAAGTCTGAGCTGTTTAGCTCCAAGGCTTCCAGTTTCGTTGCAGGGCAGAGGCTAGGTTCCTCATCTCTCCTAAATTTACCGGGGTGTGACCGGCCATTCTCCATTCTTTCTCCCTCCTTCTCTGTCTCTCCCTCATCCAGCTGAGCTGTTTCTTTTAAAACTTTATCTCTTGAGCTTTTAGAGTCATTAGAGCTATCAAGATTTAAAGCTTTATACACTCCCTTGTCAGTAGACATTCCAGGAGGTCTTTTTTTCTTATACGTTGTAGTTTCTCTTTTTATATACACTCCCATGTCACTAGACATCCCGGGAGGTCCTTTTTTCTTATATTTTATTGTTAGGCGCGCCCCATCTCTCACTACATTCGGTTTCTGATATGTAATTCTGGACTTCTTTAAGATTGCTACAACAGTGAGAAAAGTCAAAATAGCTCCTAGTAAAAGCATAGAAGCCTCTATATTAACCTCCCACAATAGCAACATTCCCAAGCCAAAGTCTAGAAAAATCATACCTCTCCGAATTTTTCTCATTACATTCGGTTTCTGATATGTAATTTTGGACTTCTTTAAGATTGTTACAACAGTGAGAAAAGTCAAAATAGATTAACCTCCCAAAATAGCAACATTCCCAAGCCAAAGTCCAGAAAAATCATACCTCTCCGAATTTACCACCCTGCAGTTCTGAATCCGCCTCGTTAGAGGGGTCTCTGAGGTGCTGGAGATGTTAAGCTTCCCGGGTTTCAGCACCATATGTCCCGCGCCCGCTCTGTATTCCTCGCCAGCAAGAAACACACGCAGGACACTTGGATCCTTCTGCAGACAAGCTTTAATGCATTAGACTGAGCAGAGACTGAGCAGAGACTAAGCAGAGACATTGAACTAAGAAAACCATCCCTATATAAAAGGCTGACCAGCCGCCTGGGACGTATTACCCTATGAATGGCTTCAGCTCCTCAGGCAAAAATGAGTCACGGGATAGGCAGAGATCAAAGGAATGGAGATTACCCAGCGCCTGTGAAGTAATTCACACCTTGGTGTCTTCAGGCAGCATTATAATGCAGGAACCGGCTTCCTACACCTTTCCAATGTTATAGCATGATGCCTGCAGGCTAGCCCCTCCACATTCCTGAAATCTGAGGCTTTTTTTGAACTAGCTGTCTCGCCACATAGAATTGGTTGTTAAACCAGCTGCTACAATATGAAGATGTATGGATTTTGAAACTCTTGTCTACAGACACTTAAAATACCAAAATGTACAGCAGGACTTGCACAGAATAAGAAGTAAGATGAGCCCAAATAGTGGAAGAAAAAATTTGAGTCTATATTTGTTTTTATAATGTGAGTAATAAAAATTCCTTTACACAGAGGGATAGATTCTCTCTGGGCATTTTTCTTCTGTCTCTTTTTCCTTCTTAAGTTCTTATATTTGTGGCTTCTCTTTGCTCTTCAACACATATAGTTTTTCTTCTACTCAGAGCTATGCCTTCTCATTTATATTTCACTTTACTCTTTCCTGGTTTTTAAATATTTTTAATATGCCCAAGGAAAAAATAACAAAATAAGTCAGCCTCCATGCTTTCTCTTTAGATGTAATAAAACATGGGTACAAAAACTGAAGGCAAGAATTGCTTGGCTTCATGATTGTTTCTTCTGTCTTTCAGCACCATTGACTCCTCCTGATGTTCTTTCTTACTTCCTCTTTCCAAGGAGTCACTTCCTGATTTCCAATAAATCATCCAGGCCAAGATTTAGAAGCATGTTACCATGTTCTGATACACTACACTAGTTTAATTTTCATATCCTTCCAGCCCAAATTGGTTTCTCATTGACAAGGCTCAGCTGCTCTCTCTCTCTCTGCCTGCTGAATCACCAGATGGAAAGTCTCAGTCAAACTAGCATTATCATTTATTTCCACTGTGGAAATATTAAGCAGGTTGGAATTTGGGTATCTCTTTTGATTCTTAAAACAATAACACTGCTATTAGAATAACAAAAATTTGACTGTTTTTTCCCCTGAGAATGAATTTGGATTTCAAGGGGAGAGATAATTTAAAATCCAATCATCAGATCTCCAGTGAACCTCAGTGTTTCTCTGCAGTTTCACTTCTGTTTCTATGAAGGAATGATAAAAGACAACTTGGAGGAAAAAAAGAATGTATTCAATTTACAATTCTAGGTTATAGTCTATCATGGAGGGGAAGCCAAGACATCGGGGATCTGAAGCAGCTGGCCACATCACATGCACAGTTAAGACTAGAGAGAAAGGAATACATGCAAGCTGCCTGCTTATTTGTGTTCAGCTCAGTTTCTCCACTCACATACAGTTTAAGACCCCTTTACTTGGGTCTTCTACCATCAATTAACTTAATTAAGACAATATCCCAACAGACACGCATCCAAGCCAACCCAACATCAACAATCTCTCACTGAGACTTTCATATAAGGTGATTCTATGTTGTGCCAAGTTAACAAAGATAATCATCCTAAGGGTTTACCTTCCTTACACTTACCACTCTTATTTTTTTCCAGTGTTAAATACTTTTCTCTTATTGGTAAAATAAAACAAATAATACATAGCACATATGCTAGTGGCTTGAAATAAGTTAGTCACCATAATAAAGCCAATGTAAGTTTGAAATAAAAGATTATAGTAAGATGACATGCAACTGTTGTATTGAGGGAATACCCATCTCATTGTCAAAAATCCTTATCCTACATCGAATCAGGGCAGTAAGATGTGAGCTCCATCTTGCTTTATTAAAATTTTGTATTCTTGAAATGTTTAGAAAACCATCATTCAGACTGTTACTGAACATTTAAATATTAATTTATGGAATGTGTGTAACTTTGTTTTATAAAACTATACTTAAAACATTTTACCCCATTCTTTCTGGACATTATGAATTGTTGAATAAGATAATATTCACTATTTATTTAAATAATAAAAGCTTAGTCCCTTCAATGATTTTCTGATGCAAACATACAAACAATATTCTGGCTGTATTGTATGGGCCACCAGAGCCAGGATTGCCTATTGAGGGCAGGTAAGGAAATGGTTGTTGACTTTCATTAGCATTCTAGTTCTGCTTCAGCCAGATTTACTAAGTGTGACCTATAGCATCCAACTCCATCACTTAGTAGTCATTGAGATTGTCAACTGTGTTGACAGAGATCCTCCTGCCTCTGCCTCCCTAGTGCTGGATTAAAGGCGTGCACCACCAACACCCGGCTTTGTTTCTATTTAACCTGCATTAAAACACCAGCCACTATGTTAGGCATTGAAGTTCACCTAAAAATGCTTCTTGGCTTATCCTTCAGAGTCTGGGGAGAAAACTATGGGAACACAGGCATTTACTCCAGATAGAATGGTATTGTGTCAATAAATTTATATTCATGGTACTTAGTGGTCTTTTTTTTGTTTGTTTTTTTTCTTTTTTTTTTACATACAAAGAATCCCCCCCCCCCCTTAGTAACTGTCAGATACCAATAGCTCCTCAGTACAGGGTAGGGCCAGGAGAGCATCTTTTTTATCCACACTGGGATTTTGGCTAGTTTGATCTTATGCTTGACTTGTACAGGTAACTAAAGCTGCTGTGAATCTTAGGTGTGATAGCTATGTCAAAGCCAGAAGATAGCATTTCGCAGCACTCCTCCTCATCCTCAAGCTCTCTCTGCTTCCTCGTCCATGATGTTCCTTTGGCCTTGGTGGGATGGGATATGGGTTAATATTGATGTCCTATTACAGGGCTGAACATCCAGTCTCATATTCTCAACCCTTTTACCAGTTATGTATTTCTCTTCTGACTGCTGCCCACTGCAAACAAGTTTCTCTGATCAAAATTGAGAATAATCCAGGTCCATGGATATAAAATGAATATATACTTAATATATACATAAATACATGGAAGGAACTCTGACGGCATGACCATTTAGCAAAATAACAATATGAAGTTCTACTCCAGGGCCTAGAACCCCGAAACCATGGACTGTAGTTCCATGAATTTGCTTCTGTAGTATGCCTTGTCTCCAAGTAGAAAATGGTTACTACCACATACCAGTTGTGCCAATAAGTTGCCTGAAAGGTCAGTATTGTGGCATGCAGTGTCCAGTGTTGGGTGAGAGCATTGATGTGCTTTCTTCCAAAGCAGCATATAAAACATCTTCCAGGATTAGGAAATCTAGCCATCAGGGAAGCAGTTTCCTGGTAGGTTTGAGATTGGTTTCTCTATGTCCTAAAGCTAATATATGTGGCATCTGAAAACATATTATATTGGTCTTTGTCCTTCTAGATTCAAACATAGGTCTCTGAACATTACAATGAATTATTTTTCAATGATAACTTAATAAATAAATAAAAATGGAGATATCATACTTGAAGAACAGTTGGAATTTACACACATTCACTTATAATAACTCTGGAAGAAAAGTGATATATTCCCTTTTGTAAGGACTTTGTCTAAATAATTTTTTTTTGTCTTCAGGGCTGTGTTCGGGTGTATTATAAACAAACCATTCAAAGCCAATGCTAATGCTTTCATATATGATGTACCAATTCAGATGCAGTGCTTGCATGGTTTCTGGTAACTCTTTCATACCTGTCTCTAAGGTTTTTTTTTCTTTTTTCCTGCTTAGAAGTAAAATAAAAGTGGGCTGAAATCAGGGGGCATTTGAGGAGTCCCACTCCATTGCTTACCTGGTCTTCCCATGATGATCTAGAATGAGATTTACTCTTTTTTTCTGTAGGGACTTCTTTTTCTGTGGGGCACAGGCATACATGGCTGACATGCTGCTGACCATATCCTACCCTGACCCCATCAATCTTCCAGCAAAGACCCCTGGCCAGCCACCTGTTCTGTGCCTATCTGGAGAGATTCTTGCAATTTTGCCTGCGGGAGTCTACATTGTTTCTTCATTATTCTCCCTCCCTTGGTTTATGTTTTCTTTTAGCCTTTCTTTTTAGACTGACATCTCCAGTCTTAAAGAAACCTCCTTCTTGCTAGAATCACTTATGTGGATTCATGATGCACAACATGCTCGGATAAACTTCACCTATTCTCATGATGGTTTTAGTCTTCTTCATTTATTTTTTGTTTCCCCTTGCAGTTCTGGCCAAGACCACAGAAGAAATCTAGATGTTCTTTTGTGTGGAAAAAGGAAATGGTTTCTTCAGAAGACAACCAGTTCTTTTAGGGTAACAAAATGATGATTATGTAAGAGGTTTTTTTTCTTCTTGACTCTAAAATGCATAAAGGAGTCCTTTCTGGAATCGGAGGCCAAAAGTAATGTGTGAAACCAGGGTAAAGTTTCAGGATTATTTTTAGCCCTTATTATCAAACTGTCCTTGCAATCTGTTTCTTATAAAGAGAAGAAAGGCTGCCTCCTTTTCCTTGCACTTCACTGACTGTGTATTTTGCTGATCTATGATCTATACATCTGTGTACAACTTTAAATAACCTAAGGCTGTCAGTTAAGAGAAAAGAGAAGATGAGCTCAAAGGAATGCAAGAAGGAGGCCACTTGTAAAGGTGCAGTAAGTTTAAGGGACTCAGTGCAGAAGAGTAAAGACCCCAGGGCTAGAAATGGTTGGGAGTGGGCTTCACCATCCCTAGGTTTGAAGAGACTGATGAAAATAGAAGTTACCAGAAAGAAAGCTGTTGAAGAACTCCACAAAATAGAGGCTTCCCATGCTTCAGAGGGAGGCTACCATTGGCAATCCTTCCCGATGCTAAGAGTATCCTGTAACATCATTCTGACTCCTCTGTCTTCATCTCTCCTGCCTGCCTATTCCAAGATTCTCACACTGGTTGAATGAAGCCGACATTTGGAGGGGAAGGAAGCTGAGATGGTACAGCGAGCAAAGGTTGGAGTTCCACAGTTTAGAGCAAAATGACAAGGTCAAGGAGTATACCTGGAGGGGTAATTCCAAAGGTATTTGTCTCACTGGTTAAGAGTCCTCTGTTGAGGTCACTTTCAAAGTAAGAGAGTTTTGCTAGGGCAAATGTGCTATGCTGGTGAAATCTCTTAAAAACCTATAGAACCAAAATTTCCCAAAATGCCATTTTTCTAAAATAGCCAAATCCCTTAGTAAGTAGAAGATTCCCTACAGTCTTGGGGTCTCCCTGCATCTTTGGCTAACAGTTTTCTCCCAAAGCTCTTCAGCCTCCATCATCTCTCAAAACTCTTCAGCTTCCAGCATTACAACCTGGCAGAAGTTGCTCTTGTGGTAGCTGCATATGCAAAACTATGGGTTTCCTTGTTGCTGTATTTGTTTGCATTCCTTTTGGCAAGTGATGCAAAACCACAAATCAACCCCCTCTCCCTGGCCTTCTTTCACTAGAGGTTAGCTTTCTCTAAGAAACATCTACTTATTGGTGGTCATAAAATGCTTGTCTTCTCCCATTTGTCACTCTCACCTCCACACTACAACCTCATCACTCACTTCCTGTCCTCCCAATGCTTATAGAGAAGACTGTTTTGAAAGAAGGAAATTATCAGTATTGTTATACATATCAGCTCTTTAACATCTGTGTCATGTGACAGTTTTAGACTTCTCTAAAGAAGAGACTTGGGAGGCTGTGCCTCCTTCTCGCCATGGTGGTACAGTTTCTTGCTGCAGCTGCTGTAGAGTAACTACAGCAGGACTGTCTGGCCCTCCACAGACATCTGCTCTGTGAGGGGAAACCAGAGCTCCTGCCAGAGGGCTCATGCTGAGACACACATGCCAGGCCTCAGAAAGAGAATGATTAAATCCAGGAAGGAGATTAACACCAGTGCTGACCCCTTGCTAGGGGCCAAGGTGAGAAATGCCTTGCAACCTGCCCTCACACTCCCTTGGAGAGGTAAAAGTCTTGAAAACCTGAGCCCCACTGTGAAACCAAGAGATTCTGCTGAACAGCAGAAGTTTTCTGCACTCCTCGTCTATGGGCTTTAGTATTTGCTCATTTCTTTTGTAATTAGGATGACTGTCTCCTCTTGGATATCCCGGGTCTACCCTGCATTGGGAAATAGAAGTCTTATACCCTAGGATGCCCTCACTTGGTCATCATACTTAGAAATCTGTGACACTGTGAGGTGTGGAGGTATGGGATAGGTGTTGACTGTGATGTGACAGTCCCTTAGGAATGTAGCAACAGCATCATATCCTCCTTTACCAGGTTCCTGGGGCATATCTTTCTGTCCCACAGAGCCATGTGCATGGGTTAAGAGCAGTAATGGATGCTAGAGTTTCTGTAGATTATAAAGCTCCCTCCACACGTACAGGTACTCTGATTACATCAGGCTTTGTTTATGGACAAGCTCTTCCAAGAGCCCTGAGGGAGCTTTAAAATAGAGAAGAAAATTATAAATATTAATTTAATACTTTAGATAAAATTAAATTCGTTTGTTTATAATTTAATATGTTAAACATGTTTAAAGTATCTTGGAAATCCACTGAACATTGCACCGAATACCTTACATAATTTTTAATCCTTCTAAAAATTCTATGAAAGAGTCATTTTCTCCACCACCCCAGAGTCCATTTCCTTAATGTGAGAGTCCTGTTCTCTCTTGGTAGTGACTCATGGCTAATGAAAGTAGATGAGGCAGTGTAAATTACCAGGGCTGGCTCTCTAAAATGGGCCTTCTGTTTTGTACATCTACATAAATCCTATTTGAAATTTATTTTTACCAGGTTAATGCTTTGGAACAGGATGAGATGCTCAAACTTCTTTATTCAGGGCTGAAAAGAACCACATAGACCTGGAAGATGTACTCCGGCATCCTAAATAGTTGCAGAAGTAGGGGCTCAACTCTACTGAAGTACACCCAGTGCAAGTTCATATAATTTCCCTTGGAAACAAAAAAGTTTATAGATAGTGTCAAAATATCTATATTTTATATCAAATGTACTATATTTGATATAAAATCATATATATGATACATTAAAATATCACATATATACCTAGGTTAAAATAATTTTAAAAGCACATATTTGTGTTTGTAGTCTCTGCCTTTATTACTGTATTTTCATTTAATGTTCTTTGTGTATGCATGCACATGTATGTGGGTAAACTTGCCCATTGGTGTATGTGTAGAGGTCAGAGGTTGACACCGATGTCTTCTTGCACTACTTCCTATTTTAATTTTTGAGATAGGGTCTATTTCTCAACTTAGAACTCCCTGTTTAGGTTAGACTGTCCAGCCAGGCAGAGCCCTGTGGATCCACCTATCTCTACTGAAACCCCTAGCATGAAGGTTACAGACATAGTGCCACACCCTTCTTTCCCATGGATGCAGGTGATCAGAACTCAGGTCTTCATGCCCTTGCCACAAGCACTTGATCTATTGTGCCTTTCCTCAAGTCCCCTCATTTAATTTTGCTTATCCTCAAGAATGAAAATTTTCAAAGCATTTGTCTTTTAGTTTCCATTCAGTTAAATATATTTTTTTTTAAAAAGTGAAAGGACATTTCATCTTTTACCAACTCAACCTATATTTATCAGATTCACTAGTGTCCACAGATTACCCATGATGCTTTGGTATCCCTATTAAAGTGTTTATCAAGGGGTGTTGTACCTTCCATATGTGCTTATAGAATCTGAAAGAAGATTCTTTTAACTCTAATTACACTATCTAAAGAAGAATTTTCTCTTTGTTAGTCAAATCAAAGTGTTCAAAGATCTCAAAGAAACCATTTTTTTTTTTTAAGTTTTTGAGGCCTCATCTACATCAATATAATACTGTTTGATGGCATTTGTTAGCCTCATGAGGCAGTAACAAAAATTGCAGCATTTCTCCCTAAATGTTCTTGAAATAACTTGGTAGACAGATAGATTGTAAGTCTGGCTTAAAGCTTTATTTCGAACTAACCACGGGGGTGAGACCTTTATGTGCACCACTTCAAGATTCTCTGCGGGGATCCAGTAGGAAAAGTGAATGTTAATCTTTGTTAAACTGGCTACAAGAAAAAATAATGTCTGGTTAAAGGCTATTAGGCTGGCCAGTCAGCTGGGTGGGTAACCCTGGCTTCCCAGAAGTCCTTAATCTCATTTAGATCTATCAGAAGTGTGTTCAAGCATTCTAACAGCAATGCCAATTACTTCCCAGAGGAGGTAGTGAATTATACCACATAAAAAGTTCTGCTCTGAGATAGGTAGAGAACAATTTTTGTTCTCTGTGTGATTATAACTTATGGCAAAAAATTACCACCCATTTTGGGAGGAGTTTAAATAATAATTTTAACCTAACATTTGATTTAAGGTCACTTGCCCTTCTGAAATAAAGCTATGAAATGCTTCTCACTTTGAAAGTATCTTGCAAACTTTCTGCTTCTTGACAGAAATGCAGTAGTTCGGAGGGGTTGGTGCCAAAATGAACTAATTTCAGAACAAGCCCCCAGAGTCCCCTGGCAGTTACAGGAAACACATAGTAAAGTGTACCATGGGCAGTCAGCAAACATCATCTATGCTGCCAGGAACATTAAAGGGTGTTTTTATTTTTTCATCATTTTAAAATTTATTTTATGTACCAACCACAGTTACCCTTCCTTCCTCTCTCTAATTCCCTTTCCTCTCTCCACTCCCACCTACCTTCTACACCTCCCCCATCCACTCCTTCTGTCTTCATTCAGATGGGGTAAGGCCCATGGGAATCAACAAAACATCAAGTTGAGGCAGGACCAAGCTCCTCCCCGCTGCATCAAGGCTGAACAAGGCATGCCTAGCAGTGAGACCAGGACCTGTCCCTGATGCATGAGCTGACTCTTTGGAACATTAAAGGGTCTTAATCCTTATTCCTTCAACAAGCAATCTGTGAAGAGAATGGGAGGAAAAGGGGAAGGGGGAAATGGGAAGGGAGAGAGACAGTGTCTAGATTAACACTTGAAAGTCTTGCCAATCAATCATAATATGTGGATTTAATTGGATCCATATCCTAACATTATGGGACGAAAATTAGGCTATTCATAAAACAGCTGAAGATTGCACTCATTGATTATTTCACAATTAATAGGTTGCTGTTTATTTTTAAAATGTAATAATGCTGGGTTTGTGTGTAAAAAGTCAGTTTTTGTATTTAAACTATAGATATACAATGAGAAGTAAGCAGATGAAATGATATATTGTCTGTAATTTTCTTCAAAATGATTCAAGAGGAAGAGCACCGGGTTGGAATAATAATGAATCCCAATCAGCCTCTATTGGCAGTTACTGAATTTGGGTTATGGGTGTTTGAGAGATTTTTGTTTATTTATTTATTTATTTACAAGTATGTCAGCATTTGTATTTGCTAGAAACTCTCAATAGAAAGTCTAAATAAAATGAGATTATCAGAAGTGAGTCTTTGGGCTGTTGGTAACTTCCCTGGTTCTCTGCCCAGTTTTTGTTTTAGAGCTGGCAACCCTATGAGGCCTGGTCACAGAAAGAGCAGGTGCCACAGCATTAACACCCACTGCAATGCATGGGCAGATGTCTTGCTATTTGGCAATATGAAGGTAACCCTCTCCTTTACAGCACAGCATAAAGGAAGAAGGCAATCCTAATGAGGCACAGGGAAACGGCCCAGGCTTGTGTGTTGCTGACTTGAGGGAGCATTTGTCTTTCTTTTGGAAATAAAAACTCAATGGTCTTCCTTGGATGTGGATAGGAAGGAGGGGGATAATTGGGAAAGAACATGGGTCCCACATCTGTCTGATGGCAGAATAGTTCTCCAACAGGCTAAAACGTTTCAGGGGCTCTTCTGGGAAGAAGTCAGCAGTTCTCAGATGCTACTGAGATGAGGACCTTTCAGAAAGGTAAAGCAGAGCCACAGCTTTACCCAGAGCAGAGCGATTCATTGTTCTTGTGTTCTTGCCGGTAGCATCTCCTTTGTATTCTCTTCTTCCCTCTTTTCTTTACTTCACCATAGATGTTTGGCTAAAGAGAGCATTCATTGCTTTGGCGAGAGGTCTGAAATAAGACTCTGGAATTTCTTATAATCAACTTTTCTGATGACTTTCTCTGCCACCCCCAGCTAAGTCATCATCCTTAAAAGCATGAGCTTCTAGTTTAGTCGCTCCAGGGAGATGATGGGAAGCCCCAAAGTGATGGCAGAGAGAAAGGAATACAGAGAACTAGGAGTCCAGTGAAAAGGCCAAAGGCTGGATTTAGAGGAACACAGCAAAGGAGCATTGCTGTGCTTGGCAATCAATGTGCTATCATTTCTTGATCTGTCTCCTTATTGCTCCTTTCCTTCACCTCCCAGATAGATGACATCTCAGTTCCTGTGGTTGTGTCCCTTACATTTTATGCCCACATTTAATTCATCTGTAAGTCCTGTCGGTGACATTCAATATCACTCATAACCCAATTAACCCCTTACTACCACCATAGCCAGAACACTGTTTCAGTCACCAACTCTAGCTCAGGTGACTGTAATCGTTCACAAATCTGTTGAGTACTTACTGTCTTCTCAACCTAAGAGCCAAACCATTCATCAACAATTCAAGTTAGATTCTCTCTCTCTCTCTCTTTCTCTCTCTCTCTCTCTCTCTCTCTCTCTCTCTCTCTCTCTCTCTCTCTCTCTCTCTCTCTCTCCTCTTTCTCTTCTCTCCCCTCCCCTCCCCTCCTCCTTACTGAAGAGCATGAAATGTCTTTAATTCACTCCAAGCAAAATCTAACACTGGCTTTCACAGTCGACTTTCCTTGCCCACTACATCTCTGTTCATCTTCCTCTTCATTAATTCCCACTGCAGTCACCCCAGTTCTCTTGACTGTTCCCTCTGTGCCCATTCCCTCTAGACAGGGGCATGGCTCTTTCCACCACTACAACATTTCCTTACAACTCAGAGTTAAGACTTCCGGGCGGAGTCATCTTGGCTCCTCTATTTAAGCAGTTACCACCTTCCCTTGGACCCTCTGTGTTCCCCTTCTCTGCTTTCACTGAGCTTGCTTGTTACCAGACATAATACAAAGCATTTTATTTATTGTCCTTGTCCCAAGTGGTTCCCCTGGGGCTTAGGCTGAGATTTCATTTCTTTTGTTTGCTGGGAAATCCCCAAAGCTTCAAAAATATTTGTTCAGCCAGTGAATAAATTCCCCAAACTTTAATAATACCTGGCATTCATAACACACTTGGGTGAGTGGTGCTTTGGGTGAATGGAGCAAAATGTCAGTGTGCTGGAGAGACATGCTGGTTTTGAGTGATGACTTGGTGAACTACTAATACTAAGAGATTAGTGGAAACAGACATTCACAAAGGTGACAATGGAACTCAAGCTCTTGGGTAGCCTTAGATGGCCTTATTGGCCTGTCATACAACTTGGACTGTTTTATCTGGGTATTATAGAAATAAGGATGTTCATAGAAGTTCAGAAATGTTAAGGAGCATTTGGTTACTTTAAAAATGGAAATTGTATTTTGAGAATCAAAAACATTTTAAATTCTGGATTTTAATACTTCTGGTATTTTTGTATTTCATTCATGATGAATGATTGAGCTCCTAAATGTGGGGAACAGATGAGTCCTGAGTGAATGTGTGTGGTCATGTCAAGGATGCCAAGTGCCTCAGGCCCATGAGAATGGCAAATCCTTCCTTCCCCTGGTCTGAGTACAGACATTGACAAAAACTGTTGCTCTTTATCTAAAAGCAGTTAGTGAAGACAGTGCCAGAAGAATTTTCATCTTGGAAGGCTTCAGTCTGAGACAACTCCCCTAAAAAGCCCCCCTGCCTACTGAGATTAGCTGACCTACCTCATCCTAGTTAGGGCTGTGTATAATAATGCACTGAGTTTCTGGGCTGTTGCTGGCATATCTCCATCTGAATTCACAGCCCCATTCCCAGCTTTACATTACCCGTGTCTGTCATTTCTTCATTCTGTATTGTCAGCTCAAGTACAAAGCCATATGGGTCATGATACCTAAGTAGTTTAAACAGGGCAGAGACAATCAGCTCTCTAACCCAGATACCTTTATCATAAACTATTTCCAGTTGAAACTGGAGGTTGAGGAAGGTGTGGGCAGTGTCAGGTCATATCCCGTGCTTTGGCCACTTCTTTGAGAGTCACAAATTAATGTAGGACATGAAGAGATAACAGTGAAGATTGAGGAGGCACACAATCCCTAGATTAATGTTCATTTCTGTGTTGATTCATTTGGGCCATACTACAGCAGATGTCACTGAAGTGGTTAGAAAGATAGCATTTATATGGAAAAGAAAACACATCTAATACATTTGTAGAAACAAACTATGATCTCTATTTTCATCCAGGCCATTTTGCTAATCATCCTATGGTCAAGACAAAATCTGGAAGCCCTCTCCCTGTCTTCATCCTAGTAATCTTTCATCTCAAGGGCTGCCTTTTTTTTTTTTTTTTTTTTTTTTTTTTTTTTTTCAGGCAGCTTGCTACTCCAACTGATTTACACCCATTGAGTCGTTTTGTGAAGTTGTTTTTGTTTTGTATAAAAGCTTTGAGGTCCTAACAATGGGCATAGAAGAGCAAATACTTTACTATTTTTTTCTGCTGTTGGAGAAACAGGCATCCATGCCTGTCTGAAGATCCTATTTACTCAGGAGTAATTGACAATAATGGTGATGTGGATGGAAAGCATGTAACATGTGACTTGTCTTTGTCTGTCAATCTGTACATCAGGAGGCAAACGGAAAGAAAAAGCACACTATGGATGAGAACAGCACTGGTCTGGGGCCCAAATAATTTAGAAGGCAGAGATATAGGAAGAAAGCCTGCCAGGATGGAGCTGAGGCTTCTTGGTATCCAAAGGAACTTCTGAGCTCTGCTAATCCTCAGCAGAAGACAATGTGTTAAGTGGCAGACCAGCAAACCAAGAAGGCGAGCATAACTAGGTGAACAAATGACAATGTCTTGCAGAGCTTGAAGGTCCATAATTTGTGAGGCCCCTGGCCCCATGCACCATAAAATTGCTATGTTTCATGGCAAACCACCCATCCCAAATGCATTTTTATATTCAGAAGACACCTAGAAGAAGATCCTAAGAGCAAGGCAGAAAAAGACTATGAAATCACCACATGTTTTAATCCAGAGAGACAGAGCACTAAATAAAGTGACTCCAAATGGTTGCTTTAGACTAATTTTAAACTATATCAGTCCTAAGTTATTTTTCCGCTTGCTACTCATCATTCAGGGGCTCCAAGGACATCAGTCTTAAATAACCCAAACTACCAATTTTCAGTGTTCACTTATCTGGTAAGAAAAGGTAGTATTGAAGAACATGTGTAGTTGCTATTTTCTATCTACATGTTCTAAATTGAGGATTTATACAAATCACCAATAAAACATTTGGAAAACAATGTCATCTGTATTGAACATGTGCAGACATTTTTCTTGCCATTACTCTAAACAATATAGTGTAAACAACCATTTGTATAACATTCCTAATATATTTGTTATTTCAAGCAGTCTAGGGGTGACTTGAAGCACATGAGAGGTTGTACATAGGTCACATGAAAGCATTCCATCATTTTACAAAAGGAACTTGAGCATCCATAGATTTTAGATCCCTTCTACATACTGAATCTGAGTCCTGTGGAACCTGGGGAGTAAGTATGAATCACTGAATACTACAACATCACTGGGGCAAATCAGAGCAGCCCTTACCAGCTTCTTATCATTTTAGTATAGTGGAGAGAGTGGGCTTTTGCCTCAGACAGATCTACGTTTGGATCTGGCTCTTCTTCCTCCCTGTGGGGGTTTGGGTGAATTACCTCACATCCTTGTGGCATGGCAGTCTGCAAATGGATTTAATGAACCCCAAAGGATTACTCTGAAATTAACTGGCACCACAGTGGAGAGTGCCTAGGCTTGTTACTGCACTAGAATATAGCAAAATATGCTCAAACAAACATCAGCTTCTTTTCTCAGACTGGGGGATTTGAGCACTGATCAACAAATGACAAACTGTTGCCCAAGGTGGCTTAGTGTTTGGTAGAATACTCAAAGTATTGGAATCTTAAAAAGACATATTGATTTTATTTTAATTCCAGTTGCATTTATAGTTTACATATAAGATGCCTTTGTGACTCTTCCACTGTAACCAGATAGGACTAATGGTTCAAAACCAGTTATATGCTTAGTGCTAATGATGAATCCTAAACCAGAGGTTCTGTGTCTGGGAAGGGAGCAGTGATCTTTTGGCTCACCTGCTTGATTCTGCCAGGCTCTACCACATGGCAAGAGCATGAGGTAGTTCTTAAATTTGACTCTTAGCTTGCATCTACTCCCCATGTTGTGGTCACAGGGCAAGGGATTCTGTGTAGAATAGCCAAGTCCTTAGGGTCAATCAGATACCCTGATGACTCAGCCAGGATGGGCTTGAAGGTTGACATCTGCTTGAAGCTGTTCTGAGGGCATGATAAAAAGGGAACCATTCTTTTTTTTTCAGGATATGATAAATCTTGAATGACTGAATTGGGCAACAAGAATATAAGAGAAATTCTGCCATATTTTGTTGATTGGGAAAATAGACAAACCCCTTCTGTTTTAACTCGTTTAAACAACTCAAAGGGGAAGAAAGGGCCATTGGCTAGATGAGAGAAACAGATTTAATAAGCTGCATATTAAATTACAAATTATTTTTATTGTCTTATATGTATGGATTTTTTTTCCTGAATGTATGTCTGAGTGCCATGCATGAGCCTGGTGCCCACAGAGGCCAGAAGAAAGTGTTGGATCCCCTGGAACTGGAGTTACAGATGGTTGTAAGCTGCTGTGTGGGTGCTGATAATCAAACTTGGTTTCTCTGGAAGAATAGCCAATGCTCTTAACCACTGAGCCATCTTTCTAGCCTCTAAATTGTATGTTTGTAATTACATTTTTCTTTGAAAATAATATTCATCTGTCTACTATAAAATGGACTGAAACCTATGCTGATGAACTGATGGACTTGCTCTCTTATAGGCTGTTTTTTTTTTTAATATACCCTAAGAAGTGAACTGTGTGAGATAGGGCTTCTGTGGGTGAGTAAGGAAGCAAGAAGTGAATACCCCATCCCCATTCTATTTCATTATAAAAAGAATAAAATCAGAAATTGCCTAATTTGGGGGTTCGATCTCAGTGATTGGCCACTTCAAGTAGAGTATGTTTGGGTTTCCCCAGCTTTTATCCCTGCTTAGATCTTCTGGGTTCTTCCTCCTCATAGAGTTAGTGTGCATGTGTTTCATCCTGTGCTGTGGTTGTCCATAGTGATGTAGAGAGGATGCACATGAGATGGTCTGCATTCCATCATCCCCTGCAGAGGATGATCTCAGAGGAGATCAAAGGAGATGCAGAATTTGAAAACATAGGTGGAAGACAGGACAGAGTTGGGGCATGCTACAAAAAGTATATATACATTACATACTTTTGCTGTATTTCTTTCTTGTTGTAAATGGAGAAACCAGTTGCAAATAAATGAAGAATGAAGTCATATGGTAGATGCTATGATTAAATAGGATGATATGCATAAAACTACTTAATACAGTACATGGTACAGGCAAGTGTTCAACAAAATCAGCTCCTATTGCCATGATTTAAATAGTATTGATTCCATAATATTCTTGTTCCTTTTCTGAGAGTCCCTGTCTCTGGCCTTTTGTCTAGTAGAAATGAGGATGCTGTGTTATTTCAGGGTCACAGGTAGGATCATGATACTTCCATATAAGATCCCCTCCTAACCCATCTCTCAGGATCTCAGCTGAGGATCCCAGTGAGGTTTCCAAGCTTCATTTGGTCTGTGTGCCCCCAGCTTCCAATTTCAAAGAGGATGTGATGGTTCATTAATTTCTTTAGGGGTCCAAATGCTAGTTGCATGCTACCATTGAGAAATGAGACCATTCCCTCATCTCTAAGTGGAGTTGTAAGAACTGGGGGGGGGGGTCAGAGTGGTTCTTCAAAGGCTACACAGTAGAGTAGAAGGGAGAAGAGGCCCTTCCACTCTTGTCATATGAAGTCTGTTTAGAGGAAGTTCTGCAGTCAAGAGTGAGAAGGCGCAGGCTGGAGAGCTGATGCAAACTTTATATTTAGAAATGTGTTTTCCTGATTTTCTTCCTCAGCCAGAAGTGGTCAGTATGCTAGTGATCTGACTGGCTGTGAAGGAGGGGGACCACCTGAACCCTAAGCTTTTCTCTGTAATCTATAGCATTCAAAGGGTGCCACTCTGGACAGAAAACCAAGTGTCTCTCTGCTGTTTATTATTATTTCTTGAAAGTTTTGAACAACATGGTAAAAGATCTGACAAGAAGGTTTTACTCCAGATGCACAGAATTTCCTAGAAGAAATAAGAGTGAAAATGCTTCCCGGCCATCTGTCCTGATCTCACACTGCACTTTCAGAATTTCTCTCTGGTTCTCATCCTGCAGAGGCACATCCTGACAGACTGCAGACAAGTCTCCTTGCTGACTAAATCCAAAGGCAACAGGAGAACCACTCAAAATAGGGCCGGGCAAGACAGAGGGCTGAAGGAGCAAGAACAAGATGCTAATTCTATCCAACAAATAGCTCAGGAGGTACAGGGAGAAAAAAAAGAGGAAAAGTAAATGGCCCACTAATAGAGTTTCATCTTTGTCTATTTTCAGAAGATTGAAGAATTTAATACAAGATACTTCTGAAAATATAGCATGCATTTTAATAAAAAATAGACTAGTAGCTTGCTACTATGTGCCCACCTAGTACAATCTGTATTTTTCTGGGGTAAAGGGTTAACAGCACAGATGAACTAAGCCCTCAGATACCCAAAGTAAAGATTTTATTTGCTCTTTAGTCTTATTTTCTTCCAAACTACACTGTAAGGAAGGAAACCATGTCAGTTTGAATTTTAGCATCTCTTTTTCCTGTATCTGTTTGAATTTCAGCATCTCTTCCTTCTGTATGTTTAATTAGTTTATGAAATACCTGTTCGCCAGAACATTGACAACATCATGGAGGTCTGGAGAATAGTCTCCATTGGTGGAGTAAAACATTCCAGAAGGAGAGAGAGAGAGAGAGAGAGAGGAGAGAGAGAGAGAGAGAGAGAGAGAGAGAGGGAGGGAGGGAGGGAGGGAGGAGGGAGGGAGGAGGGAGGGAGGGAGGGGAGGGAGAGGAGGGAGAGGGAGAGGGAGAGGGAGAGGGAGAGGGAGAGGGAGGAGGGAGGGGGAGGGGAGAGAGGGAGGAGACAGACACAGAGAATGAGAGAGAGTTATGAAAGGATCTATAAAGGGAGAGGGGAGGATCTAAAAAGTGAATCAGAATTGATTAGTACCTTATCAAATCCAACTCACAAGCCCTTTAATGTGTAAGGAACAGTGAACCACTCCTGTTAGAGGCTGGCTACAGGTGTGTCTGACCACGCCTGTTAAGGCATGGTCAAGGTGAGGTCAGGATTACTCGGCGGCGTTGGCTCTTAAGGGCTGCAGAGAGAATGGAAGCCGGTTCTCCTGTCCCTTCTCTCTGGCCTCGCCGCTCGGCTGCCCCTGGCACGCTCTGGCTTGCGTTTGGCTGGTATTTATCTCAAAAATGATATCTTGACCTTACGGATTATGTATTGTATCTTGGGTCACCCAATACTGTGGGATTCAAGGAATCAGCTTTTAAAGAATGTCACATACACAGAGATAGAACACACCAAGGGACAGATGTGTTGATTTCTCGTAGAAGACAATGACAATCGCCAGGAACTGTTACTTCTTCCAGGATGATTTTCTTGTGAGAGCCTGAGACATTTTGAGTTGATTTTGTTCCTTAAAAATCTTACAGTGAATGACTCTGATCCTAATTCCCATTGTTCATTCTACTGCTGTTCAATCTTTTCTAAGATGGAAAAACAGCAACTAATTCAGGAAAAGGTTAACAAGGAGGAAAATGTGGTTAAGGAAGCCAGTGGCTTCTCCTCTCATACCCTTTTGCAGTTATTTTTATTTCCTATCATCAAAGTTTGGAGGATGAATGTACACTCTTCAGGATCTTTGCAAAATATACATTTTTTTCCTACCAACCATCACAATTCAGCTATGAGCGGCCCTCCCCCCACATCAATACATGTGTGTTTCAAGTCCTTGTCCAAGGATGATATTTGTTAAATAATCATACCAAGTTCCTTGCTGTATGGGCAGGTTCTGTCCTCTGATTTCAATAAAAGGAGTGCATACCTTTTGAAATCCAAAGATGGTTAATCTGCAAAAGCCAGAAGAAAATGATTTGTGATGGGGAAGCAAAAAATCATCTTTTACTCTGGACTTGAACTTTGTCTAGAGTTTATCTTTAAAGGGTGAACTGATGTTTTGTACACTTTCCAGACTTTTTCCTTTGGCATCACATATGCCATTCCTCTTTGGTAAAAAGAGAATATGTTGTGACAAGCCACAGAAAAGAATAGGATTGATCCAAGAGTAATTTAGGACACTTCCCTTACCTCATTAGTTGAAAAGGTTAAAGATCCGTCTGCTTTTAAGGATAAGTGTGAGGTCAAAGCACAGAAAAGTTCCCTCCACCCATTTGAAATAAAGAGAAGATATTCATTAGTAAGAGAACTTGAAAATGTTGAATAAAATGTTGATTTCAGTGTTTTGTGTCTTATTATAGGCTTTATAAATATGCTAATGGCAGTTAATAGCATATCCTCTTATCAAAGATACCATCCCCAGAAACATTTCCTCTATGCCAGGCATGGGGTTAGCCACCAAAGATAAAACTTAGTCACCTTCATTGTTGTTTTAACCTGTCCTAGGCTTCCTCATTTTATTTTTTATGTTGTGGTAACTGAGTTTGGATATAGAGCCTCATACACGCTGAAGTGGTCTACTACTGAACTATATATGTCTAGTCCTAACTTTTCACTTTCAAGACAGGATCTCACTGAGTTGCCCAGGTTGATTTGAATGTGAAGTTCTCCTGCCTCAGCCTCCTGAGCAGTAGGATTACAAGGCTGCTACACTAGGCCTGGTTCCAGGCTTCATTTTTTTTTAAATGAAAATATTCAGTTGTGTTTTTTTCTTTTTCAGAATCAGCTATTTACTACTGAGATTTCCCATCCCACTATCATTTACAGCCTGATTCATAGAGTTGAACTTGACTAGAAGACTTAATGTGTGCAAGGCCCTTCATTCTCCTATATTTGCCCCCGTCCAGAAACTCACCCTATACCAAATATCCAAAATAGAGCTGAGGTTCCTTCTCACTAGAGTACTGAATCTAGGGTTCATGTTAAATAACAGTTAAGTCATATTTTTGTCTTCTTAGTATTCCAAACAACATAAATATGATCCCATAGATTTACCAGTTTGTATTAAATATTATAGAATATAAAATTATGTTAGATAAGTCAACTTTATAATTTGCTGCATAGGGTGATGTAATCAATTTATTATTATTATTATTATTTTATTTAAATTAGAAACAAGCTTGTTTTACAAGAAACAACTTGTCAATCCCAGTTTCTTCTCCCTCCCCTCCTCCCCTGCCCCCCACTAACTCCCTATCCCATTCCCTTTCTGCTCCCCAGGGAGGGTGAGGCCTTCCATTAGGTATCTTCAAAGTCTGTCATATCATTCGGGTCATGGCCTAGGCCCTCCCCCATGTGTCTAGGCTGAGAGAGTATCCCTCTATGTGGAATGGGGTCCCAAAGTCTATTCTTTTGCTAGGGATAAATACTGATCTACTACCAGAGGCCCCGTAGATGGCCTAGGCCTCCTCATTGACACTTACATTCAGGGGTTCTGGATCAGTCCCATGCTATAGTTTCCCAGCTATCAGTCTGGGGTCCATGAGCCCCCCGCCTTGTTTAGGTCAGCTGTTTCTGTGGGTTTCACCAGCCTGGTCTTGACCCCTTTGCTCATCATTCCTCCCTCTCTGAAACTGAATTCCAGTAGTTTAGCTCAGTGTTTAGCTGTGGGTGTCTGCTTCTGCTTCCATCAGCTGCTGGATGAAGGCTCTAAGATGGTATTTAAGGTAGTCATCAATCTCATTATTGGGGAAGGGCATTTAAGGTAGCCTCTCAACTATTGCTTAGATTGTTAGTTGGGGTCATCCTTGTAGATCTCTGGAAATTTCCCTAGTGCCAGATTTCTCTTTAAACCTATAATGGCTCCCTCTATTATGGTATCTCTTATCTTGCTCTCCTCTATTATTCCCCTGACTCAACCTTCCTGCTCCCTCATGTCCTCCTCTCCCCTCCTCTTTCTTCTAGCTCCCTCTCTCCTCTCCCCCTGCTCCCAATTTGCTTAGGAGATCTTAGGAGACATTTTAAATGTCTCTCAGATTTAAATCAAAGGACTAGAACAAAACTAAACCAAAGCATCCTTAGAGAATTCAGTTTGCTAACTCTTAGGCTTTACAACTCACACTGAGCCCAAGATACAAGTTGGTTTGTCACATTTTGTAAAGACGATCACATTAACTTTTGAAAGGAAGGCATGTGTGTGGGTGTGAAGGCAGTATGAGTCAGGGACATTGGCCTCTCTGGTCCTGAATCAAACCACACAGAATATAGATGTGCTTCTCAAGCTTCATCCTGTCAACTTGACTCGGGTTTGTTGTGTCTTTTTCTTCTTTCTCTAGAACATTGTCTAAAATTGTTTATTAATATTGTTTGTTTATTAATATCTTAGATTTATGAATCTACTATATTCTAGAAGGCCCATTTTCATGCGGAAATTTAAGCATGGTCTAGATCTCTTCTTCCTGCTGTTGTTAGAAGAAGAGAATATGAGAGATACTTGTGGTCTTTGTACATAGTAATGTCCACCAAATAGTTGCATGAAAACTTATTTACCATGTATAGCTTTTATTCCTACTAAGCCATCCCTTTTGGAATAAAAAGGCTGCAAAAATTTCACAAGGAACAAGTGATTTTTCTTGTGTTTGTCTACTCAGCAACTGGGGAATGATTATTACTTCCCTTTTGTGTTTCTTTATTTTATTTTATTAGTTCAAATTAGGAACGAGCTTGCTTCACATGTCAATCCTTTCTCCCTCTCCCTCCCCTACCCCCCAATATCCCACCTGCCCCTAGCATCCCCCCTCCACTCCCCAGGCAGGGGAAGGGCCTCAAAAGGGGCTCCCCAAAGTCTACCACATCATCCTGGGCCAGGCCTAGGCCCTTCCCCATGTGTCCAGGCCAAGAGAGCATCCATTCACATGGGATGGGCTCTCAAAATCCCTTCTTTTTTTTTTAAGACCTTACATATTTAATAGTGTGTTACCCCTGTACAAATGGAAAAAAATTAGGTTCAGCATTTCTAGAACAATATGGCTGTTAATTTTTGTACAATGCCAACTCAACACAGTAAACTGGATACTTTTTTTCCAAAGTTGACAGCACAGCTAAAGTTTCCAAAAATTCAAAATATATATGTATATATTTATATATTTATATTTATATAAAAAGACCAATAAAGGCAGTATGTTATGAATCAATAGCAGCAACAGCTTTCCCTTTTGTGTTTCTTACCCTACCCCCTTCAACATCTTTTCTCAGCTGTTTTCTGCTTTCTAAACCCATGAAGCTTACAAATTCAATCTTTTCTGGTACTATTTGAGGTCACAAATTAAATACTTTGTCAACTCTTTGCACTTAAAAATAGTAAAAGAGGATTAACAGACATCTGGAAGAGAGTTCTATACCTTGCCAAAAAAATATAAATAAATAAAAAAAATCAGGCATTTCTCAAAGTGTCTCCAGATTCAGAGAAGAAATTTCACTGTGGAACCAGCCAAATTTATTTCCTTTACATGTCATCAATATTGATAAGAAGGCTAAAGTTTTCCCCATTGTTTATTTGCATCTATGCATGGTGATGGACTCAGAGCCAGCTTAAGGAACCGTCTGCTTGCACACATCCATAAGGCAAGCCTACTGTGCAGACACTGCAGCTGGTAGGATTTTCTTTTTTATGATGATTTCTCATTCTACATTACAGAATCAGATTTCTAGACTTCCAGAAAGTTCTGTGATTGAGTCACACAACCACAGATGGAACATAGCTGTTCCTGCTCTGGACAGAATGGACCACCACACAACCTGATGGTGACCTTCCACCTGCTTAGCATGTGGTGCTAAGGGTAATGGGAAACTCCATTGGAGAGCCACCTCCTTCATGAAAATGTCATTTCCTACTTCTAGGTTAGAAGCTGGGTCATCAAGGCTTTGTAAGTCTTTTGGCCCAGTGCCTTTTATGGCTCTCCTGGTAGGAGATACATTCAGAGTGACTCTGAAAGTGAAGCAATTGGTAGAAGACAGGGCAGATTCAATGAAAGCTAGAACATCACTGAAAGAGTTATTGAGCACTGGGATTATGTATTTTCACTATAATGGTGTAATAGCTGGTATAGAATAGATGCACAAACATTGCTGAGTGAATGATGGAAGAATTTAAATCAATAATATTTACCAGTAAAAATAGGGACTTGCCCTCCTATTGTACAGAGGTGATTTTTGAGATAATCCATCCAGTTAACAAGCTCTACGGAGCACCCCTTTTGGCAGTTAGCACTTGATCTGTCACTACCCAGATCATTTATACTCACTACCATGATAAGACTGGACATAGAAGGGACTGGACTCCCTGAAAACAGCAAACTTGCCTGTGATGTTGTTGAAAGGCCCGCTGCCTCTCTGCCCCCCCCCCCCCCCCGTTGAGAAACACTCCGTCCCAAGGTCTCTGCCCCCAAGGTCAGCCACCTGGGCGCGGAGGGAGGAATCAAGTCTGTTGTACCCAAGGTCTCCGCCCCCAAGGTCAGCCACCTGGGCGCGGAGGGAGGAATCAAGTCTGTTGTACCAGACACCAGACCTTGAGAATATGCTGATCTGGAATGGCTCTGTGCCTCATTTGAACCATCAAATAGAATCCCTGCTCCTAGCTTGCGCCTTTTTCCCTATATAAGGACGCCTTTCCCTTGGCGCGGGGCGCTTGGCCTCAGAAAAGCTAAGTCGCCCCGGGTACCCGCGTCTCCAATAAAGCCTCTTGTTTTTTACATCCAGTTCGTGGCCTCGCTGGTTCCTGGGTGTGTGGGTCTCCCTCTACGAAAGTATCCCTTCGGGGTCTTTCATTTGGGGGCTCGGTCCGGGATCGAGACCCGCCCAGGGACCACCGACCCACGTCTGGGAGGTAAGTGTTGTGCGGATCCGCTGTTTTGTCTTGTCTGGTCTGAGTCTGTCTTGTGAATTGCGCTTGCGTTTGTAGTATACAGCTGTGTACATTTGTAGGCGGATCCGAGGAGGGACTGACGGGTTCGAACTCCCGACCGCGGCTCCAGGAGACGTCCTGGTAGCGTTTGAAGCCCTCTGTGTGAGGGATTTGTATTTTGAACTTGGGAAGCCCTCAATGTGAGGGATTTGTACTTTGAAAACTGCGCTGCGAAAACCTGTTCTGTGTTCTGTGTTGTTTGGCCTTTGTTTTATAATTGATGTGCATAAACGCAAATGAATTACTCTTTGTTCCTCAGCTCGAGCGTATAAACTTATCTGGCCTGATCCGGACATCTAAACGGCCTTAAAGTTATTAAGAACTGTAAAAAGGACTTTGATAAAATTTTGATGTTAACTGAGAAATGAAAAAAAAATGTAGGAGACTTAAATAATAAAGAGGGAAAGAAAAAAAAAAGAAAACTTGTCTAAGAATGTCTAAGAGAGTCAGAGAAATGAACTAAAAGGTTATAGAAAATTAAAGCAAGCAAGTCATAGCAGAGAAGATTGTTACAGAAAGTTATGGAGGGTCAAAGCAAGTTATAAAAGGTCAGAGGAAAGTTGTTAAAAATCAGAAAAAAGGTTATTATAAGTCAGAGAAAAATGTAAACTGTGCTATGGTTTCTCATGTCTAAAATTTTAACCATATTAAGCTAATTCTGTTTTATATATACTTGTTTTAAAATGTTCATATGACTTGACTGGTCGCCATTTTGCTAAAATTAAAAAAGGAATACTTAAACCGCCATCTTGACTAAAGATGACCGCATGGAAATTAGAGGTACCATCTTAGAAACAAGTTTTTCAATTGAGATTTACAATGTTAATGCTTCTATATATTACAGAAAGACCTTAAGGGAATTTAAATTTCTTTTTAAAACCAGTTTTTTTTATGTTTGTTTTTATTAATGTTTGTACTTAAAGAGCTTCAATTTAAAATTATTTTTGAGCAAAGCCTGACAATGTAAAGTTTTTGTTTTATGAAAGATGCTGATCTATTATAAGGTATTACAGTTTATATTTTAGAAATAAATTTAGGATGTTGATAACACACACCTTTAAGCTCAGGATGTTGGTAGCACACGCCTTAAGTTTAGAACATTGGGGATACACGCCTTTAATCCCACCACTCGGGAGTAAGAGGCAGATGGATCTTTATGAGTTCAAGGCCTGTCTGGTCCGGCAGATCGAATTCCAGGACAGGCTCCAAAGTCACAGAAAAACCCTGCCTAAGAAAGAAGTTAAGCTACTGTTTAAGGAATATAAGGTAGCTCTATGCAGTTTTAAGTTCAGCTGTGCTGTTTCAAACATCTTACTAAGTTAAAACCAGTTACAGTCAGACTAAAAATTATTTACAGAAATAAGACCTTACCTAGCCACCTGTATACTTAATGTGTGCTTAAGGCAAGTAATTAAAACAGACAAACAGACCTCTAATGCTTCAGAGATCTTCAGAATATGGCATTTAAATTGTTATCTTTAAAGTTTATAATGTCAGACAGACTGCCAGATCCTGACAATGACCCGAAGATTACAGGCACCTCAGTTCCTGCACCTGGACCAATGAGCAGATGCTCAGATATGAAACCTGCCGCCTGCCAGAACCTGGCCGAGACTGTGGACAAAGCTGCTGGACGCTGGAAAATTGATTGTACCCCTTTGCCTAGACAAAACAAGGTCAGTCTTTTCCATGTCCCTCTTCCACAGAGAGAAAATAAAACCTCTCACAGATAGGCCTGGCGAAGATTGTTGTTCTTTGAGACAGCTGCCTCCAACGGTAATGGAGAAACTTGGGTTTGGCTAACTGTATATGGACTTGCTTCTGACTGGCTTCTGTCCTTTTTAGTAGATTCGGATAAAATATACCCTTCTCAGATCTCTGAAATATTACTGGTTGTCAGCTTGACAGCATCAGACAGTTAGATCCACTATAGACTAGTCAGTATGTTAGCTGATAAAATAATGACTATCTACTGTTCAGGCACAAGCTCAAGGTTTTTAAGTTTATTTTGGTTGTCATCTAAGTACAAACTTAAAGGGCTTTTCATCAGGCCAAAGGCACCCCTGTCCAATCCATACCTAGCTCTCTGGACAGAAGAAAAATGTACATGCTTATAGCCCAAATCTGTAGTTTTTGCTAGGACTCAAAGTTATAAATGTGTTCTTGCTGTTTGAACAGATATCCAGATATCTGCTTTTTCTGCACTGTGGGCTTCTATAAATAAGTTTTAACCTCTGTTCCTAGTTTAAATATGTCTTAAACAGGTTTCTGCTTCTGACAGACATCTGAGTACCAGTTGCTGACTTCAGACTGTTCTAAGTAGACTGCGAACCCTAGACTTGCTATGGATGTGAACTAGTCTGCTGATATGGACACCCCCTATCTCTGCAACAGTGTCTGCTAACCAGAAGCCCCTGATGGATTCCCCGTTGCCTAAATTCCTTTTTGTTTTTGACTAGCATTTCAACCTTCTGGGGTCCTTAACTTCGTCCCAAAGTCAGCAGGAAGCAGTTTAGAAAAGAATTTCGCCGTCCATTCTCCCTGGTTGAAATGCTAAGTCAAAGGGAACTTCCTTGCGAGGGGATGCCAGTACCTATCACTCCCTGATGGGGACACTAGAGACTGGGTCCTCCTACTCCCCCTAGCATACCCCTAGGCCATATGGGCTCACACCTTTTAAAAAAAAAAAAACTTATAAAGACCAGAGGGACCATCCTACCATTCCCCATTCCTACCAGATCGGGGACACTGTCTGGGTCCGGCGTCACTAGACCTCAGCGCCTACCAGTTGTGAAACTGCCATGCAGCACAAGCTCACATTGTCTGAGGTCTCAGGAAAGGGGCTATGCATAGGCAGTACTGGTTTGACCCCCTGCGTCTCTACTACCGTTCTCAATGCCACTATTGACTTTTGTATATTGACAGAACTTTGGCCCAGGGTCACATATCACCAACCTGAATATATTTATAGGGTACTAGAGAAGTCAACCCGACATAAGAGGGAGCCAATATCCTTTACCGTGGCCCTATTATTAGGAGGGATAACAGTGGGGGGCCATAGCAGCCGGCATAGGGACCGGAACCATTGCCTTACAGGGAATTAATCATTTTAAGCTTCTACAACAAGCCATGCACACGGATATCCAGGTCCTAGAAGAGTCAGTCAGTGCACTCGAAAAATCCTTAACATCACTCTCTGAGGTGGTCCTGCAGAACAGACGAGGGTTAGATTTATCATTTTTACAGACCATACAGAAATAATTAGAGACAGCATGGCCAAGCTTAGAGAAAGACCTAACCAGAGACCTTTGAATGAAAGATTTCATTCAGTCACAAGAGAAATGGGGGAATGAAAGGCCCGCTGCCTCTCTGTCCCCCCCCCCCCCCCCCCCCCCGTTGAGAAACACTCCGTCCCAAGGTCTCCGCCCCCAAGGTCAGCCACCTGGGCGCGGAGGGAGGAATCAAGTCTGTTGTACCCAAGGTCTCCGCCCCCAAGGTCAGCCACCTGGGCGCGGAGGGAGGAATCAAGTCTGTTGTACCAGACACCAGACCTTGAGAATATGCTGATCTGGAATGGCTCTGTGCCTCATTTGAACCATCAAATAGAATCCCTGCTCCTAGCTTGCGCCTTTTTCCCTATATAAGGACGCCTTTCCCTTGGCGCGGGGCGCTTGGCCTCAGAAAAGCTAAGTCGCCCCGGGTACCCGCGTCTCCAATAAAGCCTCTTGTTTTTTACATCCAGTTCGTGGCCTCGCTGGTTCCTGGGTGTGTGGGTCTCCCTCTACGAAAGTATCCCTTCGGGGTCTTTCATTGTTACTTCATTTTCGGTACCTACAACAGAGGAAGGGGCCTCAAAACACACACTAGCTTGACTTTCCTGACAGATATATTGTCTGACTTGGAAATATCTACAAATGATTTCTTGAATAAAACCCCATTGATATGGGAAGGAGTGACTCTTTAATGCGTATTAGGATCACTTCCTGTTACCCACCACCTACTCATGTGGCCAGGCTTGTACTTACTGTATTCCAGGTCCCATGTTGACACTATATCCGTCAGCTCATTCAATAAAAAATCATACACAAATTCCAGACGATTTTTTGAAAGTTCAGTTTTCACAATATAGAGCCTGCTATTTCTTTGTTTTAATCATATCTGTTCTTACTGTATTTCATCAACTTCATAAAATGCAGGAAGTCAAAGACACACCTTTTTTCTAGTAGAAAAATCCTTGACAAATGCCTTTGGCAAAACCATTTTCTCTGTGCTGCTGGGATAGGATGGTCTCCTAAGCTGCCCAGGCCCCAGGCTGGAAAAGAATAACTTCTATACTGAAGGCTGCTAGCAAGAATCTCCCCAGGTTCCTGGAATGGCCTTTATTCTACAACTGTTCCCTGAGTCTTTATTTGGAAACATATTGTCTGTTACAAGGGAGAGAAACAAAGAGAGAGAAATAGGTTAAAACTCTTTGCCATTAAGGTGTGAAGTGCGTGCTATCTCACCATAAAGACAAAGAAACAGAAACTCAAGTAAATAAGGGACTAACACGGAATGGAACTGTTATTCTAAACAGCCTTCCAAATGTGAACCCTGTGTATCTTCAACTCCCAAACTATCATGAACAAGGCTATTAAGTTTGATGGAGTTTTATTTCTTAGTTAGTTCCCTGTTAGCATGTGGATTCTCAGGTTTGCTCTCTCCTGCCTTTTTTGTGTAGGTAAGTCAGCCATCCCCTAACTTTGACCTCAGGGAGATATGGAAGATGGAGATGAAGAGTGAGTCTTGGCTCAAGTCTTGATGCCACCATCTAGCCTCTGTTGGACCCTGAACAATTTCTTGCTCTGCCCATCCTTATTTACGTAAGATGGGGGTAGTCATCATGAGCTTCTTTGGGGGCCAGCACATAAACATGCGTCCTGATTATTCAGTTGGCAGTTGTTTACCAATTTAGGATATTCCATCCCTCTCCTCCGATGCCCCCATGTTGCCTTTTGGTTATGCTAGAGCTTTCAAACAAGCACCCAGAGGAAGGGGGAAAGATGGGGTAGGTGAAGGAGCATGGAATAAATGGAGACAAGTATCAGATGTGAAGAAACCCAACCATCTGAAGGCAAAGAAGATGAATATTAAAAGAAACGTATAAATGCTGTTCTGACTAGACTTGAGAATAAAAAATTGCTAAAAATGGCACTGCCTGTCCCAGAAGACATGTCCTGGCTCAGCAGGACTTGTTCTGAATCCAGAACCAGTACAGGAATGTGGGCCCCAACTCAACAACTCTGAGAGAGGGAGAAGGAAATATGAAACAAGCTGGCTTTAGAAGGGAGGAAGTAGGATGGCAAGAAGTGTCTCTGTATAAATCTAAGTACCAGTTGGGGTGTGTATGTGCTTTAAGAAATTATTTTTTTTTAGAAAGAGACAAGTTTTTTTTATATACATTCTTGCCAAGCAACAAGCCACCAAGGGCATGCTTTTAGTCAAGATGTCAGTTACTCAGTTAATTAAAATATTACGTATTTTTTGTTGTTATTTTATCATTCCTCTCACATTTAACATGTGGTACAATGTCTTCAATAAATACAGCAGTCTTTGCATTTAGGTAGAGCTTTGAGTGGTGATAATTTGAGATCGGGGCACTTCAATGACTCAGATATCTACTTCTGATTCGTTAACAAAAAGACTTCCTTGAATTTGTCGAGTAATGTTAAGTCACTCAAACAGTGTTTTTGTACTACTATTACATGTTAGGCCTACTAGCTGTGGGAAAAATGACTGAGCAAGTCAAATACAGAATTTGACCCCAGGAAGAGACTCTTGGAGATTATATAAGTTAGCTCATCTGGGCAAAATCTTATGTTAAAAACTTCTCTTCCAGTCACATGTGACGTACAACTTCTAAAACTTCCCTTTCCAGGCTCTGCGATGAGAAAGGAATATTGATTATCCATGAATGTTGACAGATACAGAGGTGTTGATGGCAAAGAACACTTATGTAAATTGCCTTCCTCTGGGTATTTTTACCCAGGAATATATCATACACTGAATGTGTGAAGCTTTAACCCCCACCATTGAATATTTGCTTATGGGACTTAATGTAGAACTCCCATGGGTAAAGTCACATTTTGATTGTTAAATATAATGATAACAAACATTTATCAAGTGTTTACAAGTATCAAGAATTGCACATATATTTGCACAAGTTCTCATAAAGCTCAGGCAGATCTTGAATTCACTGTAATGTATCTGTGGCTGGCTTGAATTCTGATTCTCTATCACCCAAGTGTTAGGTTTATAGATGTGTGCCACTATGCTGTACTGAGCCGGACCAAGCATTTTAAATGAACAGACTCATTTAATCTTTAAACCCTGTAAGATATTGGGAACTGGTACAGGCACCAGTGTTTGCTCTATTTTCAAGCTTCTGGATGCTGGGAGAGCAACCAGAACATCTGGGTTTGAACACTACTAGCACATTTTTGTTTGTTTTTCTGGCTGGAAGTTCTGTGGGCATGGGAAACATCCACAGCTGATTGTGTTAAAAGAAAGGAGATTTGGAAACTTGGGTCTTCAGTAACAGGCAGGAGGGGCTCTAGTAAATGGTGTTGTTTTTATATTCCAAAGTTAATCATTATAGAGATTCCTTGTGGGGTAAAGTTTGGAACAAGGGAAATCAGCATCTTAAAGAGTATGAGTCAAACACAGAGAACTATCCCTCCTACAAAGGGCTGGGGACAGCCTTTGTACATTTATTGAATACTCATCCCCCGCCAGGGTCCCATTTCCTCTGTTTGCCCTTTACATATGCTAAATTTTGTTTTGGATCCTGGTCTTCTCTTGAAAATCATCTGGAAACTTCATATATTTTTAACATTTAGGTACCATCTGCAGTGTTTGCTAGTGGTCTTTAGTCTCTGAATTTTGTCTCTATCCGGTAGTTTTTCTGAGCTTCTTACACAACTGTAATAAAAGTGCCTCTGTGTTGAGTATTATTTCTTCCCAATTAAAACATGTCCTAGAGGGAGGAGGGAAGCTCATAAAACTCCAGGAGCTAAGGAAACTTAACAAGGTCCAGGATGCTCCCAATAATTACAAGACACACAAGCCCCTTCCTCAAGATTACTAAAGCAGCAGCAACAATTGCTGGGGAGAGGTTACTCTCGAACTGGCTGGACAGCCTCCAGGTTGTAGAGGGAGGGGGCTCCACAAATGCAGCTTACACGAGTCATCAGTCATTCTGCTGTGGGCTGTTTGGTGATGGAGCTGCCTTTGGATCATCTGTGCTTCTGTAAGTAATCCCATTAAAGTCACTGGCTCACCAAGGCTTGGGTGGAATCATTCTTTGCCTGCCCTAGGTGCTGTATTTTTGGTGAATAGATGTTTGTTCACAATTCCTCTGGAAAAAAAACTCACATTCACACAATTGTCCCACAGTTTGCCCTACAAGAAGTCCAAAATTAAACTCATTACCATTCTGCCCATATTAATGCTCCTATATTGATAACAAGATACTATTCACTTGGCAGCTCACACCGGGTACCATTCCTCAATATCATCAGTTCCTTCCTTTACTAGCTTCCTTCCTACTCAGTTGAGAAAGGCTTTCTAATCCTATCTGCTAAGCATCTCTTGACATCATCCATTTTGTGCCCTCTACCCCCATTGCCATTTTCTGAATCAGACCACCTTCACCTTCCAGTCTGATGACATTCTCCCCATCGATCTCATTGATCAGTTTGCTTCCATTCTGCACACTGCCTCCGTACAGATCACATCAGTTCTGATTACAATCCTGCAACAGCTTTACTTGGCCCTCTGGCTGGAGTTCAGCCTCCTTTCAATAACCTGTGAGACTCTCTGTGGGATGTACTCTGCTCATCTTCTCAGCCTCCTCTTCCTCCCCCCTCTCTTTCTATCTCTCAAAAACACTTGGACTTCCATTGACACAGCTTCCTCCACTTCCTCAGATGAGCCCCGCTCTCTCTGACCCAGGTCTGTGTGTTCCTGCTCTCCTGTTAGATGGAAAACTACTCTCCAAGTTCTTTCCCCATTTATATCCCCATTTTCACCTCCATAAAAAACTTCCTTGACACACGAGGCTTCTACCAGGGGAGGGGTGCCTTCTCTTCATATGTAGCAGATTGTTCTACAATCCTGTGTTTAATTATCTGTATATCGCACAGGAATTTCTGTGGAAGGAGAGGCTCTTTCACGTCACACGCGTGTCCTGTGCTGAGTTGACTCTGACTTACACATGGAAGAGCAGATACAGCCCACAGATGTGTATGGTTGGAGCATGTGTGTGTGCCAGCAGAGCACATGTGTGTACTGATGGAGCACACGTGTGTATGGAGGGAGCACATGTGTGTGCTGGTGGAGCACACATGTGTAGGGCGGGAGCACATGTGTGTGCTGGGAGCACACGTGTGTATGGAGGGAGCACATGTGTGTGCTGGTGGAGCACACGTGTGTAGGGAGGGAGCACGTGTGTGTGCTGGTGGAGCACACGTGTGTATGGAGGGAGCACATGTGTGTGCTGGTGGAGCACACGTGTGTATGGAGGGAGCACGTGTGTGTGCTGGTGGAGCACACGTGTGTATGGAGGGAGCACACATGTGTGCTGGTGGAGCACACGTGTGTATGGAGGGAGCACATGTATGTGCTGGTGGAGCACACGTGTGTATGGAGGGAGCACATGTGTGTACTGATGGAGCACATGTGTGTATTGATGGCGCACAGGTGTGTGCCGATGGCACACATTTGTAGAACTCACACATTAGCTTACATGACAGGCTAATTTCTGCTTTACAGTCAGCACTGACATGAAGACAGAATAAATTTTCGCATAAAGATCTGCCAAGGGCGTGGTTTAAGCCCGTTGGCTTCTTTCTATATTCAGGTGCTCTTTGGTTCCATGCACATCATCCCTGAGAGGAGAGGAGGAGCTCCCAGAATGGTGGAGGGCACAGAATGGGCGCTCTGGATACCTGCATGATGGGATAGCTTAATTCTTCTTAAAAAAGAAAAAGATACTTAGGAATGTCATATTATATATTTTTCATGAGCATGCAGAAGAAGAAAACAAAAAGGGAAACCAGCTATTAAAGCAGGCTTTCTAAAATGGTTCTGTAATGAAGTCAAGGACATTGAGAAAGAGGCCAATGCTGTGGCTGCCTCAGCATCCTGGTGCTCCTAAAAGGACCCAGCATTTTTAAATGTTCCCCAATATTGTGGAATGTGTCATGCTAAGCTTATGTATCTTATTAAATCAATTTGGTTAAATAGGAAACCAATTGAGATTTATCTACTGAAAAATCTTTAAGGATTTTAAAAAGCCCATTTGCTCTGTGCTTCTCTATTATTTTTTGCACCTTTATTCTACAGTGCTTTTTGCTAAGTAGAAGGAGAAAGAACTATAATTAGATCTAGAAAATTAAGTTAAGCCTTGCCCTAGGAATCTCCAGGCCTAGTCTGCCACCTCCACAAAAGTGTGGGTGAAACTTTTGCTTTTACCGTTTTTTAGTGGAATCCTGGTCTCATCTCCAAGACTGCTATCACTGGAAATGATGTTCAGAAGAAAGAAGTCTACGGAAAGGGAAAGCTCATGGCTTCTGTATGCTCCCCATTCACCCACTGATTCACACATGCTTATTTAGAGTCTGCCTGGTACCGAGCATATGTAACATTTCTCGTGTCTGGAAATTCAGCAGGGAAAAGGATAGATGGGGCCCCAGCTTTCATGAAGGACACACTGTGAGCCAGAGAAACAGCAACAACGAAAACAAGAGCATCTTGAAGGGCGTAGAGCTGGAGGAAGCCGGTGGGATGATAGAGCGATGCAGACAGGTACAGCTGGAAGGTTGAAATGGGGAAGGGCAGCTCTATGAGGGAGCATTGAGACGACAGGAAAGAACCAGACATGTGAGCAAGTTTAGGAAAAAGTCACCCCCTCCCCCGGTGGAGGGGCAGTGACAACATTCATTTCCCAGGTAGCTTGCTGTCCAGTGTGTGGGAGAAGTGTCAGCCTTCCTTAGCGGTTCCTCCCAGTGCCTGGACCACAGTGGAAAGGCCCCAAAGATTGCAGACCCCTAAGAACACAAGTCACTTGAAGAAGTAAGAGAGGCAGGAGAGGGGAAAGGAGGCAAGGGGAGGGGCGGGGGTGTTTGTCATCCTGCTTAAGTTACACTTTCACGCCAAATGTCTTTTTCCACTCTCACATTTAAAGGAAAGTAATCTTGAAACTGAATGCAAGATCCAAAGTAACAGAAAGTGGCCTTAAACTGTAGGGAGGTTTAATTGTAGCATGTGTTCTTCCTCTTAGCCACTAGAGAGCAGTGCTGCCCATCAAATGTACAAGGAGGCCCGCGATCAGGTCTGAGTTTTAAAGGGAAAGTCCACCCTCCTTAGGCACATTTCTGCAGTTCCCTTTCCTGTCCTGTGCTGTCCCCCCCCCCCCCCCAAGTCCCACTGTCTGGTTCCCTGCTGTCTAATGTCCACAAGCACATCCTCTAAGCAAAGTTCAGGTTTAGAATGAAACTCGGATTCTTTAGGAGGAAAAATCAGTGCATTATTTTGTTGAGAGCTATTGTGAGCCCTTTCAGCGAAGAAAGCCCAATGGCTGCAACACAGATCCACGCAGGACAGGGGCAGGGTTTCCAGGGAGTCTTCAAGAACATAACATGCATAGCCAAGAGGGTAAGGGCCGTTATTCCATCAGTGCACTGAGACACTGAAAGCCAAACCAGGTTTGGGTGGCAGCCAAGGTCTTCTTGCCACACTGGACTCAGTGGGCACAGGAATCTTGTGACTTCTTTCTGAGCCGCTCAAGCTTCAGCCACCTAAGTGCAAACCTCCTGTTCACTGTTGTGTTATATTTCTTCATTGGTGCTTTTATAAAGCATGAAAGAGAATGGGTTGACAATAGAGAAAGGTGACATGATTTTAGCAGTGACCAGTGTAAATCCAAGGACTTCAGATGCGATGTACAGATTTACATACAAACAAACGCAAGAATTTATAATATGGGTCCTGCTGCCTTCCAAGGAAGACTTCAAGGCACCACCATTCAGCAAAAATGCACATCAATAGGCAGAGACTGTAATGCATCCATCTAAAAATATATTTAGACTTCTTCTAGTGGGAACTAGGTAACTAGGTGGCTACCTGAGCAAGAAAACAGGAGTCATGTTCCTAGGCAGCATCTACTGGTGTATTGTAACAAAACAAGGAGAGAAGGAGAGGGAGAGGGAGAGGGAGAGGGAGAGGGAGAGGGAGGGAGAGGGAGAGGAGAGGGAGAGAGAGAGAGAGAGAGAGAGGAGAGAGAGAGAGAGAGAGAGAGGAGAGGTGAGGGAGATAGGGAGGGAAAGGTCGGTTTAGCTGGTTGACTGCTTTGTCTTGTTTTTCATTAGCACATAAGTGACTAGAGCCAGAATTGCATGGTGGACTTTTGGTTCTGCTGGTAGCACACTGTGCTCAATAAAAATTAATCCATCAATCAACAGGACAGAAAATCCTATCCTGCCAGAAGCAATACCTCCTGTTTGTCCCATACAAAAGCTAATTAGAGCGTTGGGTGTTGTAATGGAGGCTGAAACTGAGCAAAATAGAAAAAAAAATCCCACAAATTATCAAATAAAAAATGAGACTAGAGAAAATAGATAACAGTGGAAAGCTAATAATTTGATTCTTCTTCCTTCCCCTACCCCAAGGATGGTCTCTTTCAATTCGATGCACCAGAAGTTTGTCTACATGGGTGGGATTCTGGATTGCTTGTGTTTTCTTGTCAGGGTTGGTTCGGGGCATCCGTCATCTTCTCCCACTTACCCCAAAGCCACTTGCTGTTGTGATCCCAGAGGTCTGGTCTCTTACCTGCCTCCATCAAAAGTACTTCTGCTCCTGAGTTCACTGGAGCGTTGCTTGGCCAGGGAACTGAAAGAGCAGTTCATCTGGTGAGGGGAAGAGGAAGCTGGGGAGAACACAGCAGAGACCACAGGCATGGTGTGGAATGTGAGTGGAAAAGTTTACCTGCCATATTTGACTCCCTGAAGAATTGCAGAGAATTGCCCTCAGGTTAGAAGGTCATATGCATATATACAATTTACAGTGGCACATTTACACATATACACACATGATACAATGGCACATTTACACATATACACACAATACAACAGCACTAATCCCTACCTCATACAAACATACCTCCTGACCTAATAATTTAAATTCTAGAAGCTCTGACTTCCCGAACTCAATATTAACCAAGAAATCCTATAAATTGCTTTCATCATTGCAACTCTTTCCATGTTAAAGATTTTCCAGTGGAGTCCTACAAGTTTTAGAAGAAAGTCCTAGAGGCCTAAGAGCAGACATTGTGAACCGCCATAATGGTAAAAATGTTACCATTTTTACTTGTTACCAATGCCTTCCTTTTTTTTTTCTTCTGGGGACTCAAGGACAACTATCTTGAGGTTTTTATATACACTGATACCTAAAGATACATCAATTTAAAAGAAAAGTTCCCTGTTTTTAAAATTAGCAAATTCAGGGGAATCCAAAATGATCTGACATTGTACTGCTTATGTAATTATCGGGGAAATACAAAAATAAAATAAAATAATTTTGCCTATGATATAGTCTCACATCCTTGGTGTGCTGAGTGGAGTGACACATACTAAATTCTAGGTAAATATTTGTTATTGAGGGTGTAGCTCAGTTAGCATCTCCTAGCAGGCCCAAGGTCTTAGGCTCCATCCTCTGTACCACCTCCAACTTCAACAACATGACGATTTAACTGCAAATTATGCTTTCTTCAGCTGGTTCACAGTGGGAACATAAGGTCTCGTTTTTGAAAGGAGGTCCAAGTCCTTTGATTTACCTTCCTAAAACTGTGCAAAAGAAGTTCATCTGAGGATAAGATAGCAGGGCAGAACTATCTACCACAGCCACAGAGATAGGAGAAGATCCCTCCATCTGTCTTTAGAGCATGTGTGTGGTCAGAGGGAAAGACAGAATAGAGAGAATGTGGGAGGAAGTGAGGGGAGACCAATAAAACAGAGAAAAAAAAATGATGTGCTCCTATTCCAGGAGTGAAGATCTCCATGAAAGCCCCAATTTATCCCCTGTAATGCTTTCAGGGGACAGAGGGATGATGCTGTCAAATTCAACACTGGTTTTCTAAAGCCTTCAGGCCGAGTTTTAACTCTCATTGTAATACCAGACAAAAATTCACATTCTACTGAAAGGGGAAGAAAAGTTTTCTGGATGCACCCATTGTTCTGCTGAACCACAGGCATGGTGGCTGGAGAGCATTTTGTGGTGTTTTCAAACCCCACTTGCTTTGCTTTGAATTAGAAAACACATAGTAAACAGACCCACACTTGGGTCTATTGCTTCTCAGAGTCGAACTGACAGCATGATGAGCATGTGGGCCTTAAATAAATAGCTAGTTTTAACTAAGGTCAATATGTATTCCATGGATGGCATTTCAAAGCAGGGGTGAAACAGAGAAAATGAGGATTGGAGAAATTTGAGCTGGCTTAACCTCTCAAGTGAGATCCATTCTTCTGTTAGCCATTTTCTGTCCCTGTAGTTGTGCCTATGTCTGCCCAAAGCTTGAACTCTCATGAAGGAAAACACTGTCTCCCAGCTTTCTGAATATGGTTTCAATGGCTGTCAAGACCGAAATTACCATCTTTCCAAATTGTTAGTCTCCTCTTTGTTCCTCGTCTAGACTCCACTCATTTCTGAGTGTGAACATTGGCTAGTTCTCTGCATGAACAGAAGCGAATTCATGAGAATACAAGAGGCAAGACTGTGGAGTGGCGAAGCTGGTGGCCAGGTTCAATGCCCAGGTCTGACATTTACCAACCAACCATGTGGGAAGTCACTTCCTATGTCCATTGCCCAGTCTCCCTTTCCAGATGTTAAAGGCAGAAATTGAGTTATCTCCAACACAGCCCTTTTAGAATAGTACCTTGGCACACAGTGAGTTCTGTATCATGGAGTGTCTTCTGGGATGATAGTTGTTGTTAGTTTTCTGGTAACAATGTTACAGTTTGACCACCTTTTGGAGAGCTATATCTGTCTTTCTGATCCTGATTTGACATGTCTCTGGTGGGACGGACTGTACTTCTTTCCAGTGTAGAATGTGCACAAAATGGTAACTTAGTCCAGCAGTGAATCCCATCTTCCCAGCTGCTTCCCAGTGAAGCAAAGTGGTATTATCAGACAGGTCATGGGAGTATGTGAGTTTGTTTAAAACTACTTGGAAAAGTGTGTGTGTGTGTGTGTGTGTGTGTGTGTGTGTGTGTGTGTGTGTGTGTGTTTGTGTGGTAGGTGGTTAATGAAATAGGATGTAAGTTTTCACAGAGAGGAAGAGAGACAAGTGACAGAAACATATTGATGGGAAATATAGCTCCTACAGACTACAGTCTTGCCTGAGGTCCAGAACACTTCTTCTGGGTAAGTCAATTATATTTGACAATGAGCAAAAAATATCACCAACTTGCGTTCCTATGTGACATAACCTATCTCCTTTACCTATTTAAGTCAAACTCGTCCTCCTAGGCAAAGTGCAGCAGTCATCCCTTATGAAGTGAACACCTCCTTTTCTGTTCTGTAGCCCTGGTCATCTACTTAAAACTCATCACCCACTTGGAAAGCTGACCCTTGACCAGTGAACTTTTACATTTCTTCAGTGCTGTGAACTGACCCTATGTTTCAGTCTTCAGTTCCTGACACTTGCCTGCATAGTCCATTGCAACAAGCTTACTAGTATTTGTTGTCTGAATTTCTTCTAGCCAGTTCCCACTGAAGTGGATTATAAATCTCAGCACACAAAGAACTCTAAGCATAGAAGAGCATGAAGTGAACTGGAGAATGGGAAGCATTAAAAGAGAGAGAGGGAGAGAGAGCAGAATAGAATGTAGACTTGTTGATGTGTATCCCACTAAACTGCAAGGTTCTTAAAAATGAAGGACGGACTTTCTGCTCTAAACACAGTCCCCAGCATTCACAGTGTATGCCTGACACATTGTAGTGCTCAGTACAAACTGTTGAGCTTAGTGCATGCCCGACACGTTGTAGTGTTCAGTACAAATGGTTGAGCTGTGCTTTGTGCTACAGTGCAGGGGATTCCGATCAATTATCTAACCCTTATGGACATGTAAAAGAAATGAAATGAGAAAAAAAAAATTGGCCAGTTATACAAGCCAACACCTTCTTCTCATTATTTTGAGATCTTTCTACTATCACCTCATTTCTCCAAATTACAAGAGTAAACAAAGCCATTCCCTAGGATGACAGATGAGGTGCAATGACAACAGCATGCTTGGAATTTCCAGGTCTGCAAGAAAACCGATATGAATTCCAGATCCTCCAAGGGGAGACTTTCCATCATCAGGAAGAGTGAGTGGAGGAATCCGAACATGAAGTCAGGTTTAGGAAAGGGCACTGCGCTGGAATGTTGCATCTACCCGTGAAGAATTCTGAGATTAGGTACATCTTTTTCTTTAGGTACCTTATGCAGCATCAGTTTTGTAACAGCATTGTGTATCATAAATTGACAAAATACAAATTAATTCTCCTTCATAGTTAATATTCTCCCTTAATAGTTAACTCTATCATCCTGGAAGTATTTATTTATTATCTCTGCCACAACATACCATTCTCAAGCTATTCATTCATTCATTTCAAAATTACCATTTTTACTTTTATTCTGTCAGTGCTATTCTCCAAAAGATTCAGTTTGATACTTTGCAGTATTGAAAGCTAATCTATGTCAGATATCCAAGGCCTTCAACACTTTGACTCCAGTCCACCTTTTCATATGTGAACTTCCCCTTCATTCTCTCATATGCTAGTCTCAAACTCATTCATCTTTGTCTGTTTACTGCCTGTCTCTCTTGCGCCACAGTTCTATGCTCTGAATCTTTCTCTCTGTCTGTTGAAACGTGTGTTTTGTTTTAAGTAGCATTCTTCACCCTCCCCCATCTGTCAATATGCTGTGCGTTCTCAACTCCTAAGCCATCATGGTCTGCATCCTTGGCTGCTCAGCATTTCAGATAAATGTGCTTTATGGCTCTCACTGTGAACCCTTTACAAGCAGAGAGCACATCTTGGACTTCTTCACATCTTGTTCTACATATGGATCATTTCAGCTGTGATTATGGTAAGAATGCAGGAAATAGACAGACGTGGCTACAACTTTTGGAGTTCATGGCTGGGGAGATTTTGCCCCTTTTTGGTTGCAATAGTACCCCTTTCTTATCTTTGGGACATATACCTCAAGAACCTCAGTGGGTACCTAATACCATAGACAGTATGTAATCACATATATACTGTTTATTCTTACATGTGAAAAACTTTAACTTATGAGTGAGGCATGGAAAGAGATTAAGTAATTAAAAGTTATAATAATATGCTTTGATGAAGTTCTTTCAATATTCTCTTTTGAGCTAAAAATTCTTTTATTATGTGGTACTTACCCAGAATTTTTCTTGATAGTTTCTCATTTAAAGAAAATCATTTACACCTACTAAAATAAAAATTCATCTTTACTTAAAATTAAAAACATGAAAATTAAAAATTTAATCCAACCTTCATTTTCAAGAGTAATAAAGAAAAAAATTAAATTTCAGGTGAATAGTGTTGGCCAAAGTGTTAGGAAGTGGGAATCTACATTCAACATAAATCAGAATATAGATTTGGTATAACATTTTATAGAAGTATTATAGAAGTATAGGTGAAAAAATTTAGTTTACTTGCTCTTGGGTAGAAGAAGTAGACTTTGAGAAGTCTTAGCTGTTGTTGTCAAGAAAGTACTAATATCTCTGCTTGAGAAAAGTTCACCATAGCAACATGTGTAGTAATAAGAGCAGGGAATTAATCTGAGGCTTAAAAAAAGCTGGGCTGGGCCATGGATGCAAGCATAGTAACTTTTCATTTAGAAATGCAATTACTACTGCTTGCTGCCAGCTGAACTTTTTATAGTTTCAAAATTCTCTATAGACTTTTTTCTCCATCCTCCTCCTCTTCTTCCTCTTCTTTCTCTTCTTCTTCCTCCTCCTCTTTATCCAGAAGAAAAAGTAGTTTAGAGTAAGCTACAAACATTACTGCAATCATTAAACGAATCAGCAGAGACAGGATGAAATTTCCCATATTCTCGACTCTGCAATCCATAAAGCATGCTGCCATTTCTCATCTCAGTTTCCAGTTGATACACATTTATTTAATTTGGTCACGTGTCTTGAGAAAAAATTTTCTAATGAATCTTTCAAGGTGTTCTAATAGCTGCTCTGTTTTAAAGTATATGTGATGAATGTTTTATAGATTAAATTTATCAAAAACACATCTAGTACTGTGGGCCTTTCAGTGAATATTTAAGGGGAGACTGTGGCATATGTATCCCAGAAGCCCAGACTCCCATAAATAGCTAAAGGATGGCTCTCTTTATGACAGATCTAAAGGCTACTCTGAGAAGGTGGATGAATATGTGGCCTTAAATACTTGGCCTTAAATTCTCTGTAACTCAAACTTCCAAGCTCATTTTCAAAGGCAGGCAATAGGCTTTGCCCTTGACTCACTGGGACTTGTCAAAGTTTCGTTATGACTGTACAAAATTCAGTCCTCAAAATAGGATTCAGACACAAGTGTAGAATGCCCAGTAAACTTAAGGAAGGAAGAGTGATTACAGGTGCAATCTTTTAAAATCAATGTTAGGCATAGAAGGTTCCTGATTTTTTTCTAGATGTTAGCCCAAGAATGTGTGCTAGATGGACAAAGCACAAAGTTCAATTCTATCCCTCTGTTCCTGTTTTCTAATTTGGGCATCTCAAAATATATTAGAATTTGAAAGAGAAAATGATAGAAAGGCTTCATGAGTGTAAGATTTCACAATTTACCTCTGAAAGTGAGGTTAATATAACAGCCTGGATTAGTCTGCCAAAACTATAGAAATACGAAAACATCATAAATTAGTCAGCTGGCCATGGTTGCAATCTATTTGCTGGATGCCAGATGTACTTATGATAGGAAAAGCTGGTGGCTTTACAATAGCTGGAAAATGTTAAGAACTCATATAATAGATTTTTCTTGCTTTAAGTATCAAGTGGGTTGCTGCCTTATTAGGGTATGCAGTTTAAAAGAAATGCCTATGCTTTAACTTAGACCAAAGATAAGTTTCCCATCTTAGAATTTCAGTGTTCATTTAGGGAACTATAATACCATACAGAACAAATCCTTTATTAAATCAATGCATTCATTACCTAGAATGAAAGTTTTATTCAATCACTGTATTTTGATAGACTAGACTATTGCACACGAGTAAGAGATAATGGATTGAAGACAGTGTCCTTGAAAGAGAGAAACTCAGACCGACCTTCTTTCATATATATTCCCAGGAGACTGTCAGTTTCCGATGCCATCAAGGCATTGAAAAGGTTGGCAAGGAGCGAGTCAGCCCTATGTGGTATAACAAATCAGTACATGAACCAGCTAACCATGTAAATGGTGAGAGGAAAAAAATGAAATCATTCCTGCTTAAAATCTCTCAGTGTCATCTTTTAACCAATTTAGGGCGATTGGCTCAGTTGCCTTTATGGCAATCCAGCCAGGTGTATGGTGAGAGCTCACTAGAAGTCATCGTCAAAGTTAGTAAATCTGGTTTTGCTCTCTGCAGTCTGCACTCACTTAACCTGACCTGTCCATGGCTCTCGCTGCTCAGTAACTGGGGAAAGAGGCAGAAAAACTCTTAGGAGAGATCAGAGAATGAGTGCAAAGCCTATTAAACAGTTATGCACAAACACAATGCAGATTCGGAGAAATATGCTAATAGGTGTTTTCACAGCCTGATTCACTTAAGCAAGAGGGAAATCAAGGCTTATGGGGTAATGCACACTTTCCCATAACTGCGTAAAATGCTCCTTGTTCACTGTCTTCTGACATTCCTTTGTGTTTGGATGATAGAATCATCTTTAGCACAGACTAATTTTAGTACCTGTAATAAATAAATCCCAAATTCTTCTGGCATTGGGCTGTGCTTAATGACAAGTATATATAGAAGTAAAATATTGATATGCAAATGCTGACATGAGGGTCTTTCATCTAATGGAAGAAGTTACTTAAATTTCCATTCCTAGAGATGTTTTCTGCCATCACTGTTTATTTCTTGAAACTGTGTTCTGGATACATTGCTACAAAGATCTTTGGGAAATTATCTTTGGCAGCTGATCTTGGAAATTATGATGAAAAACAACCACTAGCACGAGTTGTATAACAAGATGGTTATGCTACTTCCAGAGCTTGTAGTAGCTATTAGCATTTGTTTATATACACAAGTGGCATCATCGTGTTTATATAAACTGTTTATGTTCAAAGTCTGAGGAAGTAAAAGTAATAAGGGGGAGAGAAAAGAACCATAGCTTGCTAAAGACAGAACCAAGTGGCCTATCTGGCTGTGACATTTGTAACCCAATTGACCAACAGGGTTGATTCAGCTGATCTGGCTATCTATGCTGGTGTCTCCTTCCTCTCTCATACGATGAGAGGGACTATTGAAGCTGCTGAATGCTGGGTCAAAAAGAATGATCTTCCCGGGATACAAGAGGACTGGTCTTCATTTGTGAATATATGAGTAACTATGCTCTCCTTTTGTAATTTCTAAACAAGCTCTCAATATCCACTCTAAGGTGTGTGAATGTTCCCACCTTCTAAAATGGAAAGTTTTTTTTTGTTGGCAATGTATAATAAACCTTTTTATTCTTTCTTACATTCAACCACATGAGCAGGAAGTCAAAGTCCAGCCACCCATCTTCTGAAGCAGGCTGGACCAGCACTTGGACCAGAATCATGCCTAGATCACAGTCAATGTGGCATCTACTACAGCTCCCAATGAGAGCTGAGATGTATGCTTAAGTGCACTGGGTTGCAGGAAATAACATTACCGAGTTTAGTATCGGAGTGATGGGTAAGAATAGCACAGAAGCTTTGGAATCCTCTAGCGCACAGCCTCATCATACTGTTTGAGAATCCTTTCTCAACTCCAAATAACACAGAAATAGGGAAAATTTTCAGGGCTTTGTGCATTGTAGTGCAGTCCCTCCTTTCATGTGGGAGTAATATTCTTTAAAAATGTTAGGAATCTAGTGTTTTCTCCCTCTGAAAGTGGCCATTCCTGGGGATGAGTTTTCAGTAGGTTCTGGGGTCAGAAAGGCTGGTAAATTAAGCAGCAAGTACCATCAGGTGGCTTTTCTCCAGTTGAAGTGCCAATGTGTGAGTCTTTAAATCATTTATTTCGTGATTTTAATGGCAGCAAATGTGGTTTCACTGGCTTCTTCATGGAATCTCTCCCCCATCTTTACTTGTAGAAAGTTCCCCATTGTAATAGAGACAGATAGTTAGTATCTTCACAGTACTTCATGAATTACTAGGCACTTTAGAGTCTGTATTAGTACCACTGACTCCACATGTTTATTGTATTGGATACTGACAGTGTGTTTGGGTATACACTATAAATGAACTGTTTTCTTTCATCTAGAGCAGTAGCACATGTCAACATATTTAATAATAAGGAGATACTGCAAGAACTGGGTATATAAATATAAGTTACTTCTTGTAGGACATAGTGGGTAGACTGGATGAAAAGGAGTTGGCCAAGTTTTCATAAAAAGAAAGAACCATGGAATATTGAGAAGGAATCAGCCAAGGAAATGAAGTAAAGGCTGAGAAGGGATCATATTCAAGGGCTCGTGCATGGAAGAGTGCTACACAGCCAGGATAAAGTACACGGTTAAGGCAGGATGTGAAACATACAAGGTGTTGATGGAAAATAGGCTTGAATAGGCTGGAATCAGTTTGTAAAGAACCTTGAACAATGTGAGAATGGATGTGGGCTTTTCCTTGTGTGTAATAAAGAAGTAAAGTACATGTATACGCTTATATAGATCATATATATACATATATTTACACATAAACATATATTCATATATATTTCTTCCAGTAGTTACTTACAGTTCCTTTCCACACCTCCAGGCAGACTTCAAGTGCCCTTTCTCACTCATTATACTAAGTTCCATCATCTAAATGCTTCTGTAAAAGGCATGCTTTATGGAAACCTAACTGATTTTCCCACTGCTTCAATCATCTTTGAAAAGTAACTGGTGGTCTGGATTTTCTAGACTTTGCAAACATTTATCATCAGTTTGATGGATCTTTTAAAAGCAACCCACTTGTGCAATTTGCTAAGGACTGACAACTGGTCAACCAAGGTGAGTTGGGAACAAAACATCATTGTCCGATGAATATAATATGTGTGTGAGTCAATGTGTACCCTGTTTTATGATGTGGGTATTCTCTGCATCTCTGCCTCCATGTTTTTCCGTTTCTGTATCTGAATTAAAACAATACTCTCAAATTTTATTTGCAGAATAAAGCAAAACAACTGGAGGTTAATCGAAAAGGCATACTGTTCCTCAGAGAAGTTTCTAGAGGAACATATATTGATTCATGATTTTTGCATCATAAAGAATGATAAAAATCATTCACTCCTACTGAAAATAGCCTCTCATTACATGGACTCAGAGATCCTCAGATATGATGCTGGTGTGGAATCTGATGAGCACCATAGAACATTCATTTGAGCAATTGTGTGGGAAAATAGTGCTTTGTCTAAAAAGGCAAAGAGAGTTATATTGCCACAATCTCTGCTCCTGTAGACCAACTTGTAAATGAGAAGTAAATGAACATTCCTCCGATCTCCAACTCTATCTTCGGTACACAGTTTCCATTTTGAACAAAGTTGTTCATAAGTTCTTGGAATTCATTCTTCTACCAAATTGAAAGAATTCATTATATGATTTTAGCTATAGGAAGGCAGTTCCAAGAGAAGCATTATAAACCAAGTGGTTGAGAATAAGAGCCCAGGGTCAGAGTAACCAGATTCAGGAGTTGGTTTTCTGTAATTTGTAATGATCTTGTCCAGGTCATTTGAATTCTCTTTGCACCTTAGCAAATTCCCACGAAGATTAAAGGAGATAATGCATGTATAACACAGCAGCAGATTTAAACAATCTGTTATATAGAAAAGAACAGTCCTTGCTAACTGCAGGGCCCTAAAATAGACTGTGAATGCTCAAGAATACATCTGGCTCTTTCTACTTGGAAGGGAATGAGTTGACAGGAAAGCCAAACAGAGTGCTAGACATATCTGCAAATACAATTCCTCTGGTCAGAGAAGATGAAAGGATAATGCTGATGTAATCAGTGAGCCGCCATTCCAGAAGAATCTATTCATTCACAGGTTTCACCCAGCCATCCATAAAACAACAACAACAAAAAAAAAACCAAAAACTGACTCTATACGTCTCTAGGAAGAAGCTAAAAGGATATGGAGTTTGTGTTGGCAAAGTACAACTTTGAAACTTTGGAACAATACATGTTTCTATCCATGGAGAAAGGTATATGTATGGTATTAGCTTTAAACAAAAGGCTGCAAGATTACAATACTGCAATCCCATGAGTAGCTTTATACCAGTGAGCCAGAGCCTTCAGAATAAGCATAAGCAGAATGTTGGGAAACTCTTATTTGATGGGATAATTGCTGACACCCACTGATGGGATAATTGCTACACCACTATGCCACCAGGAACATCTTTCTTTTAGTGAAATGCATCATGGGCATGAACACCAGTGCAGGTGCCACAGTCCCCATCTGTGTATCCATCCTGGACTTAAAATGCAAAGCTAGAAGAATGATGAGTTTTCCATATTGGTTCTAGACATAGCCAGAAGAGAATCAACAGTTGATAAATTGGTCAATCACAATGTTTATATCTTTGAGGGTGACACAGGGATAAAGACTCTGTCCTTTCATACTGGCCTGACATCAAGAACCTCTCATTATTTAAATTAGTTTTAATTATGCATATTTGGGGGATATATATGCAAATACAGTGCCCTCAGAATCTAGAAGATGGTGTCAGATTCTCTGGAACTGAAGCCACAGGTGGTTGGGAGTCACCTGAAACACTGGTACTAGGAATCAAAGTCTTGACTTCTGGAAAATCAGTACTCACTTTTAACCACTGATCCATCTCTTCACCTCCTCACCTGTTACATTTTCCATGATGAGTTCCCCATTGTTAAGCCAAGTGGAAATAATGTTAAATACTCGCTAGACCCAATTTTTCTGTTTTGTCCTTTTAGGAAGAGTTCTACCTGTAGTACAATTGAAGTGAAAAATGTCTTTTCCTAGATATGGAGATGATGTTAGACTACTTAAAATAAAAGAGAGCAAATTCAAACCTCAAAGATACAGTCTACTATGATAATTCTCAGCAATATCAGAAGATGCTTATCATGAATTTGATGATACTAATTGCAGATTACAACATGAAATGATATACATTAGAAATGTGGGTTTGGCTCTGGCTGACTTTTGGAAATGTATTCCTCATACCACATTGCCTTGCCCAGCCTTTTTACAAAGGGAGGTGCTTCATCCTATTGCAACTTTATATGCATGTTTTGTTGATATCCATGGGATGCCTGCCACTTTCTGAACAGAAACAGAGGAGGAGTGGATTCGGGAGGAAGGGGAATGAGAAGAGAGTAGGGAGGGGAAACTGTGGTCAGGATGTAAAATAAATGATGTTAATAGAAAACATCAATAAAAAAACCTGTGTTTGCAGAATTGTGAAGTACATATTTTACCAATAAATAGTAAAGCCACACGAAGGGAAGAAAATTCTGATGATATCATTCAACTTCTAAGCACAAGGAAAGCTTACTTCTTCCTTCTCTAGACTGAGAATTTCTATGTTACTAAGATCATCATGACATTGTCACATTAGCTCTAATCTGATAATTGAATTGTCAAGAAATTGAACGAAATACATATAGTTTGTGAAGAGACTAAATCTTTGACATACAGTTGACAGTGTGAAAAATACCATAGCTTAAAAAAAACTGGAACCTTCTATTGTATTATCCAAGGACAAAGAAAGCATGTCAACATTCCTTTTAAAAGCATTCCCTCCATGATCTCAGGATTAAAAGATAGCTGTGACCCTTTAGTTGAATATATAATGGAGGCTTGCTTTACCTAACCTTTAGACTTAGAGTGATTTTTATCAGTGAAAATTTTCTTTTAATGAATTCAGTCTCTAGTGTAGGGTTAACTTATAACTGACTCATGATGATGACATTTGCTGCCCAGTCTCCAATCATTAATCATGAGTGCTGAAGAAGCAAACAAATTATTTAACTAAGTAGAATTATAACTCATAGGAATTGAACATTTTGAATTTGTTTGGATTAAGAAGATTATTCACCCTTGAATTTATTCCAGGCTAAAATTTGTTGACACTAGAGGTAAATATTGACAAGGGTAGGACTAATCAATATTGAACCTTGAGGGTCAAAAGACTTCATGTTTGGTATAATAAGCAACTGAGTTCAGGCATTAGAAAGTTTCAGTAAAGTAACAATTATAAAGGGTCAGTTAAGGTTTCTATTATAAACTCTAATTTAGAAGCTTGCATCATTCAAGAGTCTCCAAAGACATGCAATAGTGTCATGAAGCAAGATGGTGTCTTGATATTAGATGTTCAAGGGAAAGTATGTTATTAAACTCTAACTTCAGAAACTAGATTGTTCTTATTAACCAGACTCAAAAGTTATCTTTCCTCATCATTTCTAAATCTAGGAAGCTTTGAGCTAGATGTAAATCTTAATTGAAAATGTAAATACCTTGAAAATTTCTATACTGGAAATTATCTAACACATTCATGTGATCTGTAAATTATAAATATTACCAAAGGGAGTGCTATATCAATGTGACCAGATACAATTCAATAATCACATGCTACAGTTTCCATTTAGTCTTGTGTAGGACATTAATACCATGTGGAAGGCATTATTCTTCACTCAAGCATATTTGATAATGTTGGCTTACTGGATTATTTAAGGGATCTTTCTCTTTTTGAAAGCAGTGTTTTAATAAGTTATTTTAAATATTTTCATTGAAAATATTGTGATTTGAATTTCAAAAATCAAAATAAATATAGTATCATTATAATGAAATAAGGATAAAATAATAAATATGTAGCCATATTGAAGTAAATATTGCATAGATTAGATTTAAATGCCGTATTTTATTCCCCTATCCTTACCTGCAAACCTACATGAGACAATGTTTGTGATTATAAGGATTTGAGCTCAGGAAGAATCCAGCAGTCTTTTGCTCTTCAAGGTCCAATTTAAAAGAAGTTCTGAATCTTTAAATCTTTCTTTGGGCTAATACTAAGTGCTCTGTCTCTTATGGCCTTTGTTCTTGAATTTAGAATGTCTAGATACACTCACACAACAGAAGTGGGCATTGATCAGTCAGGGAAGAGGCATGCACTTTCAGTTTCCATCACATTAAGCAAAACACTCATTAGTGTTTGGCATTTTCCCAAGCAGACACAATCTAGGTGTCCACTGAGGCCTCATTGTACAGTTAAGGAGTTTAAAAAGACCTTCTAGACATCAGCTAGGGACAATTAAGTAATGGGTAAAACTACTCCAGGGTAAGAAGGCTGAAATTACTGGAAACAAACACACATTCTAACCAAATGCAAAGCAGACATACTATCTTTATCTTTAACATCAGGTAGCTCTGCCAGGAGAGAAAAGACTAAAGATGCCCCTACTTAATAATCATTCCCCTTCTCATCAAAACCACACTAGATGCTAGGGGAGTGTTCAGTCATATTAAAAAAAAAGTTACATCAGGATTGGAAGTGCAAAAGAATCTCATGGAAACCTGTTATCACACCATAATTATTTCTATCATGTACCCCACAATATTGCTAACGGGTCATAATAACACAAATTACTGCTAAGATTCTTATCCATGAAAACTGTTGAAACATGTCATATTGCTAAGTATATATTCCTAGATCCAGAACCACTTCTAGAATATATTACTGAGAGTGACTGCTTGAAATGCAGGCCAGATTGAGCCATCTTTTATCCTTTACTTCTTTTCTTTTCCTGTCTCTCTCCTGTCTTCTCTTTCTCAAATCCAACAATTCACCTCAGCAAGCATTTGATAACTAAGTACTATCTGCTAGGTACTCTGCCAGTGCAGGGACCAAACTAGTGAGCAAGGCAGACAGGGCTTGGGCAAACATGAAGTTACAGGTTAGCACACTAAGCTAAAGCTATCCTGTGATGTCTGTTATTGTCTGCATTAGAACAACCATATTTGAGCAATCTTAAAGACCAGCACATGACTCAAGTTTCAAAAATCATTCATGTTGCCTTTTCTTACCTCTGAGGAGACAAATGACAAGGTAAATTGTTCATGTCAAAACTTTATTTTTAAGCCCAGGAGTTATTTATTGTTTAGTTTTGGTTGAAATTCAATTTATCATCAAGTTATAGGGAGAGCTGTTTAATATATTGTTTTCCAACATCATGCCACAGAATCCTTTCATAAAGAACATACAAATGAATGACAAAAGAAAGAACCTATGCTTAAGGTGAGGCAAAAAACCTTGACATTGCCACAATATTCCCATCCTGTGTTTGAAATCCAAGACACCCTCCTATCGGTTTTTAACACGACTTTCAAATCCCAGAGCTAATAATGCTTCCCAGCTACAGCTGGCTGCATCTTACACACAGCATGTAGTGGGAATACGCACAGGGGATGAGGTTCCTAACAGTCAACTAAGAGTTCAAATCCCCAAAGGGGTGCCCCCAATGTGCCGAGCACTTAACCCTTCGACCAGTACCAACATGACTATTCACAAATTATTGATGTCCCTAAATCCCTGGCAGCTTGTAGATGACTCTTACATCTACAGAAGCTCAAGCCTATGGCCACTAATGGGATGGATTTTTAGAAATACATACATATATTCGGTCTTAGATACATGAACGTAAAGTCACTGAAATGCTAGGAGGTGATTGAACTGGACAGAACACTGTTAAACACACACATAGCCTCTTGTTGTAGATCATTTTCATTGACATCTATCTGCATCTTTGCAACAGTTTAATTAAAGCTGTCTGGAACAAGTCAGCCCTCTAAATGATTGGCAGTGCAATGATAAAGGAGAAACCTGCCGAGGCTCGAGGCCCTTTTGGTAAAGCTTTCTAATGACTGTCTCTGTCTGCAGCTAGGAACAGCAGAAGGGAAGATATTTATTTTCAAAATTAGCCCACTCTTATATTACTGTGGGAGAAGATGCACAGTTTCCTGAGATGTCATCTTGGAAAACCAGAAACCGAGTTATATCATACCATATTTTAAGGAACAAACTTAATGGTGTTTTGGTCCAAAATATACACCTTAAAACTATTCAAAAAAGCAATAAATACTACTGGTTGCTGCTTATTTATTGTGTAAAACATAAATCCCAAATTGGACAAATTTGCCTAAAATGGTCAAGTAAGACAATTTTGCAACTTGGTGGCAGAAATAACATCTATTTAATTTAGCTTTCTAGTACATAGACTAATTGCATAGCAAGGAGATAATTTTAGGCAATTAAATATTCAGTGAATACCCTTGATGTTTCCACCACTATGAAGGTAGCTGTGAAATGAAACAAACAAAAAATTACACACAGGGCTTATGAAATATAGGATGTAGGTAAGAGAGTGAATCTTAAATTAACTATTAATTGTGTTTCTTTAAATGTTTTGTCTTCTGGTTTATAATCATTTAACTAAAAATGTATTGATTAAGCTAGGTATGTTCTTTAATACTAAAATTAATTGTACTTTATAAATGCATCCAAATTACTGTGACGTTTCAACATTTCAATCAGTAGTTGCTCCATACAAATCCATCAATGACAGCTTTTCTTCTTCATTTAATATTAATATTATGTACTTCATGTGCATTGTTATATCTTGTGCCTTCTCCTTCCTCCTCCCACACAAAATAATATATTTCTGTGTACATTTGTAACATTTTCATCTAGATTTGTGTAAGTTAAAAATAACAAAGTAAAAAAAAAAAGCATCCCTGAACTCACCTAGGATGTTATTCAAGAATAGGTATTCTTTAAATCCTGAAACTCAGTGGGAATAAGTTGAACATAGAAACTATTCTCCAGAAGTAAGAAGTCTTGTGCTTAAGTGTGCTAATCAAGGCAACATTTACTGCTTACTGAATGCTGACCTATAGTGCTGAGGGTAAGCAAAACAACTCAAAGAAATAAAGATTTTTATCCCAGGAATCTATTCCATAGAAGGTTCAAATCCCAGGGAGAAAAGGTTAAATTCAATGAAAGAAGAACATATTTTTACATCTTTGAGAAGGGGCCATTCAAAGTGAAATTGGGATTTTAAGAATATATTGCCTGAGCATTAAAAAATGGATTTAAGGTAAAGTGGTCCTTTGAAGATAGTAACAAAATTAAAGATGACCATAAAGTGATGGCATTCCTAATCCTTGGAAGGTGGACTATATTGCCTTTAGTCCTGAGTCTAGGCTGGCCTGTGAAGGAGTGATGTGTCAGTTCTGGGACCTGCCTATAAGAGGATTGGCAAATTCATCTTGGCATATTCAGTACCCAAGTTGTCACATACAAAGTCCAAACATCCTGTTGAAGAGAGCATCTGGAAAGGTCTTGACTATCATGTAGGCAGTAGGGAGTTGCTGAATTCAGATACTGACACCAGATAAGTGAAACTGTTTTTGTTTTTCAAGATAAGTCCAGCTACTAGATGAATTCCAATGAGTGACATTTGTCAATGCCATATGGAACATAAGAATTGCTTAGCTGATCAGTGCTAAGGCTTCTGACCCACAAATCATAAGGTATTATGTAATAGCTAATGTTTCAACTCACTAGGTTTGAGTTACTTGTTACATTGCAATATACAGCTAAAATGGAGTCTACACAATGATATTAATGTACAGTGGTAAGCCCTAATGTTAGATTATGTGTGGTAGGTAATCTTGGTTGTCAACTTGATACCTTAGGAAAAGGTGCCCTCTGTTGAAGAAATGCCTTCTCCAGATTGTCCTGCAGGCATGTCTGTGGTGACATATTTTGATTGCTAATTGATGTAAGAGGGCCTAGCTCAATATAGGCAGTATCATCCCAAGGCAGATAGGTCTGGATTGTATAACCAAAGTAGCTGGACATGAGCCTGAGAACAAGCCAATAAGCATATTCCTCCATGGTTATTGCTTCAAGTTCCTGCCTTGGTTTCCCTCAGTGATGGATTTAACCTGCAAGCCAAATAAATTCTTTCCTTCCTTCCTTCCTTCCTTCCTTCCTTCCTTCCTTCCTTCCTTCCTTCCTCCCTCCATCCTCCTCTTCCTTCTTCCTCCTCCTCTTCCTTCTTCCTCCTCCACTCCTCTTCTTCTTTTTCTTCATTATTGTTGTTGTTATTATTACAAAGGACAGATAGTTGAAAATTTGGACTTTGCGGCATATAGAGTGTCTGTTGTTATTACTCAGTTCTTGTAAAGAAGTTACAAGTAATATATAAATGGTTGATATAGCTGAGTCTCAATAGATTTTTACCTACACAAGATGTTGGCTGAGTAGATGTAGCTATGGGAAATAGAAGTCATGCTCTGGTTTATAATATGTGAAGTACTGAGGGAAACACAGCTGGAGATATGCCACTGATATACTCATAGGAAAGGAGATTTGTGGCATGTGGCTACAAAAGCAGACTGGAGGACTGGAATATGAAGTTGGGTACTAATGTTGTGTCTTCTTATGTTGCTGCTGCATCATTGTTTTAAAAAATATTATTGATGTTGAAATCTAAACATACTTAGAACTCTCTAGAGTCTAAGGGATTTTGTGAATCTGTGAAACCTCATTGAACCGGGAAATCAATATCATTTAGAATAAGATCAAGCTGATTTCAGATATTTTTGTAAATGTTCAGGACCCACTGTGAATTGTTTTTAGATTTGTGAAACATACATATATTTTAAGTAAACTGTATGTTTCTAAGGCTGTATTCCCTAATCATGGCTAATACCATTATAATTTTTAAATTTCCATCACATTCATTATTATTTGACAATTAAGAGTTTGGCAATATTTCTTGCTCATGTTTGAAAAGAATAACTTCAGTCCCAAAGTATTTATATTTCAAACTATCCTGAAAAGTCAAAGGCTATTTCCTATTATTTTTGATATAACAGAACCATTTTTAGCATGCTATTTACTGTTATGTCATGCAAAAATGTGTGACCTTTTGAAGAAACAAAACAAGCAGCTTTTTTAAAACTCCTCCTGTGTATCTGTTCATGGATATTTAAGCTTTATAAAAATTCTATGAGGCAGCTAAACAATTTAGACTCACATAGCATGTGAATTCTATTAAACAAGGACGCTACCCTTTCACCTACTGCCCTACACGTGTTCTGCTAAGAATCTTTAGTCTAACTAATGCAGCCATACGCAGGATTCTAGTGAATATTCAACAAGGTTTTATTCATTTAAAGCAGAGAATTCTTTGAGAAATTCTATTTTGGGCCACAAACAGAACAGCTGGTTAAGAGGTGAAACCTTCTTGTGTTTCTGCATTTGATGAAATACAGACATTGAACCATTGCCCCCTAAACCTGGGACCTCAAGCCCTGGCCTTTGGACCTTTTTCTGCCTTGAGAGCAAAATGATTAGTGAGGTCCTTCTATCAGATATATTAGCAGTTTTTTTTTGCAAAAAAGAGGATTTTAATAATACTAAATTGCAAAGATTTATGAGGCAAGGCTTGCTCCAGGGTACCAAGACAAACCCAATGGAAAATGGCTACATAAACTCCTGTGCTGGGCCATCTGTTAGCTCTAATACCCTCCCCTCCCTCTTTTCAAGCCCTGTCTGGGACACTTACTCAATGTGAAATGAGATTGGTGGGTCTCAGTCCATTTGTGGCTAGCTGAAATTTTCCATCTTCCTTTCCAGAAAAATGGTCCATAAGGAAATTAAGTGAAAGGAGTTAGATGTCACACATGGATTCCTGTGTAGGTGTTCTGAAGGCCTAGATAATCTTCCCGTGTGAAAAGTACAGTATAAATTCAATGCTGGTTCATTGGTTCACCTACTTTGCCTCTCAGCATCTCCCTATCACCCGAGTTATCCTGTGTCCTGAAGATGATGCAACGTTAGGGACATCTTTTTACTATTCTCAGCCTTTGCATAATTTGAGCGGAGTTTGTAACGTGCCTTGAAATGGCTGTGATTTGCTGCTTCATTTAAACAGGGATAGTATATGAAAATAGCAGAGTTACATGTACTGTGTTTTTTATATTATGTAAATAGATCTAGTTTCTGTAAATAATAATTAAACAACATTTATAGTTTAAGGGTAAACAGATTAGAAGCCTTCAGACAAAAATTACCCAAGAGAGAAAACAGACAACTTTAATTTATTATAACCCAAGGCCATATTACCTCAATGTAATATGAATTTTGATGTCAAAAGTCAATAGGGTCTTCTCTCTAAAATCTCACCAAACTTAACTAAATACACAATTAGTTTCTTGTTACAGATAATTTCTATTGCTCCAAATCTAGTTTGTCAGCATGGATTAATCACAATGGCCAGGGATTGAAGTCAGGATGGCTCAAGGGATCAATTTCTATGCTAGGAGCCTTTTACCCTCAGGTCAGTGTTTGCAATACTTTAAGAAGTTTTGAGAGGCTTATATGACAGCTGGTGTGAAACAAGCCAGCATGTTCTGGTGAGCCCCTTTCACAGACTTACTCTTCATATTTAAAGACATTGACACTTAGTGAGTGGATGTACAATGTGAAAAGTTATGATGTTATCAGAAGGCTTATTTACTATCAGTGGTCTTATTTATTATTCATAGATATGTCCATGCTGATAAGGTCGTACTAAGTGACAACAGTTACTGTCTTGAAGGCACACTGTATCTAATTATAGAATATTTTATCTACATGACATTTCCTTGCAGCCTAAACTAGTTGATCTCTGGGTCCCCTAAACGATTACAAATCATTGCCTTTGTAGGAGAATTTAACAAACACTATTTTCTGGACTCTGTACACGTGCACACTATCTTTCTTTGTTTACCACTCAGGTCTTTTCTAAACTGTAAACTATAATATTCAAAGCTAGCTTTATTATGTGAAAAATCTTACTCAATGTCCTCACCTGGTACACAAATTCCCTGGAGAAATACTATCCATGGTGCTTCCTGGGCTGGAGGATTATCCTGCACTTAATCAAGGTCTTTAAGAGGCTCTTAAACCAGTATGGAAAACCACAACAATTGACCTAGTACTTCCTGTGCCCTGCTCTGGCTATGTATTCTCATCACCCCAGCCAAAGGAAACCACTAGATTCTCTTCCCTTCACTCCTTATTGGTTGAAGCTCCTAGAAATTCTTATTTTCAGGATGAGCTTAGCAATCTTGTTTTCAAGATCCTTCAAGATTTCACATCACAGATTGTGTTTCCAAGGGTGACAAACCTGTTTCTTGGTAGAAAATATGTTTATTCCAAAGACACCAGCCTTTCTTAGGTTATAAAGAACATTTCATTGCCTTACACTAAAGAAAAGTGATGCTCACTTTTCTGGATAATTTATGAAGCTATTGCTTTTTTTTGGGGGGGGGATGTGTGGTCTTTGTTTTTCCATCCAAACTAATGGGGGCAGGAAGAACAAGCTGGCATGGTCAGAGTTTACTGACTACATTGTCTTTTTTTTTTTTCTCATATCGCCTGGACTTTACTTGGGAAATTCTTTTTTTGTTATTTAAATTAGAAACAAGATTGTTTTACATGTCAATACCTGTTCCCTCTCCCTCCCCTCCTCCCCTGCCCCCCACTAACACCCTACCTATCCAATACCATTTCTGCTCCCCAGGGAGGGTGAGGCCTTCCATGGGGGTCTTCAGAGTCTGTCATATCTTTTTGAAGAGGGCCTAGGCCCTCCCCCATGTGTCTAGGCTGAGGGAGTATCCCTCTATGTGCTGAACCTACTTTTTTTCTTAATAGGGCTTTTCAGTTTCTCACGTTTCTATTAAACTATACACCTAAGAAGCTCTAAATAATGACTGGTACCTGCAGGGACTATTCGACTATGAGTGCAAGCTCTGGACTCATTGTGATGTGTTCTCAGAGGAAGATTGCAATCTATGCCTCTCCACTACTGCCCCATATCATACAATGGAACCAGATCAGTGATAGGTTGGGGATATAGCTCAGTATCAGTATGTTTAGCATGTACAAAGCCCCCAAATTCAAATCCCGATACCACAGAACTCTTAATGGCAGAAGTCATGTGTTTTGAGTAACTAACCAAGAAAGTTGGTATTATCTGTTTATATATCTATGGCCATTTAATTTCATGTCCTGTTGAAGGTCTATGAAGTGCTAAGAAAATCAAGCAATTTGCTTTCCTGGATTTCACATGTCAGGAAAATAGCTCAGGAGAGTTATCTTCCAATTACAGATTGTTGACCCAGATGGCTCCAAACTGATTTTAGTATTGCCTGGTGATAAATCTGGAGGTACAGAAGGAGAGAGGAAGAACCTTTGATATGGAGGAAATGGATGGCATTGGCTCAAGCTAAGTGGTTTTTCTCCTCAGTATTGGAGGCAGACAATAGCCACTGTTTCTTGAGGATAAAGCTGCATTGGATTTTCCCTAGAGTATTTGTTGCTCTCTGTGAGACAGGCCATCACCAGGTAAGAATGCCAAATTGCTTCCTTAGTGCCCCGTGTACATTTCAATTATAGCATTATATTGAACATCAGTTGTGTATTGGTTTTGTTTTTCAATGGATAGCAGAGGCAGCCACTATATATTATTCATCTTTATATCCTTAAGCCAATGATAGGATCTAGCATATTGCCTTCATTCAATAAATATGTGGCACAGAAGAAAGAATCAAGAGAGGATTTGATCCTATTCTTTTGATCATGAGGACTTAGAGATTTAATTATTATAAATGAGAAAACCACAGAATTGTTGCTAAGTATGAACATGATATATATACATTGAATCCCAGGTCTCATAAATTTAAGTTACATGACTTTGAACAACTTACATGTCTTCATCTATACATTCAGAATATTTAATATGGGTGAGTATTAAATAACCAATACTTTCTGGTGTATATTGATAACATTCCTTTTTAAATATTTATTTCTATTATTAAAAACCATGTATGTGTAAATAGAAGTTCTTAGAGTCCAGAAGAGGGTATTAGAGCTCTCCTGGAGCTGGAGTTATAGGTGAGTTGCCTGATATAGGTGTTGGGAATCCAACTTGGGTCTTCTGCAAGAGCAATAAATGCTCTTAACTGCTGAGCCATCTTTCTAGCCCCCATAGGTTACATTATTAGTAGAGCCATTAAATCAAAGTTGTATATGGCTAACTTGTTACTGTTGAGTCTAAGTGACAGGGAAAGCACCTGTGGTAGCAAGTATATGTGCCAGAAATATTATTTGGACAACAGTAAAGAACTGGTTAGTTCCTGGTTGTTGTAAAATCTCTGGATGAATTGGTTTACCAGGTGGAAATATGTGACTTTATTATTCTAGTTTTTTAGGTGAAATAAAATTAGATCCTAGAGTCAAAGGGATTCATATGTGTGGGTTTCTGGAGCTGTATTTTTGCACCCAGTAATTGTGGAGGTAGAGACAGGGTGAGAGGCATGTGTAGGTGTGAAATGCTGTTATTTTGACCAATCCAGAACAAGAATCTAGATTCCTAGTTTGGGCCTGGAGATGTAAGAAATGGACCAAAAGTTTTTGAAGATTAAAATTGCAAGAGTGGTGCTTCTACTAGACTGAGTATAGAGAAATACTGGAGGAGACAAAACAGCCTAAAATCTGTTCTGCACAGCAGCCAAATAGCCTGTTAAAAGAAAAGATAATGAAGGCCCATAATCCAATATAAGGGAAAAATAGAAAAATTAGATGGTATCAGAAGTCCAAATTTTCCCAAGGAATGCAGTCATTTTCTGTTTATTAGATTCTTATAGGTAATATCTTTTACTTACCTTAAATTTTCATTAGCTTTTTGATTATTTCCACTCTGTTAAAATAAATTGACAGTCTGAAACTAACTACTTGGATTCTATTTTTATTTTGCTATTGGTCAGTTCTAAATACTCAGTCAATAAGAGAACCCTATATACTCAGGCGTTAGTATGAAAGAGATCTGAAGGATTTACAATATGCTAAACCTGGGAAAGACTTGGGAGTAATCAGTACAATACATTTTTCTCTGCATCATAATCAGTTTTTCATTCTGCAAGTCGATAAAAATTTTCCTCTTTTTTCACAATGGTTTACAACTTAAATAATTTAATACAACAGTTGTTATATTTTTATTGCAAGCTTATAAAATAGGTACCATAAGTCTTTCTTTTTTTTGCAATATATTACCAAAAAGTGACACTGGAGAAGGGGAACTGATGATTACTAAAACAGTAATTCAATCTTCAAGTTCTGAAGATATCATAAAAACGTCTTCAGCTTTCTTACCTACGACAGATGCTATCAGGATGCCTCAAATGAACTCTCTGTGGGCATTCAATCTCCCGATAGGCATCGTTTTATATACAGCAAAAATGGGACTGCACAATGCAAATGCAACTGTGATTCAGACCCAATAGTTCTTTTATTAAAGAATTTTTCTTTTATGAAGTTACATCTTGCAAATAATTTTGATATCAATGCCTGTCAAGCTGTGGAAACTGAGATGAAACAAGTGAGCCTATTCCTCTTTGCACTGACTTCTAGGAAGTAGTACTTAGAAAAACTGCCGAGATTTTGCAGGATGCAGGAGAAAATCCACCTCACTGGGATACATGTTGTCAGTCTCATCAAAAATCTAAGGATGACAAGCAGTGACTTCCCATGAACGTCTATTTTTCGTGTATTTTTAAATCTACAGTTTGTCACTTTTCATCCTGACATATTAGTTGTCAGGAAGTACATTTTTAATTGTTACTAATTGTGCTGTGATCTGAGAGGTCTGTGAAGTTAAAGCAACAGCTTTCTATGGTGTTTATGATTTACAACACTCCACAGCATGCGGGGCACTAGATGGAAGGAAGTGCATTCCTTTAGATAAAGAGTTATCTGTTATTTGTTCATTCTTGCCAAATCCTGTCATTCAGCAGTCTTGTCACATTTTTATTGACTTCAGTATATGACAAAGACACATCAAATTCTCCACACCTCTTCTTTATATCTCGAGTATGTGGTTAATGTTCTGATGAGGTTGCAAATGAAATTTAAGAGCTGTTATCTTTCTATTAACAATGTCACTTTGCCGTCTATATTTACATGATGTAGTGATGCTTCACAAAATTCTCATAAATCTTCCCAGGATGAAAATAAATTAGGGTTTGGAAGAAGGCAGAGGGATTGAACTTCCATAATATGGCTGCTGAGGGGTCAACACACTCAGTTTGATAGTGGAATTTTCCATTTATCCCCCAGCCTGAGACAGTGCAGGTGGTACCATGTGAAGTTTCTGCACTTTATCTTCTAGCCAAAGCATCCCTGGCAGATCCTGTGAAGGGTGAAAGGTCATAGATGCTATGGGAATGGTGTTTAATTCTCACCACGACAGGGGCTGCTAATCACATAACATTACAGTGAATTATGATGATCATGGCAGTATGAACACAGAGGAATTAAACAATAACAGCACAAACAGAGCTGTGGTTTCTCTGGCAATGGGTGTGATTGGGATTCTGGGAGCCCTTGGTGAAAAACATTCCACCACATCTAGGTTAGCATTTTATAAACTACCTGTAATAAATAGAATGGCAATAATCTATTTTCACAGTTTCTAGTAATGGATATAGCTCAAAAGTTTCTCCCTTGGCATCCTAAAGTCCTACTGGTCCATACAGTAAGACTTTGTTCTAGAGTCATTGTTTCCTTTGCTGGTCTCTGCTTTTGTAATAGCTTTTGCACCCTGAAATTTTAATTTTACTGTTCCTGTTTTATTCTTCTACATATACCATCCCAGGAATGGATTTCCTTTCCCTTTGGAAGACCGAAGGAACAACAAAGGACACCAGATTATTCTACATTGTTTGATTCTTTTAAAAATTATTTTTACTTATTTATGTGTATATGAGTATGGGTACACAATCGTGTACATCAGATGACAAGTTGGGGAGCTTATTCTCCTTGCACCACATCAGACATGGTTTGAACTCAGGCCTGTAGGCTTGGCGGCAAGTGCCATTATCCACAGAGTCATTTCACAGGCTCCTTTTTTAAATTTAAGAAAAGTTGATTGCACATTTTAAAGACAGAAAAATGTCAGGCACTGGGTATGAGGTAGAACAAAGTGTTCCTAATGTACATAGTTGACCCCTATTCTGTATACAGTGTGCTGTCAGCTCTTGATCTAAAGCCATCAGTCTGTCATGTGTTGAACTGAAAGGACTTGGGACATGAGTTGTTTCCCTGAATAAAAAATGAAGAAAGAGAATAACAGAGATAGATGCAAGCTATGCATTACAAGAAAAGAACTGAGCCACTGTCAGCCCTGAAGTTTAGCTCTAAGCTCATTTGAGAGAGCACACAGCACCAAAATTCTTTGGATAAACAGAGAACAACGTGTCTTGCAGTTTTTTTTTTTTTTATAAAACTGAAAGCTTTGACCATATGAATAAACTAAAAGTTGTTCACTAAAATTTGCCAGGAAGTTAAAAGGTGGGCCTGGTTGACAACATAAATGACGTGGTGCATATATTCTGTGCAAATAATATCGTAAAGCACATGGTCTCATATGTTCCAGCTGAAGCAGCTGGAGCGTTTAATATGCATTCATCTTAAAATATTGTGCAATTGTCTAATGTGGAGGGAGAAAAGGCGATAAAATCTATGGCAAAATCTGAATCGTGGAGAAAATGTTCAGACTCTGGCACAGGTCAATGGAACAAGCACCAAGTACTTTTGAAAGTACTGCTGTCAGGCCCAGCTGTTATGAAGACAATATCCCTCCAAATTAAGTGTGGGTAATTTATTTCATATGCTAGCAGGCCATCCTGGTTCATCTTCTGCTAGCTTGGTGAAACTATTGGGCAACTTTTTAACTGGGTAAAAATGTTGGAATAGTGCATTCTAAATTCCTACCTGGTATGAAAACTTTTCTACTGAGATGAGAAACAACTACATGGGCAAATGGTTAAATGAAATGAATCTGTTTCTTTGGTTCCTGAACTACAAGAGGTAATGGTCATTAGGGTAACCAAAAGAAGAAACCAAACTGACAATATTTAATTAATATCTCCAGTTGTACTAGTAGATGTGTTGCACTCACTGTCTCATTTCCTCCTCAACACTTCCAAAGACTCCCTTTGTCATCATCCCCATTTTACAGATGGATAACCCGAGGCTTAGATGATTTAAATAAGCAGACTTTCAGAATAAGGTGAACATTTGGGCTCCACTGCACTTGTGAAACATTCTGGGATAACAAATTGAGCCATCTCACTCTCCTGTGATTATTGGTTCTTAGCGGCAGCAGCTTTAAGAATCAATATAGGGCATGGGTTCCTCTTAATAAGTTAATAAAACAGAGACTTTCTCATTGCCTCTCCATCAAAGTTGCCGGGGGAGAATGAGAATATTAAATGCAGCAGGAAAGGGAAACTCCGCTCCATTTGCTCTGCAATGATAATCTTTTACAAAAGAGGATTTTTATTATTAATTCTTTGCCTTCTGGGGATATTATAATTTTCTAGAGTGTAGAACTGCCTTAAGCACAGTAATTTGCTGAGCTAGACTGAATCTCAAAATGTTTCAAATGAGCTGATAAACAACTGCATAATTAGCCATTATTAGATCAAGTCTGCTTGTTACTGATAGCCACATGAGCAAACCATTGGATAGGCAAATTGTAGATATGGTTTTAAAAACTAAAAGCCTGTGTTGTATATTTAATATGCCTTGCAAGTTGTCTGCTAAAGAATCAAAAACAGCACTTCACATGCCCCTTTAAAAGAAGAAATTGATATTAATTTATCGAGTGAATCCTTGGGGATATAATTGTTAAATACACCGACATGTGAACGAACAATGATGTATATCTGTGCAGAATTTGATCTGAGCTTCAAACTGGCCTCAGTGGTGGAATTTCCCCCTTCAGTAAAACCCTTTGCAGGCTATTGCCTGAATGAGTAACACACTTTCATTCCCTTCTTTTGAGTTTTATTTAAGGCAATGATTTGGGGAGGAAAGGATATGAGAAGAGTCAGAACAGGAGATTATGATCAAAATATATTGTCTGAAATATTTTAATAAAATTATTTAAAATACTAAAATCAGCTTAGTTTTGGAGAACAAGCAAAAGTGATAGGTCTGAAAATAAATAATATCTAACCTAGTAAAATTTAGCAAAATCATAGTTTGTACTCTAAATTCAGAGAGCACCAAGCAAAAATTGTGCACATACTAAGTCACCCTCACAGGAATTACAGCAGCAATTTTCTTAAGATTTTTAAAATTAGAGAATTGGTGTTTAGACTTCAATGGATTGTATATCCTCCTGACCGAGGGCAGACAGATGATTATCAAATTTCTTTGTATGACTTTATCCATCAGCATTTCAAATGTCAGGGAACAGCAGACTGCCAACATGAAGTTGTGCAATAGACCATATGGATGCCTCAAGTGCTTTCTACCCAACCTACACTGGAAAGGAAGAACCAACTCCCCAGCCCTGTACTCTGATCACCACTAGTGTATAGTGATATGTGTACATGCACATAGATACAATAATAGTATTATTATCAGTAATAATAACTTTAAAAAGAAATTGTTCACTGGACACAAAGCCATGTGGAGCAGGATGATGGATTTGTCAGAAAATGTACCGGTTTATACTAATTCGATGATGTGAACAGCCCGCAAAGTGTGTGCACGCACTCTTTCCATTCTTCCAATCACTGCTAATCCCTACCTGCAGTCAACTAACAGCGCTAGGTAAAATTTTATTTCTTGTGTTCAGATCCTGCTTCTGCTGCAACGATTATATTCCTACAGTCCTTTAAATCCTGGCCCTCGGCTAAAGAGAGGCTCAGTGGTTAAAAGCACATAATGCTTTTAAGAGGTCCCCAGTCGAGTTCCCAGGACCAGGTTGGGTGACTCAAAACTGCCTCTAAACTCCATCTCCAGTGACTCTATCGCCCTCTTCTGGCCTCTGAAGGCACTGCACTAATGCATAAACTCGCATTCAGACATATACATGTATACATAATTTCAAAAATAAAAACATCTTAAATTCTAGTCTTAATTTATTACAGATCTTGGATTTCTGTCACTGTATAGTATTTATTCATCTAGTTGTTCTACTTTATATGTTGCACTTATCTTACTTGCGTGTTTTTTATAGATACATTAATAGATTTATGTTCTCAAAGTCAAAGGAACATGGCCAGCTAGCTGAATCCAAGCCACAATTAGGAAATAAGATCATTAGATTATAAAGTAGCAGCAGTTGCTGCTTTTTTGTTTTTCAAAGGCATCAGGAATGTTTTCAAATATTTTGGAATGTTCCTGCTTTGTCAAGAACACTTTGCCTTGGCGTGTTAAATGGGAAATCTTATTTGTATGCTAGTACCTTTTTTTTGTGTGTGTGTGTTACACTCGTTAAAATGACAAATACATCCCCCCAACTCCAACTTTCCTGATTTGGATTTTATTAGTGATCCTCCTTAAAAGAAAATTTAAATTTGTTCCAAATACATGAACTTATGCACTTGAATACTGAGTTGAGTTACACTTTGCAGATTTCAGATTTGGAACAATGCATTATTGTGGCTCCAGTTTGAGAATGTTATTCTTGAATTTATTGCTCTATAAAATAACAATGCTATGTATTTTTCTGAATGAGGTAAATTAGGCAAAGAGTGCAGAACTATGTGTCACGATTAGGCTTCAGCTTATTGAGTATAAAATAGAGACAATTTTCAGTAGGATTTGATCAACATATTTTCCTACCATTGAAAAAGCAGTCTGTTGACTAGTGAAATGAGCAAAATAGCTCATTACAACACTAAGGGCCAAAGCCATTCTTGTAAAGGTGTAACTGTAATAGATTTTGAATAGTTAAGTTAAGCTTTGGATATGAAAATATTTTGAAAAAGAGTCCTGCTAAATACAAAGAATTTGTACTTTGCATGAAAACACTTAGGAAACAACTGAAAACTTAGGGAATCCTATACTCAAACGATGAAAAGGTCAATGTTCCCTTAGAAATGTGAGTGGAGAATTATTGCAAAACACACTTCCAAATCCAGTTCTCAGGGCACAATTGTAAACACTATTACAGCTTGCTCATGTAAGGAAGGAGTAAGGAGGGAAGATGAAAGAAATTCTTCTGAATGAATTTCATGGTTAATGATCTCCATTAGGTTTCTTCCATCTACACAGAGATTGATGATTAATACATTATGGCTAATATCTTCCAGTTGAATGATACTGAGAAACTTGCTCTTAGAGTAGTCTGGTGGGTTCCATAACACACCAGTGGGCCTAGACTCGTCCAATGGATATGTTACACATGGATACATGCTTGAACTTTAGTGGGTTTCTTATAACAGAAATTACCCAAGAATAGGTAACACCAATGGTAACATATAATCAATGATTGTTGAGGAGATTATATTATATTTTGTGTATGTATATGTTCCTGTGTGTGAGCATGTGTGCAGGTGTCATCTACTCAGAGGGTTAATTTTGTTCAATTGAAATTGACACTGTGTTGAGGGTTTTGTGACTTTGGGTATCTTTCTCTCCTGTCATCCACCTTATTTTTTGAGACAAGATCTCTCACTGAACTTGGAATTCACTCATTCAGAATGACTTTCTGGCCAGGAAGTCTCCAGGATACTCCTCTTCTAACTCCCTTGTGGGAGTATAAACAGGTGGGATAGGTGATTTGAACTCAGGTCCAATGCTTCTGTGGGAAACACTTTGCCAACTGTGCAAACTGTACAGTCACCAGGATCTGGTTATTTTACTTTTTGTCTTTGGTTTGTTTCCCTCTGGAATAATACTAGTAGGACAACAGTGGGAAAGCATGCAGAGAGTCATGATTCCTCCTGAAATATAAGGGGTGATTTTTGGATCTTCTCATGGAAGTATCTGAGGCCAACTTTATATTGTTTCATTTGTTTTTTATGAATATGGGTGTTTTGCCTTCCATGTATGTCTGTACTCTACATAGGTGCAATGCCCATGAGGCCAGAGAGAGTGCCAGCTGGAGTTATAGACGATTGTAAGCCACTATGTGAGTGCTGGGAATCAAACCTGGGTCTTCTGGAAGAGCAGCCAGTGTTCTTAACCTCTGAACCATCTCTTTCAGCTCCTCAACAGATTTACACAATAGACAAGTTTTCTGGTAAGAGAAGTCATGAAATTTTAGGAAGGATAGAATGCACTCAGAGGGCTAAGCACTGTTTAATTGAAATTGACAACATGTTGTAGGAGTTTCACAATTTTTTATGCTCTTGGAGCACTGTAGAGACAGCTCTATGGTTTCTTTCCATACTTCACAGAAATTTTATTTGTGTGCTGAACTCTTGGACTTTACTTTACCTTCCTGATACAGTGTCTAGTCAGGGTAGATGCTCATGTTGTTCTAGCTGAATGGGTTATTCCATAAGAGAATCAATTGGCAAGGAAGATGACATTTACCACCCCTGTATTTTGGAAACAAATAGTAGGTACCAACTTAAATTCCTTGGGACAGGTTTCAAGAGATGTTTTTCTTTGTGTTCTTGGATGTGGTAACTGTTTTCATAGAGGGGGGCTCTGCTGTCAGACAAGCAACAAAATAGAACAAAATAGCAACCCCAAGAGATGCAATGATGGCATTAAAGAAGTAGTGTTTTCAGAAGAGGTTAGATATGTCCCATGAAGGAAATGTGTTGGTGTAGACCAAAAAGGCATCTACTATTTTGTCAGGCTTTTCTTTGTGTTAGGATTAAAAAATATTACCCTTGGGGAAAAATGAGTAAATCTCAGGTACAGAAATGCATTTTTATTACTAATTTAAAGCCTTAACAGAATAAAGAATGCATTGTTCTCACCTTAAACAATGTTTGCACATTTAATATTAGGAGATAGTAGGATTATCTTGTCATGCCATGTGTGACTCTTAAAGCTGTAGCCATCAGAAATCCCCTGCACCAATCTTGAGCGGATAATGAGGACCTGACATAACTCTTTCAAAGAGATTATTAGAAAATATTGCTGTCTTCTTTTGATCTATTACTTTATTTATCTTGTGTTAAAAGATCTTTAGAAACCTTTTTGTCATTAATGGACAAATTCCATCTTACAGATACATCCATTGTTTGCCAAGAATAATTCTGATCAGACTAAAAGATAACCATTTAAGAACATTCATTCAAATATTAAATGCTAAGGGCAGTGCATTTCCCTGCTTTTCCAGGACCATTATCATCGTTTCCTTGATGGAAGACACTAAATGAGACCTCAAATTGTAAATGGCTCTTCTTCTAGCTAGGCTAGAAAACTAAAATGACATAAAATGAGTGTATTATCTAAGAAATAGTTCCAGTGAGCTGTTCAAGGATCAATGCAGATGCTATGAAATGACAGATCACCATGGGTCCCCTTTGAGGATAAGGGAGGCTCATCATAAAGAAATTATTATAGGAGTAAATCTCAAATGAGTATTTAAGGAAACAAAATGTGACAAAATGTTTCCTTTATCCATGAAGTGTTCTCATAGAGATAAAAGTTAATTTGTATTCTCATCAGAACGATTTTCCATGCAGTTAAGGTCATAAACAGATCCATTCTGTTTTCCTAAGAGACAGTATTGGAAAGGCAGGTAGATACACACACACACACACACACACACACACACACACACACACACACACACACACACTTAGATACATATGTACATAGATACAAACATAGATGATAGACTGAGTTTTAACCAAGTATCTGCACAGATTGTAAGCCTCTTGAAGGCAGGGAATCAATTCCCCTCACACTCCATTATTAATATCTTGGAGGTGAACCAGGTAAATGTCATAATTTAATAAATGCCTAACAAACAGCTTCAATTTAAGCAAAGCAGTTTCCTAATCTGATAGAGGATTTACAACCTCCACACGTGATTAGTTCCAAAATCACTTTGAAGCAGATTGCAAATTAAAATGTATTTTAGGCAGAAAAATTATGGATGGTTCTGGCGTTGGCAGGCCCGTCCACAAAAGTCATTTAAATCTAGGACCTACATTTACAAAGTAGAAGAAACATTACATGTTTGAAATGAACAAGGAGCAGGGAGAACAGTAAAGATTAAAAAAGAACAAAAAGAAAGATGATAAAAATTAAAGATTCAAAACTTGTGTCTAAGCTCAGGGAGTATCCCTCCATGTGGGATGGGCTCCTAAAGTCCATTCCTATGGTAGCGATAAGTACTGATCCACTACAAGAGGCCCCATAGAATTCCAAGGTCTCCTCACTGACACCCACATTCAGGGGGTCTGGATCAGTCCCATGCTGGTTTCCCAGCTATCAGTCTGGGGACCAAGAGTTTTCCCTTGTTCAGGTCAGCTGTTTCTGTGGGTTTAACCAGCCTGGTATGGACCCCTTTGCTCATCAGTCCTCCTCCTCTGCATCTGGATTTCAGTTCAGTTCAAGGTTTAGCTGTGGGTGTCTGCTTCTACTTCCAACAGCTGCTGGATGAAGGCTATACAATGGCATATGAATTAGTCATCAATCTCATTATCAGGGGAGGGCATTTAAGGTAGACTCTCCTCTGTTGCTTAGATTGCTATTTGGTGTCATCTTTGTAGCTGTCCAGACATTTCCCTAGTGCCTGATTTCTCTTTAAACTTATAATTCCTCCCTCTATTATATTCTCTTATCTTGCTCTTTTCTGTTCTTCCCCAACTCAACCTCCCTGTCCCATCATGTCTTCCTCACCCTCCTCTTCTCTCCTTCTCATTCTCCTAGTTCCCTTCCTCCTCCCCTATGCTCCCAATTTGCTCAGGAGATCTTGTCTGGAATATGACAGACTTTTGAAGACCCCCTATGAAAGGCCTCACCCTTCCTGGGGAGCAGAAAGGGTATGGGATGGGTAGGGCATTAGTTGGGGGGGGCAGAGGAGGAGGGGAGAGAGAGGGACCTGAGATTGACATGTAAAATAATTTTCTTTCTAATAAAAAAAAAGACTCAAAACTTTAACCTCTCTACATTGAAAGAGAAATGGAGTCACGTATGAGAGGGGAAGGGTGTTCCAGAAGCTGTCAGGGAGGTGTTGATATTTACAAAGATTTTAAAAAACTGATGTTTGTATGTGGGCTGTGTGAGTGTGTATGTGTGTGTGTGTGTGTGTGTGTGTGTGTGTGTGTGTGTGTGTGTGTGTGCCTGTTTGTGTGTGCCTGTTTGTGTGTTTATGTGCCTGTTTGTGTGTCTGTGTCTTTGTGTGTTTATACACAGGTGTCTGTGGGTGCCCAAGGGGGCCAGGAGAGGGGGTTGGGTCCTCTCCTGCTGGAGTTATAGGAGGTTGTGAGATGCTCAGTGTGGATGCTGGGATGCCAACCAACTGGGGTCCTCTGCAAGATCAGAGAGTCACTTTTAAACAGTAATATATCTCTCCAGGTCCCAATATAGATGATTTTTTAAAAGTAGGCAATTTCCCTTTGCAACATAATTTAGTCTATTTATCTTAATAATATGATAATATTTGGATAATATATAATAATGTAAATGATAAACTGTAAATGATAATAAAAATGGCAAGCTGTTAATGACACCATTTTAATACTCATCAGTCAAGTTAGGGTGATGATTTTTTAAGGTGATGATTTTTTAGAGTGCAAAAGTGAATTTGTAAGAAGTTATAAAAATTATGTGAACTAAATAAAGATAAAAATATGGTTCAACATAGTAATCAGGTCTCCTTGTGCTCTAGGTACCAAGAATTCAAATGCAGATGAAAACACAGTAAAATAAATACTCCCGATAAACTTCTGTAGGAGGAGGAGGCAAACTCATATTCAACAAAATGCAGCAAGAATTACAAAGACTATGACAGAAGGTAACCCCACACGTGAGGAAAGGAAGCCAGAGCCTCTTGAATGAGTTCTGAAAAAGAAACAGGTAATTTGTGGGCAGGTGGAGAGTGAAAACAGTTAGGTCCAAGGAACCGTGTGAGCCAATTAAAGTGTGTAATGGTAATGCTGAATTGGAGAGCATGCGACATGGGAGTTCAGAGGAAGATGACTTCCTTCATCATTCTAATGAGAAACAACCTTCCATGGCTCCTGCCTTCTATATAAAATTGAAAAGCTGAGGTGAGGTTTGGCAAAGGAAGAGCATGACCAAAAGGCATTTCATATATGTCACTCTGGCTGCAAGGACAGATGGCACGTGAGAAGTAACTAATCACAAAGCAACTGACTAGAGGGCTGTAGAGTCATGCATGGGATGTGGGAGTGGATAGTGGATTCCCAGGAGAAAAAAGCCAGGAGAGCCATTTGGTTTGTATGGGTCTTTATGAGTGGCCTAAAATTTAAACATGTAATAGTTTAGATTAGAATTATCCATTCTGTTGTTCAGATTCAAAGTCAAGACTGACTTGTTAAAATAAGCTAAAGATTTTGTGATCTTGCTTTTAACATTTCTTTAAATCTTAATATACAGGGAGCTTCAATAATGGATATGATCCAATAAGATAAAGAATGGAGTGAGGGTCTGGAATTATCTCAGTGGTAGAGAAGCTGTCTTGTACGAACTGAGATCCATATTCAATAATGTAAAGAAATTAAAAAAAAGTAAAGATTGGTGGGTGGACTGCTGAGTTAATGACAATATGACTACATGCATAAAATACTTGCCTTATAAGCATAAAGATTGGACTTTGCCTGCCCAGAGTCCATGTAAGATCTGGGCAGGTGTGATGGCCACCTGTAACCCCAGTATTAGAGAGACACAGAGAGATAAGAGATTCCCAGGGCAAACTGGATGGCCATAATCAGTAAACAGACCCTGCCTCAATAAACAGAATGGAGAGTGATGGCAGAGTAGAATGTCAACTTTGGGGCTCCACTCCTACTCATACAAACACACATGTCAATATACTTCAGAAACACACACACACGCACACACACACACACACACACACACACAAGAAAATTCTACCACTGAAAAATGCCCCCATCTCTTCTTGCACTCATTTCAGGTCTGTTGCAGCTGGGTGAGTAGGTGAGTGTTTGTCTCTCTCCTCATAAGGTTTTGGTGTTTGCAAGTGGGGGAATGAGAGCTTGGGTGATTCTAAACTTCATTAAAGAATTTGTTCTTATAGCTGAAAGTTCCAGATTGGAAATATTTAGTAAGAGATAGTTTGACTCTCCAAGTCACTTACTTCTCCTCACATTGAAGGCTAGATTTGAGAAAATACTCTGGGAGAACTGTTTTTAAGCTAGATTATTGAAAGTAACCCTTTCCATACTCATGTCTCTAATAGTAACTTTTAAAAATACTTTAGAAAAGCACTCCGGCCTTCTCTAGAAGATCATTTAAGCTGGTTAATTGTATAGAATGAAGTTTACTTTTAATTTTTGCTGTCTAAATATATGGATCGTTAAGGACTAGACATATAAGTTCCTTAAGATTGATGTTTTTCCATTAGTAACCAGAGCATAACTACTTTGGTTAATAATGTGAAAATAATGCAGAATAAAGAGAGTTAAATTTTAAAGTTTTTTTAAATGTTAGTTCATTATATGTAGTTGATTATTGCTAAAAGATTGTGATATACCTAAACTTATTATCTATCTCTCAACAAAGACCTGTAAATCTTGTATAAAAAATAAGGTACCCCTACAGAACAAAGTGACTTGGCTTTAAGGCCAAACTTGATTGAAATAAAATATTGCAATTTAGTCTTGTATAAATTTGGACTCTAAATCCAATTTATGCTTTCTGATCTCAGTTGCCCTTGACATGTAGAAAAGCACAAAAATATATCTCTCTCAGAAAGCAAACACATTTTCCTTTTAGTGTGTGACTAGATCTTTATCCATGTGGGAGAAAGTGATAAAAATGATAGAAGGACCAGAGCATTGAGATGAAGGCAGACAGTTGTCGTATTTTTAAAGTCAGTCGTTTCATATAAGCCAAGGGCACAGAAAAAAAAACTTTCTCTTTTGTTATGAAGATTCAACATCCATGTCCTCTGAGCATTCTGGAACAGTTCCTTCCTTTCCCTCCTTGGGCTGCACGTTGGACATGACCTAACAGCAAGGTGCTAGATGTCCCAAGGTACTGGGTGACAATAGCTAGTAGTCTAGGGAGGTGGAGGCACCTCTTAGAACCTTGGTGAGGGATTAGCCTATTCTAATGATGCTGTAGGTATAAAGTGTTCCCTGAAGGCTTGATCCCCAAGTAGTGGTTTTATTTGGAGAGCTTTTGGAAATTTTAAGAATTAGGGTTTAGCTGGAGAAAGTATATAACTTGGTCCAGGCCTTTAAGGACCACATCTTGTCCCATGCCCTTTCCTGTTTCCCTGTCTGTTTCTGGGATGCCTGATGGTAAACTGGCTCTGCAGTATGCTCCTACTAACATGATGCTCTGCTTGCTACAGGCCAGAAACATGGCATCAGGTGACTGTGGACTGAATCCTCTGAAGCCATGACCCAGGGGCTCTCCCTCGATGTAGGCTACTTTGATCAGGGATTTGGTCACAGTCAAATAAAACCAACAATTGCTGGATTGAACTAAGCACAGTTCTGACAGTCCTGTTATGTGATGGGGGAATATGAAGTTTGTCACAACTACTTGTTGAGTGAGACTTGCCCAGGGGTGACCTTCAGCTTGCTTTGTAGGTTCCCGATGGCTCCTTCATCACATGTGTTTCTTGACCTAGAATTCTCATGTAGAAGTTGCTCTAGGAAGAGTCATGAATGAAGCAATGCTGTTCGTCTTTAGTGTGTGGATATATTATCTTCATTGATTGTGCCGATCCCTTAGGCATGACTGGGGGTTACTGGTGAGAGAGTTGTACTGACAATTATTCTGCCTCATTTATCTAACTATAATTCATTTATATTGATACCACAGACTCAGAGCTTCTTGGATAGGCGTTACAAAGAAATTGACTATTAGGCTCACATCTAAACACCGTGTGAACCAAACTTTGTGGCACTATATTTTAAACCAGTAATTTCATTTATTTTTACATTTTTATTAACATGGAGGTCAACACTATTCTTGCTAATTTTGAACCCCAAACACACTAGTCTACAGAATAACTCACTTAGCCTTTCTTAAAACACTGCTTTAAACTCCATGAAACTCAAAAGTCTGGAGCCTCCTGAATAGTTGCAATGCCAAAGGCAGTGTCAGGATCATGCGGTCATTTTCCAACTCTTTCAACATCTTCATTGGCCTTTCTTCTTTGATTTCTTTGCTCATGGGATAGTAATTGATTGGAAAGGGACAAGTAGAATTTGGTGTTTAATGATAAACCTTTTATATGTACATATTGAACATCTTTCATCTTGCTGGGAAGGATGATTTGCTTTTGGGTATTTTTTTTTTTTTTTGCTTTTGGGTAGACAGATTCCCCATAACACAAAATCACAGAGACTCTTATATGGCAAAAATATCTCCATCTCTAAAGATTTCTTCTCTGGAGTATCATTTGCTGTCCTCAGTCCATCTTTACACACACAGAAATCTGGTTCTAAGTATAGATTCTGTATGCTAAAACCTACAATAAATAAATCAGAACTATTGGAAACTGAACAATGTTTACAAATGTGACTATTTACCAGAAACACTCACATTCAGGTATTTCACAAATTAGATACCTGGCATTCCTTTCTTGCTTCCTACCATTATTCTGGTGCCATACTTTTTTCCTGGCTGGGATTTTGCCAAGTTCAAGAATGTAGTGCATAAAGAACTATTTGCTGAGGTGAATGTAGTGCTTTCACTATGAAATAAACAGGATCGGCCTGCCTTTAATATAGGTTTTGACAATAAGAAATGAGAGGAATTTATCTTAGCTCCCTGTGCTATGGAGTGCCATGGAAATACATTTGCTATTTATTATAGTGCAATACCTTATCTGGCTTTGAAAGCACATGATTTTCTTATATTAGTTTCATTTTACCTTCTTATTTTACCATCAATGTGTTTTCACTGTCTTCTACCAGGTGGAGACCTAGTACTTTATATGGTGTTCTTTATCGGGAAGTCCTTCTCAAAACAATGCAGGAGTTGCCTATATTCTATCTATGGTGCCACCATCCTCACTGCCTGCCAAGTGGGAAATCTCATTATTTTGACTATTCCTGTACTTCATACAATTCTGATAATTTCTTGAACTTTCTCAACTATAGGTTCCACTTTACTATGTATACTATTTTATATATGCTACAGTAGTCATTTCCAAACTTTAAGGCATTTATAAGAAACACAAGGGAAAGTCAATATTTCCTGATTCTTATTCTTAGTCTTCGATGATTTTGTAGGTCTTGGGAAAGACACAAAAATTTAACTTTTAAGGTTAAATACAATCCAGACTTCATAGTCTAAGGAAGTCCAATTTGCCATCTTCCATTTTTATTTAGACATACAAACTGCTGCCAAACAAGGCATCTAAGACATTAGATCATGATAGTTCATTCACTCATTTATTTCTTCCGCTACTTATTACAATCCTGTTTTAGATATGGAGCTATAATAGAGTGAACAAGAGAGAAAGCAATCATACAGATGAAAAGCAAACTGAAATACAAGGTAAAAGTGCTATGTGGGATGTGGAAAGAGTGACCTCTTAGCTACTTTATATTCAACTGTAATGATCTGAGTGACAAAGACAGTGAGTGGCAAATAAACTTGAACGGGAAGAGTGCTGTAACACTGCTAGTATGTCAGGCAAGACTGTACCAGAGGATATATATAGTGAAGGCCAGAGAGGTTGATACATAGGGAGAGATGATAGAATGGTGAAAACTAAGATCAAAGAAACTACAAGGCAGGTTACATAGGAGGAAACAAAGTGTTCCTGGAGCACTTTAAGCTGTGAAGAGATATGAGCTGATTTGCTCCTTCATGAGCCCTTTCTGACACCTGTGTAGAAAGCAAACTGTAGAGAGGCAAGAAGAGAGTATGCAGGAGCTGTTATGGTAGCTCCGTGCATGATGGCAGTTTGGGCAAGTGGTAGAATCAATGGACAGAAACAGACATGCGATGCAGATATTGTGGAAGTAGTCTTGGGAGGTAGGTGATACATTGCGGTGGTGAAAGGATTCAAAGATTATTCCTAAAATTTTAGCTTGAATACATGCCTAACTAGGTATATCCTTTCCTGATTTAAAGACTGGAGGGACATAGATTTGGGTAAAGGGCTGACAAAAGTACAAATGGCATTCTTACGGCAGGGTAGATACAAGTTGTGGCCAGGCTGCAGAAGGCCAAGAGTAGGAGATTAAATGTAGAGTCTTTTTTGAATGGTAGCACACACACAGCACACGCACACGCACACACAAACACACACACATTCTGTGGGTTGAAGAGATGCCCTAGAGGTTAAGAATGGGTACTGTTTTTGCTGAGTACCCGAGTTCAGTTCCCTGCACCTATGCTGGGTGGCTCACAACAGCCTGCAACTCCAGCTTTAAGGGTCCAGAGGTCCTGGCTTCATGGGCATGTTCATTTCACGCACAGCTCTCCCCATAGAACTAATACAAATACGTCTTTTTCAATAATACAAGGAAAGGGAACAATGATGCCAGGATGGACTAGAAGAGGTAGAAACTACAAATCTGTAGGACGGTTGTGGGACTGAGAGTAGGTAGAGGGATATCAAAGGAGAGAAACAAAATAATAGTCATAAGAGCCTCCCCAGTTAGAAAAATAAACAAACAAACTGCAGGTAAAAACTGCACTGTGTTCATTTGGAGATGCAGGTCTTAGCAGCAGTCAAGTGTGGAGTGGCATACTGGCAATCCCAGTACTCAGGAGGCTGAGGCAGGGATGAAGCCAAATGATGCCCTGGAATATATCTTTTTCTAAGGAACTGCATTTTGGACTAGCTATATCTACTTCCAAAGCAGCTACTCTTCATTTTAAAATGTGTTTACTTTTAAAAATAAGTTAAGGGGCACAGCAAGCACTGGTTTTTCCTTAGTCAATAGTTGGCATGATCATCAAATAGAAAGCAAATCAGTCACTGTGAGTGAATTAATGTCTCAAGGAAACAGAATTATTTGTGCCTGAGTGGTAGACTTGGGAACTGTTAATCTGTACACTGGCAGAGTTTGTGAATGAGATCAATGCTTCACTGTTGGGATCTTCTAGGAACGATGGAGACCACAAGAGAAGCCAAAAGATGGATTCGTTTGTTTATTTTCCTCTTCCCTTTCACACTCCCCCTGCCTCCTTTCTGTGCTAAGTGTTCATGATTTCTTAAGAAGACTGTGAGCCCCCAACTTTAACAATCTATGTGGAAGACAAACACATGGAACATTGGGTGTCATCAGAACACAATGCACAAAGTAGAAGGAAATCTGTGAAATGTTTGAAGGTGTAGACTCACTGCTGCTTGACAAGGGTTAGGATGGTCTTCCCTGGGGGGAAAATGAATGGAATTTTGCTAGGTGGATAAGGCAGTACTTAGAGCAGAAGAAAATATATAAAACATATATGATTACCTCTATTCTAAAAAGCACACTAATATTTCCTAGGATGTACTTAATTGGCTGGGACCATGAAAGAGTTTTCATGATTAATTACGCTTTCCTTGTAGGGCTACTTTACACAGTGAGTTCCAAGTGTGCCAATGAATGCGTGCCAATGAAGTACTGTATGTTTGGTAAGTTGTGATCACTTTGCTAAATGGGTATCTGAAATTGTGATGGAAAATGTCTAGAGAGGAGGCTAGAACCCCCGTCAAGACTTTCAGAAACATCAGATTGCATCATTAATAGGAAACTATGTCTCTTTCTATTCAGTCATCTGTTAAATATATGTTATGTGAAAAAATTTAAGAATCACAAAACATCTTACACAGATTAAGTAAAAATGAGCTTAAAAGAAGAAAAAAGAGGGAGCAGACAAAGGAGATTGAGTCAGGAATAAGGTCAGCTGAGAAACCATCTCTTAATCTTAGCAGACCTTGGAGCTATTTTACATCTTTCTATAGAAGTTAAAGGATCAGATTAAGGAAAGGGCCATCGTTACCACCAATTGAGTGGAAATTGCATCACTGGAAAGCCCTTGTTTTTTCTAAAATATTTTTTGAACTACTTAATCAGATGAATGACTGGATGATAGAAATCCTTTTGCCTTGGTTCTTATAGTACAGTTGATGAAATTTTAAACTTGAAAAAAATGAAAACGAGATGTAATCAGATGCCCCTGCTAATCAGACACAATCCTAATAAATCACTCATATGGTGTCTATTTTAATAGCTCTATTGCCTGAAGGATTCCAGGAAGGCTTAAGGAATCTACATGAGTCTAACTAAATAAGTAACTTGATGGGTCGTCTTGTTGTTTTTAAGTCAATTAAGAGTGTAGTCACCTAACAAATACACTAACTTGGGCTGTTTAAAGTCTGCTGTGTAGCCCTTCCTTTTGACAGTGATTAGCTTGCGGGGATGGGAGTGTGTGGCCTGTTCAGGCTACTGTAAATTCGTAAGATTCCAGTTGCCACAAAGTCTCCATTATAAGGGAGTTCTAATTAAGTACATGCAGGTGTCTGTGTAAATTACTTAATAGGTTTGGGGGTGAAGCTTAGTTGATAGAGTGTTTCCCTAGTTTACACAAAGCTTTGGGCTTGATCCCCCCATTTCTCATGGATAGGTGGTAACTTAGTAGCAAGCTCACAAAAAGAGGAGTCAGAATGTAGTTTATGAACAACTTGATTGCTATATTAAAAGATTGTTCCAATATATTGTAAACTGCAGTGCCAGTATTTTGATTTTACTTCTGTATACATAGTGATAGGGAAAAATGGTCTGTGTTGAATTCATGTTTCTCAGAACATTATCAATCCTTGTGTACAGACACAAAAGTTAATAAAAGCTGTACATAATTTAGAAATACTCCCAAGAGATTTGCTGATGGAGCCTTAAAAACCAAAAGAGTGTGGAGAGAGTATATAACTATCAGACCTAAAGGGCACCAGTTCCTCATGAGGAGGCTGCCTGAGTAACAAAGGCTAATAACTGGTCAGGTATGTGAGTTGTTTGTGATTCAGGTGAGCTATCAAGCACTCTAGCAACTCTGTGATTTGGGGCAGTAGAAGGTGAGCCCTCTTGAAAGAGAGATAAGTGGCAGATTTCTACCTGAAGGTACCATGCCCAGAGTCAGTAAAAGTTTATAACAAGTCATTAAAAGGGGAGCAGTTCCAATAGTCATGGGATAGCTCGGAGGGAAAAATATCATTGCCAGACCTTTTCTGGTTTGTATTTTCATTTTCAGCAGTACAGGATAAGTCCAGATCCATAGAAGCTGACAGTTAACTCTGCTGAAAGTAGTAAGAATAGAGTTCCTTCCTATCCACCAGCTGCTCCCCTTAATGCTTCCTGTCCCCAGCATATATTTCAGACCTATCTAACTGTTTAGAATCTTTCCCTGTATCTTAAAGACCAAGTCCCTCCAAACTTTAGCAATACAATGTGGAAGATAATACATAAGACATCAGAGGCCATTAGAATATAACTTATGAAGCCGAATAAGGTTCTTCATAATAAAATCTAATGACAGGATTCTGAGGCTCTGGTCCTCTTATGGATTTTACTGTTTCCAAGGTTTTCTGAGTTAATAAAACGTATTAAACTTTGAAAGATTTAAATTTTACAAAGCCATAACTAAATTTTCAGTGCGTGTTTTTAAAGCTTCTTAGGAAATTGCACCTAAGTATATACTTGGAAAGTGAAACTTGGGTTCTGTAGTGGCTGAGAAATTAAATTTTTATTTAGGTAAAAGTGTTTTAAAATTCTCTTACTCCTGTAAAGGATCACTCTCAAGTTACAGAGACAAAAATTCATCTTATTCTTATTGAGCTAAGAGAGAAAGACAGAGAGAGAGAGAGAGAGAGAGAGAGAGAGAGAGAGAGAGAGAGAGAGAGAACTTATTTGGTTGTGGTTGAAAGCCCCTGCCGGTTGTACACTGAGTTACATTCACATCTACAGTCCAATCATCTATGCTCACATGTGGGCAGGATAGCTTTGTCTAGGAGTGACACAAGACAACCTGGTCACTCACCATCTGCTAAAATTCTCTTTATATGGAAGGCCAGAACCTTGGAACGTCTTCAAACTGCCTCTTAATATGCAACTATAGGTAAAGTCATCTCTAGATTTCCCCAATGTACTGTGACTCAATTTATTAGATGAATGAGCCTGTTAGAAATTTTCATTTAAACTGACAAATTTATCTCCAATAGAATGTTCCACAGGGGTACAGTCCTTATTTTTCATCACTTTCAGGTTTCCACCAATGTCTGGAGGAACTAAAGGTATTTAGCCTCAGGGTGACATATGAACCAATTTCAAATGTTTTGTGGACTGTTATGCAGAGTGCTATTACACTTGTCTTCCAAAGCCACACATGTGAAACAAAAACTAGACAGTCACAGCTACCAAAAGATGGAAAATACTGTCTCTGAGGACATGGCCCCTAATCCCCTCCCCAAGAGATAATTAATCTCTCGCCTTTCAGGAAGTCATGTGTCAGAGAGAACTTGGAGCAGGCTAGAGGGGAAAACTCCCCACCCTAAAACCTCTAACAATCAGTAATAACTACATAGAACATTTATTTTGAACTTAATTTTTGGCACAAAATCTGAGAGGCATTTTTTGGAGGCAAAATATATGGTGATGTTTTTATAAGTTAAAATTTGCATTATTTTATCTCCTTTTGAAGATCTTAATGGGAATAAATGTGGAGATTTCCTAAGAGGCTGAATTCTAATAAGGTTGTAATTGAGTTTGGAATAATAAATTTTGTCTTCTAGATACATTTTTGAGCCATATATGGCCCTAAATTTATTTTCTTATCTCTAATTGGGCAAAGTTTAATTTACAAAAATTCAGAGACTAGAACAAAGAATCCTTATGTGTTCATCATGTACCTTTAACAGTTAAAATTGATTATTATTGTTGCATACACACACTCATGTATATATATACATATGCACATATTATCAATTAGCATCCAACCTGCTAATCAAAAAAAGAGGCTATCAATTGGGACGTGTCAAGGGAGGGTAGGTGGAAGGGGCTAGAGGAATAAAAGGGAGAAGAGAAAGTATATAATTCTATTTCAATTAAAACACATAATTAGTCCTCACAAGGCATTTCAGTAAATAATGTGAAATTAAAAACAGAATCATTACTTGATGGAACAGAATAATATCCTTGAATGATCCTCATATCCTAGTCTTGAACTTATGGATGTAGTAAGCGATGTGATTAGCAGAAATTGAGGTTAGAGTTGGCATTCAAGTTGCTATGCAAGTGTCCTTAGTGCAAAGATTTTCCTTATCTTCAAGGTCAGACCATATTAACCATGAGTCCTTGCATGTGCACCTGGGAGGCTGAAGAGAGAGAGCAATACAATTGACAAGTTGTGAATGACAATGCTAGATTTTCTATTCCAAATATAGAGGGATGGGCCCTAAGCCAAGGAATGTGGAACTCTTATAGAAGTTGGAAAACATAAAGATAAGGCCTCTTCTCTAAGAGCCCCCTAAGGAATGCTAGCCTGCCTACAGCTCAAGAAAACACATTTCAGGCTTTTGGTCTACAGGACTGGCAGAGAATAAAATTGTATTGTTTAAAGCTATTAAACATGTGGAAAATTTTACAGAAAAGACTGAATTATTCCTACCATTATGGATTGTAATTTCTTTGGGTGGTTTTCAGGTAAAAGGAGTATTTATAAACTTAGCAAAAAAAAAAAAGAGAGGTGTTTTAATTTGTCAGACTTTGACTATGGCAGGGATGTGTCTGAATAAGTGAGATTTGAATACATGGTACCAAAGGTCAAACAGATTACTGAAATTGCTACTTTTATTATTATTGTTAAGGATTGCTTAAGTGATTGAAATTGTGGCTCAAATATCTTGGTGCCATTTGTATTATACTGCTTATCTCTATTTCTTAAATTACAAACTAAAGAGTCTGGCTCACTTCAATGTATACACTGTGATTTATCATATAGGCTTTCTGCTATATGCTATTTATGATCCAAATTTAACAATACTGGGGAGAGAAAACAGGGCTTCTACAAATATCTGGTGAGATTATTTATACTGATGGAGATAGTGTTCTTTCAAGAAAACCAATTAAAAATCTATGATCATTCTTTCAAATCATTCTTTAAATTCCCATTTATATTCATAGGTTCTTTTAATCCCCTTGTCTTTATAAATAATGTATTTAATCAGAGTCCAAAAACAAACCAGTCATCCAACCAATGGAATGATCCACTCTATAAACATGTAAAAACAAAATAAAATAAAACAAAAATAAGAAATTTAAAATTTGTCAGGAGTCATTTTGAAAATCAGCACAAATGAATAAAATTCCTCATATTCTGTATTTCTATCTGACTAGCATTGCAACAAAGGGAAAAAGAGTAAAAGAGTAATATCTTAGATGACTAATGTCATACATACTAATGGGCCACTTCCTTCTCTCAGCTATCAGCCATATGACTCAGAATCTGAGGAGAAATTCTAAATGCCATCATTGGAGGTAGATCCAATGAGGTGTTTAGCATGCACAATTATATTCTTTGGGAAGTTGCAAGAGAAATTCCTTAGCTGTGTTCACTGTGTTCACTTGTTTTGAAAGTGTTGGCACCAGGAGGCCGAGGAAGGAGGATTTCAGGTTCCATGCCAGTATGTGCAACATAGCAAATTCCCGGCTATTCTAAGCTTTGTAGTGAGACACTGTCTCAACTCTATATATTTTCACATTTTACCTAAAACAACTCCTTTCAGAAAGTCATTCTTTGTGAATACTATGGAAAGCTCAGACATGCAGAACCAAGGGCCACCTGAAAATCTTCTGTACTACTTGATTTTGTGATTCCATTGGTAAAGTTATGATGGTCAGTAGTTTGGTCAAAAACAGTTATGATGTTGATGTAGAAAGTTTTAAATGATTGACATTTGAATGCAGTAAACTCAGTAGAGTGTATTCCTTTCCATGACGTGACTGTGAAACAGCCTATTGTTCAGTGTCCTGAGCAAAGAAAGAGGTTCCAAAGGAAGAAGAGATTTTTGTCTCAAAACTGAACAGAGACATTGACATTGTTGGAGTTTCCCATGTGCTGGTCTCCATTGAGGAATGCATTCTCTAGACTGCAAAGCCACTTGGTACTTGGTGCTGTATCCTGCTGTAATCATTTAATTCCCCTCCCCGATCTTCCCTGGGTTTGTTTTTCCATCCAGAGCCCCCGCCATTTTCCAATTCCTGAATTATCTTGCATCGACTTTTCTAAAAAGCCTAGTGAGGAGTTTTATAGACATTCTAACTCATGGTGACTGTGTGTGTGTGTGTGTGTGTGTGTGTGTGTGTATGTGTGCGTACATGTGTGTCTGTGTGTATGTGTGTGAGTGTGTTTATCTATGTGCTTGCAAGTGAAGGTCAGGGAACAACTTGGGGTGTTGCTCCTCAGGAGCAGTTCATCTTGCTTCCCCCCCCCAAGAGATTATTTTTTATTAGTTCAAATTAGAAACAAGCTTGCTTCACATGTCAATCCCTTCTCCCTCTCCCTCCCCTCCCCCAATCCCCCACCAGCCCCCACCTCATCCTCCCTCTGCTCCCCAGAAAGGGTAAGGCCCTCCATGGGGGTTCACCAAAGTCTGTTATATCATCCTGGGCAGGGTCTAGTCCCTCCCCCATATGTCCAGACTGGAAGAGAATCCTTCCATGTGGGATGGGCTCTCAAAGTCCCTTCTTACACTAGGGATAAATACTGATCCACTACCAGGGGCCCCATAGAGTGTGGAGGCCTCCTCATGAGCTAATTGGGAGCATGAGGGTAGGGGAGAGGGAGCTGGGAGAATGAGAGGGGGAGAAGATGAGGGGAGATGAGGAAATGGTGAGGAGAGCAGGATGAGAGATACCATAAGAGAGGGAGCCATTATAGGTTCAAGGAGAGATCTGGCACTTGGGAGATTTCCAGAGATCTACAAGGATGACACCAACTGACAATCCAGGCAATGGTGGAGAGGCTACCCTAAATGCCCTTCCCCTTTAATGAGACTGATAACTGCCCTATATGCCATCATCTTGCTTTTTATTGACATGGAATTTATCAAGTAGACTGGTTTGGATGGCCATCAATCTCCAGGGATTCATCTGCCTCAGCCTACTTAGTTTTGGGATACAAATACATGTCATTTTTTCCCTGGCTTTTTCATGTATGTTCTGAGAAATCAATGTCTGGTCCTTGTGTTTGTATAAGAAGCACTTTTCTGACTAAGCTATCTTCCTAGGGCTTCTGATTCTTTCTAAATCTCTCTTCAGTGACAGTCACCATGGTGTTGCAGTTTCTAAGTATTTCCCCTGGTGACTAATTTCAATCATGCTTTAGACAATGATATTTAAACAATATGTGCTGTAACAGTTGTTGAAATGAGCTCAGTGACTCTGGAACAAGATTATCTTAAGCATTGCTTTGTCTACTTTAAATAAGTCCTTTTAATAATAATATTTAAAGTTGTGTTTTCATTTTCTTTAGGCTCAAAGTAGAATTTATGACTGAAACACTATAAAACCTTTATAAATGGACATAATTAAAAACAAAGCAAGCCATATTCAGGAGACCTAAGCTCCTTTCAAGGATAATAAGCATACTTACAAATACATATTAATATGGGAACTTTAAAAGCAAAACTGAAAATATTTAAACTCTAAAGCTACCTTTCTCTGGTTGCTGCCAAGAAATTCAGCCCTTATGTAATTTGTGACTCAGATTATCTTCTTCATAAACATATTCCTTTCTATAGAATTAACTGTGTCCTCTATCATCTGACATAATAAACGAAAGTCATTTCTCTTAAAGACATCAACAGCTCAAGGAAAAAAAATAGTTTTTTCCCTAGGGCTGGGGGAGGACTTTTACTTTGCACTTTAAAATCGTTGCTCTGTTCCAAGAAGATATTAGGATCAGTTGACTGACAACAGAAAAAATTTTCCTGGCAGAGAAGGAAGCCAGAGGAGATTCATATGCAGACAAAATTTTAACTATCGGGTTGTTTGTATCTCCCATGTCTACTCTAATATGCCAAGCTGGGATAAATCAAATGGGCTCTAAAAATGGTAGATAAAAATGTGATTTTGCAATAATTCTGGAGTTTTGTGGACTATCTATCTTAAGCATGCCTTTCTCCCCTCATGTTATTTATTACCAGATAAAGATAAACAGCTATTTCAATATGCTCAGAAAAACTCCTCAGAAACTCTGCATTTGAAGTGTTATAAAGATATGAACAGTTTTGCTGAAGTGCCAGTGTGAGGTTAAAGAGACGGAGCCACACAAGGAGATGATGCCTCAAAGCTGTTGGAAACAAGGATGGGAAGCAAATTGGATGATGTAGTTCAATGCTTGGTGGACAGTTCTCACAAGGGTCATCAGAGCTCAAGCATCCACCATACGGGCAGAGTGCAGTTATGTAGGTTGCCTTGGGGCTGGTCATCAATCATGTATGTAGGAACTGGATCCCAGGCACAAAGGTAGAGGACACAGCACGCATGAGTGGACACCAGAAAGCAAACTTGAAGACATCAAGATGGATTCCAGATTAAGTTTTAACTTTGGAACAATTCATTTTTTTTTTCTGGATTTCTCAGTGCTGATCAGGTCCATATGAGAATGCATAGAAATGCATAGAAAAATAGTTGTAGAGTCAACCGATAGTGCAGATTCCAATCTGTGTGATATTTGTTGAAGAAGAGTACAGGACCTCTTGATTTTTGAGGGTAAGAGGAGCAATGGGAGCTATAGAGATGGCTGAGCTTTTAAGAGCACTGGATGTACTTGCAGAGGACCCAGGCTCAGTTCTGAGCAACCATATGGTACCTCACAACTGTCTGTAACTCCAGTTCAATCCACTTTTTAGGTTAGAAATTCGCTTATAATATTTCAGTCTCAATTTAATTGTAAGTATATTATTTTGTTATTTGTAAACATTTACTCAAAAAGTACAATTCCTTATTTCCTATAATAAATATTTAGTATTTGATAGGAAAGCCATCTTTCATTGTATGTATTTCAGTTTGTCATAGATATTACCTCTCTCTTTTTACTCTCAAATATACAGGTTAGTTTACTTTAAATCATAGATGCTAAACAGAAAAATTTCTCATATTAATAAGTCAAGTCTCAGAGTTGATTAATTAGCCTACCTAAACATGAACAAAACATATTTATATGTTAGAAAGTACTAGAAAATTGTAATAATTGTGTTCAGTAACTTTTAGCTTGCTTATTATGAACTTGAATTTTAGGGATTATGAAGTTGCAATTTTATTTGGTATCTGAGTTAAGGGAAATTAATTGTGTCTTAATCTCCGTCCTTCTCTAAGAAGTGGTTCTTCAGACTGCCCTATACTCTGTTGTTAATGTCTGTCTGCTCACTGATATTTAAGAACAGCTCCAATTAACTCTAGAAAAATCGAAGTGGGAGTAACATTCTCTTTTGTTCTTCTGGAGGAATAATATACAACAAATATAGTGGTATTACATTGAACAATGAAATGAAGCTTTAAAGTGCTAAATAGAGCTCATTTCCATCATTGAAGAAGCATGCATATGGAACTTCCTATAACATGAGGATGATTTAACAAACAAGAGGATGATCTTCTCCCTTGACTTATATTAATCTTTCTATTTCTCTAGCAAAGGAATGAATGGAGATAGTATTATCAGATATGGGTTCATGATACTGATGAGAAAAGTCAGTAGGAGGGAGGCCATGGAACTTGTCAAAAGTCATACAACTCCTGAGTCACAAAGCTGAGCTTTGACAAAGCAGCTTACCTACATAAGCCCCTCTTGGGCACAGCATGACCCACAATCATTATACTGCCCATGTATATTTGATCAGTTTTCTATGCACAGATCATACTGTCTTGTACGGGAATATGAAAACAAGCATGGGACAGTTTCTGATTTCAGGAACCCTAAGTTGGAAAGAGAAGAACAGCATAACACTGTAAACAACACTAGACTGCAGATTCTGAAATAAGCCGTTCAGACGAGCTCTTTAGACATTTTAATATACCCTGGTCTTAATAGCAGTGAGGATTTGGAAGGAATTCCATGTCTTGATTTTTGAGACATTTGGGCCAAAGATCAAGATGCTTTTTATGCTCTGCAATAGTCATCTGAAATATGGATAGCTTAAAAATGCCTCTCAAACTCACTCAGACAGATGGTCTGAAATAATTTGAATCATCTGTGGGCATAGTGAGCACTTGGTTAACCCTCAGCAGGTGAGTGAGAATCCCTAATACAAAACAAAAGGATTAAGTAACTGCCATCGTTGTGCCATAAACAGAAGAATTAGAGTGAGCAGATAATTCACAAGATGCTGTCCCGATGTCTTTAAAAGTGGGACATGTGACGCCTTGGGCTGCAAACAATTAGTCCTGCATGTCACAGAAGCTTGGGAGTGACAACACCCTTTGACAGCTCTGAACGATGAGCCTGTGCCCAGGAAAACAGCATCCAGAAACTGACTTGATTTGATACTTCTCTTTGTTTAAAGCAACCAACACTTCAGTGATCTAGTGTACTCCAGGGTCTATTTATCTGCTTTTACAGTAATGCAATTGTTTCAGAAGAAATAATGGGTAAGTTAAATAACACAACCAATGGCACCTCAGGATAAATAAGGATATGGGAAATTTTAAATTGCTAAAAAATTCCCATATATTTACCTCTGCCATCTCGTTTAAGTTAAGAAGTGATTGGGTTTTTCTTCCCCCGATCTTATGTGCTATATGTCTGAACTATAGTTTGCACCATGATCCCCATTTTTATCTAATTATAGTATATTCTATGAATTTTATGTTTGTAAGAAGCATCATTACTTAACATTAGTTCATTTCATATTTTCTTAATTGGTATATGACTTGAAGCCCGATAGAAGCCTTTATATCCTCTTAGTTATTCAATTCTGGAGAACTAGTATTCTTTCATTTCTCCCTCACATATAACTGTATCAATTATACCTCTCAAATATCTCATAAATGTGTATAGTTCACAAAGTTTAATTATTTCTATGGACCCAGGGACATGTGTATTTCTGCTGAGACTAAACTCTGGTGTTCTGACTCCTGCTTCAACTATCTCTGTGATCTATAATACATGCAGAATAAGAGATTTAAAAAAATTATGATCTTTCTTTTTGCAGCAAATAATTACATAATAAGACATCCATATCTCACTACAAAAGTTAGTACCATGGCATGGAAATCACAACTCATATTAACATGTACAAAAATTCTTATTGCCAGTTGTTCAGAGCTGGTATGCAACCATGATTCTTCTGATTTTAGTGAAGAACCTCACTGAATGTATATCAGGTCATGTTCTTGACCCATGCTAAGGGTCATTGTCTTTGCTTCCCCAGGAGTATTGCTTTAGCAATACTTTTTAGAAAAGAAAGTAATCCTTTCTTTTCTCCTCATTGATCTCTTGCTCTTTCTTTTCTGTCTATAAGTATTTTCATGTTTGTTACATAAGAAAAAACGTATGACAGACTTCTAAGACCCCCTATGGAAGGCATCACCTTTTCTGGGGAGCAGAAAGGGTATAGGATGAGTAAGTAGGGTGTTAGTTGGGGGGGAGGAGGGGAGGGAGAGGGACTTGGAATTCACATGTAAAATAATTTTCTTTCTAATAAAAAACAAAAAATAAAAAACAAATAAAACTTGTATTTTTAAAAACCAACAAAATCCTTAAAAGCCTTTCTCTGACAATGAGATTGACTACCTTATGTGCCATCCTAGAGAGCCTTCATCCAGTAGCTCATGGAAGCATAAGCAGACACCTACAGCTAAACACTGAGCGGAATCCTGGAACCCAGTTTCAGAGAGGGAGAAGTGATGAGCAAAAGGGTTATGACCAGGCTAGAGAAACCCACAGAAACAGCTGACCTGAACAAGGGGGAGCTCATGGATCCCTGATTGATAGCTGGGAAACCAGCATAGGACTGAACCAGACTCCCTGAATGTGGGTGTCAGTTAGGAGGCTTGGGCAATCTATGGGGCTCTGGCAGTGGATCAGTATTTGTCCCTAGTATAGGAATGGACTTTGGGAGCCCATTCCACATAGAGGGATACTCTCTCATCCTAGACACACAGAGGAGGGCCTAGGCCCTGCTCCCCATGATGACAGACTTTAAAGATCCCTAGTGGAAGACCTCACCCTCCCTGGGGAGCAGAAAGGGGATGGGATAGGGGGTCAGTGGGGGGCAGGGGAGGAGGGGAGGGATAAGAACATGAATTGACATGTAAATGAAGCTTGTTTCTAATTTAAATTAAAAAAGGAAAAAAGAAAGCCAACAAAAAAACCTAAACTAAACTTATACATTTATTTTGTCCTGTTTCTAGATACCACGAAGAATTCCTTTATCAGAATGCTCAGAGTAGAGCATTACAGGGATTTCCTTGTTGCTTGCCTATCTCATTCTCCTCAATGTCACAGCTGCTGACCTGGCTGCCATCATGACTTCCATCTTTGTTCTAAGTGTACAGGAAAAACAATGTTTGGAAAATGGAAAGCTACAGACTTCTGCAACAACATGGTTTCCTTGCTTTCTTTCTGTCTCTGGGATGTTTTTATCTTGCTCTGTGGGTTCCTTTCCTGCTTCCCCTTTCAGGGTTATTGAAACATATAGTAAATGTTGGTTAAATGCTAGAAATTCTCCTGGTAGCACCACTGACCTGATTAGGCATATCCATTTCTGATAAAATAGGGGAATACTTTAACCTAACCTCTTTGCAGGGGCAACTGACTCAGCTGTGGTGCCTGTACACAGAGCCTCCAACCAACCTCTCTGCAAGGTTGGTTTTAGCTGAGTTGCCTTACCAAGCCAAGTAGTTTGTATAGAACCAAATCCAATGATGAGTAAAGAATGTCAGAAGATTGGGCTGTTTGGGCCTAAGGAGGAACTTGTGCAAGATGAATCCAGAAACCTTGATATACTGAGGCACAGGGATATCTTCAAAGACTTGTCAAAATGGGATAGTTTGAACAGTTATCAGAATAATAATGACAATGATTAAAAGACATAAAAAACATGCAATATCCGTGAGTCTTTGCTGAGGTAAATCCACAAACCACATTGATTATCTTTGCCGAATACTGGAAACCCACACATTAATCTCAAAAATAGTAAATGAAAAAATGTAACCTGCCTTCCAGTACCATCTGCCTTAATGTAATCAGTTGATTAATGAAGGTCTTTTCCCATAAAACTATCATCTAGTCAATGGATATAAACTAAAAACAGTAGCATTATTCATTGTTTTGCAAACCATTTATGACAAGGTGGATCCAGGCAAAGATGCAAACAAATATACAGAACAAACTCACATAAGTACTACTACAAACACTGCTAACAATATTAGTAACTGGTCTGAGGAGATGACTCTGTCATTAAAGTCTTTGCAGCATAATCTTGAAGAGCTAATAGGTTCACCGGAACCAAGAACAGGTTGGGTGAAAGCATGCCATTATTCCAAGTGCAGAGGAAACAGAAACAAGAGCATACTTGGGTCTTGCTGCATTGCTAGCTTAGTTGAATTGGTAAGCTCAGGCTCAGTGAGAGAACTTGTCTCAAGAAATAAAGTGGAGGGCAATTGAGGATAATATCTTACACTGGCATCTGGCTTCCAAGTACCACACACATGTTTATACACACATAAATATTAACCAAAAATTCACTTTTCATTAAAGATGAATAAAGTTATTTGTTATCAATTACAATAGTTTATATGCAAAATAATATAATTCATCATGTTATAAATTGAAGGACAAAAATCATGAGATCATCTCAAATGCCCCTGAAAATGCACTGGACAAAATTGAGTACCTATTTTCAAAATAAGACATAATACCAAAGGAATTGGGAGAAAACTCTTTAACATAATAAAATAAATGCCATTCAGATACAAAGATAATGTCTATGTTAATGAAGAAAACAGTACAGTTCCATACAGGTGGAACCAGAACAAAGAAATTCACTGTCATAAAATGGTATTACGCATTGACCTGGATTTTACACAGAAAAATTATAAAAGAGAACACAATTAAAGATATACAAAATGTAGAAATAAGACACTTGCACATTATATGATTATGTACACAGAAAACTCAAGAAAATCAATGAATTTAACATTGTGTACAGTAAGATGGTTTTGAAAACATGGTTGTGTTAAAACAGTATATATCAGGAAAAATCTTTTATGTGTACAAATATACAGTTGGAAGATACAGTTGAAGAAAATGGTTACTAAATGGAAAGAAAAAGATGAAATCATTTTTAAAAGATTTATTTATTTATGTATTTATTATGTATAGTGTTCTGCCTGAGTGTATGCCTTTAGGCCAGAAGTGGTACCAGTTCTCATTACAGATGGCTGTGAGCTACCATGTATGTTGCTGAGAATTGAACCAGGGTCCTCTGGAAGAGCAGCCATTGCTCCTAACCACTGAGTCATCTCTCCAGGCAGACAAAATAATGTTTAATACCTACTTTTGAGTTGTTGGTCAGGGGAGTCCAAGAAGACCCCCGAAACAATTCAGGTTGTTGCTGTGGTCCTTGGTTGCCTCCCATAATTTAGACGTAAGTCTCTGTTGCTGACGACACCACACACTTTGGACACAGAACTTGGAAAATCGAGCTGCCTTTTCCTTGATGACTAGCTTTCATAGTATTAGGAGAGCTGCCAAGGGAGAAAGGCAATCAATAGGCCTACATAGCTGTGATGCCTATGTAGCACAATGACTAGAATGGCAAACTATCTACAAAGGTACTCTAGGGGTACAAAGGTACACTTTTATCTTGGGGGTAACCAACAGCTGTCTAATTATACTTCGGGTCTGCTCTATAGGATGGAATTCATGACTGTTGCTGTAAACTTAGCTAACTGCCATGGTTAGTGAGGACATGGAACCCTGGAGGAGAACCTAGGATGGCTACTTTCCTAAGCTAGCACAATCTCTAACCTCATTCTAATTCCTATGTACTCAGGTAAGGGAATCTCTCATCCCTTATTGAAGAAGGATATTCCAAAGAAATCCCTGCATCCTGGTGTTCACTGCTGCCTTACTATGGGTAAGATACAGAAAGAAACAGATTATCCATTAATGCATGGATAAATACAGAATGCATGATATAGATTGTATGAATATCAGCCAGAAGTGAAGAAAATTCTGCCATGTATACCAACATTAGAGGAGCTGGATGGCATGCTGAATGAAGGACAAATGTTTGGTTTCACTTTAATGAAGGACCTAAAAGACCCAGATTCAGGAAAACAAGGTATAATAATAATCACTTGGTACTGTAGCTGACAAAATTGGTGAATTTGAATGGGTGCAAATTTTAGGCCATACTGTGAATAAATTCTGCGTTTAATAAACCCATGATTGTATTTTAAGTGTCCTGATACATGTGTACACATGCTCAAATGTATATAGCGATGAATTCATTATTTTGACTTTGGTGATCAGTGTATAATATATACATATGTCAAATCAATCATCACATTGTATATCTATCTATCTATGTATCTATCTATCTACCCACCCATATACCGATCTAAATTTTTTGCATGTATGGGTTTTGCTTGCATACATGTCTGTACACTACAGGCATGCAGTGCCTGTGGTGGTCAGAAGAGGGTGTCAGATTCCCTGGAATTGGAGTTATAGGTGATTGTAAGACTTCTTTCTGTCTCTGGGAATCAAATCTGGTCCTGTGGAGAGCAGCCATTTTTCTTAATGGCTCAGCCATTGCTCCAGCCACTAGTACATATATTTCTTGTCAATCAATTATGTGAGGTCTTGAAAAGGCAAAAATATTAAAACAATGACCCATATAATTTCTCAAAAGAAACCCACAAAAACAACTTAATAAAGTTAAAGTGTAGAAAGCCTTCTCAATATTACACATAGTGACAAGGTGAGCATTTATCAGTCACATTGGGCATTCTCTATACCAGGCATTGATTTAGAAATCTATAGATAAATACTTGTTGAATATTTAAATAGCTATATAAAATAAGCATTACTATTGTTTCTCTGTGGATATTAATACAATATAAGGAAATGCATTATTATGTATGTATTGAGGAAGGTAGATACAATGGATTTTAGAGACTCAAAATGGAACAGCTATCTGATTGAATCAGTAAAAATGGTTTATTAGTAGAAGCAGAATTTGAAATAAGGAAGCTGAACAGTAATGGGCCAAACACTGTGTAAGTCCTAGTTCAATGACATGAATCATGTGTCAACCCTTCAAGAACCAGAGTTCTCATTGGGCTCATTAACTTACACTGACTAGGAGAACTCATTATTACTTGTTTTAGTGTGATCAAGTATCAGTTTTGTGGAAACTTAAGCTGAGATATTTGCGTAGATGAGTTTATTAGTGTGAGCCTTGAACAACACCAGGGAGAATGTATAGAAAAGCATGTGGTACTTTAGTATTCTGCTGTAGACCTCAACTAGGGTCAATTGTTCACATGCAGTCAATGTCCTGGAGTTGCTTAAAAGAATCATCACTGGGTGTAGGGTGTTCTCAAGCAGCACAGTGCAATGAGAGCAGAGATGCTTTTATTACATACATCCATCTACGTTAACTATGCGTGTGGCCCAGATGCTTGTTCTGTTTTATGGCCCACATATCCCTTTGATTCCAAAGTCTCACACTGGCTTTGTCTAAGGAGAATGAGTATATGGGCTGTTGAGGTGCTTTTTAATCTTAGATTATCAACTCTTTTACAAATGGAAAGACTTGAGAATAAGGATGATGTGGATGTTGTTTCCAACTGCGTCTCATGCGCACCATTTATGTCAGTGGATTCTTTTGGAAGGCAAGATGGTGGGAAAGAAGAGTAGGGGAGGGAGAGAAAAGAGATAAGAACTGCAAATGAAAAATAAAACCTTGTTGGAGCCAATTATATAGGTTGAGATGCCATGCTCAGTGGCAGTAGGACCATGACGATTTCAATCTGGTACATGAGCTAGCTTTTTGGAGCCCATTCCCTATGGTAGGATGCCATGCTCAGTTTTAATGAATGGGAGAGGGGCTGGACTCTGCTCCAACCTATTGTGCCAGACTATGTTGACTCCTCCTGGGAGTCTTTACCCATGAGGAGGAGTGGACTGGGGATGGGCTGGGGGGAAGTGAGGGGTTGTGGGAGGAGGCAAAGGGGGTGGGAGGGAGAACTGTGGTTGGAATGTAAAATGAAATAAAAAATGGAACAAATAATAAAACCAAGAGCTCTTTTTTTTCCCTAACAGGTGGTACAGTTTGATAACAGCAACAATAAAGGGGCATCAAGGCTTGTGGCATAGATGTTGCTTAGTCGTCTGAACTTGTGGTACCCACTGCAAACCCTTGTGAATCCTCTTAAGGGACCCTCATTTTCCAAATGGTGCCAGCCAATCAAGAAGAGCAAAACAACTCCACAGCACTCATAAATATGCAACACTCAGAAAAATACCAAGATGATGTGGCTGTGGGTCATGGAAGTGTCAAACGGGTGTATTTTGAGAATACAGAGCTTCTGTTCATGAATTTGATGCAAGGCTTAGAAAACCACTCAACACAAAGCACAGACTTAGCTGTTGCCACTGTGTTAACATTCAGGCTGGGGTGAAGAAGCATGAAGGCTTTTACCTGGAAATCACCATAATACAGAAAAGTAAAGTATATACAACAAGCATTCGTATTGTTCTTGGGAGTAATGGATATTTAAAGGTGGTAACAGTAAAGGCTAGAGTTTCTACTAAGTATCTAAGGTGAAAACATAGACACTCTTCCCTGGTTTATACTTAAGGTGAAATGTTTGACTACAAAACTTTGAAGAGTTTCTGAACTCAGAGTCACTTGTTACAAAATTCATAACTTTATTTTGCATTTGTCTTGTCTCTTTCCTGATCCCTGAATCTTAGCAAATAAAAAAAGAAATAAAAGAAGGTGTCTAAGAGTAATGAGAAAGGAACAAGTTTAAGAAAATGTAGGTGACTCATTTAGGTAGCCCACGAAGGTGTGCTTTACCTTCAAAGGGACCAAAATTTCCAATAATTAATGCTATCTTTTAATTTAACACTCATATCTGTGTTGTTTTTCTTTTAGCTTAAAGCATTGTTTGTGAAAGTATGATCTATAGCATTGCTTTTAAAATAGTATTTGGATTTAGTACTGGGGTATGTAGCTCAGTGGTAGAATGCTGGCCTCACATGTATGAGGCCCCGTGACTGGTTACCAACACTGCAACACAAACAAATAAAGCTTAATGCTTATTTAAAACATCCTGTGGAATCACACTAACCTGAAAGCTCAGGTTCAGTAGCTCTGTCCTGGGGCCTCAGAACAAGTTTGGGGTGCTGCTGCTGCTGTAACACAGTTTATGTGCTTGGTTCCTGGAGCGAGAATAAACTTCCTTGAGATGCTTCAGGAAGGCAGAGCACCATGGCTTATATGTGAAGAACACTGAAAACTATATGCATGGGATAACTGAAAATTATTAGAAAGTCCCAGAAAAACTCAAGATTGTGTACAAAAGACATTTTCTCTTTCTCTGATGGAGCATTTGATAAATCTCGTAGACTTGTGTCTTCTACTTTTTACAATGCAGTAAGATCTAGAGGTGAGTTTTAGTGTTGTGGTCTCTGTTTGTGGAGACAATGCCTCAAATATAAGGACACATTAATTAGCCCATTGCACTAAAATATATTTCTGTTAAATTAACTATGCTGCACCTTTCTTCCCCAAATGTTACTCCATTTCTGAGTGATGAAATAATGGGTTCACCTGTACCCAGTGAGAAGAATGTCATTGTCCTCTAACACAAAGCCAATCTAAAGTTTGGCAAGCCATAATCCCTATGGCTAGGTTTTGCATGTAATTAAGTATGTTTTTGTTGGTGTTGTTATTTCTGAATGATTGAAAACAACCTAAGAAAATGATAATATTCAATGATATTAACGTTATGTGGAATTCAAACTTAGAAGTAAAGTTTTATTGAAACACATAATTATTTACTCATTTTGTGCTATATGTGGCTGCTGACACTATTTAAAAGAAAGATAAGTATCCATAGCAGAGACTTTACATGGCCCATGAAGACAAAATATTTACTATCCAGCCACAGGAAGAATCTGCCAGTCTCTTCCATAATAGAATGACAAAAAAAAAAAAAAAGCAGTGTGTGCTATAATGTGCAAATTTTGTTTTCCGTAGCCTATTTATTGACCAAGAATTAAATTAAGACATATTTTCTTTAGTGTTATTGTTTAAATAAATCTCTCTTTAAGAAAAGACTTAAGCGAAATTTATATGTAATTAACTTTTCAAGCCCAGTAGGCCCTGAGAAACTGAGAGTGCTGGTGTATTGGTGTATTGGTGTATTGTGCCATGATTATGAGAAATCTGGAGCATGTAAAATGGAATAATAGAAAGGAGTAAAAATATGGAGGGTGAGGAAGAGAGGGAGGGGAGGAAAGGGAGGATAGAAGGAAAGGGGGAGAGGGAAGAGGGCAGTGACGGAGGAGGGGAGGGGAGAAGGAAGAAGAGGAAGGGAAAAGGGAAAAGGGAGGAGAGGAGAAGAGGGAGGGGATGGGGATGGGAGAAGAGGGAGGGAAGAGAAAGGGGAGAAGGAGAGAGAGGAGGAGGGGGGAAGAAGGAGAGGGGAAAGGGGAGGAGGAATATCAGGAGAAAAATAAAGACTAAATGGGACAAGAGTGTGAATTAAGTAGGTTTGGGTGAGAACCTTGAAGGGAGGAGTATTAAGATCGTCTAACAGTTAGCAAATGCCATAATAAATGATATGAATAAATGATATTTTACTGGAGAAACCTAGAAATGGCAGTTTCACTTTTCAGATGAATCACAGCTTGAATCTAACAAAATTAGCAGAAAAATGCTTAGAAAGGCACTATGATTTCAAAGCAGCATCACTAAGAGTTCTAAGGTCTTCCTTTCTAGATCTCCAGAGGGAGGAAGGAACAAGCGATGAATACTGTATAACCAAGAAATATTTGATGAATGGTGGTGAGCTCACACAAGTTAGATAATGTGGTGGTATGAAAGAGAAATGTCCTCCACA